>NC_057864.1:100068381-100698381 GCF_019393635.1 Dromiciops gliroides
GAATGGGTTAGACCAGAAGACATCTAAGATTCATTCCAGCTCTAAAATTATAGCATCTATGACCAGAGACTTTCCTCACCTTCTCTGCAGCTAGGGATAGAAGGAGCATTTGATCTCATTCTGTCCAAGTCCTTTTTCTTCTCTCTTCCCCATCTCTGGGCAACATAGTAATTCTCTTGCTCTGAAAGTTCTCTAGCAAAGAGATGTTACAGTTTCCCGGAGAAACGTACTTCCCTACCCACTCCATCCTCACATAGCACTTTGCATCTGCCATGTGTACTTAACAGAAATTATTTTGGAATGTAAGCTTCTTGAGGGCAGGAACTATTTTTGCTTTTTATTTGTAATCCCAGTATTTAGCACATTTCCTGGCAAATAGTAGGAGCATAATAAATGCATGATGATTATTGATTGCTTGTTTTGCATTATGATTCTTTGTGGGCAGCTAGGTGGTGCAGTGGATGGAGTGCCAAGCCTGGAGTCAGGAAGACTCATCTTTCTGAATTCAAATCTGGCCTCAGACACTGGCTGTGTGACCCTGGGCAAATCACTTAAACCTGTTTCCACATTTATAAAATGAACTGGAGAAGGAATTAGCAAACCACTCCTGTATTGTTGCTTAAAAACAAAAACAAAAACAAACCAAAATGGAGTCACAAAGAGTTGGAAATGACTGAAATGACTGAACAACACATGATTATTTATATTTGCATCATTATATATGCATCATTTCCTCTAGCAGATTATAAATTCTATGAGAGTAGGGGCTCTATGTTACTTATCTAAACCTTCCATTTTCTCTCTACCTCACCCCCAAGTGCCTAACACAATGCAGATCTGTTGTGTGAGGGCCTTCATTCCTATGCGTTTGCGTGGGACAATATGTTAGGAACACATGTTGGGGGAGGACCAGGGATGAAGAGAAGGCTGGCGACCTCTGAACAAGAACCTGGTTAGGTTGGCAATGGCTGAGAAGGGGAAATAGGGAAGCAGAGGAAAGGGATCTTGGTGAGGACCAAAGGCAAGTCTTTGGGTGCTCTGGGATGGGCCAGCCCCTGGCCTAGCGGCCTTTCCTCTCTTCCCCTCAAGGCTGTTTAAGCTGTTAGAACTAGTGGTGTCCAGCAGAGGGCCCGGCCCAGCCCATTGGCCTGGGAAGGAAAAGGGGGTGGTTGGTGGGGAGAGGTTTTCAATGCATTGAGAACTGGGAGCTGATGCCAGATGCTCGGCTGCAGCCAGCCCAGCCGGCCGGCTGCCTGTCCTCCTCTGGGGCACAGGACCTGGGGGGTCCCCTCTTCCCCTTGCCTGGGCCAGCTCTTCTCTGGGACCTCTCACCATGCTCTGGCTGTGGCTCCTGGTCTTCTTCCTGGCTGCTGTGTCCACTGCTGGGCTCCAGGGCATCCCAGGTGTTACCCTGCACTCTAGCAAGCCCCTTACCCCTGTAGAGGAAGAGCGGGCACGGACCAAGAGGGGAACGGAGGATGACGAATCCAAGGGGGTACAGCAGTACGTGCCTGAGCAGTGGGCTGAATATCCTCGGCCCATCCATCCTGCTGGTCTACAGCCCACCAACCCCCTGGCGCCTACGAGCCCCAACCCAGACCAGGAGGGGGTTCCCCAAGGAAGCGGACTGGAACCCTATGGCAACCTGACGGGCACCCCTGGCCGGAGGCTGCAGATTCAGAATCCCCTCTACCCGGTGACGGAGAGCTCATACAGCGCCTACGCTGTCATGTTCTTGGCACTGGTGGTATTTGCTGTGGGCATCGTTGGCAACCTGTCAGTCATGTGCATCGTGTGGCATAGCTACTACCTAAAGAGTGCCTGGAATTCCATCCTGGCAAGCCTGGCTCTCTGGGACTTCCTGGTCCTCTTCTTCTGCCTGCCTATTGTCATCTTCAATGAGATCACCAAGCAGAGGCTGCTGGGCGATGTCTCTTGCCGGGCTGTACCCTTCATGGAGGTGAGGTGCCTGCTGCCTGCCCTTGCTGTGGCCCCAGAGAAGCTGCTGCCCTGAGCAGAGCTGTCCTGGATAGGCCTGGGGTTGTGGGGGGAGGGGAGGAAGGGTGGCAATCCAATGGATGACTGGGGGAAGGAGAGGGAAGTGGACAGCCAGACTAGTAGAGGCCTGGGGCAGCATGGGAGGGTGGACAGAGCACCAGAGACCTGGGCTCAAAATGTTAGTTCTGACACATGCAAGCCATGTGTGGCCCTGGGCACTTTCCTCATCTTTAAAATGGAGATAACAAGACTTGTGCCATCTCTCTTACAATGTTGTTGGGAGGGAAGTGCTTTGCAAAGCTTAAAGTGCTAAATAAATGTGTTATTTTTGTGATGGGCCAGGAATATTCAAGTTCTCTTGTTCTCAGACAGAAATATATGAGTCCCATTTTCTGCTCATGGGTGCCCTTGGGAGATGCAATGGTGGTGGTGGCGATGGTGAAGCCAACCATTCATCTATCTTCCAATGGGAAGAGACGTTTGATAGGATCAGCATTAGAGTGGCTGAGGGTCGGGCCTCAGCTTTATCCCCTTTTCTGGTGCAGACTTCAATGGTCTCCTTCCCTTCTCGATTCCATAGGGTTGAACAGTATGGCAAATACCCAATTACCTCCTCTCTCCTTTTGTCATCCTAGATCATCAGCCTCCTCTGTCTCTTCCTCCTCTTTGTGCCCTCAGTGATTCCATCTTCTCTGCCTCTTCAGTGCCCTTCCTCCCTCCCTTTCTCCTTCCCTCCCTCCTTCCCTGTTTTCCAAACCAATTCCCTTTGGAGCCAACTTTGACGTAACACAAAGGAGAGCCCAATTCCAATCCAACAAGGGGAAAAATAAGGGAATAACCAATTATATAGTGCCTATTATGTGCCAGGCACTATACTAAGCACTTTTTACAAATATCATCTCATTTGATCCTCATAACAACCTTGCAAAGTAGGTGCCATTATCTTCATTTTTTACAGTTGAGGAAACTGAAGTAAACATAGGTTAAGTGACTTGCCTAATGTCACATGGTTAGTATCTGAGGCTGGATTTGAACTCAGGTCTTCCTGACTCTAGACCCAGGGCACTATCTACTGTGTCACCAGCAATATCTAAACAAGCATTTATTAATTTTTGCAGGGCACAGTGGGGAGGCATAGAAAAGAGGGAAAAATAAAACCCAGTTCCTGCCCTCTGAGAGCTTACATTCTGCTGGAATTCCCCACAGATCCCTGGGAGTCAGGAGACCTGGGATCTCATCCTTCGTAGACCTGGGTAGACACTTCGTTTCCCTGGGACTCAGTTTCCCCAGTTATAAAATGAATGTTCCTTTTTTTTTTTTTTGGGCAGGGCAATGGGGGTTAAGTGACTTGCCCAAGGTCACACAGCTAGTAAGTGTCAAGTGTCTGAGGCCGGATTTGAACTCAGGAACTCCTGAACCCAGGACCGGTGCTTTATCCACTGCGCCACCTAGCCGCCCCAATGAATGTTCCTTTTAACTCTAACATCCAATGATTTTAAATTATAACCTCCTTCTGGAAGATTTCAGATGCGGAAATGACTGAATCAAAACATCACATAAAGACCCCAGTAAACACTTGTGAGGCACGGTGAGGCCAAAGTCACTCTCCGATGTCGTTATTCTCTAGAAACCTGACATGTTCAAACAAGCTGACATCTACGCCAAGCAGTTCCTTTGAATTCCAGGCAGGTACTGAGGACCCAGGTCCTGTAGTGACTTTGGCTCTCCTACTGATGGTTTTCCTCCAGAGAGGTGATGCTGAATGCTGTGTGTGGGCCAGTGAATCTCAGGGGATAGAAAAATGAATCAGAAAACTCTGGCAGGTCTGTGTTTGGACAGAATCAAATCATGTTCGGGCCCACTAGACCACTGAATAGTGGGCCTGAAAGCCTTTGCCAGTCCTTCTTATTGTGACAGATCAGTGTCTGGGAGAATTAGAAGTCTGAAACACAAACCCAGAGGTAGGGTGATCCTTCTATTTTAGTGAAGTTACTCACTTGCTGGAAGCCTAATTTATTTTTAGGCTATGCCTAGGTTTGTCTGTTTGTTTTTCTCTATCCCCCTGCCCCCTTTCACTAAGTTAGAGCTCCTTTGATTGGCTGGCTGACAGGGAAACCCTAGGTCCTGGCTGGGTAAAGGGCAGTCCTGTGTAGAGAGAGGCTGGGGAATGGACAAAATGTTCTCTCTAGGCCTGTTTCATCTGTTCTCTTAGGATGTCACTTCCAAGACTGGAATAGGGATAGATGAGGAAGAGTAGATTGGGGTTAGATTGGGGTTAGCAGAAAGATGGAAAGGGGGGGGAAAGAAATTTAGAGAGGGAGGCAGGGAAAGAGAGAGAGAGAGAGAGAGAGAGAGAGAGAGAGAGAGAGAGAGAGAGAGAGAGAGAGAGAGAGAGAGAGAGAGAATGTGTTATTTCCTTGAACCCAGATGCCTGCCTGTGTCTTGTTAAGCTTATGCCCCAAACTGAGGCAGGGAGCAGAGGAGGGGGCTGGCCAGAGCTCACAAAGGATGCTCACTGACTGGGGGGGGGGGTCCATTGCCGGGGCTAATAAGCTGGTGATTGTGTTTCCCCTTCTAGAGGAACAAGGAATTTGGACTGGAGGGAGATCTGTACACAATCCCTGAGTGTGTCCGGACATTATTTGATAGCTCTGGACAGTTATTCTCCTTGCTCTGTGTCCCAATGGGCCTTTTCTCCCCCTGCTGCTTCTGGCCTCTTCCTCTTGGCACACAGGCCTGTTTTCCTGGGCACTCAATAGCACGATGGGGACAAGAAGCAGGCTTGGTTGGAGGGGAGGTCTGCTTCCCCTCAGGGCCGGATCCTGACATTTTCAGGGGTGTTGGGGTAAGGGGGGGTCTGTGTACAAGTGTTTGTCCATTCGCAGACCATGTTGTTCCCATTGGCAACCAGAGGCCTCAAGACAGATGGCTCTGTCCTCACAGCTGGGGCAAGGGGGCATGGCAGGGCATGATAGCACAATGACAAACACTTATTGAGTGCCTACTGTATGTAGAGAGCACTGTGTGGGCTCCTAGGAGAACTAGAAAATTTTAATAAGATACAGTACAGTCTTCATCCTGCCTGGCTCACAGAGCTAGGCCTGGGAGGAACATCTGGTCCAATGCCCTCATTTTGCAGGTGAGGAAACCGAGACCCACCAAGGTTAAGTGACCTGCTCAAGGTCATAGAACAGGTAAGTATCAGCGCTAGGATTGGAACCCAAGTCCTCTGACTTCAGAGACAGTGTCTTTTCCACTGTACCATGTACAGTCTATACAGAATTGTAGAATTTCTGAGTTGAAGAGTAGTTTATAGGTGTCTGTTTGATTACATCAGATTTCTTTGTAATAATGACATTATAGAGTGCCTTTGGCTAGGCCATGTCTCCTGGGGTTTTGTGCTGAGGTCACCGAGTGCCACCTGTGTACAAAAAATGCCCTCTACTATACCCCTGCCGAGCAGTCATCATTCAGCCTTGGCTTGAAACCCCCAGCAAAGGGGAACTCGCCACCTCTCAAGGCAGCCCCTTTGAGTAGCTGTCATCAATCCTCTGTTTGCCTCTTTGCTACATCCACCCATTTCTCCCAGTTGGGCCACAACGTCATAATAAATCTAGAATCATCATCGTTGATACAAAAAATATTATGTCTTGGGTGAGGGTAGAGGTCAATAGTGTCCTTGCTTGTAAAGGGGAGGGGAGAAGGAGGAAGGGAGTGTGAAGAGGCATACATTTCTGCTTGCATTTCTTGGTTCTTTATACCCTTTCCCCAGAGAAGGAGCCAAGAGTCTCCTCTCCTGGGCGCTGTTGCATCCATGTCTGGTTTTGGCCAAAACAGTGTCTCACTCCCTGCTCCACTGCTACCCCTGGTCCTGACTCTGTTCTTTCCCTGTATCTGTCTTTAGGTATCCTCCCTGGGAGTCACAACCTTCAGCCTCTGTGCCCTGGGCATCGACCGCTTCCATGCAGCTACCAGCCCCCTGCCCAAGGCCCGGCCCATCGAGCAGTGCCAGTCAATCGTGGCCAAACTGGCAGTCATCTGGGTGGGTTCCATGATATTAGCCGTGCCTGAGGTCCTGCTGTGGCAGCTGGCACAGGAGCCCTCGCTGACAACAGGCACCATGGTGGATTCGTGCATCATGAAGCCCTCTCCTGGCCTACCCGAGTCCCTCTACTCCCTCGTGATGACGTACCAGAACGCCCGGATGTGGTGGTATTTCGGCTGTTACTTCTGCCTGCCCATCCTCTTCACCATCACCTGCCAGCTGGTGACCAGGCGGATCCGGAGCACGCCAGGGAAGAAACCTGAGTGCCGGGCAGGCAAACACGGGCAGTGTGAGAAACAGCTGAATAGCACCGTCGTGGGCCTGACTGTGGTATACGGCCTGTGCACCCTACCAGAAAACGTCTGCAACATTGTGGTGGCTTATCTGTCCACGGAGCTGTCCCGGCAAACCCTGGATCTCCTCAGCCTCATCAACCAGTTCTCCATCTTCTTCAAAGGCTCAGTCACCCCTGTTCTCCTCCTGTGTCTCTGTAAGCCCTTGGGCCAGGCCTTCCTGGACTGCTGCTGCTGCTGCTGCGATGAGTGTGGGGCAGATGAGGCCACCTCTGCCGACGGCTCGGACAGCAAGCTCAAGACGGAGATGTCCTCCTCCATCTACTTCCACAAGCCCAGGGAGTCTCCCCCTCTCCTGGCACTGGGCACTCCCTGCTGAGTCCTGGCTGCAGTTGGGGGGCAGCGGGAGGTGGGACACTCCAGACCCGGGCTGCATTCAGCTTTTCTTCCCATCACACCACCTGAAGATGGACTTCATTCCATAGAGGCTTGGGGGCGTCCAAGACCCCTTCCCCAGCAATGGCCCTCCTGGCCAGTCCCCCCCACCCCCATACTGCCCCAGGGAGGAGGAGGAGGGCATTCAGCTTTGCATTTTGATTGGTGGGTAGACCTGCCCTGATTCCCTTAGCCCCACTCATAGCCTCCTAGCTTCAGCCAGCCGAAGCCCAAGCCCAAGCCCAAGCCCTGCCTGCTGGACCCATCCCGATTTTGCAAACCAGCCTTCCCCAGGCCTCCCTTCAGGATCCTTCTCTACCCCTTCTCTGCTTTTAGCCAGAACACATACATCCACATACCCTGTGTCCCCTACATGCAGAGAAAAAGGAGGATCCATTTGGGCCAGCCCAGCTTGGCAGCGGCCGGGTGATGCCAGCTCTTCTGAGCTGCGCCCTGCCTGGCCCGGGATTTCCAAGCTCTGGATGCCCTCCCCCCCATGACTCTTTCCCCTCTCTTCCCTTCTTGTCTCTTCTCTTCCTAGGGGGACCCTGGGCACAATCTGTTCCCAATCCCCCTGCCAAATTCAGACCTGTAGAAGAACCTACCTAAGAAAACAATAAATTAGCTAGAACTACCCCCTGCCCCGGCTGTCATTTCCATGTCACCATGCTCTGGCCACAGCCAGGCGTTCTTGCTCGACCTCCTTCACCCTGGGCTAGATGGGATCTGCTGTGTTCTGCTCAGGAACACCTCTGGTGCCTGTTTACCATTCTGAACTCCACTGACCTCAAGGTTGGTGTTGTTGCTTTCTTTTTGGGAAGAGACTAAGGTCCAGAGGCTGGCTCTCCCTCTCTTTCTCTGTCTCTGTCTGTTTGTCTGTCTCTATCTCTCTCTGTGTCTCTTTATCTGTCTCTGTTTCTCTGTCTCTTTATCTCTCTCTTTCTCTCACTGTCTCTTTATCTCTCTCTCTGCCTTTGTCTCTGTCTCTTTATCTCTGTCTCTTTCTGTCTCTTTCTCTGCCTCTTTTTTTTTTTTTTGGTGGGGCAATGGGGGTTAAGTGACTTGCCCAGGGTCACACAGCCAGTAAGTGTGAAATGTCTGAGGCCGGATTCGAACTCAGGTACTCCTGAATCCAGGGCTGGTGCTTTATCCTCTGCGCCACCTAGCTGCCCCCTTTCTCTGCCTCTTTGTCTGTCTCTGTCTCTCTCTTGGAGAGCAGAGATGCTAAGAGGCCCAAACCATCTCTTACCAAGCTCTTACAACCTCCTCCCTCTCCCCTCCCCCCCAGCCGGGTAAAGCAAATCCAGCTGTGTCTTTTGAAGCTCTGGCCCTTCCCACCCCGTGTCTCTATCTTGGCCCTTCTGGCTCCCCGAGCTACTTTTATTTGGTTTCTCAGAATGGGATGTTTGCCTACAGCGGGCTTAGCTGACTGCCCTTCCTTCCCCTACCTCACACCCAGGCCAGCTATTGCCTCTGATGGGGATGAGACCCCAGAAGAGCTAACTGCTGAAGCTAGTTAGGCCTGTGGTCTTGGTCTTACACCTCAACTGTCTATGCTAATCCCCTTTGCAGTAACTTTCTCAGAGTGGTACAGTGGAAGGAGAGCCCAGCTTATGGAGGTGGAGAACCTGTCACTTAGAACCTGTGTGACCTTGGGTGAATCACTTCGTTTTTGATCTGGGCTTCAGTGTCTCCATATGTAAAATGAGAGTGTTAGACTAGATGGCTCTTCAGATCCTTTCCAGGTCTGGGTCTGTGATGCAAGGGACCCTCTCCTCTTTTACCCTCTAATTTAGACTGTACACCAAATCTACCCTTGGCCTTTGGTTCATTTTTTTTTTTTTTAGTGAGGCAATTGGGGTTAAGTGACTTGCCCAGGGTCACATAGCTAGTAAGTGTTAAGTGTCTGAGGCCGGATTTGAACTCAGGTCCTCCTGAATCCAGGGCCGGTGCTCTATTCACTGCATCATCTAGCTGCCCCTGGTTCATTTTCCAGAAGACTGGGGCAGGGGAGGAATAAAGATGGTCACTCGAGGCCTACACTGACCAGCCTTTCTCAGAACTACCCCTGCTCCCCTTACCAATTGCCCAGTTCTCTGAGCCTTTTTTCTGAAGCTCACAGCCCATCCCTAGAGAGAAATCACACACAAAATGTTTTATGGCCTCCAATGGAGTTGGGAGGTCAGGATAGAAGGTCTCTAGTAAACCATGGCTCTCTAACCTCCCCTTCCCTGTCATATCCCATGCCTAGGCCTCCCACCCCCACTCCTCCTAGGAATCTTAGCCGCCTTGTTTTCTTTCCCTGGCAGCCACCCCCGGGACCGGGTGACGCCGCCAAGAGAGGGAGGCAGTTGCTAGGTGACAGCCCTGCCATGTGCCCGCCCTTTGTGCTGGGGAATGACACCCACCACTCTCTTGTAGACCTGTTGCCACGGTGACTGAAGCCCCCAGCTTTGTTTAGAGAAATTTAAGCTGGGATGAGGGGGTGGTAGCAGGAGGTGGTCAGGCTGGTGGGGAGGACTGGCCAGAGCAGAGATTCTTTCCTGAAGCTATGGGAGCTGTCTCCCTTCTCAGTGCCCCCGGAGGCTCCCCCCCATCCTTTCTCAGATCTCACCAGGGGACTGACCTCATCTGTAACAGGAACTGGCTTGGTTTGGGAAGCAGGGTGGGGGAAACTGACGAAATGAGGGGACGTAGAGCTCAGGGAAGAGAGCTGGGAATTGGGGAAGGCCAGGAAGGGCAGCGCCCTATTCTCTGCCCAGTTCAGAGCAGAAGGGGGTGAGAGGTGCTGCCTCCGCTGCCCCCAAGCTCTGCCTACGTGAGGAGCCTGCAGGATTAGCCAGCCAGGGGCTTGGGAAAAGAGCTGCTGTCCTTCTTGGCTCAGGCCAGCTGGGCAAACAATGTGTAGCTTGTTGCTTTGGGATCCGGTTTGCTTCGAGGTCCAGGGTTTGGTGGTGGTGGCGGGGAGAGGAGGAGGGGTAGGCCCCAGCAGTTGTAAGAGGTGGGGAGGGGGTGAGGGGGAGACACGAGGCGGGGACACTTGGGAACAGGCTTGGGAAGAACAGGGCTGGCAAGGTCCTGGCCTCCCAGCCTTTTATGTGCAGTGGGTTTGAGCGGCTGTGTCAGGCAGAGGGGGCAAAGCCCTGGGCTGGACTCAGCTCGCCCACCCCTCTCCTCGCTCTGAGGCCACTTTAGAGGCTTTGGCTCCACCAGGGTTTCCTCCATCCTGCCCAAGGGCTTGACATAATTCTGAAGGCCCACAGGCATATTTGCATGCTATTTGCATACACAGCTGTATACACTGCCGGTCTGTTTTCAGGCAGTTTTCTAGTTAACACTGAATTGGTTGGGGCTCCCTGTTCCTTATTTATTTTTCTCCATGTTCTTAGTTACCACTAGTTTGACTTTGGACAAGTCATTGGGACTTCCTGGGCCTCAGTTTTCTTGTCTGTAAAAGAAGGCTATTGTACTGGATGACCTCCGAGGTCTCTCATAGCTCTAAGTCTTGTGTTGGGTAGGGAGTGGAAACTGTAGTAGAGGGGTCCTAGGCATGGGTATGGATGGGTGCAGGGGAGAGGATAACCCAGCTGATACATTTAGATCAGATAGAAAATGTGTATTTATTTATTAACACCTCATATGTGCCAAGAACTGTGCTAAGGGATTTACATATACTGCATCTGATCCCCACAACTATGGGGGGGGTTGGAGGATATTATCTTCATTTTACTGTTGAGGAAACTGAGGCAGAGATAAAGTGACTGGCCCAGAGTCAAGCAGCCAGTGTGAGACTGAATTTTTTTTGGGGGGAGGGGGATGAGGCAATGAGGGTTAAGTGACTTGCCCAGGGCCAGCCAGCCAGTGTCACATGTCTGAGGTTGGATTTGAACTTGGGCCTCCTGAATCCAAGGCCAGTGCTTTATCTACTGCACCACCTAGCTGCCCTCTGAGGCCGAACTTAAACTCAAATAGGTTTAAAGTTTTTCTTGATTTAAGCCCAGCACTCTATCCACTGTGCCATTAGCTGTCTCCATCTTCCTTCCTTCTCAAGCAGGTGTGGGAGGTGGAGGGACTAAGTGTATTCCAACCATCTCCCAAAGAAAAGTTGGCTTTTGCAAACTCCTTCCCCCATCTATTTTTCAAGGTGCACAGGGAAAAGGAAGGTCATGGGGACTAACTAGGCAAAAATAGGTCAAGATGGCTCCATTCTTATAAATAACATCAGAAGGAAGGGTGAGCATGGAGCAGGTGTGGGAGTGGGCCTGGGGAAGAGCAAGAAAGGCAGGGGAGCTGTGGGAAGACCCCTAGGAAGACCTCCTGGGGTTGCCATTAGAGGGAGGCCAGCGGGTAATAATTGAGTCAGCTGTGTAAAGCAGCTGGAGGAGAGCCCAAGCCGGCCTCCTGTAGTCTCCTGGATGCGAGAGGAGGTGGGGTTTGGCTCAGGGCTGGAAGAGGGCAACCAGGTAAACATTGCTAGGAGCACAATGAGGATGGGCCATGAACTGCTCTCATAAAACATCTGTCTTCTAGGCAGCAGGGTCTGGGAGCACTAAGCCGGGGAACACCAATGGAGGGAGAATTGGAGGGGTCACTGTCACATCACCCAGTGGGGTCATCGATCGAGGGCTAGCAGGGCCCTTTGCCATCATCCAGTCCAATCTCTCCATCTCACAGATGGGAGACTGAGCCTCAGAGAGGGGTAGCAAATTGCCTGAGGTGACTCAGGTGTTAGGTGATGAGAGCTGGGATCTGAGCTGCGGTCCTTGGCTCAAAGACAGTGCTCTTTCCCCTAGACCTTGCCAGAAGAAGAATCCCGGGGCACACCAAGCACTGAAAGTTTTGTGGGGGGCCACGGTGCTTGGGTCTGGGTTTGTCTATGCAGTATCCCCATCCACCTGTAAGGCCCAGGGTCAGCCTCATTCCTACATCTCACTAGCAAAAAATAACTGGCAGCAAAACCCCCCCAACACAAAATCGTTAATTTATTTCTCGTTATTATTAGGAGCAAAAAAAAAAATTGTACAGTTACAAGAGTCATTTTCAACAGAAGGAATCCAATATGAGCCAGAAAGTGTTGTAAAAAAAGGGAAGATAGATGCCACTTTACAATTCATTAAATAAAAACAAAACAAACCCCGAAGAACGAAATCCCCCATGCTGAGCTCTCTCCTTGTGCAAGTCTGCAAATAAGAAACAGAAAGGGAGGCGGGCGAGAGCTGGGGAGGCCCTGGGTAGGAGTAGGGGTGGGAGGCAGGAGCGCAGGTCACGGGGGTGGGGGTGGGAGCCCGCTGGCCAAGCTGCCCCTTCTGGGGCTAAAGAGCCAGGGCCAGGCAGGAGAGGGGATGGGGGGAGGAGGCCTGGATGAGAATGCTGGCATCTTGCCCCCTATGCCGGATAGATCGTCTCTGGCACCCAGTCTGTGCCTGGCAGCCCCTCCATGCCCAGAGGGAAGGAGTTGGGGGTGGTGGGGGTCCCACAAGGTTGGGAGCAGAGGGGCGCAGGATGGCCACCAGTGCCAGGGCCAGGGTCCAGCCCCAGGACATCAGCCTCTTCCCTGCTCCCCCTCCCCTAGAGCTTTTCTTCCTCCCAAAAGACTTGTGCCCTGTCCCAAGCCCCTGCTGGCCCTGGCATCACCATGTGGTTGATTTTAGTCATTGCTTAAATTAAAAAATTAAAATATATATACATATATATACTGTACACACAGGACAGTAACTGAACAGTGTTGGGAAGGGCAGAGCAGGGATGGAGTGGAGGTGCAAAGTCAGGGAGATGGACGCAGGGAGCAGGGGAAAAGGGCACGTAGGGCAGAGGAGAGGGTGAGAAGTTAGCGGGTCCAGGCGGGACCAGTATTCTTTACAATAAAAACAGGAGTTCAGACCTCAGCAGAACAGGACTCTGGGTCCCCGGAGAGTCCCCCCAGCCGCACACACTGAGGAGGGGACAGGAGGAAGGGGGACAGTAGGGACCTGCAGGGAACGCGGCTTCGGGTTTGGATGATGGCGGTCCCTGGTCCAGGGGGGAGGTGTGGACCGCTGTCTCAGCTTCTCCGTGACTTTGAATGTTGGATAAGCCACTGTAGGGTGATGTCTGTGGGAGGAACAAGACTGATCAGGTTAGAGACGATGACTGGAGGGGACTAAGGGGGACAGGACCCAAACTCTAGGGAAGGACCAGGATAACTTGGAGGGACTCCTAGACCAGAGCTGCTAGGCGCTGAATGACTGGTGCTAAAGGTCAGATGCTTTAACCTTCTGACCTCCCAGTGACTAAAAGCAACTGGGATGCCAGGAAGGAGAATGAGATGGACTTTTAGAAGTGACAGGGGACATGAAAGTCTGGTGGAGCACAGAAAATTTGAGACCCACTATGTTGGGGATGAGGCTGGGCAGGTCTGCGGTACAGAGTCCCTAAAAAAGAGTTTCCTTTACTACTTGGCGTCCAGAATGTGTAACCCCAGAACCCTCCCTGATTCCCCCCTCCTGCACTCCCCTCAGCCCCAAATCTACACACCGATGTTTATCCTTTTCTTTGGCAGAGATAGAATAGCAGCAGATCTCTCGGTCCTGGATAGCAGGACAAATTCCTAGGGGTGGGAAATAAGAGGTTTTTCTCAGACTGGGGTGGGGGGGGCAAGGTTCACCCAGCACGGCCAGGAGATAGAAGGGAAGGGGCCAGGGAGCAGGGGCTGGGTCTTCTCCAGCAATGGGGGTGGGGGGGTGGGCGGTGGAGGGGAAGGGCAATGGTGAGGCCTTTAGAAAAGCAGCACTGGGTGCCACCCTGTGGCTGAGTCAGGGAATAGGTCTCTATTCCTCAGGGCACTGGAGCACAAAGTGATGCTTCTGGGCTGGTTGCCTGAGAAAACCAGGGGGGCGTTTTTGGGAAGGGATTCTAGGAGATGAGTGCTGGGAAAAGCATAGGCCTGGAGAGCAACAGGCTCAGGTTCTAGACCTCGCTCTGTCCCTAGCTGGCTGGGTGACCTCAGGCCATTCACTTGTCACTCCTGGGCCTCATTTGTAAACTGGTAAGCAATGTCCAAAGGCTCTTCCAATGTGCCACTTAAATGAATTTCAGAAATTAAGTGTGGGGTTTTTCTGAAGAAATATTTGTGGATTTTAAGGGGGAAACTTTTTACATCTGAAGTAACAGGGAAGTCCCAAAATATTGTGGCTTTTAATGTAGAAATCCTCTTCCATCAATATGAAGCTAGCCAGCGCTTAAGAATATTTGAGGGAGGGCAGCTAGGTGGCGCAGTGGATAAAGCACCCACCCTGGATTCAGGGAGACCTGAGTTCAAATCTAGCCTCAGATACTTGACACTTACTATCTGCGTGACCTTGCGCAAGTCACTTAACCCTCATTGCCCTGCAAAAAACAAAAACAAAAACAAAGAATATTTGAGGAAAGAAAACAAAAAATCCGGGGTTGGGAGAGGGCCAACATCTTCCAGCTGACCACCAGGATCAGTTTCAAACTTCCTGGCTTCTCTCAGCTGGATTCCTCATCTGTAAAATGGGTGGGATTGAACTGGCTGGCCTCTCTGGTCCCTTCCTGCTCGAACAAGAGACCTTACACTATCAATCCACACTCACATTTTTTCAATCAGCTCCTTCTCATCCAGAGCACCAGGGAGGTCTCGCTTGTTTCCCAGAACTAGGACCTATTGGGCAGAGAAGGTAGGGAAGGGGATTGAGGGTTCTAGGTTACTATTTACCAAGGTGAAGGGACCTAGAAGACCCCATATTGAGAAGGCTTCTGAGATAGAGCCTTTGCCCTGCCCTTCCCACTCATAATATACAGTCTCAAGCCTCTCCCCCTAACCCCACCTCAGCCTTTCTGGCCCAGCCTCCCATCCCCATCACTTATCCTGGTGTCTCCCAAATTCTTCATCCTCAGGGCCATCCCCTCTCTCCCCCTTCTCCCTGTTCCTGCCTCCCCATCTTCCTACACCAGCCTTGGCTCACTGACCGGGATTCCCTGAAGCTGGGGCTTGTCCAGTAGATTGTGTAGTTCATTTTTGGAGGCCTCAATCTTCTCCTGGTCAGCAGCGTCCACCATATACCTGTGAATATTGGAGGGGGGGGGGGCAATGGTGGTTTAATACCAAGTCTCAGCTGAAACATGGAGAGGCTCAAAATGAAAAAAGGCAAGACCCCTAAATCAAGGGAATCCAAAACCTGAGGACCCTTAGAGTCCAGCAACCTCCTTCCCCCACCAACTCCTATGATGAGGAAGAACTCAGGTCGGGGCCCTGCGCCCTCAGGCCAATATGGGGCAGTACTGGGGAGGGCAAGGCAGAGGAGAGGGTGGGTCCCTGCAGCTCAGCCGCACCCCACCCACAGCCTAGACACTCCGCATTTGTCTAGGTCCCACCTAAAGGCCAAGACATCGGCCCTAGTCTCATCCTTGTCTGGTGGACACCACGAGGCCCTGGTGAGGGAACAGCCCAGAGAACCTGGCAGAGGACAGGGTGCAGTGGGGAGCCAGGGAGGACCTTGGGCCCTGACACTTACACGATGGCGCTCACTCCACGACAGTATCGCTCCCACATGCTCCGGAAACGGGGCTGGCCTCCGATGTCCCAGAGCTAGGGGTCAGAGAACAGGGGCTCAGGGCCGGAAGGGCTCTAGCCATGCTGGATCTGCTCCTCTCCCTATGCCACCCACTACTCGCACCTACAAGGTCTCCCTTGTGCTCCTTCCCACAGGGCCTCCACGCCTCTCTATATATTTTTAGTGCCATAAATGACCGGAAAGCATTTTAACTTAGGGTATGCAAAGAACTGGGACACAAACACAAAAGTGGATGTTCCCTGTTTCCAAGGAACTCTCAATTTTTTGTTTGTTTGGGTTTTTTTGAGCTCAAATTTTAATGGAAGAGACCACACAACACTGGAAGTGTATCTAAGCAGGTGTATAGCCTAATGTCTTTTTTTTTTGGTGGCGATGCAATGGGGGTTAATTGGGGGTCCACACTGCTAGTAAGTTGGCAAGTGTCTGAGGCTGGATTTTGAACTCAGGTCTCCTGACTCCAGGGCGCCACCTAGCTGACCCTCCTGATGTCTTCTTACTGGCCGTGTGTTCCATTGGGTCAGTGCCTGGACAAGATGGGCACTCTTTCTCCCACTTCCTCCTCTGCCCTCTGCCTGCAAGCTCCAGGACTTCTCACTGGAGAACATTTCTCCTCCCACTGGCCCCCAGCTCCTCTCATCTCCTCATGGCCTCTGTCCTTGAGTTCAGGCTCTGGCTTGCCCCCTCTCACCTTGATGGTCACGTTCCCTTTGGTGATTTTGCGCATGTTGAAGCCTACGGTGGGGATCATGTCTTCATTGAACTGTCCTGACTGGAAGAAGAGTTGGAATTAAAGGGACCCCCCACTGACAAAGTGCAAAGAAATCAGGGCCCCTGCAGGCCCCACAAAATCCGGATGGATTCTAGACTTCTCAAGCTTGAAGGCAGGTCCAGAGACTATCTGGCTTGTTCTCAGTCATTGGAACTTGGCTGTGCCTAGACCAACCCAGGCGCTTGGCCCTATTTACATCTCCCCAAGGAAAGAGAGAATACAATCCTCAGCAAGCAGCAACCTCCATGTTTCTCACCTTGGACAGTCAGGAAGGTCTTCCCACATTCCAATAATTCCCATTTGTGGACTGCTTTAAGGTTTATGTCTGTGGTTAATTACGCCAATTGCTTTTCTAATGTTTTTTGTTTGTTTTTTCCTTAACGGATTTTCCCTCCTTGGTCACAGTAAATACTTTTTTTTGGTATTTCTACAGTTTCTTTTCTAAGATCTTATTTTCAAAATATCCATATCCATGAGTAGAATCTGTCTCCCATTCTTTTTCTGTTTTATCTGTCCTTAGTTGCACTTTTTTGCAAAGCACTTTCCTCACAACTACCCAGTTGTACAAGAGTTATCATTCCCGCTCTACAAATAAGGAAATAGACTCAGAGTTAGGGACTTGCCTTAGGTCCATACGGCTAAGTGAGTGTCTGAACTCACACTTTAACTTCCTGAGGCTCCAGACTCAGGCCCATCCTTATCCTATGGTCTACTGTCTTTGAGTGTAATTCATAAAATGAAATAGAAACCCTTCTCTCCCTTTGGCCCTCTGTGGGGCTGGAGACAGTCTAGGCATTAAACAAATGGAGGACTTAGGCAAACCTCTCTGGTTCTATTTCCAGAGAAAGTCCAGCTGGCTCTGGATTGCCCACATGAGTATAGAATGTCTGTCCAAGGTGAATGCTGAGTTCCAGGGCAGCTTCTCCCTGTTCTCCTAGAAGAGATCTGGATTGCATTGCTTCACCATCATGGAATATGGACCACTTTCCACACTAGCCTGAGCCAAAGGAACTCTGGGAAAGTAATTGTGCCACCCTCAGATCTTAGTATGTTCCAAAAGCAAGCCAAATTCCCCCCTTTATTTTATGGATGGATCTTGTTTTTATATCACCTTCATTTCCAAATCTCTCTCTGACCTTTGCCACATCTAACATTCCCTAATTTAGATAAATGGGAGCTGTCACCTATTTGTAAACTGCTTCCTCATTTCTATTTCTTTCCTCTGGATAGCTCCAAAATCTCCACACTGCTTTTGTTGTTTAGTCATTTTCAGTTGTGTCTGACTCTGTGATTCCATTTGGGATTTTGTTGGCAGAGATACTGGAGTGTTTTGCTATTTCCTTCTCCAGCTCATTTTACAGATGAGGCAAACAGGGTGAAATGACTTGCCCAGGGTCACCCAGTGTTTGAGGCTGCATTTGAACTCAGGT
This sequence comes from Dromiciops gliroides, assembly GCF_019393635.1. Taxonomy (NCBI): domain Eukaryota; kingdom Metazoa; phylum Chordata; class Mammalia; order Microbiotheria; family Microbiotheriidae; genus Dromiciops; species Dromiciops gliroides. The sequence continues at coordinate 100,085,925 of NC_057864.1, forward strand.
CTTCCTGACTCCAGATCTAGTGCTCTATCCACTGCACCACCTAACCGCCCTGGGTTTGGAGACAGTAGCTAGACTCAAATCTCAATCCTACTTATTACTTCTATGACCTGGTCATTGCCCTGCTCTGGGTCTGCTTCATCCATAAAGTGAGGGCATTGGATTAGAAACCCTCTGAAGTCCCTTCTACCTCCCAACGTGATTCTCTGGTCCTTTAGGTTCAATAGCCTTGGACAAATGAGCCTCAGTTTCCTCTTCTGCTAAATGAAGGGCTTGGTCTAGCTGGTCTCTACTGGTCCTTACACCTCTAGATCTGTGCTCCTCTGATTTCGAGATGACCACAAGTCTCCGAACAGGCAGGACTAAGTGAAGTGGGAAAGACTTCCCACTTCACACATGGGACAGAACTACTTATCCTGCCACAGCAGTAGCATCCTCAGGAGGTTGGGCTCACCAGAGCTGGAAAGGCAGCGATGCCGCCATCACCCAGTTAATGCTGAGGCCTTTAATGCAGAGCTGGATGGCCACTTGTTGGGTGTCATGGTGTAAATTTCTTCTTAGCGTGGGTTGGACCAGACGGCCATGGAGGCCCAAGGGGTTCAGGTTCCCTCATTGTAACATCCCCTCCTAGATTCTTTTTCCGGTCTCAGGGTACGGGACACGGTTGCACCTCACTCCAAGCAAGGAAGTCAAGAACTGGGATAAGCCATCAGCACAGAACCCTCCCTATCACCAGGTATCCATTCACTTTCAAAGAATCATAGATATGAGCTGGAAAGGACCTGAGAAATTATCCAGTCCAGATTCAGAGAGGTGTCCACTTGTCTAATACCACACAGAAGAAGCAACTGACAGAGCAGGACTTGAACCCAGGTCTCTGACTTGAGGCTCAGGGCCCTTTCCACTATGCCACACAGTCTTTCAAGTGATCTGTCCTCTTCTATCCCCCCCTTTCCACCTGTATGTGGCACCTACAACACTCGCTTAAGTGTGAAGAAATGCTTCTTCTCTGACTCTTGTGGGGAGCATGCAGGGTGCTGCAGCCCCTCTTGGGGCTAGAATGGTTGGCCCAATACAACATGGTGGTGGCAGAGACCAAAACAGTGGGGGTCTGCTTCAGAGGCAAGATGGTGGCAGGGGCTCTCCTGTGGGTGCAGGCCAAGATAGGAGCTAGACTCACCAAGGCATGACACATCTCTCTTCCTCTTTCCTACCAAGTAAGTCTGTTAGGGTACATCACCACACTGCTGTGATGGTCCCAAATTTAGAGCTGGAAGGCACCTCTAAGATTTGGTCCAATGCCTCCATGAAGAAATCATCTAAACTGCTAAGATCTGAAGTGCTTAAGTAACAACAACCCTGGGAGGCAGGTACCATTACATTTCCTATTTTACAAGGGAAGAAACTGAGGCAGAAAGCAACTGCCCCAGAGTCTCACCCAGCTAGGAAGTTCTAAGGCTCCATTTGAACTCAAAATGTCCTAACTCCAGGCTCATGCTCTATTTGCTGCCCAAATAAGACCCGGATATGTTAAGTGATTTCCCAAGGTCACATGTAATATGGTGCATCAGGGATTCAAACCTAGACCACAGTTAGGGACTTCAAATGTAGGATTTTTTTCCATCTCCACCAGATTTCACTCCCCGACTAGCAGTAGCCTCTAATCCTCAGCTGGAGTACTGTAGGATCATGACAAATTGCTTTCAGAGTACGAGGCACTTTATTCACAACTCTGTGAGATATTTGACTACAGTTATCTGTTGTTGAGTCATTTCAGTCCTGTCTGACTCTTTGTGACCCCATTTGGGGTTTTCTTGGCAGAGATGCTGGAGTGGTTTGCCATTTCCTTCTGTGGCCCATTTTACAGATGAGGAAATGGAGGCCAGCAGGGTGATGTGACTTGCCCAGGGTCACCCAGCTAGGAAGTGTCTGAGGCTGAATTTGGATTCAGTAAGAGGAGTCCACTGTGCCACCCGGCTGCCCCCACTACAATGATCCATTTTACAGAGGAAGAACCTGAGGCTGAGCAATGACTTAGCTAAAGTTACAAAGTATCAGGCCTGGAGTTGAGCTCTAGATTACACCGCCTTTCAAGACAGGAGGTCTGTGGGTTCTAAACAGTCTGTTTATTTGACTTCCTTTCTCCCAAACCCAAATAGAGTGTTTTTTATTTTATTTTTTTTTAATAAAACCCAGCTTGCTCCCTTGGTAAGCCAAAGGATAGGGTGTCCAAACTGGACAACAAGACTAAGCAAATAAAAAGGCGGATCCCTCAATGGCTGGGGGGCAGGTGTGAGATAGAGGCACTTCAAAGGAAAGGCTGAGTGCTAAAGCTGAGAAGGAAGGAAAACTCCCAGAGGGTTTGACTATTGCTATTTTCCTTTCCTGACAGGGGTCTGGCTCTGCCCCCCTAACCCTTCCCAAGTCCCTTGGGTCTCCTAAAAGCTAAACCAGGGGCTTCTGCTTCCTTATAAAAGCTAGGATTGATGACCAAGGTAGCTGGGGAGCACAATGATAAAGACAGAACCCTCAGAGGTCATCAAGGCAGGCCAGTTCTTTGCCCAAGGTCACTAAGAACCAGGATGCAAACTCAGATCCTGAGGTCAAGTTTGGCCCTGGTGGCCTCCTCTAACCCAGAAGGTCCAGCCTTGGTACCATCCTCCAGGGCAGAAAACTTCCCAGATGGGGGCTGAGAAAAAAGGGTGATCCTCAGCCCATCAACTTGGAGCTGGACCATCAGAAGTCCCCTAGTGTGACTCCCTTGTTTTACAGATAAGAAAACTGATGACCAGAAAAGATGTAGTGACTTGCCTGAGGTCACACAGTGAGTAAAAAGAGCCTTTGCATCAAAGTCCAATCTAGGGGCAGCTAGGTCTGGTCACAAGTCAAGAAGACCAGAGTTCAAATCCTGTCTCGATGTGTGACCCTAGGTAAGTCATTTAACCTTTCCTGGCCTCAGTTTCCTCATTCTGTAAAGCGGGAATAATAACCCCTTCCTCCTAGGGTGGTTAAGAAAGAATATGCAAAGGCTTGGCAAACCTTCAAGTGCTATGTCAATATGGCCAAATCAGTTAGGTACTGGCTAAAGGAAAGAAAGTCACTGCAGCTGACCTTTAGGAGGTTTTTACAAAGAGCTTGCCTACACACTAGGAGAAAGCCCCGACTGTGATGCTGTGACGCTGGTCCATCGCTGGTGGGATGGCTCTGGCCAAAGTGCTTCCCTCTCTGGGTTTCAATTTCTCATACCAAACATGTAGGGGCTGGGCTACTTGATCGATATGGTACCTCCTACTTGTAATGTTTTGGGGAGCCTCAGTTTCAGTTCCTCCTCTGTGAAAGAAGAAGAGTTCCTGTCTCCTACGAATTGAGGAGATAGACCCTGAAAGGAAAAGCTCGTCCCCAGCTTCCAGATAAAGTGAACAAGAATTGAGAATAGGGAAGTTGGGGAAAGTGAGAATTCTGGGGAAACCTGCAGGAAACAAGCACCCCTAATTTCACCCCTTCCTGTTCAGTTAATAGAGATGGGAGCTAAGTCCTAAGGCAGCTAGGTGTTACAGTAGATAAAGCTCTTAGTTTGAAGTCGGGAAGACCTGAGTTCAAATCTAGCCTCAGATATTTCCAAAGCTATGTTACCCCTGGCCAGTCACTTAAAAAAACTAACCCTCTGCTTGCCTCAGCTTTCCTGACTGTAAAAGGGGATCACTTGACCTGCCTCACAGGATTGTTGTGAGGATCTGAAATATTTGTAAAAGCACTTAGCACAGTGCCTAGCACATAGTAGGTATTTAATAAATGCTTACTGCCATCCCCATAGTCCCTGACTCAGTTTCTTGCTTGTCTCATCGATTCCTCATTTTGCTGCCATGACGGGGGTGAGGGCTTACTTTGAACATCACCCACTATCTGGTAAATCCTCATCTCATTCCCAATTCAAGTCCTCCAAGTCCTTGAGGGCTCACACAGTAGGCAAAAATGACTTGGAGAGAGAGAAAGCCATGAGGTCACAAAGCACGGGAAGAGTCAGGGTGGCCTGGGTTACAAGGTTGGTGGTGCTTTTTTAGGGCTTCTCTTCCAAGATGGTCACATTAATCTGCCATTTCCTCCTGGGGTCTGTACTGTTTGAACTGAATCAAAGTGAGCAGAGCAGAGCAGCCCAGCAGAGAAGCACTTCACTGGCCTCCCAGAAGCCTCTTTGTTAGGGGTACCAGGCTGTGATTCAGGATTCTTGAGTTCTCCCATCAGTGGGGATGGTGTCAGCCTAGGACAGAGGAACACCTTCTAACAGATACTTTTCCAGGGTCACAGGGACAGCATAACAGTAGATAAGTTTGTCGGCAGCTCTTCTGCTTATTGTTACAGGGATTGTGGCTCAGAGGGGGGTGGGCATGGTAATGCCCACTAGGGCACAGCTGGGCAGTAGATAGATTTCCACATCTACTGATTCCTTTCCAGGAACATGGCCTCATTAATATTCCATCAGGAGCCCTACACAAGGGATTGTAGGCAACGCCAAGGCAGATTGTCCCCCCTGTCCCATGCTGTTCCCTAGGCTAGGAGCAGAACAGCATCAGCTTCTCTCAGGCTCATACTTGAGGGATTTCTCTCTGGTCCTGGGGCAAAAAAGCAAACAGTCACAGCATTCTACCATCATACCTACCCAGCCCAAACTACAGAATTCAGATGATAGACAATGAGAAATGGAAAAGACCTTGAAATCATTTTGTCCAAGTTCCTAATTTTTTCTCTCAAGTCCTTCATTTCAAAGATAAGGAACAGGGGCCCAGATACTTGCCCAAGGTCATTTGGCTAACTAGCACAATAGAAACCAGGATCTATTTCTCTGGCTTCTAATGCAATTCTCTTTCCACTACACAATGTTATCATATAGCTTTCATTTTGTGGTATTTGTGAACACTTTATTATTGCTAACAAAAAAAAATCTTATGCACACTTAAGATTTGTCCCTCACTGCTGACAAGCAAAAACAAAAACTAGGCCATATTCACCAGCAATCTCAAACCATTTGGTCCATTCACAGTAGGAACTGGCCTCTCTGATTCCCACCCCTAAAACCAGTTATTAACTCCTCTGTATATCTGACTCCCCCCAAATCACGGGGGGAGAGAGAGAAGACTTCTTGGGGGAACTTAGGGCTCCTGTCCCCCAGCCTAAGATAGCCAAAGGTCCCTGAATGACCTCGGGCTCTAACCTTGAGGTCCCTGATTATAGATCTAGGGAGGGGAATGTGAGCCCAGGGTGCCTGAAGGCAAAGACCTGGGTAGTTTGGGTGCCAAAGGGAATAATCCTGACCTGCAAGACAAGGAAAGCTGCGGCCAGTCCAAGCGTCCGCAGAACTGGGTGGGGAAGGGGCAGAGGTTATTTCTAGAGCATCTGGGAACAGAAGGGTAAACTCATGTGACTCTCTGGAGGCCAGCCTGCTCTTCTTCCCAATCCCCGCCCACCCCAGGCCTGATGTGATGACATCTGTCTCAGAGGATCCAGGATAACAGAGCCTGAAGTGCTGACACTTCTTCTAAGCCCTGACATTGACTAGATAGGGAAGCTTGACTGGCCGGTCAGGGGGAAGTCCCCTGGCGCCCACGGGACCACCCATGGGATAAGTATCCCCATCCAGGCCCTGGTCAGCCCCGAATCCTGGGGAGCCTCGGCCTCGGGGATGGGGCCAAGTGTGGGGAGGGGTGTCAGTGGGGCCCCCATGAGCTGGGCTCCCTGCCGGGCCCGGCCTTCCCCCTTGGCTTCACTTCCCGCCCTCCCCCCCTCCCCCCCAGCTCGGCTCGGCTCGGCTCGGGGCGCAGCTTCTGCTGAGGGATGCAGGCCGTGCAGGCCGCAGCCATTACTGCAGCCTCAGCTCACACACCCAGCGAGCTCATCTTCCCCTTTGGGGACAAGGATTAACCCTTTCCACGCCCCTCTCCCGGCCTTGGCCCGAGCCCAGGTCTAGGATGCTGCAGCTGCCGCCGGCGGCGGCAGGACCCTCTCTGAGAATGCATCTCGTCCTGGGACCCTTGTTGTCCCGTCCCCCCCACCCCCAGCGCTCCTCCCGGGGACCCCTCCCCCAACTAGTCACGCGGGGTCGGAGGCTGGAGCCCCACGAGGATAACATCTCCCCTTCCCCCACTCAGGGCCGTTCTTCCTCTTCCGGCTGGGAGGGGTCGCCTTCCCCCCCCACCGTGGGGCTCCCTAAGAGTCTCGATTCCCCCTCCCCACGCCCTCCCGGGGAGAGGACCCGGCGGCTTTCGCCGAGTCATGCCCCCCGCCCCTGACAGCGCCCCCCGAGCCGGGAGGGCCCCCCGCCGCGTACCGCGATCACATTGACGAAGGTGGTCTTGCCCGAGTACTGCAGCCCCACGAGCGTGAGCTCCATCTCCTCCTTCCAGAACAGGGCCTTGAACCAGTCCAGCAGCTTGTTGAACAAAGCGATCATGGTGGCGGCTCCGGCCGCGGGCCCCGCCCGCCCCTGCGCCGCGCTCCGCTCGGGGCCCGAGCCGGGCCGCCCGCCCGCCGCCTGGCCGGCCCGCCCGCCGCGGGGGACGAGGCGGCTCGGTGCGGGTGCAGCCGCTCTGGCCCGCCTGGCCGGCAGTCCGCGGAGGCCGCCCGGCCGCTCACTTCGTCCGCCCGCCTGTGTCCGTGCAGCGGGCACCGCCGAGCAGCCCCGCCCTCCCGCCGCTCCGGCCGTCTGTCTGTCCGCCCGCCCGCGCGGCCCGGAGCTGCCTGCGCCCGCACCTCGCTTGTCCGCCCGCCCGCCCGGCCCTCCGAGCAGCCGCGGCAGCAGCAGCCCCAGCAGCTCCCTCCCCTCTCCCCGCTCCCCGCTCCCCACTCCCCGCCCGCCGATGGGTGTGGCTTCAGAGCCCGCCCCCTCCGCGGGCAGCGCCGCGCGGCTCTTCTCTCCGCTGCTCCTCCCCTCCCCGCTGCTCCTCCCCTCCCCAGTCCTCCTCCTGCTGCTGCTCTCCTCCCCCCCCCACTCCTCTGCTCTTCCCCTCCCTCCTCCTCCTGCTGCTCTCTTTCCATCCCATCCCTCCTCCCATCCCTCCTCTTCCTTTCCTGTCCTCCCTGCTGCTCTCCTTTCTTCCCATCTCTCCTTCCCTTCCTCTCTTCCTCCTACTGATGCTCTCCTTTCCTCCTATTTGTCCTCCTCTTCCCCACTGCTGCTCATTTCTTTCCTCTGCTCCTCCTCCCCTTTCCACTCCTCCCATCCTTCCTCCCCCTCTCCTCCAGTTGCTGCTGCTCTCCTTTCCGCCCATCGCTCCACTTCTTCCTCTTTCTCTTGCTCTCCTTTTTCCTCCCCTCCTCACACAGACTCTACCCTACTCCACCCCCAGCCTTGTCTGAGCCCTGGATAAAGGAGGAGGGGGAAAGAGGATGGGAAAAGGGAAAAAAACAGAATACCTAAACTGGAGGTGAGGGTGGGCAGCTAGGGGGAATGGATCTTGGGGGAAGCATTTTAGGGAAATGGGCCTAACTAGCTGTGTCTTCTTCCCATCATTGTCAGCACCATCTTTACCTGCTATCTATTTCTATCATCCTAGTTTTCAGTCCCTGGAAATAAACATTGCTGACATTTTGTACCACTTTTTTTTTTTTAATTGGCACACAGTAGGCACCTTGAAGGCTCATTGTGAGACATTTTGTCTCAACACATGGTAGGTGCCTTAAAGGCTCCTGAGACATTTGGCTCACATTGTATTGGCACATAGTAGGAACTTTAATAAAGGCTTGTTGTTTTGACTAATAGATAGCACTTTAAATTTTGTAAGGCCAAAGGGGATTAATAATAGCACCTCCCTCCCAGGGTTGTTGTGAGGATAAAATGAGATTAATTCATAAATCTCTTTGCAAACCTTAAAGCACTATATAGGTGCTAGCAGTCACTATTTTTTTTTTTTGCAGGGCAATGAGGGTTAAGTGACTTGCCCAGGGTCACACAGTTAGTAAGTGTCAAGTGTCTGAGGCTGGATTTGAACTCAAGTCCTCCTGAATCCAAGGCTGGTGCTTTATCCACTGGGCCACCTAGCTGCCCCCCCCTTTTTTTTAGCAGTCACTATTATTATGATTATTAGTTGATCCTCCCACTGTGAGGTAATCAATTCATATCTATTAAGAGTCTACTATGTGGGGGAAGCTAGGTGGCGCAGTGGATAGAGCATCGGCACTGGAGTCAGGAGGACCTGAGTTCAAATCCGACCTCAGACACTTAACACTTACTAGCTGTGTGACCCTGGGCAAGTCACTTAACCCCAATTGCCCCACTAAAAAAGAAAAAAGAAAAAAAAAGTGTCTACTATGTGCCAGGCACTGTACAAAGCACTAAGGCAGGGACTTTTATTACAGTATTATTCTTATTTTACAGAAGAGGAAACAGGGTCAGAAAGGTTACCTGCTTAGCTTTAGCATTTAGCAGTGCCTGGCACATAGTAGGTGGTTAATAAATGCTTGTTGACTTAATGACTTGTCCCTGAGCCAGTGCATAATAAGTGTCAGAGTCTGTATTTGAACTCAGGTCTTTCTGACGTTGATTTCTGTACTCTTTGTATTATGCCCTGTTTGTTTGTTTTGTGCAGAGAAAAGGTTAAGGTCAAAAGGGATGCAGGGAGGAGGTAAGAAGGGTCAACACATTAAGCATTTGTTCTGTTATTCTTCACCCCTACCCTCTGGAAGGATAGCTGAAGTTCTTTTTGCTGTCTTCAGTTGTACGACCTCACTGAGTCATATCTGAGAATGTTTACAAAATTAGCTCACTTGATCTGATGATGGCTGAGTGTGGGTTAATGTGTGTGAGGATCTGGGGGGGTGGGGGGTAGGAGGAATAGTGGGAGGGGGGAAAGGCAGCAGTGGCATAAGGAGACTTGAATTGGGAGTCGTAGCGCCTGCTTTTGATGGCCTTATACAACATGCTTTATCTCTCTGGGTCTCAGTTTCCCTATCCATAAAATGAGATTTGCAAGGTCCCTTCTGGCTCTAAATCCATGGGGTTTGGGAGAGGGAAAGAGGTAGTACTGGGAATGGGACTTTCTGAGAAGAGGACTAAAGGGAGAGGACTAGCCACCAGTCAAAAATAAATTACTGAGTACCCACAGGGGATGCAGGCACCAGACGCTGAGCCCCAGCTGTACAAATTGCACTCAGAGGCAACAAATAGCCTCATTTTGGGCTTTTATTTCCTCTACCCTCCTTCTTGTAGCCTACAGAGGCAGCCCACTTGTGTAAGAAAGACTCTGGCCTGGATAGAGTCGTTATGGTTAGTGCGATTCTTATTAGTGTCCTTGTGGTTAAAAAAAAAAAAAGGAGGGGGAAGGTCTGGCTGATAAGAATTTCTAATGGGGGATTTCCAGGAAAGAAGGTTCGTATGAGGGGAAGGAAAAGGTTTGTCTGTTTGGTTAAGAAATAAACAGTTTCCATCATGAGGTGTCCAGGCTGTAGATAGGCCTGGCCTGCCAACCGTTACAGCCCCTAACATAGCCTTATGGGAGGGCACCACTCCCCCAGCTAACTTAGACATTTGCCCCACCAGCCTGCATCTTCCTGGGCTGTCTGTACCACTCTATTTCCATGCTTTGATTGTTTTTCTAGGCCTTGGGTTTCAAGGCAGTCCCCAGGCAGTGTTTTCCTCCTTGTGGGGCCAAGGGAGAGGTTTTGATTTTTAAATTGCACTTTGTCTGCTGACCTAGAATCATAGGGGTACATTCTAAAAAGATCTTATTGACCATCATTGTGGCTAAAATGGAGTAAAATAACAGGGCCTCAGTAGAATCTTCCCAGAGCCCTTGGCTATCTTTCTTCAGGTCTCTGCCTCTTCTTCCTTCTTCCCCCTTCCCCCTTCCCCTGCCCCTCGGAAACCCCCTCAGCCAGGGAACAATGAGATCCACCTTCCTGGGTAAGCCAGTTTGATTTTTTGAACTGGAAGGACTTTGGAGGTAATCTAGTGGAAATCTCTCATTTTGCATCAGGAAATGGAGGCCAAAGTAGGGGTGACTTGTGTAAGATCACAGATTGTAAGGAGCAAATCTAAGACTTAAGCCTATATTTCCTAAATTCCAATTCAGATGTACCTGGAAATTTGCAGTAGCTACCTTGAAGAAGTCAGTGATGTTTATGACCACAATGTCTATCCCCAGTATCCCTCTCTCCACTTCTTACTAGCCAACCCCTTCTTGCTTGTCCTGATCCCTAAACTTGGAGAAGTCAAAATTGTCTAAGTGAAGTTTGGTTTTAGGAGACTTTCTGGAAATAAAGAGGGGTGGTGGTTACTCCACCTCTCTGCTTTGAGGGTTGAACAAAGCGATCATGGTGGCGGTTATACCACTTCCCAAAAGGAAGTGAGGAAGGGTGGCAGCCACTTGCCCTTCCAGAGGTGGGAGCAAGCAGCGACAGGGAATGCAAGAGGGGCAAAGGTGCTTCCTTTCCTGGTACAATCTGCTCATCGTAGAAGAAAAATACCTCTGACTGGGGCTTAGTTGCCTCTTGGTTGGGTAAGAGCCTACCAATGAATTCAACTGGAGGAGAGTTGGCAAGCCAATGGATAATTGCCCTCTTGTTCCCCTTCCCTCTTTTTTTTTTTTTTTTTGTGGGGCAGTGGGGGTTAAGTGACTTGCCCAAGGTCACACAGCTAGTAAGTGTCAAGTGTCTGAGGCCGGATTTGAACTCAGGAACTCCTGAATCCAGGGCCGGTGCTTTATCCACTGCGCCACCTAGCTGCCCCCTCCCTTTCCCTCTTACTCCAATCTACTCCACCTCACCATACCTTTGACTGGAGGGGAGGGCTATGCATTCCAAACCTCCATTTACTGAGAGAGCTCATGTCAGACTTCTCTTTATTTCTCATCTGGGACTTCTCTAACTTCTCCACCTTCCCCTCAGGTCAGGTTCTTCTTTCGTTTTGAAGAGGACCAATGACTCTGTCACAAGGTGATGTCTTGACTTGTCCCTCAGTTGGATTTAGGTGAGGCAAAGTTGTGCAAAGTCACTGTCTTCCAGACTTAAAGAAGTCCAGTGGCAAGACAAGAGTCAAGCAGACTGGAGATGGCCCAGGGTGACGTGGATGACCTTGGTATCTTCAGTGTCGGATCAAGCTCTAAACTTCAGCTGCCTTCCAGGTCATTAGAACAAATGGTTCTGGTCTGCTCATTCCAGCTTGTCTTCACAAGCTTGGGTCAGATATCCCTCTAACTCACCAACATGTTTGAGGCCGAACAGTTACTCTCAACAAGGTTTAGTCCATCTGCCCAGATGGTTTACTGGGGGTGTGGCCACTGTGCACGCTACATCTTCTTGGAGCCACAGGGGAGAGTTGATTGAATCAGGTAGACAACAAAGGTGGATGAGCAGCCCTGAAAAGAGCTCTGCAAGCCCTCAAACCAGAGGTGCTAGTCCTCCTGAACATCCCATATACCCCATATAACATCTCCTCTTTCACCCCTCCCCACACCTATTTTTCAGCTTTTTGTGTTATTTCTTCTCCTATTAGATTGTGGTTTTTTTTCTTTTTTTGGTAAGGCAATTGGGGTTAAGTGACTTGCCCAGGGTCACACAGCTAGTAAGTGTTAAGTGTCTGAGGCTGAATTTGAACTCAGGTCCTCCTGAATCCAGGGCTGGTGCTCTATCCACTGCACCACCTAGCTGCCCCTTCTCCTATTAGATTGTAAGCTCATTGAGCGCAGGACTTTCTTTTTTTTCATATTTTTATTGTCACCACTTAGCTCAGTGCCTGACACATAGAAGACACCTAATAAAAGTTCATTGACTGGTATTTACTTGACACTTGAAGGTTCACGAAATACTTTCCTCACAACCTTATGAGAAGGAAGTGTTACAAGTGTGTTTAATTCCCATTTCACAGATGAAGAAATGAATACTCAGAGTGACTTGCCCATGACCACACCAGTACCAAGTGATTGTGAGATTTGAAATTAGGTCTTTTCAAATCCATCCTTCTCATCTCTATACCACAATGACCTCCCAGAAAGGCAGCTACTTTTCCTAAAAAAGAATTATCTCCTTGCTTTGGTGGGGAGGGGGAGGGCATGTGAATTCTCAGGCACCAGAATTTTACTTCTTCTCCACAGATAAACCCCAAGTCCTTCAGGGTTCCGATTTGTTTCCAGGAGAATGATGAGCCCTAAAGGAATAGACTTGAGAAGAAGGGGCTGGGGGAGGGGGAAATCTGTGCTAAATACCATTGTCTAGGAAACTCAGTTGACCAGAGATGTACTAACAGGTCCAGGGCTTGCCTACAAGTGACACTCTTAGGCCTGGACACCTATAACCCATAAAGACCCAGATCAGAGTAAATCCATTGCCAAGACATATATCTGATTGACAGGTGAACCTCAGCAACAAACTTCATACTTGTTTTTGGTTTTGTTTTGTTTTTTGGTGAGGCAATTGGGGCTAAGTGACTTGCCCAGGGTCACACAGCTAATAAGTGTCAAGTGTCTGAGGCCAGATTAAAACTTCATACTTGTGCACAAAAGTATTTCTTTCTTGTATCAAGGAAGAAACTTTGTAGTTCAAGAACTTTTAATTTTTCCACTTGATTACCTTCTCGGAACTTTCTTGTTTCTAGACCTCAAAGGAGACAGAAGGGAAAAGGCAGACAGGGGTGGGATAGGGACAAGAGAAGGTGGCATGGAAATTCCCCCTAGCTTCTCTCTCTGCTGGGTGAGTTCAGGATAAGATCAGGCACTTGAGAGACCTACCCCCAGCTTCTTTTATTTACAAAGATGCACCCAGCTTGCAGGGGTCAGAAAAGAAGAGCATTCCAAGAAGTCAAATTCTCTGTGTGGAATTCCCCAGTAAGGGCAGGGAAGATCTTTTTTAAAAAAATTTATTTCTAAGTTGTTTTTTTTTTCCCATGCAAGATCTTTTAAGACTGTTCTTTGAGGAATAACGGGTCATGAGTAAGGGGGCTCTCCTTGAGAACCATGGATGGTACTACCACATCCACATTGATGTGAGATGTCATGGAAGAAAAGCCAGACCTTCCTCCATGCTTAGGTCTAATATAGTCCCCTCTCTTCAAGAATGTGGTGCTGTTATTCCTGGAGACACCTGGGAAGTTGGATTGCTTTGAGAATTTAGGCCTCAGAGGAAGCTGGATCCGTGCCAGATCCAGCAGAGTGGCAGCGAGTCCTAGATTGTATTTGGAGCCAAATTGACCCTCCAGAAGAGCTTTGGGTAGAAGAAAGGGACTTGAAGCTAGAATAGGCCCCCTATTTCCTCCTCCCCTCTTCATAGTAGCTAAGAATAACAACTAGTAGTTCCATAGTGCCTACAATGTGCCACGCACTATGCTAAGCACTTTACAATCATTTCGTTTGGTCTTCATAACAATCCTGTTATTATACCCATTTTATACACAATGAAATCCAGACCTAGAAAGGTCAAGTGATTTGCTCAGGGTTAAACAGCTGGTGTTTGAGGTAGGATTCAGACTCAGGTTCCTGACTCTGAGTCCCATGCTCTACCCACTAGGCTACCTAGCTTCATCCAAGCCTTTTTGCTATCTCTGGGTTTGGATTGACCATCTTCTGTAGTAAGCCTTAATGATTCTCCCAATTTTTATTGAAGTAATTTGCATACATTTATCTTTATTCACCTTATATTTATGCTGTATATATTTATATATGTGCTTTTCTCCTTTATTAAAATTCAGCTCCAGGTGGGTGAGTCAGCATTTTTCCATTCTTCATACCGCTATCCCCGGTGCCTAGCTCAGTGCTTAGCACCCAGGAGGCACTTAATAAATGCTTTATTGCTTTATTGGACTGGATCTTTTGGACCTTAGTTTGTTGGTGTGATTATTCTAGAGAAACGTTCCTGGAGAATGGCAGCTAGGAATGGTATCAGAGAGGGAGAGGATACCTCTCCAGATATTTCAAGAGGAACTTATTTTCACCTTCCCCTCTCCCTTCTCCTCCCCATCTCCCCTTTATCCCCAACATGGTTTTAGGCTAGATGCCACATGGCCTGGGCCATCTCTTCATCATGGTCCCAGGACCCAAGATAAGGATACAGGGAAAGAACTGGGTTGTTTTGCCTTCATAGGGAATCTCCAGTGCACACAGATTGGTTGATGGAGAGAGAAGGGCAGCATCTCTAGGACTTTGGAAAGCTTGATCAGGGTGTGGCCTAAAGAGCTTAACATCACTCGGGCTGATTGGCATTCTATGTGTTGAGCTCTGCATGGGTGGTTTTGTACAGGACTCCTTTGTGTTACAAAGCTCCCCAAAAGGAGTGGGTGGAGGGGTGGGCAAGGAATATTTTCTAGTGCCTTGGAGGGGAGGGGGGGGGATAAGGCAGAAATAGTTTCCCGGAATTTCCCCAAGCTCTGTTTGTCCTTAGTATCTCCGAACACAAACAAGATCCTCCATGGCAGAGGAGAAGAAGCCCGGCACATCAGTCGCATGCCAGAGGGGATGGGACACCCCTGGTTTTCTCCTTCAGGCTTGCTGTTATTGGCAACTCAGATCACTGAGCTCGAAGCAGGTTATGGGCTTGGGAATTAGGCACACAAACAGGGGTAAAGTCCTTGCTGTCCATTTAAGGAAACTGAAAACAAGACAAGAAGGTAAGATAAAAGCCCTGGTATCTCTGGCTGCAGGAGGAGGATCAACTCTCCACTCTGGTGCAAGGATTGCCTTCTGGGTCACAAAAGGCCTCCTTCTGATACCCATGACTCCTTCATTCCTCCATCTGCCAGTCAGTGAGTTTGTGATCCAGGATACCAAGTCCTTCCCAGGGACATGAAAGGAGAATGACAACTTGGGGCATCGGAGGGAACAATGCCAGTTCTAGGATCAGAGACCCTGGGAACAGGGGTGTGACAGAGGTAGAGGGCAAAGTTCTAGGACTTTAAGGAGAAAGTTCCCCCCTCTCTGGCTGGGTTCAGTCTGGATGCTATATGACCTATGTCACCTCTTCAGCCTGGTCCCAGAAGGTCATGGATTTGGTTCCTCAGGCAGCTGGGCAGCATATAGGGCCAGGGTGTGGTGCAGGAACTGGTACTGCTCACTGGTCTGGATCATCCCACCCCTGGAATGAGAAACAACAAAACTGATGCTGAGAGTGGAAAAAGAAGATCAGGAGGCTTCTGAAGGTTCCAACTCTCCATCGTCTCCAAGCAATTGGGCACCTGTTCTGTCCCATATGGGGTTCTGGTCTAAGGCTCAAAGCTGGCTTCCCTGGTTTATAAGTCATAGATTTTTTTTTTAAACCAAATTTTTACTTGTGTCCACTCTCTGACCCTCAGAACCACCCTTTCCAGGTAGAAGTGCCATCTTGCTTTACCCAGAGCTGCGTCTAAAGACCTGAGGAGAAGATGGGGACTCTTAAGAGATCACAGAATAGCAGAACTGGAGAATTGGCCACAAAGGTCAACCCACACACACTCCAATCCATCTTTCACACAATCATCGAAGTAATCTTCCTAACTAAACGCAGGTCTCACTCTACCACTCCCTTACTCAAAAAACTCCAATCCCCATTACCCCTAGGATCAAAGCTTTTCTGTTTGGCATTCAAAGTCCTTCACAATCTGAAGGCAACCTTTTCTTCCAGTCTTATACATTACTAGCCTCCACACATGGCCTGGCTCAGCCAACCCGCCTTTCTTTATGTGCCTCAGGTCAATCTCCTCATCTAAGATATCTGTGCCTTTGTCTTGTTGGTCTCCATATCAAAAATGCATCCACTCTTCACCTGTTTCTTAGAATTCCTAGCTTCTTTTAAGGCTCTCAGCTTATCTTCTACATGAAGTCTTTCTCGATTCCCCACCTACAAGTCCCTCATTCCCATAAGTTATCTTTCATCTATTATATATGTAGGCAAATATAATAAATATAATATAAATATATAATCTAGCCAGGGGAAATAGCATGTACACACATTCATATTTACACATGTATACACACATTTGTATGTATGTGCACATATAAATATAAACATATAAAATATAAATAAATAAATATATTATGTATATATGTATATACTATTTCCCCTGCCCAGATAAAAAGGTAAGGAAAGAAATAAGCATTTATTAAGCACCTGTGAGCCTGGCACGATGCTAAGCGCTTTACAAATATTATCTCATTTGATCCTCTACAATAACTCTAAGAGGTAGATAGCATCATTACTTACATTTTACAGCTGAGAAAACTGAGGCAGAGGGTAAGAGACTTGCCCGGGATCAGACATCTGGGAAGTGCCCAAGGCTATATTTAAATGTCTGTCTTCCTGACTCCAAGCCCAGCACTCTATCAGTTGAGTCACCTATTCCATTTTTGTACTCTATATCTAGTACCTAGAATGTTTAATCAATGCTTGCTTGCTTGATTTAAATATCAGACTGAAGAAGCAATAGGGAGCCCCTGAAGACTTTTTTTTTTTAAGCAAAGGAGTGATGTGATCATCCCTGTGCCTTAGGATGATGATTTTGGTAGCTATGTGGGAGCTGGATTCTAGAGGCAAAGAGGCTAGAAGCAGAGAGGCTGTTGCAAAAGTCTAGTTAACACAGATGGGAATGGATGGGAGTGATGTCTAGAAGTAGGTTTGATGAGTCCAGGCCATAGACTGGATATGGGAGTAAGGAAGAAAGAAGAGTGAGGGACTACTCCAAGGCTTTGGACCTGGCTGGCTAGAAGGATGGGGGTGCTCTCGACAGAAATAGCCCCCGGAGAAGGGGCAGGGTCAATGGAGAGAGGATGATGAGGACTCTTTTGGGTTGGGGATGCCTATGGGATATCTAGCTGGTGATGTCCAGTAGCACTTGGTGAGGCAGCTCCAGAGTTTGGGAGAGAAATCAAAGCTGGATATATTGATTGAAGAGTCATTTACATAGAAATAATTATTGAGAGCAACTAAGTCATTTGGACTATTATAAATGCGCAAATTAAAAATAAAGGACATAGGAAGAAAGGTGTTATTTACATCCAGAGAAAGAACTGATAACTAGAAGTATGTATAGAATAATTTTATATCTATGTGTATGTTTACATACATACACTTATGGGGGGGGAGAAAAAAATTTTTCGCAATGATTTTGTTGTAAATTTGGAGGGAATAGCAAGTTGTACAGATTTATAGCTTCATGTCCAATAATTTTTTTTTATTGTACGGTTATGTAAATGCTTGTTTTGGTCTGTGAATTGAAAATAAAATTTTAAAAAAGAAATGCTCATTGAACTCCTAGGTGTTAACGAGATCATGGGAAGATAGAGTGTGTAGACAGAAGAGGACCCAAGAGAGAACCTTGGGGGGGGCACCCATATTTAAGGGCAAAAGGTGGGTAATGATCAGCAAAGCACACTGAGAAGGAGCAGTCTGATATTGGAGGACAATCAGCCTGGGGAGTAAGATAGAGAGTCAGTAAGCAGCTAATTGAATTACTCTGCCCTCTCATGACTTTTGCACATCTATCTCCTAAGCTCTCCATCCATTAGAGTTCCATATTTCTTTCAAGGCGCAAGCAGCTTCCTCTAACATTTCCCTCCTTCATCCCTGCAAAGGAAAGTGATCTCTCTCTCCTTAAATTTCTTACATCACTTTGCTTGGTCCTTCCCTTGCCTTATGTTGAAGCACTGTTACTTATGTGCATGTCTTTCCTCAGTTTTAGATCAGAAACTCATTAAGGGCAGGGAAGGCCATCTTGGTATCTTGGCTACCCACCACACTACCTTGAACAACACTTAATAAATGTTGGGTGAGGAGGCAGCTTGGTGGTTCAGTGTTAAAGTGCTGGCCCTAGATTCAGGAGGACCTGAGTTCAAATCTGGCTTCAGACACTTGACACTTACTAGCTGTGTGACCCTGGGCAAGTCACTTAACCCTCATTGCCCCACAAAAAACAAATAATGAATAAAAAAATGTTGGGTGAATCAAGTAAATTCTATCAGCTCTTGAGACCTAGCTATTTGTGCACTTTTGATATGACATATTTTCTCAATATATTTTCTGAGAGTGCCCCATCACAATTTAGTCTCAAACTCTTCAGTTTTGAGTTCTCTCCCATTGCTAGGTTTTACATTCTTCCCCAACCCCCAAACTCTCCCAAGTCAGGGGGATTATAAAATGTTTTAATACAAATACCAAATCCTTTAAAATGAGCAATTAAGGCTTGTTTGGTTTTTTTTTTGTTTTTGTTTTTTGCAGACAATGGGGGTTAAGTGACTTGCCCAGGGTCACACAGCTAGTAAGTGTCAAGTGTCTGAGGCCGGATTTGAACTCAGGTACTCCTGAATCCAGGGCCGGTGCTTTAACCACTACGCCATCTAGCTGCCCCCGAGCAATTAAGGCTTAGAATAAATCCATATATGTGTGAGACAAGTTGAAATTCTACCCTACCCCCAACCCTAAGTAAAAATGTTGTAAAATAATTTTTTTTCAGCAGCAATGATTCTTCCTTTCAAGACACTGATGTCTGAATGATATTTACAGGAATGGGGACATAAGGAAAAGTCCTTCAACCTTGGGGCAGTCACTGGGTGTGGTTGTCAGGGTGGCTCTGCTCATCCTCTCAATTTGGGCCTGAACCCACCTGTCCAGCCGAAGCTGGCATACGATGCTCAGAATGTCTACTTCCCCTCGAGCCTTCAGCTGTTGGCAGCCAATCCGTGTGGCAATGAAGCAGCCAGTCCGGCCAATCCCAGCACTGGAGATAAAGCAAAGGGGGCAAAGTAGGGTATGTCACAAGGAGATTAGTGTATGAAGATGTCAGTTGACCCCAGGAGTCTAGTTATAGACTAGCTGGCCTGGAAACTAGTGCTACTCTCTTGGGAGATGGGGAAGAAATCAATGCTTCGCAGACCACCTTGAGGCATCGGTGAGGCATAACAACAATATGGGCCAAAGAAAAACTCATGGAGGAAGAGGACAGAGGACTGGTTATTGCAGGAGGCAAGAGCTGGGGGGCAATTAGAAGCATGCCAGCCATCCAAACCTATCTAAGCCCACAGAATGTACTACCTCTTCCTGCTGCTCTTTTTAACCAATTTCATCTGCTCAGAAATCTCCTGTGGTCACCATGATGCCCCTTTTGCCACTTAGCCCTTCGAGGGCAGCCATCCTCCTCTTTGATAAACCCAGGCGTGGCCCTAGCTGAGCAAAGTTTCTCATGCTTTTCTGTTGGGTCAGTTCTTCATTTATTTCTGTTTTAGCTCCTTTACTGGAGAAGTCAGCATTCAAAGTCTGCCTGTAATAGCTAGTCTTGTTTGCGCTGCACCTTCTCCATCCCAGCTGTATTTCCAACCAGCTCCCTTCCCCAAACCTTTTTCCCTGCTCTGCCTCCTCCATCCCAGCCTCCCCTGCTTCACTCTCTTATTTTCCCATCTCCTCAGAGTGAGGACTCAATTCTCTTCTCAGCTTTGTACATACCTCATCTCCTTTAGGAAGCTTTCCTGCATCAGGTGTTTGGGAACTCACCAAGACCACAGGCTATGCCAGCTTCCCCTTTGCCCGGCCTCCCTCCCCCCAGAATAGGAGCTCAATCAGGATAGGGACCACTTCTCCATGTCCACTCCCCACCCATATCTCCCTTCAGTATCTCGGCCAGTGTTCTGTATTCAGTATCAGTAAAGGCCATTTGATAATCATAATAGATAACATTTAGTTAGTGTTTTGAGTTTTGTTTTGTTTTGTTTTTTAGTGAGGCAATTGGGGTTAAGTGACTTGCCCAGGGTCACATAGCTAGTAAGTGTCAAGTGTCTGAGGCTGGATTTGAACTCAGGTCTTCCTGAATCCAGGGCCAGTGCTCTATCCACTGCACCACCTAGCTGCCTGGAGTGTTTTAAGTTTTTCAAAGCATTTCATATATATTATCACATGAATCCTCACAACAACTCAGAGATAGGTGTTATTATTATCCCCATTTTTTTCAGATAAGGGAACTGAGGCTGTGCCCATGGTCATACCACTCTGCCATCTGGCTACCCAACTGATCTTCTAGTTTCCCAAATCAAGGCAACACATATCATGTTGCACAGCTTTGAGCAGTGAGGCCCAATAGTGCAGCATGTATGTGCATATCTATGTGTGTGTGTTTGTGTATGTATTTAACTCAGCAGGTTGGGGTAGACCCAGGAGGATTTGGGCAAGAAGGAATGGGGTACACACCTGCAATGGACCACAATTGGCCCAGAGCTGGCTGCTGCATCCGGGCTCTCCTCTATCTCGTCCACCAGGTGTAGGAGGGACACAGCTGACTCCGGGGTCTGGTGATCAGGCCAGGCAGAGAAGAGGACATGCTTTACTGGACGACACTCCCCCTGGTGCTAAGAGATAAGGTCAAGAAATGAGAGGAGGTAGGGATGCAGTTACATGGACCTTGAAGTTCAGATAGATAATTCAATTCAACAAGAATGCATTAAACAAGCACTATGAATGTAAAAACAAAGGGGGAACCAGTGCCTGCCCTCAAGGAGCTCACACTGTATTGGGGCATTAACACAGATAAGTATGCTTAGGTTAAAGTTATTAGGGAGAGTGCAGGAATCATTAGGAAGATCCAGAAAGGCTCTTAGGAGCTTGAATCTAAAAGGAAGAACCAAAGATCCTAAAAGATGGAGAGGAAGAGGGGGCTTTGCATCATGAGTCAAATCTCATTATTACTCTGGAGAATTCAGGGCCAGGAGGTCAGTGATGCTGGATTTCCTCCTGCTTTCAGTGCCCTTCTCTTTCCTTCCTTAACATTGCTGAAAGTGGGGTAGAGTCAAAATAGTGGAGAAAAGGCAGGGATTTGCCTGAGCTCTCCCAAATTCTCCTCAAAATAATTTTAAATAATGCCTCAAAATGAATTCTAGAAGGGACAGCTAGGTGGCGCAGTGGATAGAGCACCAGCCCTGGAATCAGGAGGACCTGAGTTCAAATCAGGCCTCAGACACTTAACACTTACTAGCTGTGTGACCCTAGGCAAGTCACTTAACCCCAATTGCCTCACTAAAAAAAAAAAAAAAGAAAAGAAAAAAACTTTTAAAAAATGAATTCTGGAGAGGCAGAACCCACCAAAAGATCAGAGGAAATAATTTTCCAGACTGACAACTTAGGTCGGCAGGAAACATGGGGTAAGACTAGTGCATACTCTAGCTCAGGCTGTGCCAGCACAAGCCTTCGGTGGGGGTGGTGGGGTGGTGGTGGTGGTGACTGAATTAGTGGTTGCAATAGCTTCTTCCAAAGCTCTCAGCTCATAGATGGTAAGGTAGTCGGGAGATTACAGGGTCTTTGCTGACACTGGGTGTAGGGTTCTGTTGAATTACCTATACTAGGATCTGAGTTGCAATCTTAGGTCACAGTGTAGGGTAAGGAGGAGTACTAGCACACCAGAGCTTGTAGCCCAAGTGTTACAGTTCCAGGATGGAAAAGAGTGCTTGTGGTCACTCATAGACCAGAGGACAGACCAAGAAATTAGTAAACATGCCTCCTCTTAGATCATACCCCTTTGGAGGATCTGAAAACTTACAGACCCCCTGAACTAGCTCTGAAAACAGCTGCACAAAAACCCTGAAGCTTGGGAAAGTGCCTTCTTCTTGCATGAAGCAAAGCTCAACTTTAATATAAAGCTAAGTGAAGAAATAGACTGGGGAAAATGAGCAAACAACAAAAAAGATCCTGACCATAGAAAGTTACTATGGTAACAGGGAAGATCAAAACACAAACTTAGAAAAAGACAACAAAATAAAAACTGCTATATCCAAATCCACAAAGAAAATGTGAATTGGTCACAGGCCTTGGAAGAGATTGAAAAATTGGGGAAAGAAATTACAGTGATACAAGAAAATCATGAAAAAGAATCAACAGCTTGGTAAAGGAGGCACAAAACATACTGGAGAAAATAATACCTTAAAAAACAGAATAGACCAAAGGGTAAAAGAGGCACAAAAATCCAATGAAAAGAAGAA
Organism: Dromiciops gliroides; assembly: GCF_019393635.1. NCBI lineage: Eukaryota > Metazoa > Chordata > Mammalia > Microbiotheria > Microbiotheriidae > Dromiciops > Dromiciops gliroides. The sequence goes on from NC_057864.1 coordinate 100,107,824, forward strand.
CTCTTTAAGAAGTAGAATTGGACAAATGGAAAAGCAGGTACAAAAATTCAACAAAGATATGGGGAAAATGACACATTAATGCGTTGTTGGTAGAGTTGTGAACCGATTCAACCATTCTGTAGGACAATTTGGAACTATACCCAAAGGGCTATAGAACTATGTATATCCTTTGACCAAGCAATGCCACTATTAGATCTGTATCCCAAAGAGATAAAAAACAAAACAAAACAGAATAGGACCTATATGTACAAAAATATTTATATCAGCTTTCTTTTTACTGGTGGCAAAGAATTAGAAATCAAAGAGAAGTCCATCAATTTGGATAATGGCTGAACAGGTTGTGATGTATGATTATGGTGGAATAATAATGTGCTATTAGAAATGATGAGCAGGATGCTTTTGGAAAAACCTGGAAAGACTTACATAAACTGATACAAAGTGAAATTAGCTGAACCAGAACAATGTTCACAATAACAGCAATATTATATGATGATCAGCTGAAATGATTTAGCCATTCTCAGCAATACAATGATCTAAGAAAATTTCTAAGGACTCATGATGAAAAATGCTATTAGCCTCCAGAGAAGGAATTGATTGAGTCTGAATGCATATTGAAGCATACTTTTTTTAAACTTTATTTTTCTTGGGAGTTTTTTTGGTCTGTGTTTTCTTTCACAACATGACTAATATGGAAATATATTTTGTATGACTGAACATGTATAACCTATTCCAAATTACTTGCCTTCTCAATGAGGGGGGAGGGGGAGGAAGGGAGAGAATTTGGAACTCAAAGTTTTAAGAAATGAATATTAAAATTATTTTTATATATAATGGGGAAATTAAAATTAAATAAATCATTTAAAAAGAATTGCTGAAGATTGGGTTGGGGGATTGAGAAATTGAGACAGCATCAAGCAATGGAACAACCATGGGTTCTTCCTAGGAGACTTGGCTTTTTAGTCCTAGGTCTGACACTGATTTGTAATATGAATTTGGACAAGTCACTTTATCTCCTGGGCTTTGGTTTCCCGATCATTGGTAAAATAGGAATGATAACATACCTCCCTTTTCCCAACTCCCTACCTTTCCCAGTTGTTATGAAGACAAAATAGATGCGAATATACATGAAACAGCATGATGTGCTATTTGGAATCTAGGCTCATCAGTGGATCAATCTAGTCTTTATTAAGCACCCACTACATACCACGTACTATGCTAAGCCCTGGAGATAGGGCCCACTGAAACAGTCCCTAGGTTCAAAGAACTTTCATTCTATCAGGGGAAGCAACAACACATATACCTATAAGTATGCACAGCATACATGCAGAGTACATAAAAGGTAATTTCAGGGGAGTGGTGAGGTGTGAGCAGCTAAGGGAAGCACATCAGGAAAGGGCTTGTGTAGGAAGTGGCACTTGAGTAGGTGTAGGTATTCTAAGGGGTGGGGGCAGGGTAGGGAGAAAGGGGGAAGAAGGCAGGTAGGGGGAGGTGTGGGGACAGCCTGAGCAAACGCATGGAGACAGGATGGAATGTTAAGTGAGAAGAACAGTAAGAATGGTAGTTTGGCTAGACCACAGAGTGTGAAAGAGAGCTAGGTGGCACAGTGGATAGAGTGCTGGGCCTGGAGTTAGGAAGACTTATCTTCCTGAGTGCAAATCATGCCTCAGACACTTACTAGCTGTGTGACCCTGGGTAAGTCACTTCACCCTGTTTGCTTCAGTTTCTTCATCTGTAAAATGAACTGGAGAAGGAAATGGCAAACCGCTCTAGTATCTCTGCCCCAAATGGAATCACAACTGAACAATAAAAACAATGTGTAACAAAGCTAGACAGATAAACTGGAGTCAGGTTGTGAAGGGTTTTATATGACAATCAAATAATTTTTGATCTGCTTGGTCTCAACTCCATGGAACAAGATGACCTCTGCTGTCATTTCCCCCAAATCCCCATACCTTTCCAGCTTCCTCTTATGTGTTATCTTTTCTCATTAGATTGTAAGTTACTTGAGGGCAGGGACTGTCTTTCTTTTTCTTGCCTGGCACATAGTAGGTGCTTAATAAATGTCTATTGAATTGAATCAATCCAAATAATGATAATAGCTAATATTAATAAAGCACTTTTAATTTCCCAAAGAACTTTACATACATTATTTTATTTGATCCTCAAAATAAACCTGAAAGTTTAAGTGATGTTTTTATCCCTGCTTCACAGATGAGGAAATTGAAGATCCCAGGGCTTAGGTCAGCAAGTGCCTGAGGGCAGATTGAACTCAGATTTTCTTAACTCCAAGTCTACACTCTGACCACTGTATCCCCTAGAGTTAATAGAGAATCTCTGGAATTTATTGAGCAGGAAAGTGGCATGTCCTTTAGGAAAAGAATTTTGTCAGTTGGGTATGGATTGGAAAGGGCAAGGAGACCAATTAGGACACTATTGGAATAGTCAAGACAAGAGGTAGCCATGTGAATGGAGAAAAGAGGACAGATGTGAGAAACATTATGGAAGCCAAATCAACAAAACTTGGGAACGGATTGGTTATATGGGGTGAGGAAAAATGAGGAGTCAAAGGATGACTTGGAGCCCTTGGTAGAAATAGGAAAGATAAATCACAGTTTTAGATCATTAGGTCAAGTCCTTTGTTTTACAGATGAGGATACTGAGGCCCAGAGAGGTTAGGTGAGTTCAACATCACAAAACTAAGTGGCAGAACTGGGATTTGAACCCAGGTTCTCAATTCCAAATCCCAGGGCATTATATCATCTTTTCAATGCATTTTCACCCCATCTCATGTTCCTCTTCTTTTTTTGGGGGGGTGGGGCAATGAGGGTTAAGTGACTTGCCCAGAGTCACACAGCTAGTAAGTGTCAAGTGTCTGAGGCCAGATTTGAACTCAGGTACTTTTGAATCCAGGGCTGGTGTTTTATCTACTGTGCCATCTAGCTGCCCCATCATATTCCTCTTCTAATTCTTAGTGATATCATGGACCTTAGTCCATCCTCTCTCCTCAGCTTGGTACTAGAATACCCGTACTCCAGTTGCTACTAATAACACTCACATCTAGGGGCTAGGTTCACTCGTTTCTCCTCAAGTGCTCTTTTGTTTCCTATGCAGAGACCACTAGGGATTCCAAACTATGACAACCAGATATTTCTATCTGCCAGGGCTTGGACATCAGAACTCCCACAGAGTGTTCTATGGGTAATAGTACTAGTACCGAGGACCTGCAAATGCTCTGGCCCTACAATGGATTCCTCATGTACCCAACATGGAATCAATGCCAAGGATCTGCACTTGGACACCTTTCCTCCCTTACACATTCACTCCTCAACATTCTATACCTGCTCTACACACTGCAACTATCCTATGCTTTGTTTATTCTTTCTTCCCACTTGCTAACCTCTCCACCTTTTACCACAAACGCATTCATGGATGCAGCAGTTCTATTGATTATCATCATATGGTTTGCTTATGGAATGCAAATTATGGAACACCACATTTCAGAAGAATCCCGATTGCAGGAGACTCAAAGGGCAATGGAAAGATTCATGGTGGGTGTGAGATTGCCACTGCTCAGCATTACCAATTACTTGTTTGAGAGAAATGGAATAATGCTATCATTGAGGAGATGTATGATTGGGAGGAAAGGAAACCAGCCATATGGTGAGGTAGAAAAGGCAGACAGCCGAGTGCCACATTGAAATCTATCCATAAAGACCAGACAAAGGCCTCCTGTGCTTCGAATGGATCCTCTATGAAGGAGGACTTATGGAAAGGCAGACGAGAATACATTGATGGCTTGTGATCTGAACCACATAGATGAGATATCAAATGTCAAAGTAAAGGTAAAGCTAGATGTTCCCAGAAGGCAGGAGCATTATCTGTTCTCACTCTCTTGTGCCTCAGATATACAGTAGAAGGTTTTACCAACTATGGGCTCAAGAAATTCTTGTTGGATCTGGGTCCTGATGAAGGATTTGGGAGATGCAACTTAACTCAAAATAGAGTTACTAGAAAAGGCCAGGGAGGAAGGTGGTATGCATCAATTGGGGAATGGCTGAACAGATCAGGATAACTCACTGGATACTACGGTGTCATAAGAAATGATACAGTTTCAGAGAAACTTAGGAAGACTAGATACAGAGTGCAGTTGTATCACAACTGATACAGAGTGAAGTGAGCAGAACCAATAGAACAATTTATACAATAATAACATCATAAAGACAAAAAACTTTGAAAGGCTTGAAAATTCTGATCAATATGATGATTAACTATAATTCCAGGGGAATGATGATGAAGCACATTATTCACCTCCTGACAGAGAGCTGATGGATACAAAACACACAATAAGACATTCATTTTTGGACTTGGTTGGAGAGAAAGTCTAGGCAGGGCCGTACACCCTATGGAGGAGAAGGTCTATTTTCTGGCTCTCCAGGGTGAGGAGGTTTCAGCTAATGGCTTTATATCTCTAAGGAGTAATTGTTATACCTGAATGGTAAGGTGCCGGACAATATATTCTGGGCGTTCATTCACATCCTGGACTCGTATCTGGAATGGCCCATAGGTTTCCTCCTCTGTAGGCCAATAGTGAACACATTTCTAGGTGGAAGGGAGATGGGAGTGAGAGAGGGAAGCAGTTCTATCAGCAAGACCCAGGGGATGCTCTAGAAAGGCACTGCCTCTTTAGGAGATGAGAGATGGGAGTTTATGTTGTAGAGACTATAGCTCCCCTTGGGTGACAGTCAGGAATCAGGTATGTTACTAGTAATAAACGCTAAGAAGTAATCTTTACCCCCAGGTGGTTATCCCTACCCTGTGAAAGGTAGAGATGGGGGAAGGGAAAAGGAAGGGAGACAGAGAAAAGATCCTGCAATTTTCTAACTGGAGAGGGAGAGGCAGATTTTCCAGGGCTCTTGTGTGGTTAGAAAACTGTTGTTGAGGAATGGGCCATGATTGTTTCCCTGAGGTGCTGGTTGCCTCTGTCTCATCCTACTGGGGAGAGCAATATTAGGATTCTGCCTCTTCCTACCTGCCCTCGTGTCTGGTGCAGTCTGGTCCTCTGAGATGTCCAAGAGTGGTTTGGCCACTGAGGAGAGCCACCACTTACCTCTTTGCCCTCCTGAAGCTGGGTGAGCATGATGATGAGGGGCACTTCCTCTTGCCACACCATTTCCCAGAAGTCAGACACAGTATTACGCATGGGGCCCTGGGTAGCGATATAAACTTTCTCACGACCATCATAGCCCTGGGGAAATGGAACAAGTAGGGAGTGAAAATCTCAGGGAACTTCCCCCAGCTCCCTCTCTCTGGAATTTAGACACCCTGACATTCGGTTGCAGCCCTTTTATAAAAAAAGTGCCAGAACTCTTGACAAACACCCACACCCACACTCACACCCCCTCTCACAATTTACATATTTTAATTTTGCTACATTTTATGGATTTAGCATCAGAATTCAGAGGAAGGTCTTCAGGTTCTCCCCTTTCCCTCCGAAATCCACCTTCCTTTTTTCTCCCCCACCCCAATCAATGAATGATTAAGCATTTCTTGAGCACCTACTATATGCCACATACTGTGCTAAGTGGTGGGGCATACAAGGACAGAAATGAAATAGCCCTTACCCTCAAGAGAGGGCAACAGGCACATAAACAAATAACAAACGAATAAATAAATAAATGCTTGGATGAACAGACGGATAAATGACTAAACAAACAAATAAATAAATGTCAGCTGCATATAAAATGTCTTGGTAATTTTGGGGAAGGCAGTAGGAGCTGGGAAGATCAGGAAAAGCCCTATAGAGAAGGTTCTGCTTAACCTGAGTCTGAGGAGACAAGGGATGAAGAGGCGGTGTGTGGGGGATGGCCATTGCAAAGGCAAAGAAACAGGAGATGGAGTGTTTGGTGTAAGAAGGATATAGCTCTGGGAGTTTTCGTTTTCTGTCCTTGAATATGCTGCTGCTGAATTCCATACCAACATTCTCTTTTTTCATCCCATGAAACAGGGACCAGATAGTGCAATCTTATGGAAACAGAACTGGATTAGAGGCAGAAGACCTGGGTTCAACCTTGGCTCTGCTCTTTATTCCCTGTATGACCTTGGCCAAGTCACCGTTATGGGCCCAAGTTTCCTCAATGAGGATGAGCTAAAGGAAATACCAGAGACAGATGCCATGAAATGTTTGATTTCCTATTAAATCATCTAGGTCATTTAGAGCTGGAAGGGACCTCAGGGGCCATCAAATCAAGTTACATTTGAGAAAAAAGAAGCCAACATTAACAAAGTAATATGGCAAAGCTCACACAGGTAGCTAGTTGGTAGAATTAGGATTTGAACTTGGGCCCCTTGACTCCAGATCCCACATACTTTTCTTTCTTTCTTTCTTTTTTTTTTTTTGGCGGGGCAATGGGGATTAAGTGACTTGCCCAGGGTCACACAGCTAGTAAGTTTCAAGTGTCTGAGGCCGGACTTGAACTCAGGTACTCCTGAATCCAGGGCCAGCGCTTTAACCACTGCGCCATCTAGCTGCCCCCTTCCCACATACTTTTCAAGATATCTGCTATGGAACCAGGCTTTTCTACACATTACCTGCATAATCCTGGGCAAATTTTCTCTTTGGGCCTCAGTTTTTTCTTCTGTAAAATGGGGTGGGGGAAGAAGGGTGATTATATGGTCTTTAAGGTATCTCCCAGCTCTAAATCTTATACATAGGGATACCTTGTTTCTCTTCTAAATTCTCCATCTCTCAGAGTAGGCTATTTTCCAATACCTGCAGAAGGATGCCCTTGCTCTTATGAACCACCAGAGGGCAGCAGGTTTCATGTCCACTATAGGGATCCATTATGTGATAGGATAAGGTTTCCTACCTTAAGGCACTAGTTTACCAAGGAGGGAATTTCTGGCATGATGCCTTGACCACAAGCCATGCCTAGGAAGGGCACTCCCGGAGGCTGAAATCTGAGCCTTTTCTCTTAGTTTCCTTAGCTACCTGTCAGATGCCCAATTTTGGGAGGATTCTCAGTCTCTAGAAGCTTTTGCTGACCAAGTGGTACCCAGGGAGTTGGATGAGATAAATAGGTCAGAGAAAAAAAAAAACCAAAAACCAAAACCAAAACAAACAAACAAAAAAAAACCCCCAAGACTAGAGGATTGGGAGTGGTGAGGGGTATAGTGAAGAAAGGGACCTTTAAGGCAGAATTGCAAAAGCAACATTTTTTCAGTACCCCTTGCAATGTAGGGGCTGTTACCAAATGAAATAATATTTGCAAAGCATTTATGGCACAGTGCTGGGGTTTAATAATCACTTGTTTCTGTCCCTCCCTTTCCTATATAGAACCACAGGGAGAGAAGAGGGATAGTGGTGGCAACTCAAAGGCAAGCTTGCACTCTTTTTTTTTTTTTTTTTGGTGAGGCAATTGGGGTTAAGTGACTTGCCCAGGGTCACACAGCTAGTAAGTAAGTGTTAAGTGTCTGAGGCCAGATTTGAACTCATGTCCTCCTGAATCCAGGGCTGGTGCTCTATCCACTGTGCCAAAAGAAGGGTTTTTTTGTTTGTTTGTTTCTTTCCAGGGAAATTAGGGTTAAGTGACTTGTCTAGGGTCACACAGCTAGTGTCAAGTGTCTTAGGCTGGATTCGAACTCAGGTACTCCTGAGTCGAAGGCCGGTGCTTTATCCACTGCGCCACCTAGCTACCCCAAAAGCTTCTTCTTTTTTTTTTTTTGCTGGGCAATTGGGATTAAGTGACTTGCCCAGGGTCACACAGCTAGTAAGTGTTAAGCATCTGAGGCCGGATTTGAACTCAGGTCCTCCTGAATCCAGGGCTGTTGCTCTATCCACTGCGCCACCTAGCTGCCCCCTAAGCTTGCACTCTTACGAAAGCTTGTTCTCTGCCCTTGGCACTTTCCCCATGCAGACCCCCAGAGTTGGTTAACCCTCATTAAGCTGAGTGGCTGATTTTCAGCAGGTGGGGGCCTCCTGCAAAGTTTAGGAGGATTAGCTACTCTGGGTATTATATATAAATGCTGGATTTTACAGTCTTAAAGATGGGGTGGCCTTTTGGGGATCAGAAAATCACAGCAGTGGAGCTGGCTATCCAGGGGATTCCTGTTTGGATATTGATTGGAATCAACTGGTTACTAGATGGCACAGTGCTGCCTCCTGAGCCTGGAGGCAGCAAGACTCGAATTCAAATCCAGACTCCTATTTCTGAATTCAAATTTTGCCTCAGACACTTAATAGCTCTGTGACCCTGGGAAGGTCACTTAACCCCGTTTGCCTCAGTTTCCTCATCATAATATGAGCTAGAGAAGGAAATGGCAAACCGCTCCAGTATCTTTGCCAAGAAAAACCCCATGGACAGCATGGTACATGGGGTGACAAAGAGTTGGATATGACCAAACAAGAAAAACTGGTGTTCCATCGTGAATATACTGTATCTATTCTGAATATGATATATGTATATATCTATATATTCACACATATATAGTGCAGGCTAGCTGATACTTGTGACTTCATCATACGTGGACATTTTTTTGGCTATGGGTTGGGCTAGATGGCTTCTGAGGTCCCTTTCATCCCTGAAATAATGTTATTCTGTGAACCCCCCCCCCAAATAAAGGAGAAATTTTGGATCAAAATAGAGGAAATTGGGTCAATTTTAGGATCAAAAACCCCCACGCATAGTAAATATATACATATGTGCTCATATTTAGTGTTTCAGTATAGAAACCCTCACTAACATTAGTGTTTTCTCCCAAAGCCTCCATGCTAGTGACACTAGGGTTCCACAGGACACAGTCTGGGAAACACTGGTCCAGTTTAATCTCATCATTTTCCAGAGGAAGTCGATTTACACCTTTGTTTCTTTTGCTGTAAAATGGATTAGACCCATTAATCAACAAAGATTTATTAAATGCCTACTTTTCACTAAGCATGAAGATCGAGATTAGAAAATAAAAATAGCCCTTGCTGTCAAGGAGTTTTCATTCTATTAGATCAGGGGTTCTTAAGTCAGGGTACACAGATCCTTAAGGTCTGTGAACTTGGATGGGAAAATTCACATCTTTGTTCACTAATTTCAAATTGAAATTTAGCATTTCTTTCAATTACTTGAGAATATGGGGGAAGTTCTGGGGGCGGAGCCAAGAAGGCAGAGAGAAGTTAGGAACTTGCCTGAGCTTTCCTGTATTTCCCTCAAAAACAACATCAAGGGGGAGGCTAGATAGCACAGTGGATAAAGCACCGGCCCTGGATTCAGGAGTACCTGAGTTCAAATCCGGCCTCAGACACTTGACACTTACTAGCTGTGTGACCCTGGGCAAGTCACTTAACCCCCATTGCCCCGCCCCAAAACAAACAAACAAACAAACAAAACAACATCAAATCAAGCCTCTAAACAGATTATGGAACTACAGAACCTACAAAAAGAGAGACACAATCCTGCTACTTGAGATAATTCAGAAGACTTCAGGAAAGGTCTGTCTCACCTGGGTGAAAGGGGAGGGCGGCTCAACACTACTCATCTCAGCTGGCAGCTCACCTCAGCAAAGCTCAGCTCAGTGGGCAGTTCAACACTGCTGCAACTCAACACAGCTGAGAGTGGGGCAGCTGAGATCAGTAAGAAGCTTGCAACAGTAAACCCTGTGCCCCAGGAGCAGACTTCAACTTTATGTTTAAAAATAGCTTACAACATGAGCAAGAAACAAAAAAGGACCCTTACCATTGACAACTTCTATGGTGAAAGGGAAGACCAAAACTCAAACTCGGATGAGCTGGTCAAAACACCTACCAGTGAAGACTCAAGTGGGAAGATGATCTTGTCTCAAGACCAAAAAGCCTTCTTTGAAGAGCTCAAAAAGGCTTTTAAAAACCAAATAAGAGAGGTAGAAGAAAAAATGGAAAAAGAAATGAGAGAAATGAGCGTTACACTGCAAAAAGCAGCACAAAAATTGACTGAGGAAAACAATTCCTTAAAAAGTACACTTGGCCAAATGAGAGAAAAAAATAGCCAAATGGGAGAAAAAATTGGCCAAATGGAAAAAGAAGTGCAAAAACTTACTGAGGAAAATAAGGCCTTAAAAATTAAAATTGAACAGATGGAAGCTGATAACTCCATGAGACACCAAGAAATCTATTGAGCGAAATAAAAAAAAAAACTGAAAAAATAGAAGAAAATGTAAAATACCTCATTGGAAAAACAACTGACCTGGAAAATAGATCCAGGAGAGATAATCTGAGAATTATTGGACTACCTGAAAGCCATGATAAAGAAAAGAGTCTAGACACCATATTCCAGGAAATTCTCAAGGAGAACTGCCCTGAAATTGTAGAATCAGAGGATAAAATCATCACTGAAAGAATCTACCAATCACCTCCTGGAAGAGACCCCAAAAGGAACACTTCAAGGAATATTGTTGCCAAACTCCAGAATTATCAGGTGAAGGAGAAAATACTCCAAACAGCCAGAGAGAAATCATTTAAATATCATGGAGGCACAGTCAGGATTGCACAGGACCTGGTAGCTTCAACATTAAAGGATCGCAGGGCTTGGAATATGATATTCAGGAAGGCAGAGGAGCTTAGATTACAACCCATGATCAACTACCCAGAAAAACTGAGCATTCTCTTTCTGAGGAAAAGATGGACATTCAATGAATTAGGAGACTTCCAAGACTTCCTGAGAAAGACTAGAACAGAAAACTTGATCTCCAAATACAAGACTCTAGAGAAATATAAAGAGGTAAACAAGGGGAGGGGAGGTTGTTCAGTGATGTTAAACTGCTTGTTCCTATGAGGGAGGATAATACTTTTAACTCTTGGGATCTGTATCTCAGTTAAGGTATTGTTATTAAGTCAACTTTGATGTGATGATATAAAGAAACTTAAGGGGCAGAATAAAAGAAGACTAGGGGGAGGAGAGGAAGGGGGGTGGTGGAATGGGGTTAATTACATCATATGAAAAGGCACAAAAAGAACCCATTACAATAGAGGGAAAGAAGGGAGGGGTGGTCATTGTTGCAACCTTACTCTCATCAGATTTGGTTCAGGAAGGGAATAAAATACACTCCCATTTGTATAAAGAAACTTAGCTTACTCTTTAAGGAAACAAAAGGGGAAGGGGGAAAGGGTGGTATTGATAGAAGGGAGAGCACAAGTGGGGGAAAAAGGGGCAAGAAAAAGAAGGGCAGCTGATAAAAGGGAGGGCAGATTGAGGGAGGCAGTGGTCAGAAGCAAAACACTGGCCAGATGGAATAGAGTGAAAGAAGGGAAAAAAGAGTACAAACAAAGGGGAAAAGAAGATGGAGGGAAATAAACAGTTAATATTTTTTTTAACTGTGAATGTGAATGGGATGAACTCTCCCATAAAACGGGAGGCAATAGCAGAGTGGATTAAAAATCAGAATCCTACAATATATTGTTTACAAGAAACACATCTGAAGCAGAAAGATACACACAGAATAAAGGTAAAAGGTTGGAGCAAAGTATATTATGCTTCAGCTGATGTCAAGAATTGCTACCCCTGCTTTTTTATTTCAGACAAAACAAAAGCAAAAAAGGATCTAATTAAAAGGGACAAGGAAGGAAACTACATCTTGCTAAAAGGTACTATAGATAATGAAGTAATATCAATACTAAACATGTATGCACCAAGTGCTATAGCATCCAAATTCTTAGGGGAGAAGTTAAATGAGTTACAAGAGGAAATAGATAGCAAAACTATACTAGTGAAGGATCTGAATCCTCCCCTCTCAGAATTAGATAAATCTAACTGCAAAATAAACAAGAAAGAAGTTAAAGAGGTGAATAGAATATTAGAAAAGTTAGATATGGTAGACATCTGGAGAAAACTGAATGGGGATAGAAAGGAATATACCTTCCTCTCAGCAATACATGGCACATACTCAAAAATTGACCATGTATTAGGGCACAAAAACCCCATAGTCAAATGTAGAAAGGCAGAACTAGTAAATGCATCCTTCTCAGATCATGATGCAATAAAAATTACATGTAATAAAGAGCCATGGAAAGGTAGACTGAAATTAATTGGAAACTAAATAATCTCATCCTAAAGAATGAGTGGGTCAAAGAAAAAATCATAGAAACAACCAATAACTACACCCAAGAAAATGACAATAATGAGACAACATACCAAAATCTATGGGATGCAGCCAAAGCAGTGCTTAGGGGAAATTTTATATCTCTAAATGCTTACATGAATGAAAAAGAGAAAGAGGAGACCAATGAATTGGGCATGCAACTAAAAAATCTAGAAAAAGAACAAATTAAAAATCCCCAACTAAATACTAAATTAGAAATTCTGAAAATCAAAGGAGAAATTAATAAAACTGAAGACAAGAAAACTATAGAACTAATCAATAAAACTAAGAGCTGGTTCTATGAAAAAACCAATAAAATAGATAAGCCTTTGGTTAATTTGATTTAAAAAAAGAAAGAAGAAAACCAAATTACCAGTATCAAAAATGAAAGGTGTGATTTCACCACCAATGAAGTGGAAATTAAAGCAATAATTAGAAGCTATTTTGCCCAACTGTATGCCAATAAATTTGACAATCTAAATTAAATGGATGAATATTTGCAAAAATACAAATTGCCCAAGTTAACCGAAGAAGAAATAAAATCCTTAAATAGGCCCATTTCAGAAAAAGAAATTGAACAAGTCATCAATGAACTCCCTAAGAAAAAATCTCCAGGGCCAGATGGATTAACAAGTGAATTCTACCGAACATTTAAAGAACAATAAATTCCAATACTATATAAGCTATTTGGAAAAATAGGGGAAGGAGTTCTAACAAACTCCTTTTATGATACAAATATGGTGTTGGTACCTAAACCAGGCAGAGCCAAAAGAAAGAAAGAAAATTACAGACCAATTTCCCTAATGAATATCGATGCAAAAATCTTAAATAAAATATTAGCAAAGAGATTGTAGCAAGTGATCACCAGGATAATACACTATGACCAGGTGGAATTTATACCAGGAAAGCAGGGCTGGTTCAACATTAGGAAAACTTAATATAATCAACCACATCAATAACAAAACTAACCAAAGTCATATGATTATCTCAATAGATGCAGAGAAAGAATTTGACAAAATACAACACTCATTCCTATTAAAAACACTAGAGAGCGTAGGAATAGGTGGAGCTTTCCTTAAAATAATAAGCAGTATCTACCTAAAACCATCAGCAAACATTATATGTAAAGGGGCTTAAGTTAGAGGCATTCCCAATAAGATCAGGGGTGAAACAGGGCTGTCCATTATCACCTCTATTATTTAATATTGTATTAGAAATGTTAGCTATAGCAATAAGAGAAGAAAAAGGAATTAAAGGAATTAGAATAGGCAAGGATGAAACAAAACTTTCACTCTTTGCAGATGATATGATGGCATACTTAGAGAATCCTAAAGAATCAACTAAAAAACTGCTTAAAACAATTAACAACTTTAGCAAAGTTGCAGGGTAGAAAATAAACCCACATAAATCATCAGCATTTCTATACACAACCAACAAAGCTCAGCAGCAAGAGGTAGAAAGAAAAATTTCATTTAAAGTAATGGTAGAGGCAGCTAGATGGCGCAGTGGATAGAGCACCGGCCCTGGAGTCAGGAGTACCTGAGTTCAAATCTGGCCCCAGACACTTAACACTTACTAGCTGTGTGACCCTGGGCAAGTCACTTAACCCCAATTGCCTCACTAAAAAATAATAAAAAAAAAAAGTAATGGTAGAGGGGCGGCTAGGTGGCACAGTGGATAGAGCACTGGCCCTGGAGTCAGGAGGACCCGAGTTCAAATCCAGCCTCAGACACTTAACACTTACTAGCTGTGTGATCCTGGGCAAGTCACTTAACCCCAATTGCCTCACTAAAAATAAATAAATAAATAAATAATAAAGTAATGGTAGACAATATAAAATACTTGGGAGTCTACCTGCCAAGACCAATCCAGGAACTCTATGAACACAATTACAAAACACTTTTCACACAAATCAAATCAGATCTGCATAATTGGAAAAATATAAATTGCTCATGGATAGGCTGAGCTAATATAATAAAAATGACAATTCTACCTAAATTAATTTACCTATTCAGTGCCATACCAATCAGACTACCAAAAATTATTTTATAGAGCTAGAAAAAATAAGAACAAAATCCATCTGGAAAAACAAAAAGTCCAGAATATCAAGGAAATTAATGAAAAAAAAATGCACAGCAAGGTGGGCTGGCCATACCAAATTTGAGGCTATATTATGAAGTGGCTGTCATCAAAACTATGTAGTACTGGCTACGAAATAGAGTGGTGGATCAATGAAATAGGTTAAGCACAGGAGACACAGTTGCAAATGACTATAGTAATCTACTATAAACCCAAGGAGTCCCCACTTCTGGGATAGGAACTCAGTATTTGACAAAAACTTCTGGGAAAACTGGAAGATAGTGTGGCAGAAAGTAGGAACAGACCAACATCTTGCACCTTATACAAAAATAAGGTCAAAATGGGTTCAAGATTTAGACATAAAGGGTGATACCATAGATAAATTAGGAGAGGCAGGAATAGTTTACCTCTCAGATCTATGGAGAGGAAAACAATTTATGTCCAAACAAGAGATAGAGAACATTATGAAAAACAAGATGGAAGACTTTGATTACATTAAATTTAAAAGGTTTTGTACAAACAGAAGCAATGCAGCCAAAATTAGAAGGGAGGCAGAAAACTGGGAAACAATTTTTACAGCCAGCATTTCTGATAAAGGCCTCATTTCTAAAATATATTGGGAACTAAATCAAATTTATAAGAATCCAAGTCATTCCCCAATTGAGAAATGGTCAAAGGATATGAACAGGTAGTTTTCTGATGAAGAAACCAAATCTATCTATTGTCATATGAAAAAATGCTCTAAATCACTATTGATCAAAGAAATGCAAATTAAAACAGCTTTGAGGTACCACCTCACACCTATCAGATTGGCTAATATGACAAAAAAAGAGAAAATAATAAATGTTGGAGAAGCTGCGGAAAAATTGGAACACTAATGCATTGTTGGTGGAGCTGTGAAGTGATCCAACAATTCTGGAGAGCAATTTAGAACTATGCCTGAAGGGCTATGGGACTGTTCATACCCTTTGACCCAGCAATGCCACTATTAGGTCTGTATCCCAAAGAGACTATAGAAAAGGGAAAAGGACCCACATGGCAAAGAATTGGAAATCGAGGGAATGCACATCAGTAGGGGAATGGCTAAACAAATTGTGGTATATGAATGTAATGGAATACTATTGTGCTGTAAGAAATGATAAGCAGGAGGAGTTTAGAGAAACCTGGAAGGACTTACATGAACTGATACTGACTGAGGGAGCAGAACCAGGAGATCATTGTACACAGTAACAGCAACATTTTGTGATGAACAATGGGGATAGACTTGGCTCTTCTCAGCAGTGCAACAATCCAAAACAGTTTCAAAGAACTCGTGATAGAAAATATTCTCAACATCCAGAAAAAACAACAACTGTGAATTATGAATGCAGATTGAATCATACTGTTTCTACTTTTGGACTTTTTATTCCCTTCTTGTTTGAGGTTTTTCCTTTGTGCTCTCATTCTTCTTTCACAAGATGACTAATGTAGAAATATGTTTGATGTGACTATACATATACAACCTATATCAGACTGCTTTCTGTCTTGGGGAGGAGGGAGGGAAGGGAGGAGGGGAGAAAAGAAAAATTCAAAACTAAAAATACAGTGTAAACAAATGTTGAAAACTATCCTTATATGTAATATGTAACTGGAAAATAATAAAATAAAATTTAATTTAAAATTATTTGAGAATATGATCCTGAGATGCAATTGCTGGGCTTTGACAGACTGTCAAAGGGATTTGACACCCTTTGACACCCAAGGGTGCTTAGCTCTGTGAGGAGCTCTGGAATGCCTGAGGTCCAGAGGATTAGCACGGTGGGCAGAAAAGAACACTGACCTCAGACCAGAGAAGTCTGGGTTAGAATTCCAACTCTGACACTTAACCATGTGTTGTTTTGTTGTTCAGTTGTTTCAGTTATGTCTGCCTCTTTGTGACCCCATTTGGGGTTTTCTTGGCAAAGATACTGGAGAGTGGTGTGCCATGTCCTTCTCCAGTTCATTTTACAGATGAGGAAACTGAGGCAAACAGGGTGAAGCAACTTGTCTAGGGTTGCACAGCGAGGGTCTGAGGCTGGATTTGAACTCATAAAGATGAGTCTTCCTTACTCCAGGCCCGGAACTCTATGTACCATGGCGCCACCTAGCTTCTCCCGCTCACTTAGTCAAATTGAGCCTCAGTTTTCTTATTTGTAACATAGTGTCAATAATACCTGTACCACCTATGTAACAAGGTGTTTGAGAAGAGAGCTTTCTGCTACAACTTGTGAACTATAAAATGTTATAGAAATACAAGCCACTGTTACTAGTTATTAGAGTTTTGCACAGTGTCTGGCACATAGTAGTAGGTGTTTAATAATGTTTGTTGAATTGAATTGAATGACACTAATAAAAATCACCCAAGAAACCCTTGCCTAGCAATGGTATTGTTGAAGTGCTGCTAGAGATACTTACTCGGATGTAGTTGGCATTAATGTAGTCCCCATCTTCTTGGCTTTGTGCTCGCCCAAGACAGACACGGCTTTGAGGATCTAAGAGAAAAAAAAATTGATGGAGGGCGGGAATCATATGGAATAATGTGCATTATCAATATCATTAGCGAATACTTGCTAAATGAGGAGCAACTTTTATTCAGTAGGCCACTGAAGGTCCTTGATCAGGGAAATGCTACGTGAGTTGAGGATTTGGACAATCACTGGCAATACTGGGAAAGAAGAATTGAAGAAGAGATCGAAGGTTGGGACTCCAGCTAGGAGATTGTTGGAATAGCTTGGGTGTGAAGTAATAAGGTCATAGACTGACTGACCTGGGCATGGAAAAGTAGTAAAGGATGACAGAGACCATAAAACAAGAATGTCTTCCTGATGGAAGAGCTGGGATCCAGAGAAAAGTGACTAGTCCAAGGTCACACAGCAAACCAGGAGAGGAGTCAGGACAAGACTTTAGGTCTATTGATTCAGACCTCCATGGAGGGTCTGTCTCTGTCTCTGTCTCTATATATTCATTATATACATGAAACAATATATATCTGATCCTATATAGATATATACTGACTGTTTACATATATATACACACACATATGTATGCATGTATATGAAACAAACACAAATAGGGTTGTGGAGATAGCAATCAAGGCAGTTCTAGATTGGGAGTCAGAGAAGTTGAGTTCAAGTTCTGGCCTTGACACCAATTACCCATGAGACCTTGGGGAAAATTATTTCTCTCTCTGGGTCTCATTTGACTCATCTGATGGCCCTATCATCAGATGAGGTCCTTTTCAGCTCAAAGTCAGCAAACTATGATCAATGAGCATCACGGGCAAGGTAACTTTCACCAGGAAGAGGATCAGAGACAGTCTCCTATTGGCTAGACTCTCCTGGATTGGAGGGCTCTGACGAGGGAGCTCAGGAAGTGCAGGTCTCTGCCATCACACTATCCTTGTCCTTCTGCCCATGCCTGCACCTCTGTGCTTGGTGGGCTAGGCTCAGTGTTGCTTTCTCTCTAGTTAAGTGAGCCCTTATCTGCTTTTTGCTAGCCAACCTCCCTACCTCCAGGTTAGGGACACCCAAGGGGTAGCAGTCAGATGCTTAGAATGGAAACATTCTCCTCTGGACATTGGGATGGTGGTGAATTTAGGCTATTGAAATCACCAGGTTGGGACACTGACAGTGCTTAAGGCTACACAGGGTCACAGAGAAGGGAAAGCTGAGCATTGGATAAAGTTGTGCACAATAAAGGCTTTGACTGGAGAGAGGGTTTGTGATTACCAGGTCCTTGGAAACAGAGTTTCACATCCAACTGTGGCTGTGAACATTCAAACTCTTTGGAGCCTAGCATCACCCTAACTCCCTAATATAATTGAACATCTGCTGGGTGGGACTTATCTTTTCTTGCTTCATCCCTTCCAGTTTTCCATCTGCCGTAACTGGAGGTTATGTCTCCTCTAGCCCAACTGTACTTTCCCCCATCCTCCTGGTCGCTCGGGCTCACAACCTCAGCCTCATCCTTCCCCCTCTACTCTCACTCACATCACATCACATCTGTTGTCAGATTTCTCTCAGGTTTCTCTCTCTACAACATCCCTTGTAGGTGCCCCTTCTCTCTATTTACACAGCCACTGCCCTAACCCACACTGTCGGCATCTTCTGCCTGGGCTATTGCAATAGCTTCCTAATTGGTCTCTCCCCACTCATTCATCCTCCATTCAGACATCAAAGGTCATGTATGACAATGTCCTGTTCCCCTACCACCATCCCTCACTCAATAAGCTCTAGTGGCTTCCTACCACTTCCAGGATCAAAGTCATCTATCTGTCATTTAAAGTACTTCACCACCTGGACCCTCTGTACACTTCATTCTCCTGCACACATTCTACAATCAAGTTTCTACTCTGCACATAAAAACTCCATCTCCCCAGTCCAGGCATTTTTGGATTTTTTGGTGGTGGTTTTTTTTTGTTGGTTTGTTGTTGGTTTTTTGTGGTGCAATGAGGGTTAAGTGATTTGCCAGGGTCACACAGTAAGTGTCAAGTGTCTGAAGTTGGATTTGAACTCAGGTCCTCCTGAATCCAGGGCTGGTACTTTATTCACTGCGCCACCTAGCTGCCCCCAATCCAGTCATTTTTCACTGGATGCTCCCACCTCCCCATGCTTAGAATACTTCCCCCCTTCCCCTCTACCTCCTGGCTTCTTGCAAAACTCAGCTCAAACCCCACCAGGCTTCTCTGTATTCCATTGCTCAGCCTGGCACATAGGTGTTTACTAAATGCCTATCAACTGAGTCTCTATCCCAGAAGTGACTCCTCCATTCCAATAGGCCCCTTCTATCCTAACCATCTCCCCCCAAATATCTTCCCAAGTGACGTGATGCTTCCTCTACCTCAGCTGTATCTTTCCTCTTCTGCAAAGTGTCTTCTCTCCCAGCTGTGCCTTCTCTATTCCAGCCTTCCTCCTCCACCCTCGGCTGCCCCTCTTTCATTCCAGATGGGCTGCCTTTATTCCACCATTCCATTATTCCACCCACCCCTCCTCCAGCTTGACCCTGGGTCTCACAGCTGAGAGAAGATGCATATCATTCGATTGAACCCGAGTGTCCTAATCACCTGAGACTCCACTCCAGGCCTTGCTTTCTCTAGCCCCATGGAGAGGTCTCCCACCCTACCTCCCCTGCTCCCTGGCATGGCTCTTACTTGGTAAGATGGTCTTGTATCGGTCCTTGGAGGCATGGCCAGGAATGTCCAGTTCTTCAGGATTGACAAAGTTTGGGGGAATCTTCTGCCAAGCGTGAGGAGGAAAGATGTGAGCAGCTGAAATTCCTGCCCTGGACTCCCTGCGGAATCCTCTACTCTGCAGCTCACTTTCCCCCATAATATCATAGATTTAAAGCTAGAAAGCACCTTAGAGACCATGGAGTCCAATCCCCTCATTTTTACAGATGAGGAAACTGAGGCTCAGAAGTCAAGTGATTTGCCCAAGGTCACACAGCTGGTCAATATCTGAAGCAGGATTTGAACATAGGTCTTCCCAACTGAAAGCCCAGGACTCATCACCTTGCTGCCTAGTTGATTCATTAGTTGATTAAACTTCTTTTTTTGATAGTAGCACATAAAGTTAGATGTGGTTCTAGTCATAAAAATGGGTACCAGAGAAACCCCAAGTTTTCTATGACTCGCCCCCCCCCCCCCGCGGGGCAATGAGGGTTAAGTGACTTGCCCAGGGTCACACAGCTAGTAAGTGTTAAGTGTCTGAGGCCGGATTTGAATTCAGGTCCTCCTGAATCCAGGGCTGGTGCTTTATCCACTGTGCCACCTAGCTGCCCCCTCTATGACTTTTTACTGCCATTCTACTTCAACTCAGAAGTGCTTCCTCTTATTTCCAATGCCTCTCCTGGCCACAGAAAGACACACATTTGTCTTCAATTTTTGCTAATGTTATAAACAACCATAAGGTGGCCAACTGGTACCCCAAACCTCTGGTTTCCCCCAATTGTGGTCTGATTCAGAGGCAAATGGGGCAAAGCTTAAGGGACAGCCCCAGGGTCCTTACCGAGAACTCTTCCTCCAGTTGCTTGGGGTTGGGTGGCTGGTGCTGCAGGGCCCAGCGGGTGAGGGGGTGCTTAGCGGTCCTTAGGAAGTGGAGCGTGAGCTCTCGGGGTGTGGACACTGAGCAGATGGGCTCCACTGCCCCCAGAGAGCTCACATCCAAGATCAGAGCCACATTGGAACCTCTCCTATGAGCAAAGCCACAGGTCACCACTGGGAACACTGTTTTCTGCGTTTCCTAATTCTGGGATCAGAGTTCCAGTATCTTAGCATTGAAGAAATTTCCAAGGGATCCAGCCCAGCTATTCCTGAACAAGGAACCTTCCTACAAGACCCCTGACAAGGGGATGGCATGGGCCCATATTGCACTTGAAGACCTCCATTGATGGGGAACTACTTCCCAAGGTACCCTAATCCCCTTTTGAGCAACCCTAATGGAAGCTTTTCCTTACAGGTTGTGGCGGGGCTAAATCTGCCCTTCTGAAATGTCCCCTTATTGCTTCTGTTTGGGAAGCTTCCACACAGCAGGCCATCCCATCTTCATTTTTTTTTTCAGTGAGGCAATTGGGGTTAAGTGACTTGCCCAGGGTCACACAGCTAGTAAGTGTTGTGTCTGGCGCCGGATTTGAACTCAGGTACTCCTGATTCCAGGGCCGGTGCTCTATCCACTGCCCCACTTAGCTGCCCCTAGGCCATCCCATCTTTAAGGATCATTATCCTGTCTCCCCCCCTCCCCCTCCCCCCCAAGCCAGTCTTTCCTTCTTCAAGCTAAAAATCCCTATTCCCTCTAATGGCGCTTGACTTGGCATGTTCTCCAGTGCCCTCACTAGCATGAACTGGGCACTCACCCAGGAGACCAGTGCACTGCTCAGAGGGTCTGGGGGCTAAAGCTCTCCCTTCTCCCTTTTCCAAGGAACATGCCAGCTAGTGCATGCTCTTTCAGGCACATGCCTTCTGAGGGAGTCTAGCCTTGCTCCTCTTCCTCCACGTCTTCAATTCCCCTCCCCCACCCCATCTATACCCACACCAGAGAGGCCAAGGACAGTCCTTTCAGGGTCTGTGCTGTTAAGGATATCCTGAGAAAATGCTCCTATCTGAGGCCCACCACCTTTTCTTTCAGGCCAGACCAACCAAACTTGAGCCTATAGAAGTTTGAAGAACATGAATGCAGAGGCCTGGGGGACCTTGGGTCTGAAGTAACCTAAAGCCCTATGACCCAGACATGCAAATGCATACAAATCAAAGCATATGGGTTTCCCTCTTGATTCAAGTCAGTGGTCTGCTCTGGACCAAGGTTGTCTTCTGATTTGGAAGGAAGAAGGTGTTTTGAGTGGTGGGGGTGATGGGGAGATGGGCATAGTCGGGGAGATCAGGGTTGAGGGAACCGAGGTTTTGGGGTTAGGGTCAGGGTAGGGGAAACCCCCTTTCTCATAAAATCGTTCCTCCCGCATCCTCTCTGGGCCTCACCTCTCCTGCAGTCTGATGTGTTTCTTGCCTGTAGAGCTGGGGGCAGGGGGATGGGCCATGGCTGCCCCCTGTCGCAGAGCGGTCTGCTGAGCTCGGGAGCACTCCCCACAGGCCTGGACCATGCTGGGCTGGGGCCCGGGGGGCCGAGTGAAGGGCCCAGAGCAGGCTCACTCAGCCAGGGTGACCATCTGAAAGACACAGCCGCCCCACAACTGACAGTCACCAGGGTGATGGGGAGGAGGCCTTCACACCTGCCCAACCAGAGCAGGGAATCTGAGCAGGGCACGAGGGGGAGTGGGCACTGATAGGCCAGGGCTGGGGGCTTGCGGTTTGCCCTGACTGTTGTCCGTTTTCTCATGGTGGTGTTATCGCTCCCCTCCAGAGGCAGCTGTATTTCCGGGGTGGGAGCAGTGGTTATCTAGAGGACAGGAAGGGCAGCCTTTTAGGGCCCAGGAGGCGTTGTCTAAAGGCAAGGGGAGAGGGACTCTGGTGAGGGGGAGGAAGAGATAGGAGTGTATGGAGGAGGAAGAGAGGACAGAGCGGGGTTTGAGATGTGTATGCATGCATGTGTATATGTATGTGTGTATGTATATATGTGTATATGTGTATTGTGTACATATGTATATATATGTATGTATATGTGTATATGTGTGTATGCATATAGACACATATATTAGTAATCTTAATCTTGATAGGGAGACAAGAGACAGAGGGAACAGAGAGTCAACAGGTGGCTGCAATGGGGAAAAGAGAAGAGGAAAGGTTGGAGGCACCTTTCTCTTGGGGCACATTGGTGGCCCCCAAGATTCCAGACAGGCCTGTGTATGGCTGTGTTGGAATAAGATGGGGAACCGGACACATCTCCCAGTGTCCTCCAAAGGGTGGAAGAGCCAACACACCTACCCAGGCCCCTCTAACCATAGGCAATGCCCCTAGCTGGCTTCAGCTATGACCTCTGGGGTCTCTGTCCAGGGAGGAAGACCAAGGGGGTGTTTCCTTCCTCTTCCTGTGCTTCCCCAACTCTTGCCTCTGTAACTGTCAGGAAATGGCTTCACCGAGTGAGTCTTTAATCTATCATAGCATGTGGCAGAACCCAGCTGGGGACACGTGGGGGTGGGGATGGGGAGGTACCTTGGCCTTTGCCTCTGTAGGGGGCAATCCCCTCTCCCGGAGTCTCAGTCAAAGCTGGTCCGGCTCAGGGGATAAAGAGGGGCAGCTGAACTTCTAGGGTCAGAGTGAAGGAAAAAAGGGAAGGCAAACAAAGATCGAGAGGAACACTGCATTTCTGGGATTTGGAAAAGATGAAGGCTTTGCCTATCCTTTTCCTGGGAGACCCCTCAGCCTATCATGCCCTCGTGACCTCTGGGGTATTGGAAATTTGTGTCCACTGTTCAGTCCAGACCTAGGGTGACTTAACCCTCCTCCTCTTCTATTTTCTCCAGTAATGCCCTCCTCCTGTACACTGCTGCCCTTGTGCAGAGTCGAGGGGCTCCCACTGCCAGCCTCCCCACGTCCCCCTTCTAGGTACTTACTGGAGTGGCTGTGTCCCCCCAGGCCTCCTGCCTCCTGGCAGCTGTCTGTCTGTCTGTTTGAGGGCTGAGAAGGCTTCAGGAAGCCAGCTTCCTCCCTCCGCCCCTCCTTGCCTACCACCCACGCACACCCCAACCACATGCTGCCCTCCATGCGCCCACTGTCACTGCCACCAGGGGGAGGGTGCCCGTTTGCCTGGGCCGCTCGGCAATCCTGAAATCAGGTACTCCTCTATCCACTTTCCCAGAAATTCAATTCAAAGCAATTGCAGTTAAATCCAATGCTGAAGGGTCTTAACTAAGACACTCCCCCACTAGTTTCCTCCTTGGTGAAAGAATGGGGGTGGGTGAGATGTCCTTGGAGGTTCCCTCTATGAGACTCATTAAATTCAACAAATAATTAATTTCATTTTTTCAACAAATATTTATTAAGTATCTTCTATGGGCAGAACATTCTATTAAGATTTCGGGAAGCTTTAGAGCGAATCCCTGCCCTCAAGGGGCTGTCTGAGTAGTGGGGCAGGATTGGGTGGGGGAGTGCTTAGAGATTTCGAATGGAAAAGCATTCAGAATCCATCTTATCCAGATGCTGTGACTCTGTGACCCATTCTCTGGAAAGGGAAGCACCGGCTCTCATAGGCTTCCCCAATTTCATAGGCTCTAGAGACCTCGGAGATAATTCAGTCCAACTCTCGTTTGTTTAACGAATGGGGAAACTGGGGGACACAGTGATGAAGTGACTTCCCCAGGGTCAACAAGGGTAGTTATAGCAATGTTATAATTCAAAACCAGGTCTAATTACAAATCCAGATTATTTCCACTATATATCGGTGTTTACCCAGTTTCTGAAGCATCTTCTCTTCCTGAAAGCTACTAATAACTTCCATTTACATGGTCTTAACAGTTTATAAAGATCTTCCTCTCTTCCTCCTTCCGGATCAATTTTATTTCTGGGCAGTGTGGGCTATCCTGAACAGTCGCATGACCCCTTTTAGCTGGACACAGCCATTCCTGACCCCTCCCTTTTATCCTCCTTCCCCAACTACCCTGTTGTACAGATCTCCTGTTCACCTAGCATCCCTTGGTGGGAGCCTTCACCCCATGCATCTCTTGTCCTTTCTAGCTTCCAGAATTCACCGACAAACAGAGGCCTTGTGAACCTCAAAGAGGACATGGACTACCAGCCAGGAGTGGGACTATCTGGTCCCCTTGCTCTGTGGTTTCAGGGAAGACACCTCAGAATCTGGAGCAGCAAAACCTAACCCAGCTTCACCAGGGCCTGAGCCTACCCCTAAACTTGCCACGATTCTCTCTCTGACCCAGAGATAGGCAATTCAGCTGAGTAGCCAAAAAAGAAGGATCATAGGGGAATCATTCCCAGCCCTGCTTTCCCTTCTCCCTGACAACCCCCTCCCACCTCCACGTACCATCTCAGAAGACTTATGGATGGAGGAAAACTTCTGGCCTGAGCGAAGGAGGTCAGCGGGCTCTGCCCTCTCCTGTCTACCCAGCTGTCCAAATGACTCCCTGAGCGTCAGACCCAGCTGTTTGTCTTCTTCCACCCCCAGCCCCCACCCCTGCCCCCACACACCTGGAGGTCTCCACCACCTTCCTGCTTCCTTTGCCGGTCAGCAATGCAAACCTGGTCATGTTCGTTGGAGGTCCCTTTTACCTTATGCTGTCCCAGGCATCCTCCCTTCCTTCCCCAACCCTTCCTCCTGGTACCCCCACCCTCTCTTTCTTCCTCCCACTTCTCTGATTCAGCCATCAAACTGTGACAGCATCAAAGAACTGAGGTACAATAGGTGCTGGGAGAGGGTGGAGGGGGGACAACCGTGCTGTGGGGGGGGGAGTAGGGAGAGATCATAGGTCCCTTGATTTTACAAGGGAGGAAACTGAGTCCCAGAAAGGGGTTGCGACCTAACAAAGATCCACAGAATAGAACAGAGAGTATTCAGACTCAGGTGTCCTGTTTGCAAGTCTAATGCCCTGTTCACAAGTACATTTAATTGTCCCTCTTTGGCTTCCCTTTCGAAGGACCATGCTTTCCTTACTATCTTTGTGACCTTGGGCAAGTCACTTCCCATTTAGAGTCCTTAATTTCTTTATGTATAAAAGCAAGGGGCTGAAGAGATTAGCTCTGAGGTTCCTCCAGCTCTGACTGCTACGATCCTACATGTAGAGTGTGGAGAAGGGGTTGTCCTGTTCCTGGACCAGGGGGTAAAGGAGAGCCTCCTATCCCTAGGGGGGCTGGATGCTAGGCTTCTCCCCTCCTCCCTTCTATCTTCCTATCCATCTGCTCCAGTCTGGCTTTCAGGGTTGGGGAAGGGAAGGGGGAGTGGAGAAGGGGCCACCCCCTCAGGGTGCTGATTGTAATCAGGAACAGGAAGTTAGGATGCCACAGGGGGCGGGGAGGAGGAAGCGGCGAGTTCCCCCCATCCTCACCCCCAGGTCCCCCCTCCCCTCCACGTTTCCATGGTGCTGAACCCCCAGTCTGGTGTTCACTAGCTCAGCTGGCCCGCGGTTTGTGCGTGGGCGGGCAGCTTCAGGTCCTGGGGCCTCCTGGGGAGAGGAGGGCGGGATAGGTGGGAGGGAGGGGGGTGCTTAGGCAGAAGGAGAAGATGCACTCCCTGCACCTGGTGTATCCCAGCTCCCCCTCCCCCCAACCCCAGTCTCTGGTTGTCCCTCTTGTCCCCACCCTGGGCCTTCTTCATTCTTCCCAGGGATACTTAGACACCTGTGCTCTTCTGTCTCTGTTGGGATTGTGCTCCTGGGAAGGACTGGGGTTCCAGTAGCCCACAACTCAGAGCCGTGGGGGTGGGAGCCTAGTGCTTGAAGCATGGAATGTTGAATGGGGTAAGTTACAGCCTCAGCGCTGCCACTTACTACTACCAGCAGCCGCGTGAAGTCACTTCATTTCTCAGGTGTCAGTTTACTCATTGATAAAACGAAGGGAGGGTTGGATTAGATCAGGGGTCAGCAAACTGTGGCCCCTGGGTTAAAACCAGCCCACTTCCTGTTTGCTGAACAAAACCAGGCTGGATTTGGCCCAGGCGCCACAGTTTGCCTACCTTAACTTTAGGGAGTGAGCTGTCCACTGTGAATTAATAAACCAGTGTTTATTAAATACCTACTATGTGCCCCAGGCACTGGGGATACAAGAATGAAATGCTAATAATGAAACAGTCCCTCCAAAGTTATGTCAGAGAAGGGAGTTAGAACCTTTAATCCTCCTTGGTCCCATCTGGAGAATGGGTTTTTTGGCTTGGAAGAGATGACCCTGGAGTTGCCCAGGCCAGGCTCTGCTTTGGGGGAGAGTGCACAAGTACAAATATACAACAAGGTCCAGCCTTGTTGGATCCTAGGGGTGTGTGTTGGGAGGAAGGGCAAGGACATAATTTCAAACACATGGCGTGGTTTCCTCCCCCCTCTTTCTGCTCCCCTTCCCCCTCCAAGGCCTCCTGGGGCTGATTCTTCAATTCCTTGCACCAGCCCCTTCCTGGGGGGTTGGGACATGGGGGTTTCTACAGAGTTCCCAGCATGCATCGTGCCTTGGCAACCCCCTACCAGGATTCTGGGGCAAGGCAAGCACAGGGATCTCTCTTTGCAAAATGGTGCCAGCTACCCCATAGGATTTGAGGTGAAGTTAAGGACAGCTCAGGGGCTGGATCAGCTGTTTGGGGCCCGGAGCTCCTGAGTCCTGTACTTTTTCTCCTCTTTTCCTTCCGTTTTGCCCCCAGCCTCAGTTTCCCTGGTATAGCAGCTCCAGATGCCAAGAGTCCAGGATGATTGCATTTGAACTGCCCTGTCTCCTCCCTGCTCCCGCCCCTCACATACCTCCCACCAGGTCCCAGGATTGGAGAGGCCAGACTAGCCTGGGCACAGCTGCTCCCACCCCCCTGTGCCCGCCCAGGCTTGTCTTGGTGTGATGGTTGGAGCAGGGAGGACCTATCCAGGAAGAGGGAGGGAGAGGATTCCCAGATAGTAACTGTGAGTGTGGCTGGGTGCTGGCCCAGGAAGAGTCTGCCTTCCCCTAGGCCATCTGGGCACCTCTCTGGGGCCATGCCAGGGGTGGAGTAACATGGGGCCCCAGAAGTGGGAGCTGTGGGCCTCATGGCCTTCCTGTGACCAGAGGCCAGGGGGTGCCAGCTTCTCTCCTCCAAACCCCACCTCCCTCTGCGGATTTGGGTATCCCCTTCCCCTCCCATTGTCTGGCTGTCCCCTAAACAGAGAGGCATCCTGCAGCACCCAGGGTCACTGGGTGGTTGGGCTTAGCCTGGCAGGGGCTATGGGAGTCTGTAGCTTTCCCCCAGTCCTGGGCTAAGGCAGTACCCAAGCTCTTTGGTACCCTCTACTGGCCTTGTGTGACTCAGCTGGAGGGCTGAGATGGGAGCAGCAGCAGCCTGAGGCCCGCCTCCCCCCCCCCTACCCGGGCAAAAGCCAGCCATCCCCAGAATTTGGCACTTTATTATCTGTGGCCACAACACTTCCAGACATACCCATACACCCCCTCGAATCAATCAGTCAGTCAATCAATAACCGCTCTACACCAGGCCCTGGCCTGTGTGCAGGGGATCGGAGACAAAGAAATGACACCGTTCCTACTCTCAAGAATCTTCCATTCTGCCAGGGGAGACCATATGGGCATCTATAAGAACATGCAGAATAAATGAGAGGCAGCTTGGGAGGAAGGGCACTAACAGTTTTGGGGGTGCGTCAGGAAAGATTCCACAGAGAAGGGGGTGCCAGAATTGTCTTTTTTTTTTTTTTCAGGGCAAAGAGGGTTAAGTGACTTGCCCAGGGTCACACAGCTAGTAAGTGTCAAGTGTCAGAGGCCTGATTTGAACTCAGGTCCTCCTGAATCCAGGGCCAATGCTTTATCCACTTGGCCACCTGGTTGTGTCCCCCCCCCCCCACCATTGAGTCTTAAAGGAATGAAGAGGATTGGTGAAGCAGGGGTGAGGAGGGAGGGCTTCTGGGATGGGAGATTGGCCAGAGCAAAGGTGGATGGAGGGAGGAACAAACGTGGAAAAGGCCACTTGGGCTGGATTGTACCTAGTGGGAAGAGGGGGGATGTGGAGCAAGGCTGGAAAGATTGGTGAGAACCATCTCATGAAATGGAAGTGTTTGGATGTTATAAATATAAGGCCATGGCGGGGGCGGTACTGGGGTTTGTCACGGAGGGGAGTGGCAGAGGCAAGATTGGGATGGGGAGAAGCTAGAGAGAGGGGGAATAATGACAGAGGAGGCTGTTGGAAGAGCCCTGGTGGGGCGTGGTGGGGGCCTGGGCTAAGGGTGTGGTTTGCGTGAGTAGAGGGAAGGGGTCAGATGGAAAAGAGGTCATGGCAAAGGTGCATATGGCAAGATCTGGTGACCAACATAGGGTAATGAAGAATGGGGAGATGGGGAGAACACTGAGATTCTGAGCCCGGGAGACTGGAAGATGGGCAATGCCTTCCATAGAAACAGAGGAGTTTGGTGGAGTGGTGGGTTTGATGGGGGAAGACAATGGGTTCTCTTTTGGACTTGGTGAGTTGGATTTAACTGTCCAACACACTCACCCCCACCATGAAACACACATTCACACTCATATGAACATATACCTGCACATTCCTGTTATTTATTAAGCACCTACTATGTGCCAGGCACTGGGGATCTAAGTACATACAAAGAGCATAGGTGGGTATACTAAGTACACACGAAATACAGATCTCATCCATGCTCACTACACACATGCACAATTCATGCCTGTGGACTTGTGCCTTCAGTGTCCTCCTTGCCCACAGAATATGCACATACACACATATAAATATGAGCATAGGGAAGGGATGCCCACAGAACTCAGGCCCCTCTCCTCATCTACCCCCAGGTTAGAATAGCAGCCTGGACCTGCCCTCCTCTTCTGCGGTAGCATTCCTAGGAAGAAGACCCAGAGGGTGTGGGGCCTGGGTACTGCCAGCCCCTTCCGTCCTTCTCACTCACTATTCCCACCCTTGTCTTGTGGGGGGGGGGGAGGCGAGGCACCAGGTCAAAGCTATGAGGAAGGACCCCTGGACAGACCTTCAAGAGCCAAGGCTTGGCTGCTGGCTGGGAGGGGTAAGGTCAAACTCAAGTTTGTGAGCCAGGACCCCTGGCTCTCTGGGGATCTAGATCCCATCCCCTCACATGCTGGCTGTTTTTCATTGAAAGGCAGCTGGAAAAGTGCTTTGAAATCCTGGAAGGACTCATGGGAAAGATTTAAAGTTGAGAGGGAGAACTTCTGGTCCCTTGAGGAGCTTGCTTGCTGAATGAGTGGGAGGGGGCCTGTTTTCTGTTCCTTGTCACTTTCTTTTTTTGCTCTCTATTGGAGTCTGGCCTCCTGAGGGTCACAGGCTGGCATTGGGTCCAAGCCCTGACACTGTTCTCCCTTCTATCAGGGAAGTGCTAGAGCTATCACAGGGGCAGTGGGAAAAAGAGAGAGAGAGACAGAGACAGAGAAATAAAGACAGAGACAGACAGACAGAAAGACAGAGACAGACAGAAAGAGAGAGACAGAGAGACAGACAGACAGACAGAGACCTCTGTGCCAAAGGGTTGGGCTTGGGATTTATTTATGCTGCTCCCTCATCCCTCTCCTCTTGCCCTGCCCAGATGAGGGGCCTCTTTGGATGTAGCCTAGAGCCCCCTGCCCTGGGTCCCACTTAAGCCGGCTCTGTTGTCCAAGTACAACTGCTTTCATCCTCTTTTGCCATTGCTTTCCTTCTCCTTAAAGTGCTATTTTTTAAAAAAGGGGGGTGGGGGAACCAAGGCCTGGCTGAGGTATGGGGGCCCCAGGCATGGGATGAAGTTAGCAGGCTTCCTCTTTGGCCTAGCGTCAGTCTCCCTGCCTGTCTCCCCCTTCACCAGCCCCATTCCCGGGAGCCCGGAGCCTGGAAAATCTGATGAGTCTGCAAGTCCTAAGTTTCCAGGCCCTTATCCAGGGGCCTGGCGGCAGCTCTGAGGTTTAAGGCCAGGCTGGGGGGGGAGGAGGGGGGAGGGAACATCCCCCCCCCCTTAGCTGGTAGTGGGAGGGGGAGCCCGGAGGCCCAGGCAAAGCCACTGTGGCACACTCTCTAGTCTCCCCTTAGGATGCTCTAGCTCCTGCAGAATGTCCATGTCCCACAGGATATGAGTCTTGTTCCCTATGCCTTTCCTTCCCTTGCCTTGCCCTCCCCTATCCCCCCTTTCCCCATCTCAAAGCCAGTATATCCACCCCCTGCTGCCCCTTCCCCCCTTCGCCCCATCTTTCCCACACAAGGCAAGGGTCTAGGGTGGGGGGAGGCCCCCTGGCTGTGGCTTACCCAGGTCTGGCCTCTGCAGGGGCCAGCCAGGGGCTGTGTGGGGCAGGAGGAACCAGTTTGGGCAGCCATGAGGAAGGGAGGACGATGAATTAGAGAGCACTGGGCCCCTAGTAGGTCACCTACATTCCCTTTCCTTCACAGTCCGCCCCCAAGTTGAAGGGCTCCTTAGCTCTGGAGGGTGGAGGGCAAAGTCTACTGACCCCATCTTCTCAGTTCCTCCCACTAGGGCACATGGTGATTCTCTTGATTCCCACACCAAACCAGCTCCATTTTGTAACTGGTCTTCACTCCATTTCCTCAACACAGAGGAGTATATGGTGGAAATGGCATATAACCTTGGACCAGTCATTTAACGTCTATGGGACTCAGTTTCCTTTTCGGTAAAATGAAGAGAGAGAGTAGATGGCCTTGAAGGTCCCTTTCACCTCTAGGTTAATATAATCCTATTATTCTGTGATCATAACCACAGCTATGTGGCCTAGTGGATAGAGCTCTAAGTCTGAAGTCAGGAAGACCTGAATTCAAATCTAGCCTCAGATAACTTACTAGCTGTGTGACCCTGGGCAAGTCACTTAACCTCTGTCTGTCTTTTTTTGTTTTTGTTTTTTTAGTGAGGCAATGGGGGTTAAGCGACTTGCCCAGGGTCACACAGCTAGTAAGTGTTAAGTGTCTGAGGCCGGATTTGAACTCAGGTACTCCTGAATCCAGGGCCACCGCTTTAACCACTGTGCCATCTAGCTGCCCCCAACCTCTGTCTGTCTTAATTTCCACATTTGTAAAGTGGGGATAATAATAGCACTTATCTTCCAGGGTTGTTATGAGGATCGAATGAGATAATAGTTGTAAAGCACTTGGCACCATGGTTGACACATAGTAGGTGCTCAATAAATACTTGTTCCCTCCATGCCATGACCCAGATTCCAACCCCAACTCTGACACTTCACCTCAGTAAAATGAAGGGGTAAATCAGATGGCATCTAAAGTATTAAATTCCGCCACCCGATGCTCCACCGGCCCACAGAAGCCCTCGTAGGCCTAAGCGCGGGCATATTCAGGACGATGCAGAAGAAAACGATGATGTGCTCCACCGCCACCTCACCGCCATCAGCTGTCCATGTGGGCTGTGCATCCCGTGCCCCCAGACAACCCTGGGTCTTCCTGACTATCTACGCCTCTGGGTCTAATGTGGGCTCCTCTCCTCCGGCTCTCCTCCATTCCAGAAGTCGACCCAAGCCCACTAAGGGAGAGATAAGGAGAGGAAGGAGGAAGGAATTGGGGAAAGGGATGGGGCTGGCATCGGGAATGGAGCTGGGGTTTAGGACAGAAATGAGGCTAGACATGGGGGAGGGCACCCCTGCCTGCTCTCATTGTGCTCCACACCCTCTCCTCTGTCCCAGCCTCCAGCTAGCACCCCCACTGCCCTCCTGTCAAAGTCAGGCCTTAGGTAGGCAGAGGTCTGCAGTTCCTCGCTCATGCAGCCTCCTGCTCTGGGCCAAGGGCTGGGCGGGGAGGCTGGTGGGTGGGTGGGTGGATGGGAGGGGCCGGCTCCACCCCGCTGCCTAACTATCCGTTTCAGGCTCGGCTATGAGGCGCCTGCTCTTCCTCCCTGCCCTCCTCTGGCTCAGGGGGACCTTAGCAGAGGTAAGGTGGGCAAGGCTGGGGTGGCAAGAGGGGCTCAGACCATGGGGGCGATTCTGGGCTGGCCTCCTCCCTGGCGGCCCCACAGCTGGTCCGCATTAGGTTAGATCAGAGGCTGCTCCTGTGCTGGCTGCTGGCAGATCAGAGACCAGCTTTCCATTGCCTAGCTGCTGCTGCTGCTGCTGCCCTAGAAACTCTGGGTACCCCTTTGGGAGATGCACTGAGCCTGCACAGGGGCCTAGAGCTTCTTCCTCGCCTCCGGACCCACGTCCTTCGTTTCTCTTCTGCCCCTGTTCCGTCCCGACTGAGAAGTCCAGGCGCTGGGCTGTTGATGCCGACTATTCTCCTTCTTACAGGACGATGATGGATGCAATCAGGTAGAGGTGCCCGCAGAAACTGAGCGCAGAGGTAGGTGTCCGAACAAGCCCCTGGAAAGGGCCGAGGGAAGCTTGCCAACATCGGCTGGCATTCTGCATGGCTTCCGTGCCCTCCGCTCCACCTACCCCATCCCACGGTGGTATTTCCTCCCTGTTTGCTTCTTCTCTACGTGGGCATTAGCCTCCCCTAGGCAGTGGGAGAGGTGAGGCTGGAGGGGCACACCCCCATTGGGTGGCACGTGGTGCTACACTTCAAGGCAGGACATCTGGGCTCCTCAGCCAGGAGCTCTCTGATCCTAGGCAAACCAATTTTTCCTTTCAGCCCAGAGTTTTTCCTTGTGCAAAATGAAGAAACTTCAAGAGATGATTTCTGAGGTCCCTTCTATCTCTAGATCCCCCCAACTCTAATGCTCTCCGGTCCTCTGGACTCATTCTCCCCTTCTAGGACAGCCCCTGCAGGTGAATGTCAGTAGTCGAAGTCAGCCCGCCAGCCTGGTGCTCAATTGGGGGACGCCAGTCCCTGTTGGGCTGGGCTATGTTCTCCATCTTACCCGCTTGGGCTTCTCTGCCCCCCTGGAGAGGCTGCAGCTCCAGACTGGCCCCAACGCCAGTGGCTTCGAGTTCCAGGACTTGGTCCCCGGGAGCCGCTACCGGCTTGAGGTGACCACACTGTTACCCTGCTCTCAGAATTCCACCGTCACCCTCATGGCTCAGACGGGTGAGTGGCATTGGTGAGAGGCAAAGAAACCAGGCAGAGGGACACCTTCAAGTGACTCAGCAGAGGGTAGGAACTAGACATAGGTGGACAGTTCTTCAAGGGTCAGATTTAGTAGATGACCTAATTTAGGGTTTGGACAAAATTTGAGGAGTTGAGGAGAGATGGTTCCATCCCCCCTCACTCCCTTATCTGCCCACTGGTCATCTCCTTTTCTGTCCCTGACACAGCTCCTTCACCTGTCCACAACCTGAGACTCAACAACTCCAGGAGCCCATCCAGGCTAGAGGCCACTTGGGATCCTGCCCCTGGAGAACAAGAAAGCTACCAGCTTCTCCTTTACCACCTGGAGTCCCGGACATTGGCAGGGAACATCTCAGTGGATCCAGGAACTCTCTCCTACCATTTTGCCAGTCTCCTGCCAGGCAGTGAATATGCCTTATGGGTCACTACCTGGGCTGGTGACCTCCATGCCAATACCAGCATTTGCCAGTGGACAAGTAAGGAGAGCATCTTGAGTTACCTTTATTGGGGTGGTGTCCTCAGAGACCTGGAAACTTGGTGGTTGGGTGAAGAGAGGGCAGAACCTTCCTTATAGACAGGGTCATTGAGAGAGGCTCGTTTCTCTGTTCTCCCATGCCTAGCTCAGGGCTGGCTCCCCTCATTGTCTAACTCTTAGGGCAGCCAGGTGGCATAATGGATAGAGTCTTGAATTTGAACACTAAGAACCAAGTTTGAATCCCGCTTCAGACATGAGCTGTGTGATCCTGGGTCAGTCATGTACAACCTCAGGGCCTTAGTTTTTTCATCTGTAAAATGAAGGGCTTGGACTTGCTGGCTGTTACAGTCTGGGATTCTGTGATCTTTCTTTAGATTAACCATTTTTCTCTCTGCCCCTCAGCTCCAGTACCCCCAGAACATTTAGTATTGCTTGCCATGGGGACAAGTGTCCTTCAAGCTTCTTGGAGCAGGGCTGAAGGGGCAGCTTGGTTCCACCTGACCCTCTTGAACCTCTTGGATGGTACCGTCCTCACAGCTGTGGCCAAGCGAGGAACCACCAACCACACCTTCTACAACCTCTCCCCAGGCACTCCCTACCAGCTGTCATTCAATGCCACTTCTGGCCTCTTGCAGATTGGAGGACCCAATGCCACCGAGTGGACCTGTGAGTGCTGTTGGGGAAGCAGGACAGGAAAGGCAATTTGGCTGTTCTTTTCCAGGGAAAGTTTATAGGAATTGGGCACCTTGGTACCCCATCATGAAAAGGCATACAATTATATGGACCCCTTGCAGTTAACCAGGTGATGTTCACCTGCAGCAACAGCAGCAATAAAAGCCCACTTCTTCTCCAATGCATGGCATGGTACCCACCAACATCTGGATGGGTCACTGGAAATAGAAAGAATGGAGCATCCAGTACCCACCTAAAACATAGCACCTACCCTCTAACCTTCTATTTCCCCTCCATCTCTTTCCTTTCCTCCATACTTTTCCTTCTCCCCCTGTGATTTCTGCCAACAGATCCCTCTGTCCCTTTTGACTTGATGCTGACTCCTGGGTCCCCTGGGCTCTCGGCGAGCTGGCAGGCAGGGCCAGGGCACCGGGATGGCTACCTGTTGCAGTTGAGTGGACAGGCTGAGAGGAACAGTACCTTGGGACCCGAAGCTCTCAATGCCACCTTCCCAGGCCCTCTTCCTGCTGGCCACTACACTTTGGAGCTCATGGCCCTAGCTGGACCCCATGGTGCCTCGGCTCAGTCTGGTACCTGGCTGGAGCGTAAGTTTATGCATGTGGGCACAAGGTGTGGGGGTAGAGGTTGAAGCATGGTTTCTTTCTGCGCACTGCTCGTGGGCATCAGCATTATGATCTGAGGTTATCCACAGCCTCCCAGCCCTGATCCCTGGGATCCTCTTGGTCTATGCCAGTGGGGCATATATAGGCAGGAAGACTATATGCTGCCAGGTTCCCCCAGGAAAGAAGGAAAGGGGTAATGTTTAGCTGAACCCTGGATGATCTTACCTAAGCCTTTTCTGATAAAACCAGTGCCCCAGATGGGATTGAGCAACATTTGTCTCTTATTAGATATGAAAATATGACAATTCAAATCTTTGTATATTGAATATCTGTGGTGGTGGGTTTGTGTGTGTGTGTGTGTGTGTGTGTGTGTGTGTGGAAGGGAACAGAATTTACTAAACCCTTGCTATGTGCCAGGCACTGTGCTAAACACTTTACAAGTATTATCTCTTTGATCCTTATAACAACCCTGGGAAATAGGTGCTATTCTGATCTCCATTTCATAGATAAGGAAACTGAGGTAGACAAGAAATATCTGAGGCTAGATTTGAACTCAGGTTTTCCTGACTCCAGGCCAAGCACTCCTTCCACTGTGCCCCCTTGCTGTCTAGAGGGAGCCTGGGATAAAGCAAAAAGCTCCTGCACTTGGAGCCAGAAGACCTGGGTTCTGTCTCTGTCCTCTGTCTCAGAGGACCTTCCTTTTTTTTTTTTTTTTTTTTTTTTGTGCCACGCAGTGGGGGTTAAGTGACTTGCCCAGAGTCACACAGCTAGTAAGTGTCAAATGTCTGAGGCCAGATTTGAACTCAGGTCCTCCTGAATCCAGGTCTGGTGCTTTATCCACTTTGCCACCTAGCTGCCCCCTTCCTTTTTAATAAAGAATAAAAAAGAGAGGGAAACAAGCAGTCCAGCCAAACTAACCAACACATGACTCCAATCTGACAGCATATACAGTGTTCCACACCCATAGCCCCCCACCTCTGTGAAGAAGGGAAGGAGGGACATTTTCTCTTCTCTTCTTCGGGGCCAGATTTGGCCCCCAAATTTAGGCAACATTGTTTCTTTATGTTGTTGTTATTTTCATTTGTGCTATTACAGACACTGTAGGTTGATTTCCTGGTTCTGCTTGCTTTGTTCTTCATCAGTTCATATAGGTCTTCCCATGCCAATCTGAATTCTTCACATTCATTTCTCACTGGGCACTACTATCCATTACATTCATATAGCATAATTAGTTTAACCATTCCCCGGTTGATGGGCATTCCTTTTGTTTCCGTTTCTTTACTAAGTCAAAAAGTGCTATCTCTACTTCTTCATCTGGGGATTACTTACCTCATTAGTCAGTCTCAGTTTCCTCACCTGTAAAAAATAAGGATTGCAATACTTGTTCCACTCATTTCATAGGCTTGTGAGGAAAGCTTTGTGGACTGTGAAATCCTCTGTGTGTGTGTGTGTGTGTGTGTGTGTGTGTGTGTGTGTGTGTGTGTGTGTATAATTGTTGTTATTATTATTGCTATTGGTCCCTCAGTCTTTGATTTCTCAAATGACTTTCAGAGTGTTGATTAGAAAAATTAACCCATAATTTCACCTTAGACTCACAGGAAGGAGCAAACAATGCACTCCAAACTGTCTCTTCTCTTTGCCTCCATTGGGAGGGGAAGACATTGGGGAGCAAGAGTTAAAAAGAGAGGGATTGGGGCAGGTAGGTGGCACAGTGGATGAAGCACCAGACCTGGATTCAGGAGGACCTGAGTTCAAATCCACCCTCAGACGCTTGACACTTGCTAGCTGTGTGACCCTGGGCAAGTAACCCTCATTGCCCCGCAAAAATTAAAAAAAATTTTTTTTAAAAAGAGAGAGGGATCTTTGTCCCAATGGTAGATAGCCAGACCAGAGTTAACTCATGAACAAGTCTACCCCTTGTATTTAATTCTCTACAGTTCTATATTTTTATTTCCTTACTCTTTATTAGTATATCAATTCAACACGTTTTAATACCTTCTATGTTTAGGGCCCTCCTCTAGGCACTGGGGAGACAAAGATGGGGGGGGGGTGAGTCCCTGTCTTCAGGGAACTTACGTTCTATTGTATGGGAGGGGGGAGACAGAAATGAAAAGTTCACAGATAAGGAGAATCAAGTTATTCTTTTTTTTTTTTTTTGCGGGGCAATGGAGGTTAAGTGACTTGCCCAGGGTCACACAGCTAGTAAGTGTCAAGTGTCTGAGGCCGGATTTGAACTCAGGTCCTCCTGAATCCAGGGCCGGTGCTTTATCCACTGTGCCACCTAGCCACCCCAAATCAAGTTATTCTAATGCTGGAGAGAGCACTAACAACTGAGAGGATTAGAAAAGGTTTGAATTTGGTAAAAAAAAAAAAAATTTAACCCAACTTTAGCTATGTTGGATTGGGGTGGAGGGGTTTTAGTTCGTCACTTAGTTAAGTTATAGTTGTTTGTCCTTTGTTCGTTAAGAGGACCATGATATCAGGAAGTGATGTCATGACTTGCAGTGAATTGGATTTAAGTGAGGCAGGGCTATGCAAAGTCATCAGCCTCACTCTCTCCTCCAGAGCCATCTGGGTCCAGTGGCAGGATATACATCAGGATGACTGGAGGTGGTCCCAGATGTTTGAGGCAATCGGGGTTAAGTGACTTGCCCAGGGTCACACAACTAGTAGTGTTAAGTATCTGAGGTTGGATTTGAACTCGGGTCCTTCTTACTCCAGAGCCAGTGCTTTATCTACTGTGCCACCTAGCTACCCCTGTCAGTTGTAGTGGTGATATCCAGTTACCCCAGGAAAGTCCAACCCAGAAGCTCCGGGATTCAGTTCCAGTAGATTATGAAGGAACCATCTGCTCTGCTTTTCTCCTGGGCACACCTTTGTATTTCCCGTGTGATACTTTCAGGTAGTGTGGCATGGTACAAAGAGCCATGGGCTTGGGGATGAGCAGACCTGGGTTCTGGTTATGCCTCTTGGTCACACTTAGCTGTGTGACTTTGAGCAGTTCACTTCATCGAGAACTCAGTTTCACCATCTGTGAAAGGGAGATAAAACAGCTCCCAGGGTCAGGTAGTCACAGCCATGAAAGTGCTTTGCAAGCAGGAGCTGTTATTTGCTGCTCTGGCCAAGGTATAGATAGGCAAGCCCTCTTTTTCCCTTAGCTCAGCAGAAACAAAGATGTTTTTCTCCCAGAAAAGGCTTTAGTAAGTAACCGACGGGAAAGTGAAACGAAGCCAAATACCGAAGCATAGGAACTTGAAGGAGGCAGAGATCTTATCCCGAATTTCGTAGCCAGCCACAGCTTGGCTTGGCTGGTGCTACATAGGCCCACTCCTTTTCTGCATCGTAACTCCGCCTGGGGGTGTTTCCTTACCATATCCCTTCCAGATGCCAAGGCCAGGCCCCAGCCTGGAGTTCTCCAGCTAGCCGTACTGCAGGCATCGAGGGAGCCAGGCCGGAGGGCGCTACTCTACACCGAGGGCTCCCCAGACATCATCGCCAATGTTTCTGTGCTGCCCAATGCCACCCATGTCACCTTCCGAGGGCTGGTGCCAGGAGCCCGATACCGAGTAGATGTTATCTTGCCCTCGGGGGTCACCACTCAGAGCCTTGCGGGGCCCACCTGTGAGTATCTGGAGAAGGTGATATCAGAGCGAAGGGGTGGCATAATGGGATGGATCATGGAGGCAAAGTTGGCGAGGAATATGCCGTGTTGTGGTAGGACAGAACAGGAACCCAAGCAGTCACTCCCTGAGATATGCAGGGTGAGAATTCTCTGGCCAGTGGTCTTATATCCTTGCAGGGCCCCTGGCTCCACGCTCACTGGAAGTCGCAAGCAGGGGCAGCACCTCTGCCCTGGATGTCCAGTGGGTATCTCCAGAAGGGAGGCGGGATGGTTACAGGGTTTCCTGGCAGGAAGAAGGGACCCAGAAGACCTTAGGCTTCCTCAGTGTGGGCAGCAAGCAAACTAATCTGACTCTTAAGGGCCTCACCCCTGGTTCCTGCTTCGTTGTGTCAGCTTGGGCCTGGGCTGGGCACCTGAATTCTACCACCCAGAAGGCGTATACTTGCACATGTGAGTTTCTGGCTCTTCATTCTCTTGGTATCTAATAGTGGCTGTCTAGTGTGCTCTCTTTATTTCCTTGCTTTCTAGATGCCATGTAATAGTGGGGATGCTAAGGGGGCATTCTGAATCTGTTTCTTCTCCATGTTTGTAGTTCCTGCCACCCCTACCAACCTGAGCCTGGGCAGTGAAGGCAAACCTTCCACCCTGACTGCCCACTGGGGCCCGCCTCCTGGGGCCTTGGATGGTTACCGGTTATGGCTGTACCAACGAGCACCCCAGAAACTGAGGGGAGAAGCAGAAGTGTCTTCTGAGATTCGGAGCTTCTCCTGGCCCCAGCTACCACCAGGCACAGAGTTCCTGGTACAGCTGGTGGCCCTGCGGGGTGTGGATGAGAGTGACATTATAAATGCCACAGCCTGGACGTGTGAGTGAACGTGGGTGCCCCTATCCTTCCTGCTCCATCTTCTCACCCCCCCTCCAACATTCCTTCTAATCCCCTGGATACCACATCCCCATACCTTCCTATACCTTTTTTTGCCATCTGCAGGAATCCCTGTGGGGCTTCCTGGGAATGCTGCATCATTCCTAGTGTAGGGCATTGCCCATAGAT
This sequence comes from Dromiciops gliroides, assembly GCF_019393635.1. Taxonomy (NCBI): domain Eukaryota; kingdom Metazoa; phylum Chordata; class Mammalia; order Microbiotheria; family Microbiotheriidae; genus Dromiciops; species Dromiciops gliroides. Next base: position 100,147,530 of record NC_057864.1, read on the forward strand.
GCTCACCACTCTGGTTACTCCCCAGATCCTGAGGTACCAGGAAACCTGACTCTCTTCAATGTGGGCAGCCCCGAGGCCCCAGCCCTGCTGGCATCCTGGAAACGGAGTGGAGCACAGAGCTTTGAGCTTACTTTGTCCCAGCTGCCAATGGGCAATGCCACTCACCATGTTATCCTCATGGGCAATGTCACCAGCTATACCTTCTGGGGGCTGCAGCCAGGGACAGCTTACAGTTTGAGGGCTGGGGGCATTGGAGGACCTTACCAGGCCTGGGCCCCCAAGCTCACTTCATGGACTCGTGAGTAACTATGCTTCTAGACCACTCACTCTGGGGAATGTTGGGATGTGGAGAGTAATGCTTGTCACGGTGGTAGAGGGGTGTTGAAGAGTTGGAGAGACTATCATAGAATATTAGAGCTGGTAGAGGATTTCAGGGAAAAAAACCCATTCCCTAGGTTCTAGGATGGCCCCTAACCCGACTTAGACCACTCTAGCAAGACCTTGGGTATAGTGATATGCATTCCCGTGGCCAAGTATGGGAGAGCAGAGACCATTCGTCAGCCCCACTGGGACTCTTGTCCAAAAGCTGAATCTCATCCCTTGCCTGTGGGAGACTGTGGTGACAGGAGAAAGGGCCTGTGAATTGCTCTTCTGAGCTCTGCCTAATCTAGTTCTATCCATGATGGGGGAAGAAGAATAGCTCTGCATCACTCTTTGCTCTACTTCCTTCCCACCTTAAGCTGATTTTTTTTTTTTGAGGATTGGGGAGCAGGGTCAGGCATTTGTGCAGGGGATCTAAGGTCATTGCGTACAGCTTCAGTCTCCTTCCCTGCTCCCGTTCTGTTCTCTCCACAGTTCCCTTGACCCCAGCCATGGTCAATGTAACCAGTAAGGACCCAACCAGCCTCTGGGTATCCTGGGGCCAGGCATCTGGGAGCCAGGACGGCTACCAAGTCACCCTTCACCAGGAAGGCACCACAGTGGCTACCAGTGCCGTAGGACCCGAGGTGAACAATATAAGTTTTTCCAATCTGACTCCAGGCACCAAGTACCGGGTAGAGATTGTCTCTTTAGCTGGGCCCCATCATTCTGTGGCTGCCAACATCACCAGCTGGACGGGTGAGTGGAAGGAATCAGATTATCCAAGCTGAGTCAAGTCAAAGAGCATTTATTAAGCTCTTTTTTTTTTTTTTTTTTTTTTTTTTTTTTTTTTTTTTTTTGCGGGGCAATGGGGGTTAAGTGACTTGCCCAGGGTCACACAGCTAGTAAGTGTTAAGTGTCTGAGGCTGGATTTGAACTCAGGTATTCCTGAATCCAGGGCCAGCGCTTTAACCACTTCGCCATCTAGCTGCCCCCCATTTATTAAGCTCTTACTATATGTCAGGCACTTTGCTGAGGATACTAGGAAAAGAAACAAACAAAAGAGACAGTCCCTGCCCTCAAGAATCTTGCATTCTAATGGGGGAGACTAGATGTAAGTAATTGGGTAAACATGAAATAAGAAAAGTAGATGGAAGACACTGAGAGAAGGCAATAGCACTTGGGGCTTGCTGGGCCCAAGGGGCTCCCTGGACCATTCCTCTCTGCCTAAGTATTTGCCCATATCTCCAGTCCAGTGTGGGAAGTGACCACAACAAGTGTTTCTAGTCTGGGTTTAGAAGGGGAGGGGGGCTGAGACAGAAATAGGATGCCTCTCAAAATTAGTTGTGCCTTTGTATCCCTTTCTTGCTTGTCCTCCCGAGGGCTGGAGTGAGCTAGATTCTGAGGTGGCCATTGACGCTCTCAGGGGAGGGAGCTGGTACCAGGTCATGTTTGGGTGACCTGCTTTCCTTCTCTCTCTGCCCACAGCCCCACTGGTGCCCAAGGAGGTGTCAGTGACCATGCAAGGGGACAATGCCATGGTGACTTTGACTTGGGCTGCTGCCCCAAAGGGGCAGGGGGAATGCCAGGCCCAGCTCCAAGAGTCTGGACGCCTCCACCACAGGCAGCCTGTGTCCCCCGGCCAAGCCCGCCTCATCCTGAGGGGCTTACTTCCTGGGCATACCTTCTTCCTCTCTGTGTGGTGCCAAGCGGGACCTCTCCAAGCTGCTACCAGTCCAATAGCGCTGCTCGTGGGTAGGTTGTGTTTCCTGGAGGCTGGGCAGGGGCAGCTGAGTGCTAGGCCAAGTTAGCATTGGGTCTTTATCCAGGTTCATGCTAATGCCTCTCAGGCTGGCATTCCCCTTTTTGGTCCTGAAGGTAGGCAGTGATGCCCAACTTAGAATTTCTTTCTCTTTGTGGCATGTGCCCCTTGGTGTGGGAACAGGTACCCAAGCTCTCTATTCCTTTTGATGGAAAGATCCATCACCCACCTGCACATGGACATCCAGTTCTTTGGGGGATGCTACTTAGGTGTTGGTGACCACAAGATGATGAACATCTATTTGGTCCTTACAGAGCCCAGGCCAGTGGAAGATGTGCAGTGCCAACCTGAGGCCACCTACCTGGCACTGAACTGGACAGTACCTGTAGGAGAAGTGGGCACCTGTCTGGTGGTGGCAGAACAGCTGGGGACTGGAGGGAGAACACAACCCGTCTTCAGTGCGAATACCTCCCAGAATGCCCTCTGGCTCCCTGGCTTGATGCCTGCTACTTCTTATCGCCTTAGCCTCACCTTGCTGGGGAGAAATGGGCTGTGGAGTCAGACGGTCACTTTGCTGTGTACCACCTCTCCAGAAGGTAGGCATGCATTGCCCACATTATCCAGATTCTCCCTTTCTCCCTCTCCCAGTGCCAGGCCATTGAACATAATCATAGAATCAAAGGGTGGAAAGGGAACTCTGAGGTCACCTAAACCAAAAGCTTCCCATCGCACGTAGGATGGAAATTCTAGAGATTAAGAAATTCAAGAGGTGTATCCCTGGCACTCTCCTTCTGGGCTTTTGCTGGTTTTGTATAGTGGAAAGAGTGTTGGATTAGGAGTCAGAAGTTTGATTATCAGCTATTCTGTTGAGTATCACATAGCTTTCCCAAGCCTCAGTTTCCTCACCTGAAAAATTAGGAGCATGGGCTAGATTGTTTTTCTTTTTTTTTGTTTTTTGTTTTTGTGTTGTTGGGTTTTTTTTGGTGAGACAATTGGGGTTAAGTGACTTGCCCAGGGTCACACAGCTAGTAACGGTCAAGTGTCTGAGGTCAGATTTGAACTCAGGTCCTCCTGAATCCAGGGCCAGTGCTTTATCCACTGCACCACCTAGGGGCCCCTGATTGTTTTTCTTTTAAATATATTTTTATTTAGTTAGTTACATAGTTCCCAATTACATGCAAAAATATTTTAACATTCATTTAAAAATTTTGAGTTTCAAATTCTCTCCCTCTCTCCTGTCCCTACCCCTTCCTTGAAAAGACAGGCAATTTGATATTGATTATGCATGTGAGGTCATTCACATTTTGATATTAGCATAGTCTAGATTCTTTAAAAATAAATTTTATTGGGGCAGCTAGGTGGTGCAGTGGATAGAGCACCGGCCCTGGATTCAGGAGGACCTGAGTTCAAATCCGGCCTCAGTCACTTAACACTTACTAGCTGTGTGACCCTGGGCAAGTCACTTAACCCCAATTGCCTCACTAAAAAAAAAAAAATTAAAAAAAAATTTATTTTATTTTCAAATAAAGTCCTACCTCTTCTACCCACTTCCTTTTCTCCCTTCCCTCTCCCTCACCTTCTCTCCCCATTGAGAAAACAAGAAGAACAAAAGCCCTGTTACAAACATGTAGAGTCAAGCAAAACAAAATCTGGTCTAGATTTTGAAGGTCCCTTGCACCTGTAGGGCCTGTGAACTCAAATTCTTTCCACGGGCTATCTACCTTTGGTAGAATCCAACAGTTTCCAAGTCAGGCTCTCTGTTAAGTGTTATTATTCTGCCTTCCACCCTGAGGTTGGGTCTTGATCCTTTCCCACTTCTGCCCTCAGCCTGGCACCCCCCAGAGATGGCAGCTGCCCCTCGCTTGGAGCCTGAGGCAGGGGCTGGAGTGGTGATTACACGTGACATGTTTGGTGAGGACAATGGACAGATCCAATGGTATGGTGTTATTGCCACCACCAATGCCTCATGTGAGTGCCCGGGTATGAGGTGGAGCCCTGGAGATATTGTCTAACTTTGGGGGTGGGTTGGGAGCAGTGGCACTGCCATCCAAGGGCTGGGACATGCAGGAAGGAAGAAGAGGCCCTAGACAAGACCAGGCCATTCCATATTTGGAGTTGGTATTCAATGGTGGGTACTAATAAGCATGTATTAGGCCGAGGGACCTCAAAATCTCTTGGGGACAGGAAGAGGGGCAGAAACTAAAGAAGTGTGGACAAAGCTTTGGGCAAGAATACAATATGGGTTGAAGGAGAGGGTCTGAAACTCCTAGAGTCGGTCAGTCTAGCTACATGCTTGTCTTATATGCCTATGGATATAGCTTGGAGAGTTTCCTTTGGTTGAGTGGAGGTCATAGGTTGAAAAAGGAAAGATGAGGAAGAGAGGGTCTGTGGAGAGGAAAACAATCCCTTTACATAAAGTTGTTGATATTCCTATGCATCCATAGCTAGATGCCCTCTCTCTACCTACTCTCCCATTTCCCAGTGGTGCGGCCATCCCAGGAGGTCATCTCTCACACTTGGTATGACCACTACTACAGAGGACTTGACTCCTACTTGGCTGTCTTGCTGCCCTCCCCCTTCCGCCCAGGCCCATGGGCAATGCCCCGCTCCTGGACGGTACCTGTGGGCACAGAGGATTGTGGCCAGACCCAGCATACCTGTAACGGGAAGCTCAAGCCAGATGCCCAGTATAGGTGAGGGCCGATGCTTAGGGGGGCTGGGTGGCCATGGAGAGCCCATCTAATTGGACTGATACACCAACACCACAAGTGTGCCTGTTGTTCTCTGGGCTCTGGGAGTTTGCCAGCCATTCCTGCTCTCCTGGATAGAGATGATAAAGACAATGTTAGGGGGAGCCTGACCTGAGAAAGCAGAGGGAGGGCACATGGCATCTCTTGGTCCTGGGAAGTCCCGAGTACTCAGTATCTTCTACTTCAGTGTCTCCTGGTTGGGTAATTTAGACTCTCCCCTTGAATCCTGAATGAATCCCCAGGTTCAGTGTTGCAGCCTTTATCAGCTCTGACCCAGTCAATCCCACTGTCTCCTTCACAGCCTTCTCAGGTAAGCAGGAAGTGAGAACATCTCATCTGCTATAGCTGGGTTTGGGAACTGGGAGAGGGAGGGAGGGAGGGAGAACATTGATAGATTCTCCTTATGTGGCTCATTTCTAGCAAGATTTTGGGATTAGATGGGAGGTTAGAGGCATTGAGGATGAGCATTTGTCACATGTGGTTACTGCTAATATATATTATTACATAGATGAGGGGATAAAAAGGAAGGGAGGGAGACAGAGAGACAGGAGAATGACTGGATGGAGAAAGAGAATGAAGAAGAGATGAGGAGGGAGAAAGAAAAAGTTAGGGAGACAGATAAGAGAGTGAATGGAAGGTGAGAGGATAGAGGAAGAGAGAATGAATGAAAGTAGAAAGAGAGAGAGGGAAAGATGAGGAAGGAGAAAGAAAAGGGGAGGGAGAGAAAGGGAGAGACAGACAAGAGAACAAGTGGAAGGAGAGAGGATAAATAGAGGGAAAGAGAATGAATGGAGGGAAAAAGAGAGAAGAGAATAGAGTATATTATGTTATCCCTTCCACATCATGGGAGTTAGGGGTTCAGCACCCCTATGATCTAGAAAATCCATGTAAAATTGTTTGTTCTTCCCTTTGTATCAGAGAAGTCTGAATTATTATGGTATTGAAAGATAAAATATATTGATATTATACATTACTATACACATATATTTTATGTATTTCTGAGTTTCAGAACTTTTGCTCTGTCATCTGCTGACTGTTGCATGTTATCCATAGCTTCCATAAAACTCTCCAAAATTCCCATTTAATTTCTTATGCTGACCACAATATATAGAACCTTTGATGGGGAAAGTCTCTATGTGAAGGGATAATTGTAGATATTATATTTTAAAAGTCTTATTACAGTTTTCAACTCTAATAGCTCAAAGGGAGGGAGAGATCAGGGAAGCTTGGTTTCAAATCCTGCAAGTCATTTAACCTCTCTGTGACTTAGTTTCTTTACTGCAAAATGGTAAAATGGTGTTGGTGGTGTTGAGGGGAGGGGTTTGGAGTTGAAGGCCTTGAAACTCTATTCCCTCTCAAAATCTTTGATCCAATGATCCCTCGGCTGTGGTCACTTTTCTTCCCCTCATTCCCCCAGGTCTGGGTGTTTCATGGTCTTGGAGTGTTCTAGAACCCCTGGGTCTGATGAGACTGTTTACCCTGTTACTTCTCTCGTGGTTGGTTGCCAGTGGAGGACAGGGAACAGAGCCAAGAGCTGAGGGCAGGACAGAATGAGCTCTTGAGCTCCCATTCGGGATGCCGTGTAGCCTCCACTGTAGCGAGGAAGGCAGGCAGCAGCCTTAGTGTCTGGAGCTGGTAGGGTAGACTGCTTATTTGTTGACAAGTTTCTGAGCTTCGGGTGTTGGTGTGACTGTGATGGGAGACCTGGGGGGTAGCCTTGGAGTGAGATAAGTGAGAAATGCCTCCATTTTGGAGCTTGGCTGAGAACACCATCTTAGGCAGCTCCATCTCTTCCTTCGTCCTCCCCAGAACCTCGGGCTGGTGTCTCGGGGGCATCAGTGCCGCTCCTGGTGGCATCAGGCATTGTATCAGGGTGCCTCTTCACCTTGTGTGTCGTGCTGATCCTGCTATGCTGGAGACGTATATGGCTTGAAAGGTAGGTTTTGTGGCGGGGGTTGGGGGACAAGGGGTGTGGAAGGGGGAGATAGGTACTGGGGCTCCCCATGGACTCCAACTGTAGTTCTAGGGATTGAGGACTTTGTGATGGGTGTTAGGACCGGGTGGTTGAAGAATGACATTTCCTTTAGGGAGGGTGGGTGTTACTCCAGCTATCTGGTCCTCTCTCAGCTGACTTCCTTTTTTTAGGGCAGAAAAGAATCATTTCTCCCAAGAGATGACACCCTACAGCCCAAGGTGCGTGTAACTTCCTGGGCCCCTCCCTTGGGTGAGGCTGAGAGTTCCAGATAAGCCTACAAGGATTGATAAAGTATCTCACTGAATTCTTATGGAAAAGATGCAGAGATGTGGGATAGAGCAAAGCATCACAGATTCGGACCTGAGAGAGACCTTAGTGGTCCCTGAGTCCAACCTCCTTATTTCACAGATGAAGAGAGAGACTGGTTAAATGACTAGCCTGTGGTCACACAACTAGAAGTATCAGAGCTGGAATTTGAACTCAGATGTTTCCCAATGACAAGTCTAGTGCTCTATCCACTACCTTTGGATAGATTCATAACTGAGTGAATATTCAGACTCAAAGAGTAGTAACTAAGAATTCCATGTCAATTTAGAAGAGCCACCATGGAGTGCGCCATGGATCTGTATTCGACCTCTTACTGTTTGTTTATTCTTTCCTTCAGTGACTTGAGTAAAGGCATATAAGGAACCCTCACCTTATTTGTTGATGATACAAAGCTGGGAGAGATAGTTAACATGTTAGATGTTGGAGTTTAAAGTTTGCCAAAGATCTTGGCCTGAATCTAACAAAATGAAGTTTATTTAGCATTTTCCCCAAGTTACATGTAAAAAAACCCCAATTTTTTACATTGATTTTTAAAAACTTTATGTTCCAAAAAAAACATCGTGTTCCAAATTTTCTTCCTCCCTCCCTCCTCACCCCTCCCTAAGAAATCAAGAAATTCAATATAAGTTATACACGTGCAGTCATGCAAAACATCTTCACATTAGTCAGATACCATCAGTTCTTTCTCTGTTGATGGTTTTGCATTTTTCATATGTCCTTCTGATAGCATCCTGCTCATCATTTTTTCACAATTACTATTGCTAGCTGTATTGCCCTCCATCCTATTCCTTCCCCTTGTTATTTACTCTATTTTCTAACAAGATGAAATTTAAAAGAGAAAAAGGTAGAGTCTTATGCTGAGGTTCAAAAAACCAACTTCAAAAATACAAAACGGGAAAAGACAAGGTTAGATGGCAATTTATCTGAAAAAGATTGAGGGTTTGGGTAGACTGCCAACTCATTGTGAGTCAGATGGTTTAGTAGGACAAAAATGTTTGGTAGGACAGAAGAAAGCACATTAACACAAAGCGAAAGACATTTATTTCATCCAACAGCCTAGCAAGATAAGAGAGGAGAAAGACTCCTCCCGTACATACGGAAGCACATCCTCTGCCACATCACAAGTAGGCTTGAGAACATAGAGACAGAGAATGCATGTGACCATTAAATATGCATGGAAGAACACAGATGGCCATTGAACATGGGGTGTTTAGGGCGATTCACAATTCAGTTCCAGGAGACTGCTTTCTATCCCCAGGGGATGTCATCCATCATGCTTTTTCTCTGCTAGGCATCCCTACTGGATGACTGCTGCTCTCTGTTGCCATCTGCTGGTCTTCAGCTTTGATTTGACTTCCTCCTCTTTGGAAAGAGGGTTTTGGCAGTTCTTTTAACTAAAAATGCCAGTGGTTATCTTGCATCTCTTGTGATATATACCCCACCAAACTGTACCCATCATCGACCTAAGGAAGTGCTTTGGCATTTTTTTCAGGATTTTAATTTTAATTTCTTGTCATGAACTTGACACACTTCAGCAGCAAGAGGGTTGTATGTGCAACTGTGAATGTCTTTTACATGCAACTGACTTAAACTAACACTTTAGTTCTAAAGCTGCCCCACTTGTTTGCATCTCTCTCTCTCTGTCTCTCTCTCTCTGTCTCTCTCTTTTGGTGTCATTATCATGAACTCTTCTTTCCCCCTCCTGTGAGTCATCTTCCTTCCTCAAAAAAAAAAAAAAGCTCTCCCTTGTAAAAGTTAACATTGACAAGCAAAACAAATCCACAGACTAGCCATATCTGAAAATGCGTGTCTTATTCTGTATCTCAAGCCCATCACTTCTCTGTCAAGAGGTGAATAGCATACTTCATCCTCTCTTCTGAAGTCATTGTTAGTCATTGCATTGATCAGAGTTCTGAAGTCTAAAAGTTGTTTTTCTTTACAATGTCATAGAAATTGTTCTGGTTCTGCTTACTTAACTCTGCATTAGTTCATATAAGTCTACCCAGATTTCTCTAAATCTATCCCATTAGTCATTTCTTACAGTACAATGATATTCTATTACATCCACATACTATAATTTGTCCAACCATCCCCCAAATTAATAGGCACTCCCTTAATTTCCAATATTTTGGTACAACAAAAAGTCCTATGAATGTTTTTGCATCTATGGATCCTTTCCTTCTTTCTTTGATCTCTTTGGGGTATATGCCTAGTAGTGGTATCACTGGGTCTAAGGGTAGCCACAGTTTAGTGGTTTCCTGATTTAGTTCTGGAATGGTCCTATCCATTAATAGATAATAATAATTATTAATAAGACTAAAGTCAGCCTATCTTCCCATATCCTCTCCAACAACTGTTATTTTCTTTTTTGTCAATCTGATGGGTAGGAGGTGGAACCTCAAGAGTTGTTTTATTTGCTGTTCTTTTATTAATGATTTGGAACATTTTTCATATGGTTTTTTAAGCTTGTATTTCTTCTCTTGAGAAATGTTTGTTCATATCCTTTGACTATTTATCTATTGGAGAATGATTCTTGTTCTTGTATATTTGAATCAGTTCCTTCTGTATCTCGATCATCAGAACTTTATCGGAGAAATTGATGCAAAGAATTTCCCAGTTAACAGTAGCCTTCTAATTTTTAGTATATTAATTTTGCTCAAAACCTCTTCAATTTTAAGCAATCAAAATTGCCCAATTTTCTCCTATGATCCTCCCTTTCCTTTGTTTGATCAAGTATTGCCCCCCTCCCCCAGCAGCTAGATAGTATAATGGTTAGAGCACTGGGCCTGAAGTCAGGGAGACATGAGTTCAAATTTGGCCTCAGTCTAGAGACCAGAGTTATGTGGCCTTGGGTAAATCACTTAACTGCTGCCTGCCTCAGTTTCCTCAACTGTAAAATGGTAATTATAATAGCACCTATCTCCTAGGATTGTTGTGAGACTCAAATAAGATATTTTTAAAGTGCTTAGCATAGTGCCTGTCACATAGTAGGTGCTTAAATTCTCCTTCCTTCCCTTCCTCCTTCCCTCCCTCCTCTCCTTCCTTTCCTCTTTCTTTCCTTTCCCATAAGATTGGGAATGCCCTAACAATAGGGACCAAGTAGTTTCCTTCCTTTGGATTCCCACCTTCCCCTAGTGTTAGGACAGGTCCTTGCAGGGTAGCCATGTGACTGACTGACTGACTGATTCCCTCTTCCCCCAGGAACATCCGCCGGCCAATTCTTATTCAGAACTTCCAACAGAGCTTTGAGGCCAAGAAAGCCAATGCCCATCATGCTTTCTTCCAGGAGTTTGAGGTAAGGTCTCTGCTCTGTTCAGAGCCTCATGGCAACTCACAGTACCGGGTAGGAGGACAGGGTCATCTCCTCCTCTTCCCCACAGCTCCTCTTCTGAAGGATAAGATAAGGTGATAACCTGGTTCAGCTCCTTGACCACCTGTTATTCCTAGGAGCTAAAGGAAGTTGGCAAGGAGCAGCCCAAACTGGAGGCAGAACACCCTGCCAACGCCATTAAGAATCGCTACCCACATGTGCTGCCCTGTGAGTGCCAGGCAGGCATTAGAATTGGGCCGGGGGAGAGTCTAAAAGGCTCAGGATGGGGTCTGAAGTAGAGCATGGTGAAGGGGTGAGGTGGGCATGCTCATTGTCCTAGCACTAAATGTCCCAAGTTTGCCCCCTTAGATGATCATTCTAGAGTGAGGCTGACTCAGCTGGATGGTGAGCCTCATTCTGACTACATCAACGCCAACTTCATCCCGGTGAGTGCCTTCTGTAGGGGCCGTCTGTCTGTTTGTGTGGCAGGTCCATCTGGGAGGGCGTCTGTCCTTGTCGCAAGCCTGCTTGACTCATCTTTGTTGAGATCAGCTTCTCTGCTCAAGGGCATCTGTGGACTCTGTGTTTAGGTGGCTAGTGTTCAATCGAATATTTTTATCCATGTGGCACATTCGTATGTCTGCCTGTATTATTTATGCATGTGTTCTGGTGGCATATATTTGTACTCTGATTATTTGTAGGAGACTGCTGTCCTTGGTATTACCCTAGCATGAGATCCAATGGAGTGTAAAAATAGGTGTATGGATGTGGGTGTCTAGGATAAAAAAAGGGTTCTATGGAGCCCCCATTCGAGGCTCTGGTCTTGTATGTGTGTACACACATGCTTGTATGCACACATGTTCACATGTTCATGCACACATATACACATAACTGTTATTGGGGGATACCCATGGAGATCTCTATGTTGTGTTTATGGGATGGTATTTGTATTCTGGTACCTGTGTTCACGCAGCCCTATCCTCTCCCTTCAGGGCTATACCAGACCACAAGAATTCATTGCCACTCAGGGTCCACTCAAGAAGACACTGGAAGATTTCTGGCGGCTGGTGTGGGAGCAGCAGGTCCACACAATTGTCATGTTGACTGTGGGCATGGAGAATGGGAGGGTGAGTAAGCGTATCTTGCAGTTTCCAGAAGTCACCACTAGGTGTCAGTGCAGACACATTTCTCTTAGGAAGCCTGGAGGTCCTTATTCACAGATCTTCCCTATTATAGCTAGGGCGGAGGACACGGGGACCTGGGACATCTCCCCATTTCATGGAGTGGAAAGACTGAGGCTCAAAGAGGGATAAGGTCTTCCCTGAATCTGCCCAGAAAGTCTGGAAGTAGGTTCCAGCGATCCTCATTTCTGGATTGATGTTCTCTATCCCCCCTCACCTGTTCCCGTATTCTTTTTACCCATATTATCACCATCTCTGGGCACAAAAGGGGCAGAGGAGGCAGACAGGTCAGGAGAAAGAGATTAGGTCAGGGAGAAGGATTGGTATAGATAAGAGTGGCTAAGGGAATAGCCTGATTTTTTTTTTTTTTTTAGTGAGGCAATTGGGGTTAAGTGACTTGCCCAGGGTCACACAGCTAGTAAGTGTGTGTTAAGTGTCTGAGGCCGGATTTGAACTCAGGTACTCCTGACTCCAGGGCTGGTGCTCTATCCACTGCGCCACCTAGCTGCCCCGGAATAGCCTGATTCATTCTTAGAATTCAAGAATGTTAGAAGTGGTCATAAAGAGCATTTACTCGGGGGTAAACTGAGGATTAGAAATGTGAAATGACCTTTCTAAGGTCATCCACGTAGTTAGTGGTAGAACCCAGGTCTCTTGCCTCACTCACTAGGCTGCCTCTTACTTAGTCAACAATGTACAGAAGCCAGCTTTCATGTCTCAAGTCTTCCAATCTCCATACCAAACACTCCGATTCTTTAACTGGTCCTTATATGAATCAGGGGACCTGAATTTAAATCCCAGTCATGTAGGTCAGCAGACACTTATTAAGTCTGTACTATGTTCTCGGCACTGTGATAAGCCTCAGGGGTAGAAAAAAAAAGGCAAAAACGTGGCCCCTGCCCCTAAGGAGCTCACATCCTAATGGGATCAACAACATACAAAAACTTGAATGTGCGAGATCTGCCCCGTGTAAATGGAAGGCACCAGCAGTGGAGCCCTTGCCTGGGGAGCTGGGAGGGGCCTCCTACAGGAGGTAGTATTGAGCTGAGTCTTGAAGGAAGCCAGAGGAGGCAGTAGACAGAGGTGAGGGGAAAGAGCGCTCCAGGTATGGGGGACAGCCAGTAAAAAGGCAGAGCAGAGGAAGACGAAGTGTAGTCGGCCAAAGGATTGTCAAGTCCATGGAGGGAAGACTGGAGGAATAGAAAGGGGCCAGGTTGTGAAGGGCTTTAAAAGTCAAATGGAGGATTTTATATTTGATCCTAGAGGTAATGGGGAGACTCTGGTGTTTGTTGAGAAGGGGAATGGCACGGGCAGAGCCGTACTTTAAGAAAATCCCTTTGGTAGCTGAATAGAACAAGGAGAGACTCACGGGCTATTGCAATAGTCCAGGAAGGAGGCAACCAGGGTGGGGGCAGTGTCAGAGGAGAGAAGGGGCATATGGGAGAGATGTTGTGAAGGTAGAAATGCAAGATTTGGCAAAAGATCGGCTATCTGGAGGGACAGCTAGGTGGTGCAGTGGATAAAGCACAGGCCCTGGATTCAGGCAGACCTGAGTTCAAATCCAGCCTCAGACACTTGACACTTACTAGCTGTGTGACCCTGGGCAAGTCACTTAACCCCTATTGCCTCACCTCCCCCCCCCCAAAAAAAAAAGGATTGGCTATCTGGGGTGAGAACAAGTGAGGAGTTGAGGATGACACCCAAGTTTGTCAGTCTGGCTAACTGGGAAGAGGGTGGTTCCTTCCCCATAAGAGAAATGTCTGGGAGAGGGGAGGGTTTTTTGGGAAGACTAAATCCAGTTTTGGCCATGTTAAGTTTGAAATATGGTTGGTAAGATGAGGCTGGAACAGAGAGAAGTTAAGGTTGTCTTTTCAGATCTGGCTGGGAATCATCTATATGATTAGGCTCCAGTGATATCACTGATTAGGGTAGTATAGAGGGAGAAGAGAAGATGACCCAGAACAGGCCCTTGGGGAGCACCCAAAATTAATGGGCTTGACCTGGCTGAAGATCCAGCAAAGCAAACTGAGAAGGAGCAGTTGGGTAGGTAGAAGGAGAGACAGAAGACAAGGGTGTCACAAAAACCCAGGGAGGGGAGAGAGTATTGAGGAGAAAAGGGTGACCGACATGTCAGAGGCTCCCAAGAGGTCAAGGACAAACATTTCGAAAAGGCCACTGGATGTGGCAGTTAGGAGATCCGCCTGTGGTGGTGTGTGACTGTGTCCAATTACTTAGCCTCACCTAACCTCTGTTTCCTTATCAGTACAATCGTGGGAATGGACAATTGGTTTTCCAGGACCACTTCTGGGACAGAATCTATCATCTTTTGGTCATAGATGCTTGATAGGTAGGAAAGAGATGTGGAAGGGCACAGCATGGGCAAAGGAGTTGAAGGCTAGTCTTTTTTTTTGGTGAGGCAATTGGGGTTAAGTGACTTGCCCAGGGTCACACAGCTAGTAAGTGTTAAGTGTCAGGCTGGATTTGAACTCAAGTCTTCCTGAATCCAGGGCCGGTGCTCTATCCACTGCACCACCTAGCTGCCCCCAGGCTAATCCTTTTTGACAAGAGTGATAGAGATCTGGGAGGTTGGAAGTCGGGTGGTAGGTGGCAAATAACTGGGTTCTTCCTGCTGTCCTTTGCCTTCCTCCTCCATGTCTCTGTTGTTCCCTAGGTGCTTTGTGAGCATTACTGGCCATTAGACTCTAACCCAGTCACTCATGGCCAGATTACCATCCGCCTCCTGGCAGAGGAGACAGGCGAAGACTGGACAAGCAGGGAATTCCAGGTGCAACATGTAAGTGTCCCCCAGGTCAGGGTTGCATGTGAAGGGGGAGGGGAAGGTTTAGCTTTGAGGTACCCAAGGAGAACAGTAAAAGGTCTCTTACTTCTCAGGATCTCAAAGCACCTTGCTGATTCATGTATGCCCCTCACATCCCTGGGGGGTTGTTTGTTACAAAGCAGCAGGAGACTGAGTCTCCATTTGACCTCATCTTCTTATCCGAGTTGTGACATACTAGATGAAAAGCTAGACCAAGAATCAGGAAGACCTGAGTTCAGAACCCTCCGCAAACACATACTAGCTGAGTGATCCTGGGCTAGTCACTTAATCTCTCATAAATTCAGTCTCCTCCTCTGTAAAACTGGGATGATAACAGCACCTACCTCACAAGGTTGTTGTGAGGATCAAGTGAGATAATGTGTGTAAAGTGCTTTAAAAAATTTAAAGAATTTTAATTATATAAATTATATGCTAGCTATTCTTAGAGATGCCCCGTGCCCCAAGTCTTGGCACTCTCTGGATACCACACAGAAAAGTGTTCAGAGCCCTGTGTTGAATGCCAAAGAGAACAGGAACTAGACTGGAAATCAAAAGAGTAAGAAACAGTGTTTTCCCTCAAGGAGCTCTCAATCTAGTGGATTGCTCTCAGGGAGTTCCCAGTTTCCAGGGTAAAGATGGAAATAATTGTTATTGGAATAGGTCCAGGGGACTTGCCCTCAACCCCAATTTTCTGTCTGTCTGTCTGTCTGTCTGTCTGTCTCTCTCTCTCTCTTTTTTGGCAGGGCAGTGAGGGTTAAATGACTTGCCCAGGGTCACACAGCTAGTAAGTGTCAAGTGTCTGAGGCCGGATTTGAACTCAGGTCCTCCTGACTCCAGGGCCGGTGCTCTATCCACTGCTCCACCTAGCTGCTCCATTGCCTCAGTATCTTGGTTTTCAGGTCTAGCATCCATCCCTCACAGTTCCTGGCACTGAGTAAGAATGTCTTCCTCTTGAGGGAAGTAAGGGGATTCTCCTAAAAGATATTTATAGTCGAGCCTTATGCCCCCGCAAAAGAATAATTCAACAGGAGACATTCAGTTTACTGACATACAGTTCACAAAAGACCATCCTTTTCAGTATGAGAGCCATGGGCTAGGCCTTAGGAAGGGGGTGGTATTCTTCTTTCTCACCCTCTTTTTCTTCCATCTCCTCCATCACTTTTGTCCAGCACCTAAAGGTTTGAAAAGCACTATACTAATAACAGTCATCACCTGAAGTTTTGCAAAATGTCTATTGTTAATAATGATAATGATAATAGCAGTTAGCATTTCTCTATAGCAAAGCTTCTTAAACTGTGGGGGGTAGGGGGCAGCTAGGTGGCTCAGTGGATAAAGCACCAGCCCTGGATTCAGGAGTACCTGAGTTCAAATCTGGCCTCAGACACTTGATACTTACTAGCTGTGTGAACCTGGGCAAGTCACTTAACCCCCATTGCCTGCAAAAAAAAAAAAAACAAACCTGTGGGGTATGACTCCATATGTGGTCATATAACTGAATGTGGAGGTCGCAAAAATTTGTCAGTAAATGTTTGATTTGTATACCTATTTTATATACATATGTACCCAGGGTCGAGTAAAAATTTCTCAGGTGAAAATGTGTTGCAAGTGGAAAAAGTTTAAGAAGCCCTGATATATATCTTTAAGGATGGGGCAGCTAGGTGGTGCCACAGTTCACAGAGTGCTGGTCCTGAAGTCAGAAAGATCTGAGTTCAAATCTGATCTCAAACACTTATTTGGCTGTGTGACCCTAGGCAAGTCACTTTGCTCTGTTTGCCTCAGTTTCCTCATCTGTAAAATGATCTGGATAAAGAAATGACAAAGCACTCCAGTATCTTTACCAAGAAAACCCAATATGGGGTCACGAAGAGTTGGAAAGGATTGAAATGACTGAACAACAAAAGATTTTGTATGTTTGTTATCTCGTTTGATCCTCACAACAATATTGTTATTTAGCATTTTATTTTTCCCTAATTACATGTAAAAACAATTTTTAACATCCATTTAAAAAATTGTGTATTCTAAATTCTCTTCCTCCCTCCCTACTCCACCCCCTTTTGAGAAGACAAGCAATTCAATATTAAGCTATACATGTGTAATAACAATCTTGTGAAGTAGGTGTTATTATTATTCCCATTTTACAAATAAGGAAACCGAGGCAGACCAAAGTTAAGTGCTTTGTCCAGGGTCACACAGCTAGTAAGTGTCTGAGGGCAGATTTGAACTCAGATCTTTCTGACTCCAAGTTTGGAGCTTTTACCCATTGAATCTTGCGTGCCATTTTACGTATCTTATCTCTTTTGATCCTTACAATAATCAAGTGAGTTAGGATAAATAAAGTGAGTGAAATTGAGTGGAATTAGGGAATATTTCCTGGGAGAGGTGAAATGGGAAAAACAGCTGAGAGAAGGTTTGGCCCAACTATGGCTTGGGATGGGTTTGACAATCGTCCTCACTGTGGATCACTGTTGACCAGAGGCTTTGAGACCTCAGTGTGATAGGTGTCATGCAAAAACAGTAACCACCAAGGAGCAGGATTGTCTGTCATTTAAAATGTATGTAAAAGTCACCTGGAGAAGTGTCTATGATTGCCCTTCCCTGGATGCTGTGCCCTCAGCTTTGCCCCCAAGGCCCAGCTCTGATGATCAGTGTCTAGGAAGGGTATAGAGAGAGACTCAGTCACTCTCTCCAGCTGCTGAGCCTTTGTATTCTCCTCCTTATGGGCTGGGGTATCCAGAGGCTGAAGGCTTCCCCAGCTTAGGTGAATGGCTTCAGCCTGGTCCGAGCCCCGTGACCGGCTAGGCCCCCAACTCGGGCCAAGTTCAGGATTCAGCCTTTCCCTGGGGAGCAGTAGGAAAAAGAGGGAGCTCTCCCCTCCACCATGACCTCCCACCCACTTAGGGCCCCCAGCAGGAGGAGCGCTGGGTGCAGCAGCTGCAGTTTACGGCCTGGCCAGACCATGGCGTTCCCGAGGGTCCCAGTTCCTTGGTCACCTTTGCAGAGTTGGTACTAGAGCGGGTGCAGGCCGCCCCGGCCACGGCACCCACCTTGGTGCACTGCAGGTGAGTGATAGGAAGAAGAGGAGCTGCCTGTAATGTGAGCAGGCTGGAGGCCTAGGGAGGGCAATGCTACAGGTACATTAGCTTCTGTCCTTTGCCCAGATCAGCCTCCTTGTCTCCTCCAGGTCACCCCCACCATCCCTGATTTACCCTAGTAGCTCTCCAATGCCCATCCCTCACCATGATGTCTCCTTAAGCCCTACCCCTTAACTCCAGTATCCCCAGGTGCCCAGCTGTCTTTCCCAGTGCCTCCTCCTTTCCCACCCCACTTCCTGTGTCTCTAGTTCTCAGCCTTTAACATAGCACCCCCACTCTCTGCCCCTCATCCTTACTGTCCTCCTGCCAAGCATTCCGCAGATTTCTTTCTCCTGTTGTTTGTTGGGCACCATGCTAGGTGCCTTGTCTTTGAGTGAATGTTGTATGTGTGTATGGAAGGGGCTTTACGAGGCCAAATAAGGCACATGATCCCTGTCCTCACCCTGGCCCCCATTCTTCTCCCCCCAGTGCCCCTTTCCCATCTGTCCCCTTTGCCCCTGCCACCTCCTGTTGAGTCAGACTAGGCCAGACCAACCAAGAGAAATGATTGGTCAGGCTCCTCTGGCTGGCCTGGGGCCCTGAGGAGGAACTCGGGGCTCTGCTCACCTGGGACTCCCCTCAGCGCCGGCGTGGGCCGAACTGGCACCTTTGTGGCCCTGGTTCGGCTCCTACAACAACTACAAGAGGAACAGGTGGTGGACGTGTTCAACACGGTGTATGGCCTGAGGCTGTACCGGCCCCTCATGATCCAGACCCCGGTGAGCACCAGGACTGCCGAGGGGAGGAGGCAGAAGGAGGATGGGGAAAGAATGGAGGGAAGGCAAGCAGCTGGTGGGGTGGAGGGGTCCAAGGGTGCTCAGATGACTAGCCTGGGAAAGCCTGAGTGGACTTTGAGGTGGGCAGAATCATTTTACTTTCTTTCACTTACCGGTAACTTTCAATGATTCTCCAATTAAAAAAAATTAAATATTATTTTTTTTCAAATGAGCAAAAACCTATTTGATTTTTTCCCTACTTCCTTCTCCTTGGAAAAAAAAGAAAAACAAAACCTTTGAAACAAGTATACATAATGAAGCAAAACAAATTCCCATGTGGGTTGTGTCCAAAAACATGTCTCAGTTTGCACCCCAAGTCTATCACATCTCTGTCAGATATTTGCTAGATGTCTGATACAGGTAAGGCACCATGCTAGGTCTGGTCACACAAAGGTTCCCCAAGACCCTAGGAAGCAGAAGGCCCACCTTCAAATCCTCCCCCTGACTACGAGCCATGTGGCTTGGGACCTCAGTTTCCTCATTTGTAAAACACATTGGCATTTGTTGGATCCGACATACAGAGCTGGTGAGGTTCTCAGAGTCTGAATCCACCTTCCCCAAAGATAACTAGACCAAGACCCAGGGAGATTTGCCCAAAGTTATATAGGAAGTAAGCAGCTGAGGCAGGATTTGAACCCAGGTCCTTCAATTGCAGAGAAGGTCTCTTAAAGTTCCTTCTAGCTCTACCGTTCTGATTTCCATCGATGATGTCCCTGAATCCCTTGTTCCCCTACTTGGGGTTCTCTTTCCTTCCAACCCCTGCTAATTGTCCCACCTGGGAAAACACCAGGCTGGACTCCCCTGCTTCTTCCCACCAGGCCCAGTACATCTTTCTGCACAGCTGTTTGCTGGACAAGATTCTGGAGGAGCCTGCTGGGTCCCTTGTGTAAGTGCTGACCCTTCTTCCTCTCTCGGTGCCCTCAGTCCTAGGGGGAGGTGTCCAGGAAGGCCTTGGACAGAGGAAACTTCCCGCCATCTTCCTCCATTGGGCTGCCCTACTCAGGGGCAAAGCTGGCCCCCATTGGCATTGTATTGTGTTCCCCTCTCCCACCAGCTGCCGGCCCATCCTTGTGAAGAACTTCTCCCAGCAGCATGCCAAGAGGTCGGCCCACTCCAATGCTGGATTCCTGAGGGAATACGAAGTGAGATTTGGACTTGGCCACACACCCTGGTGCCACTGCCCAAGGGCATCTCTTTCTTTCTTCTTCTTTTTTTTTTTTTTTGGTGAGGCAATTGGGGTTAAGTGACTTGCCCAGGGTCACACAGCTAGTAAGTGTCAAGGGTCTGAAGTCAGATTTGAACTCAGGTCCTCCTGAATCCAGTGCCGGTGTTCTACCCACTGTGCCACCTAGCTGCCCCTGCCCAAGGGCATCTCTCTCGCTCTCCATTTTTGTGGACAGAGGCCCCACTGGTGACTTGAGCCTGTGCCCGTTACCTTTCTCCTCAGCTCCTTCTGGAAGCCATCAAAGACCAGGATAACTCTGCCTGCCACCAGCTGGGCAGTGCCATCTCCCAGCTCCTGCCCTGTGAGTCAAAGGGATCAAAGGGGTTGTGCCTCTGAGAAAGGGGGGCCCATCTCTGATGGCAGTGTGTGAACTGTTCATGCTCTTAGTATGTCTGTAAAGTGCTGGTCAATAGGGGACCGTTCCCTGGTGTGAGAACCAGGGGTGGAGAACCCAACTAAAAATGATCCTTCACCTTGAGACCCCAGAGAACTGGGAGGCATCATCCACTGGGCCTGGAAAATTTGGATGTGTGAGGTCTTATGCCAGACCTCAGTTCCCTCATCTGTGCAATGAAGACTTTGCAGTAGAGATGACTGAAGGTCTTTTCTACCTCTAATGTTCTGTGAGCCAAGCTAGAGGTGAAAGAGCCGTGCTTTACCTAAGAGGAGGGCCTCCTTACACCTAGGCAGGATGCTGCAGATAGGTTGGCTGAGAACAGAACTCTGGAGCCCGGGGTCAGACACAGTTAAACAGGTTTGTTGTTGAATCGTTTCAGTTGCGTTCGACTCTATGTGACCTCATTTGGGGTTTTTCTTGGAAGAGACACTGGAGTGGTTTGCCATTTCCTTTTCCAGTTCATTGTACAGACAATGAAACCGAGGCAAACAGGGTTAAGTGACTTGCCTAAGGTCACATAACTAGTAAGTGTCTAAGGCCAGATTTGAACTCAAGTCTTCCTGACTCCAGTCCTGGCACTCTATCCACTGTGCCATTTAGATGCAGGGCTTCCTTAATGATAACATCTCTCCCTTCTACCACTCTTTATACTTCATAAACTGCCTTACATGCATTATTTTATTTGATCTTCTCAACATAAGGCCTGGGATTTCATCTATGTGGGTATTTTCTCTAATACAGATAATAGCCTTCTCCAAGGATATGATTTGTTTTGACAAAAAATGTTCATAGCTTGATAGTCAAGCCATTGGAGATTAGCTTCTTCCACCTTGAACTAACCTACCTACCTTCCTTCCTTCTTTCCTTCCTTCCCTCTTTCCTTTTTTCTTTCCTTATTTCCCACCCCAATGCTGATCAACCTGGAAGCTTTCACACACTACATTTTCAACCTCTGCTGATTCCCCCCTCTTTAAATCACCTTTTTATTCCTGTTCTCTGGTACTCCTTGTTCTGTTGCCCCACTTAATGCTGATACCCTATTGGCTTAGCCCAATGTAACTCAAGCAGTCCATCAGCCTCAGCTTCCCCTATTAGCTGGGATTACAGTCATGTACTACCATGACCAGCCACCTTAGACTTTCTAAGCCTCAGTTTCCTCATCTGTAAAATGGGGTCAGTAATAACTACAGTGAATATCTACCTCACAGGGATGTTGTGAAGTTCAAAGGAGATAATTTATATAAAGCTCTTTGCAAACTTAAAATGTCAGTTATTATTGCTACTGTATTTTTTTTTTTTAGTGAGGCAATTGGGGTTAAGTGACTTGCCCAGGGTCACACAGCTAGTAAATGTTAAGTGTCTGAGGCTGGATTTGAACTCAGGTACTCCTGACTCCAGGGCCGGTGCTCTATCCACTACGCCACCTAGCTGCCCCTACTACTGTATTTTTCTTATTTTATATTTGATGGAGTTCACTTAGAACAACCCTGGGACAGATCTGTATTTTATGATTTTGTGTTTAATGTTTGCCACATTACTCTGTGGGGGGAGAAATGATTGTTTTTTTTTATAATTGAATAAACTTGGGGATGCATGTTCATCATCTGGGGACTCCCTGAAAACACCTCTGAGACAACTCTAGCAGGGACAGGACAGCTGGGCATATAGGTCTTTGGTTCTTTTCCCACAGCTCTTGACTCCAGCCAGGTCTCTATATTTTGAGAGCTCTTCATCCCCCATTGATGGGAGATTAGGTACAGTCATTATGTCAGTCTTTTTTTTTTTTTTTTTTTTTTTTTTAGTGAGGCAATTGGGGTTAAGTGACTTGCCCAGGGTCACACAGCTAGTAAGTGTTAAGTGTCTAAGGCTGGATTTGAACTCAGGTACTCCTGACTTCAGGGCCGGTGCTCTATCCACTGCACCACCTAGCTGCCCCTATGTCAGTCTTAATTAAAAAACATTCTAAGTTTTTGTGCAACCATGTTATCTCAGAGGTTGTGGCTAGTAGTTTTGCCTGTCATGATGCTGCAGTTTTAGGCTAGTTTATGGGGTGAGATTGAGGCAGCTGGATGGCTCAGTGGATAGAGCACTGGACATGGAGTCAGGAGGACCTGAGTTCAAATCCAGCCTCAGACATTTATTAGCTGTGTGCCCCTGGGCAAGTCACTTAACTTTTGTTTGCTTTAATCTACTGGAGAAAGAAATGGCAAACCACTCAAGTATCTTTGCCAAGAAAACCCCATACAGGGTCAGGAAGAGTCGGACACAACAACATGAGGTGAGATTTCGAAGTCTGTGTCTGTAGTATAAGGCTTTGCCCTCTGTTAGTTTATGAAGGCTAGCAAGCTTTTGGTGTGTGGTTCTGGCCACTTAGATCGCCTCTTTCTAGGTATTCTGTGGGTGCTCAGTTTTGCATCTTGGAGTGAGACAAGACACAGTTTTTATCACTTCTTTGCAAAATCTATGCTTGTTAGGTAGGCCTGGGAGTCAGATGACAGACCCCTCCCCCCCCTTCCCACCCCAGCCCAGGACCAAGGACCAGGCTCCCATGAGCACTTTGAGAAGCAAGGGTCACTTTGCACACCACGATGAAGTATTGGAGGAAGATGCTGGAAGAGTACAGACTCTATAATTTTTATTTTAAGATGAGGAAACAGAGGCTTGGGAAACAAAATGACTTGTTTGAGTGAGGCCACGTAGTTAAGAAGTTGGAGAGCCAGGGATGGAGCCCAGGTCTTGTCTTTTTCTGATGTCACGCTGGCTTAGCTCGGTTGAGTTCCCCCGCCTCAGTGAACTTGGAAAGAAACTCAGGTTGTTAAAGTAGATTTAAATGCAGAGGAGGGGGGGCGTTATAAGTCTCCTAACCAATCCTTTCTCCTCCTCTTTCACAGATGAACGTTGGAGAGTGAAGTTTTCTCCTCTGGAGCAGAGTCCCTGTGATTCTGCTCAGGCTTGGCTCTTTCTAGTGAGATGTTACCCCCCATATCTTCCCTCAGCCCTTGTGCCCTTTCCTCTCCCCTCCCTCCTTGCTCTCATGTTGCCCGGGGCTGGGATTATCAGGGGTCATGACTGGGGGTGGGGAGGTAGGGGTCCCCAAGGTTGTTGGAGGTACCTTGGTATAGCATTGGCAATTTCTTGGGGGTTCCAGGGGATAGCCTCAGTAAGGTTCTCCCACAGGGGGGGCCTTCTGGCCAAGACCAAGTAGCACTGGCAGGTCCTGTAAAGGCCGAAGAATTCTGGCAGTTGGTGTGGGATCATGGTGCCCATGTTCTAGTGTCCTTGTGCCCACTGGGTACTCAGAATGAGGTGAGGGGTTTGGTGGGGAAAGCAGAAGAAAGGGTGGTCATATGGTGGAGGTTGAGGGTGAGGGATCCAGTTTGGCAGGGGCCTGGGTAATGGGCATACGGCAGCTCCATGAGTGGGCACTGGGGCGGCACTCTATGTGCAGGAATGGTGGCCAGTGTTGGAGCATCCGGTCTGCACCGAGGCACTGAGTGTCCACTGGGAGGCAGAGAGTGATGTGGCAGGGTGGGCTTGTCTTCATCTGAATGTCAAACATGTAAGTACCTGAACAGTGGGGATGAGGGGAGGGTCAGATTTGGGGAGCGGGGAGGAGGCAGCCCACATCTGGGCTCTTCCAGAATTGCTCTCAGTGGGGAAGGTGGGAGGTAATGAGAGGCCTCTAGGTGCTCCATCACATTCCCCCTCCCCTTCTCCTTCCCTTTGCCTTGGATCTCCAGGAGAAGAAAGAAAAGGAACTCCAGGTGCAGATGCTGCAGTTTCCAGGCTGGGAATGTGGGCAGGAGCCTCCAGCCCAGGCCCTGTTACCCTTCCTGGCAGCCATGAGCCAGTGCTGCTCACAGGTCAAGAGCAAGAAGCCAACAGTGCTCATCTACTCCAGGTACCAAAGAGAAACAGGGTGTGTGGGGAGACAGATGTCAGATCTGTATTTGGATCCTTGGTCTTCTCCCTGACCTGGGACAAACCCCCTTAACCTCTCAGAGCCTCAATTGTGTTCATCTTTTAAATGGGTCCCAGGTACCCAGTGTCCCCTTCTCACCTATCAGTCGACAAGTGTGTGCTAAGGACTGTCCTTGGCTCCATGATTTAAGTACAAAGAATGAAATAACCCTTACTTGCCTGCCTCACAAGGCCATAAATCAGTCAAGCATTTAGTAAGAGCCTACTATGTGTCAGGCAGCATGCCTAGATTAATGGCTCACCCCCTCACTTCCCCTCCCCACCATTGCAGCTCAGGAATGGGCCAGCTGGGGATTCTCTTGGCCATGGAGCGGCTGATGCAGCAGGCAGAGTCCCAGGGCTTAGTGGACGTCTTTGGTGTGGTCCTACAGCTGGCACGGGCCTGCGGCTCCATGACGCCCACACTGGTGAGAGGTGGGAGTGGGTGGGCACTGTCTCTGGGATGTGGGTAAGGGCAGAGGTTAGGGCAAGAGCTGCACCGGCAGCTGAATGTGGGCACCAGGTGGCGTTGCTGACCACCTCTGCTCCTCTTCTGCTGGGTCCCTTTGCAGGGAGCTGCTTCTGAGGCCCGGGGAAGGCCCAACAGGAGGCTTAAAGCTAGAAAGGGATTTTAGAAATTATAGCCCAATCCCTTTCATTTTGTGACCAGAAGAAATAGCCAAACTCACAGTAGTTTAATTGCTGCATAGCACTGCTGACTTGTGGACTAGAGCTTACAGTGCCCTAAAATCTCCAGATCATTTTTTTGAAATGATAAACCCAGAGGTCCCAGGATTCTTCCCCTGCTTTGCACTTTGCTGGCCTAGAGATAGCTCCTGCTCAGGCCCTTCCCCTCCCCCTTTCCCCCAGGATCAGTACATTTACCTCTATGGCTGTGTGGGCAGTGCCCTGGCCCATGGGCTAGCCTAAGGGAATGGCTACAGCTGCCCAGGAGCAGAAGAGTCTGGAGCCCCTCCGCTTGGTCAGTGTGGATGAATCTCAAGGGTCTGGACTGGCTCCCCCTGGGGGAGTGGTCTCCATGTCCAGTCCTCAGGACTATAAAATTGTTGTGGGCCTCTGGAAATAAACACAGATGATCAAAAAGCAAAGGTTGGGTGTGTTCTGTCATCTCTTCCTCTCCCCTCCCCTCTTAGCCCATGCGGGTTGGAAAGAGAGACTGGTGGAATGATAAGAGAATAGGAAGGGTCCCTTCAGCTTCATTCTTATTCCTAAGTGAAGGGGAAGAGGAGAGAGCTGGGGAGGGCTGGGGAAAGTGGAGATTTCAGATGGGGCTTGCAAAGGGGAAAATTAAAGGCTACCTGAAGAATACAGCAAGAATAGAAAATAGTATGGCCTTCTATGAGACAAGTACGATTTAATATATATATTTTTGGTGAGGCAATTGGGGTTAAGTGACTTGCCCAGGGTCACACAGCCAGTAAGTGTCAAGTGTCTGAGGCCGGATTTGAACTCATGTACTCCTGAATCCAGGGCCGGTGCTTTATCCACTGCGCCACCTAGCCGCCCCCGATTTAATATTTTAATATTCAATGGATCTGTAATCTCAAAGATGTGTCTATTGAATTCTTTTTTTGGGGGGGGCAATGAGGGTTAAATGACTTGCCCAGGGTCACACAGCTAGTAAAAATCAAGTGTCTGAGGCCAGATTTGAACTCAGGTCCTCCTGAATCAGGGTCAGTGCTTTATCTACTGCACCACCTAGCTGTCCCCCCACCAAATTTTAATTTTTAATGTATTCCACTGCACCACCCAGCTGCCCCCTGACATCTAATGATTCAGGTTGAAACTACCCATACCTGCCCAACACGGTCCATGACCTGTAAGTGTGTGTCTGTGTGTGTGTCTGTGTGTGTGTCTGTGTGTGTGTCTGTGTGTGTGTCTGTGTCTGTGTAATATGCTGGGGCCTTCCTCAAATCCTCTTGACATTTTATGCATACCAGGAGAGTCATTGGTTATTTAAGTGTTATCATGGATTAAGGGTGATTGTGATGGCCAGCACCCCCCACCCCCACCTCAGGGCTCTCTTCTTGTCCCCTCTCTAATGTTTCCTGTTAGTGTCATATGCCATGTTTGAGCTAGGGCAATATCCATCTGTATATGGGTCCCAGTTATGACATTTCTCTGTGTAATCACTGTGGTGTGTCTGGGAGACCTTTGAGCCAGGTGGCTGAGATGCATCTGTCTCCTGTTCCTGAGACGCATCTCTCCCTGAAGGGGAGACATTGGGATCCCCTGTTCTAAGGCTCTGTCAGCACTTGGTATGGGGAGGTGGAGGCAGTGGGTGTTGGGACTCCTGGAGATGGGCTTGGGGCCCATCGTAATTTGTTGACCCCTAAATCAGTTGATGAAGCATATTTCTCCTCTTGGCATCACGATCCTCTCTGGCAAGGTGGGGGGAGGGGAAAGCCAGATTCCAGGACCTCAAACAGGTTCCAGTCTCTTAGCCTTGTCCCCACTTCCTTAGTCCCAAGTGTTCCTATGTTTCTCTCACAAAACACTGACATCTGTATGTAGTTAACAAGTTCCAATTAATTAATTACTAATAGTTACTAATCATCACCCCATGATAAATCCAAGAATGCAATACCAATTACTCATGAGTTCAATTTCAAACACAGGCTCGATCTGGAAATTCAAGCCATGATGGTGTCAAAAATACAAAGCAAATCTGGCCTCAGACACTTGACACTTACTAGCTGTATGACCCTGGGCAAGTCACTGAACCCCAATTGCCTCACCAAAAAAAAATCTAAAAAAAAAAAATACAAAGCAAGTAAAGGTCACTCTTGTATCTCCAGATATTGGCATGTTGCTCCAACTCCTAGGGGCAGCTGGTGATTCAAGAGCCCAGGAGAGTTGGGAGGACCTGAGCTCAAATCCAGTCCCAGACTCTTCTAGCTGTGTGACCCTGGCCAAGTCATGACCTCGGTTTGACTCAGTTTCTTCAACTATAAAATGGGGATAATAATAATACAGGGTTGTTGTGAGGCTCAGATGAGGGTTTTTTTTTTTTTTTTTTTGCAGGACAATGAGGGTTAAGTGATTTGCCCAGGGTCATACAGCTAGTGACAAGTGTCTGAGTTCAGATTTGAACTCAGGTCTTCCTGACTCCAGGGCCAGTGCTTTATCCACTGTGCTGCTCCCTATATTTTTTCTTTTTAATCACTTAGCTCAGTGCCTGGCACATAGCAGTCCCTATATGACTTCTTATTCCCTTCCCAGTTCCCTCCTACCTTGGCCCCCAGTCACCTAATCTCCCACTTTCTCTCAAGTTCTTAGAGCCCTATTCCTTTGGCCTTCCAGCCTTTAATAGGATCATGAATTATAGACTTGGAATGGACCTTTGAAGTCATTTAGACCAGAGGTATCAAACTCTCCACCTACAGAACTCCCTTGAGCAACCTGAACCAGATTAAAATGTAATTGGGAAATGTTTTAACAAAATAAATAAAAATGCAATACAATGTGCTACTGCTCTTCAGTCATATCCAACTCTTTGTGACCCCATTTGGGGTTTTCTTGGTAAAGATAGTGGAGGCCTTTGCCATTTCCTTCTCTAGCTCATTTTACGGAAGAGGAAACTGAGGCAAATAGGGTTGAGTGACTTGCCCAAGGCCACACAGCTAGTAAATGCCTGAGACTGGATTTGGACTCATGAAGATGAGTCTTCCTGATTCCAAGGCCAGTGCCCTGCTCCACCTAGCTGCCCATGCAATACATGGTCAGTGCTTTATCTACTGCACTGTTAATTTGTGGTTTTCGAAGTCAATATGTGTCCCACAGACAACCAGTTCTATTAGAATTTGACAGCACTGATTTAGACCACCTTTCTCATTTTATAGGTAAGGAAACTGAGGCTCAAAGAGGGGAAACAATTTGCCTAAAGATGACACAGGTGGGGCAGCTAGGTGGCACAGTGGATAGAGCACCGGCCCTGGATTCAGGAAGACCTGAGTTCAAATCCGGCCTCAGACACTTAACACTTACTAGCTGTGTGACCTTGGACAAGTCACTTAACCCCCATTGCCCCGCAAAAAAAAAGATGACACAGGAAGTGAGCAGCCATGCTAGGTTTTTAAATTAATTCTAGTTCTCTTTCTGAGGTTAGAAGGAGGTGAGGGAGTATGCTGGTAAATGTTTACCAACCAGTTCTCAGAAAAAGCAGGATATACTTTTAAAATTCGTTCTGTATTATTAACATTATTCATTAAGTCTGGACCAGAGACATCAGATAACTCAAATAGAAACAAGGCCCATTGAGGCATGCACAAGAATCCGTGAAGGCCTCAGATTGACTTAGAAAACCAGAGCTGAACATTCTATGTGTTCTCTGGTGTCTTTAGTTGGTTAAATATTACAGTCTAATCTTGTTTGGGCCTCCATGCACCTACAAGCCATCTGTTTGACAGTCAACAAAACAATAAATCAAACCCTGATTTGAAGCAGATTTCTGACAATTTAACAATTGGTTCTCGGAAGCCGGTTTGAATGGACTCTGGTAGGCACGCCCTTGGAGGTGTCTACATGCCTGAATTGCCCACCTTTCTCTACGTACTGAACTAGGTGATTTGCCCCTCGTTGAGTCCCCATCTCTCTCCCCTTTTGGCTCCCATTTATTCTGCAGGACAGTTGCTCCCTCTCCCTTTCCCTTTCCCTTTTCTTATTTTCCCCTCCAGTTTCATCTGTCCTTCAGTCTCTGACCCCTGTATTCCCAGCCTTCCACTCTTAGCTTCCTGAATTTCTCATTTGCCCCATTTCCCCAAGATCCCAGACTCCTTATCTCTAAGTCTTCGGTGTTTCCATTAGGCTTGCTGTATCTCAGTGGGAGCAGAGGATGGGAGTATCCACCCTGTAGAGTGGGACATCCCTCCTCCTCCCCTCCACAGATGTTACCAGTGTGCCTTATCTACCTGCCAACATCACTGGGGGCCACCCACAACCATAACCACTCATCTGGACTCACTGTTTCCTACTGGGAGAGCCCGGGTGGAAGGGGAAGGGTCTCGTGCTGTGGTGCAAGTTCAGGAGATAGAGGCTTGGCTGCTCCCATGGGAGGATGGAGTTCAGGCCAAGCTGGACAAGCTCTTGGGGCAACTACCCTCCTTTACCACCCTCAGCAATAGGAACCTAAGAGAGAGGATACTGGAAAGGGGAGGGATTGGAAACTGAGGCAGGGGGGACAGTTAGGTGGCACAGTGGATAAAGCACCAGCCCTGGATTCAGGAGGACCTGAGTTCAAATCCGGCCTCAGACACTTGACACTTACTAGCTGTGTGACCCTGGGCAAGTCACTCAACCCTCATTGCCTCACAAAAAATAAATAAAAAATAAAGGAATGGAAAGGAAACTGAGGCAGAAGGAGAAAGAGAGAAGGAATTTGGGAAGTAGAGGAAGAGAAAGTCTAGGACACACCTGCATCTGAGTAGGTCTGTTTGTGCTTCCATGATGGGATCTGGAAGTGTGGTAGCTGGCAGGGAAGATTGAGCATCAGCAAGATCTTGGGGGAGGACACCAGGCAGAAGTGTATGAAGGGCAAAGGGTTTCAATTTGCAACATACTGTATACTGGTCATCTAATTGAAAGAATAAATGGAAATGAATTTATTAATCACTTACTGTGCTATGGGCACTGTGCTAAGTTCTGGGGACCTGAATACAAGAAAGAGCAGTCTTTGCCTCAGGAAGCTTACAGTTTAATGATATGGAGACACATATTGAGGAGCAGAGGCCAGGGACAAATGGTTTGGATAGGAAAGTCAGAGGGAATGGCGATTGGAGCTAATGGACTTTCCAGGATTGATTTGATTATTGTTCTTGGGAGAACTGGAAAGGGGGAGGGGGAAGAGGGTGTGGAGCCTTATGTCTCATCACCTGTGGGCTCCCTGAAGGGTAGGGACCAGGCCTTGCACTGCTTTAGGACCCACTATAGCTCCCAGAACAGAGCTGGGCACACAGGGGTTGGATTGGCTGGAAGTCACAGCCTTGAGAGGAAAGGGCATTACAGAAGCCTAGACTCAAGGCTGGAAGGAGACCTCAGAGGTCATCTAGTCCAGCCAGAAAACCCAACAGAGACAGAGAAAATGGAGGTAAGACCCTTGTGGGTCTCTTGTGTCTTAGCCTGCAGGGGACGGGTGGAGATGCTGGTGTAAGACAAGGGATCTAGGTACTGGGAGTCAACGGAGAGGACGTGGGCCTCCTTCAAAAGAGCCCCAAACAGATTGATGATTGTGAGGTCATGATTGTGTGGCTGCTCTGGGATAAACGTATATCAGCAGGGAGACTGAATGAAGGGAGAGAACTCACATGATCCTCAGATAGGACACTGAAATCAGTCAGTCAATGAGCATTTATTAAGCAACTACTATGTGCCAGGCACTGGGCTAAGTGCTGGGGATACAAAAAGAGGCAGAAGACAGAGCCTGTCCCCAACGAGCTTACAGTCTAATGGGGGAAACAAAAGCAAACCAATATACACAAAGCGAGCTACATGCAGAATAATTAGAAATTATTTTACACAGAGGGAAGGTACTGGAATTAAGAGGGGTTGGGAAGGGTCTTCTGTAGAAGGCCAGATTTTAGTAGGTACTTGAAAGAAACCAGGGAAGGGAGGCACAAGGAGAGAGAGGATTCCAGGCGTGGGGGACAGCCAGAGAAAATGCCTGGAGCAGAGATGGAGTGTCTTTTTCTTGGAACAGCCAGTATCGCTGCATTAAAAAGTATGTACCTAATGAGTATAATGTGTAACACTGGAAGGGTGGGAGTGGCAGGGTTCGGTTATAAAGGGCTTTGAATGCCAAATAGAGCATTTTGTATTTGATCTTGGAGGTGAAAGGGAGCCGCTATTGAATTAGGGAGGGGTGACATGATCAGACCTGCACTTTAGGAAAATGACTTTGGTGGCTGAATGGGGGATGGACTAGAGTGGGGAGAGACTAGACAGGCAGACCCTCCATCCCCACCCCACCCTGAGCAGCCTATTGCAGTAATCCAGGCATGGGGTAATGAGGGCCTGTGCCAGAGTGGTAGCAGGGTCAGAGAGGAGAAGGGGATATGTCTGAGAGATGTTGCAAAGGTGAAATCAATGGGTCTTGGCAACCCAGACTGGATATGGGGGTGAGAGAGCGAGGAGTTGTGGGTGACCAATAGGTTGTGAGCCTGAGAGATTGGAAGGATGGTGGTGTCCTCAATGGTAATTGGGAAGTTTGGAAGGGGGAGAGTTTAGGAAGAAAGAGGAGATCAGTTTTGGACATGTTGAGCTGAAGATGTCTACTGGACATCTGGTTCAATATGTTTGTTGTTGTTGGGTTGTTTTTTTTTTTGTGAGGCAATTTGGGTTAAGTGACTTGCCCAGGGTCACACAGCTAGTAAGTGTGTAAAGTGTCTGAGGCTGGATTTGAACTCAGGTCCTCCTGAATCTAGGGCTGGTGCTCTATCCACTGAACCATCTAGCTGCCCCTCAATATGTTTGAAAGGCAGTTGGAGGTGAAAGACTAGAGGTCAGCAGAGAGTTTAGGGCTGGATGGGTAGATCTGAGACTCTTCAGCATTAAATCCATGGGAGTTGATGAGCTCACCAAGTGAAGCAGTCTAGAGGAAGAAGAGAATAGGTTCCAGGTTAGTTGGCACCATCTGGATGAGGCTCCAAGAAAGGAGACAGAAAAGCAGCAGTCAGATAGGAGAAGAACTAGAGAGAGTGGTGTTCCAAACACCCAGAGAGAAGAGAATATGAAGGTGCAGAGGTGAGTGTCAGAGGCTACGGAGAGGTCAAGAGGAACGAGGATTGAGAAAAGGTCACTGGATTTGGCAATTAGGAGCTCACTGGTAACGGAAATAATATGTTTGGAAGCCAGATAGAAGAGGGTTAAGAAGAGAGTGAGACGAACGTGGAGGCACCTTTTGTAGTCAGCCTTCTGGCTATAAAGGTCAGAAGAGACAGAGGGATAGAAGGGTGAAGCTGGGGTATTTCTGAGGATGACGGAGACATGGACATGTTGGTAGGTTGGTAGGGAAGGAGCCAGTAGATAGAGAGAAAATGAAGATAAGTGAGAGGTGGGGGGGCAACAGGAAAGCAAATTGTTGGAGGAGACAGGATGTAATGGGATTGTTTGTACCTATAGATGGGTTATCCTTGGGAAGGAGGGCAGCCACCTTTTCTTGTGAGACAGGAATGAATGAGGAGACAGCAGCAGAGGGCATCTTAGTGATATGAGATAAGGAAGTGAGGAGAAGAGGGAGGTTAATGTGACTCAAGGCTCTCAGACAAGAGAGTGCGGGAGAGGAAGCCGTGAGAGGTTTGAGGAGGGATGAAAAGGTTTGGAAGAGTCACTATGGAAAGTGATAAGGGAGGTATAGTAAGATTGCCTAGAAGCAAGGAGGGTCAAGTTGAGGTTGTGTAAAGCAAATTTATAGTGGACCCAGTCAGAAGAGTTGTGTGGTTTTCTTCACCTTTCCCCAGCATCTGTATAGAAGGTAAGGCAATGGATGATGGGAGTGATCCAAGGCTGAGATTTGGCAGGGCACAATTAAGGATATGATAAGGGGGTAGGGGACTCAAGAGAAGAAGACAGTTTAGTGTTGAACTGATTCACCAGGGGATCAAGATGGGGAAAAGAGAAGAAAATGGCTAGTGTGGCAGGAATAGTCAGAGAGAGAGAGAGAGAGAGAGAGAGAGAGAGAGAGAGAGAGAGAGAGAGAGAGAGAGAACTGAGGGATTGGAGGCTGCAGTGTGGATGAAGAGTAGGATTTGGTATGGGAAAGCAGAGGGAGAGAGGTGGAATATTAGTAGATTATGGTCAGATAAGGGGGTTGGGGAATTCTTGACCATGGAGGTGGTGAATTTGTGAGTGACAGCAAGATCAAGGATGTGATTATCTTTGTGTAGGGTGAGAGGGGGTGGAGTAGGTCATGGGAAGTTGGTAGGTTGAGGAACTAAGTGGTTAGGGTATTTGAAGAAGTCAACGTGAACATTGAAGTCCCATAGTCTTCATAGAGTAGATTGCTTAGGAGTCTGGAGGCAGGGAGGGGCAACCCCATAATAAACTGAGAAGTTACTACCTAGTGTTGGGCTATAAGTCTCCCTGGGGATGCACAATCAGCCTCTCCATTTCCCAGTCCCTCCCTGGTGAGAGGCTTTCCAAAGCTCTCCTCTGGGTGTTCTGGGCTGGAACTCTGGAGTCTGTTAGATAGCATTCAACAGACAACACGGCACAATATATGAAGTATTGGACGTGGAATCATGAAGACCTGGATTCGAAACCTGCTTCAGACATTTATTAGTTGAGTGACTCTTTGTGCTTCAGTTTTCCCATCTATCAAATGAGAGGGTTGAATGACCTCAAGAATCTCTTCTGAGTCTAAGGTCCTATAATAAACACTCTGGGTTGCTCCTTTTACTTATTCTCCCTTTTACCTGGAGGGCAGGGGAGCAGTGGATAGGGCACTGGACATTGAGTAAGGAAGACAAGAGTTCAAATCCAGCCTCAGACACTTAGCTGTAAAACCTTGGGTAAGTCATTTCATCTCTGTCTGCCTCGGGTTCCTCAACTGTAAAATACGAATAGTAATGACTCCTACCTCATGGGTTGTGAGGATCAATAGCTTAGCACAGTGTCTGGCACATAGTAGGTGCTTAACAAATGCTAGTTTCCTTCCTTCCCTCCCCTGGGGAAGTGGAATGAATGATGGAACAGGGTGGTAGAGGACAGAGTGTGTCCCAGGGGTTGGGGAAGAAGGAGGAACCTTCCACTTCCCAGAGGATGGGGACAAAGGAGGTTGGTGACATCGAAAGGCTGGGCCACAGCATGGATAATGTAAGACCTATTGTTTGTTTACTCTACTCCTGATTATGTTGGAATTTGGGCCTTCTTCCCAGGTCTCACCTTAGTCAGACCATACTGGAAAGTAAGGACATCCACTAATCTCCTCTTTTTCCTCTCCACCCCATCAGCTGGGCCTCAGAGGGTCACATAGCCCCTGAAAAGGAAGAAGAGGTGGAGGAAGAAGTTGAAAAGCCTGCCTGTGATCAAACTGAGGGGAGAACCTAGGAGTCAGAGACCCAGGATCCTCCTGGCTTCCCTTACAGAAATCCCTCAGCAGCTCTCTGCAAAAAAAGAGATTCCATAATAGAATAAATATCATGGGGAAGGGAATAGGATGGAAGGGAAACAGTTAACAATAGTAATCATGAAAAAGAGAAAAGGGGGGAAATTGTACAAAAATATTTATAGCAACTCTTGGTAGAGGCTAAGAATTGAGAATCAAGGGAATGTCCATCAATTGAGGAATGATGGAAAAAGCTGTGCTATAAGTGGAATGGTCTTGTGCTACAGGAAATGACAAACAGGATGATCCCCGAAAAACCTGGAAAGACTAATGAACATTGATGTATAGTGAAGTGAGCATAGCTGGGAAGACATTGTGCATAGTGACAGCTGTATTTTTCAATGAGCAATTGTGAATGACTTAACCACTCTCAACAA
The DNA here is from genome assembly GCF_019393635.1 of Dromiciops gliroides. Lineage (NCBI taxonomy): Eukaryota > Metazoa > Chordata > Mammalia > Microbiotheria > Microbiotheriidae > Dromiciops > Dromiciops gliroides. Next base: position 100,181,999 of record NC_057864.1, read on the forward strand.
TGCAATGATCCAAGACAATCTCAAGGAACTAATGAGGAAGCTTACTATGCACCCCTATAGAAAGAATTGATAAAAAGAACACTTGTGGATTGTACATATATAACCTGGTTGCAATCTTGTGGAGGGGGGAGGAAAGGGAGAGAGGGAGAGAGGGAGAAAAATTTGGAACTCTGAATCTTATGAAAATGAATGTTGAAAAGTACCCTTACATGTAACTGGAAAATAAAATAAATGTTTGTTGCTGAAAAAAAAAAAAAAGAGAGAGATTCCACAATTCTTCAAACCAGGTTGTAGGGGAAGACCTGAGCCCCTAGGTGGAGCTCAACCAGCTTTTTGGGTTTTTTTGTTTTTTGAGTGTAATTCTACCCAATCTGCTGGAGCTAACTGGCATTTCACCCTGCTTGCTTCTCCCTCGACATACCTTCTTCCAAACCACTGAGCCCCATGTATTCTCCTGGAGCAAGGAAGGGGAATCTCTGTGTATTTGTAGGAGGTATCAGGTGGCTAAGTGGATGGAGTACTGGGCCTGGAGTCAGGAAGACTCATCTTCCTGAATTCAAACCTGGCCTCAAACACTTACTAGTTCTGTGACCCCAAGTAAGTCTCTTAACCCTGTTTGCCTCAGTTTCTTCATCTGTAAAACGAGCTCTGCCAAGAAAACTCTTAAAAAGAGGTCATGAAGAGTCATACCTGACAAAGTCAACAACAGGTGTTTAATAAATGCTTGTTTCCTCCCTTGGGGAGAGCCCCATGGGAAGTGGAATAGTGGAACAGGGTGGTGGGAAAGGTGGGAGAGGGATGTAAACTGTAGCCCAGATGTGGCAAGGGGGAAGGATCTTCCATTTCTCAGAGGATGGGGGAAAGGGTATATATAAATGATTTGAAAAACTGCACTGCAGAGGCAATGCCTCAGGATAATGGAGTCCTGGATTTGGAGGCAGAAGATCTGGGTTCCAATCCTGCTTTTGCTACTTACTACCCCTGTTATCTTAAATCACTGAGCTCTTCTGGTCTCCATTATATCATCTGTAAAATTATTTAACTAAAAGAGGTGACTTCTGATGTCCTTTCCAGCTCCAAACCCATGACTCCTTTGGAGTCAAAAGGGGAGGCACCCAGGTACAGCGGCAGAAGCTCTGGGTTCAAATTCCACAGCCCCCCCCCCATTTTCAGTGTGACTTATGGGAAGTTGCTTCTCCCAATAATCTGGACTCAGTTTTCTCATCTGTAAAAGGAAAAGATTGGATTAAATTTCCTCTGAGTCTAAATCCAGTATTTGGCATTAAGGGTGTCTGTCTCCTTTATGGGTGGGGGGGTTCTATTCTTGGCCAGCTACAGCCCCTGTAAAGACTGCAGCATCTGCCACAAATTTAGAACGCTAAAAGTGGAACGGACCATAGGGATCATCTAGGCCAACTCACTCACTCCCCCCCACCATTTCATTTTATTTTTTTCAATGTCCAAAAGTCTATTTTCTCTCCCTTCCCAAACCACCCATTTTACAAATGATTAAACTGGCTCAGAAGAGAAGTGACCCCTTTCAGGGTTCACCATTCCTAGGAGATCAGAACTTTCTCCCTTCCTCTCCAATTCAATGAATTTGGAGTCTAAGAATTTGGATTCCAATTCGGGCCTCACCTGTGTGAGCCCCAGTAAGTCACGCCTCTCTCTAGCCTTGAGTTTCCTCTTCGGTAAAATGGACTGTATTGGGACACAAGGCAGGCAGTCTTTATCTAGACATACCTACTCTGTGCTGAGAGCACCGTGCCAGGCACCGGAGAAGAGCTAGCCGAGAGCTAAGACAAAAGTGGGGCCAAAAGATCACACAGCCTTGGAGCTGGGAAGCACCCCTTCATTTTACACCCCAGAGGTGAGGTCGCTGGCTCCAAGTCCCCTGCCTTCGGGCTGACCTCGAGGCTCTCTTGCAGCTCGAAACCCTAACATCGTGGCCCCGGGCGCCCAAGGGCCCCCTCGCCCCTCCGATTGGCAGCACCCCGTCCGCCTGACTGGCTCCGAGGACCGCGCGCTGCCCCTCCCCTCCTTGGTGACTGCTCCCAAACAAGTGCAGGTCCTTCCGAGTGGCTTTCCTCTGCGTTTTCCTTGGGTTGCTTTCTTGGGTTGGTTGGTGTTTTTTTTTTTTCTTGAATGAAATTCCTGCCAGCTAGGAAGGAAGGAGGGCGAGGGGAGCGAGCCAGAGCGTACAAACTTTCCTTGACTCCTCCTCCGCCTGTGTCTCCCTCCCTTGGCAAGCCCAGCCCGTGAAACTCCAGAGCGAAGAAGATCACTCAACAATGCCTGCCCCTCTCTGACTGAGCCGTCCCCACGCGCTGCGCCCTCCGAGCCGCCGCTGTCGCCGAGCCGAGCTGAGCGCGGGGCTGCGCCTGTCGCGACAGGGAGGGAGACCGCCCGGGCTGCAGAGGCTGGCTGGGTTCCGGAGAGGGAAAGGGCGAGGGAGCTGTGCCCGCCGTGCCCGCCAGGTGCCCTTCAACCTGCCGGGCGCCAAGATGCCCACCCTGGCCCCGCTCTGGGCCGTGTGGCTCTACGCGGTCGTGTGCCACGGCGGGGCCCCCCAGCTGGGGCCAGCGTCTGCCTGCCCGGCGCCGTGCCACTGCGAGGAGGATGGCATCATGCTGTCGGTAGACTGCTCCGAGCTGGGACTTTCCGCGGTCCCTGGGAACCTGAACCCTCTGACGGCGTACCTGTGAGTGTGGGGCTCTAGTTTGCTTCCTTTCTCCCTGCCCTGGGGGCACTGCCAGGCAGCCGCCCGGGGCAAAGACTCGGCGCTGGCTCCTCTGCCCTCGGGGTGCACCCTGGGGCATCCTTGCTGGTCCATTCCCCCTCCGCTCCAAGCCACTTGCTGAAGCCCCGCAGAATTCTCTGCTCCCGCTGGGCGAGGTGCGGATGTTGGGAATCCGGTTGGCCTCTCAAGATGGGCAAAAACCAGGTGTCCTTGCCTTCCTACATTTTGATTTTCCCTTTGACCAAGGTTCAGAGTCTTGGCCCTGGTCACCTGGATCCCAGGAGCTCCCTCTCAGAGGGGATACACAATGGAAAGAGCACTGGTCCTAGCTTCAATTCTCATCCCTGCTATTTACTACTTGGGGGACCCTGGGCAAGGCACCTCAGCTCTCTGGGCTTTGGAGGTTGGGGCAGAATGGGAAGTGCCATCAGGGAAAGCAGCCTTGCTGCGGGCCCCCAAGAGGACCCAGGACTCTAGGCTGGAGGGCCATGAATAGGCACTGACTGAGCCACTATTTTGGTTTCTTGAGCACAAGGTTTGAGGGGGAAGAGATAGAGAGTAACTGAGGGCCGGGCTGCTTGTCTCAAATGGCCTGTGGGCCTGATGAGTGAAGGGCAAGGTAATCTGTTCAATTGTCCAGGGCAAGGGGACAGATTTGGGGGAGATAACCCAGGATTCATTTCGGGGTCCTCAGCACTGGGTGTGGAAGGCACATACTCAGTTCTTGTTTCCTTGGTAGGGGGGCCCTCAGGGCACCCTCTGACCCTGGTCCTCCCTCTTCTCCCAAGGGCCTCTCTGAAGTTGTGTCCCCCGGGGGAGGCCTCCTCAGAGACACTAATTTGTGGGCAGACAACGAGGTTGAAAACCAGAGAAGCATTTTTAGCATCCGAGTTGGGGTGAGATAGCCTGGGGAAGAGGGGTGTGTGAAGGAGAGTCTGCTAAGGATAGCTCACCTCAGTCCAGCGGGGTGGTAGCTTAAATCTTGGAACGGAAAGGGGCTTTGCCCCCAAGTCTCCCTGGCTTTGGCTCTGGTTCCCAGCGGTAAGTAGAGGAGGGAGAAAGATTGCTTTTGTCCAGTAATGGGGCCAGGATGTTGTAGGGGTGAGTGACTAGATATCTATTCCCCAATTCATACTCTTTGAGAGTCCTGGGGAAATGACTCTTCTTTCCTGATCTCCAGAGAGCTCTCTCTCTCCTTTCAGAGCAGGTAAAATTGGGCAAGTACAAGGCATTAAGAGCCAAAGACTCTTGGGAAGACTAAGATTTGGGTAGCTCTGACATTGGGGTGTGGGGCTGGGCTTCCCCTATGTTTCCTCCCGGACGATAGGGGAGGAGGCTATTGGAATAGATGTCATGGTACAGTGGGCACTGGCATTGGAGTCAGAGGACCTGGGTTCAAATTCCACCTCTGAGACTTACCTTAGGCAAGCCACTTAACTACCAATGGGCCTCAATTTCCTGTCAAATGAGGGGACTGGACTAGTTGACCTTTGAGCTCTAGATCTCCGATTCTCTGATAAAAAGAGATGCTTCTTCCTATTCTCAGATTGTCTTGGTTCCCAGGGCTTTTGAAAGGTCAAAGGAGCTGAGGCGTCCAAGCTGGACAGTTTCTAGGAGTCAGACAAGAGGAGAGAGGATCAGAACCAACCTCCAGGGAGGAGTAAACCCATCCATTGCCTCCCACTCTTTTTGAGAGGGACTTGGAAAGTCCCCTGCCTGCCTCCCAACTTCTCTACCTTGACAGTTGCAGGCTCCAGGATCTCTCAGAGGTCCTAGGTTCAGGGCAGAAGCTAGTTGGGTTGCTAGCCTTCCATTCCAGCCCTCTAGCAACTCGCTTTGAGGGGTCATTCAGAGTATGTTTCTACCATTCTCTCTCCTCTCTCCCAGTGCTCCATTTGATCATGACCCTACTCCAGGGAATCCAACTTAGCCTAGATGGGCAGGGGTCAGGTGACTCTCCTTTACCAGGAATAGAAAGGCCAACACTTCCACTCTTAGGGACTCAGGGTCATTGGGATGCTTTCCCCCACCAACTCGAAACAATTTCCCCTAAGCCCTCCAAATGATGTTAGCCCTTAATGCTCAGGGAAGCTGGCTTTTCCGGAGCTTTTTTCCTGGCTGGTCCCTGATGACTCCGAGCCTCAGGACAGATTCTTTCAGCTAGCTCCGGGCTGGATCCTAGAGTGGACAAGTTGTCTCTCAGAGATGACAGATTCCAAGACAGTGCCTGGAATTTAGCAGGAGCTTTCAGAATCTGGGGGAGAAAGGGGACACAGGATTATAGCTGTACTTCTTTTCTGCCCTTGCTAGGGTGTGGAGGTGTCAGGTTTGGAGAAAAGGACTCTTCTTTGTCTAGCCCCAACTAGATGAACAAATAACAGCTCATTTGCCAAAAGTATTGCTGCTGGTGATGGGAAACAGGACAGGGCGTAGGGGGGACAGTCTAGTTTTATTGAAAGATGAAGGGGGGCAGCTGGGTGGCGCAGTGGATGGAGCACTGACCCTGGATTCGGGAGTACCTGAGTTCAAATCCGGCCTCAGACATTTCACACTTACTGGCTGTGTGACCCTGGGCGGGTCACTTAACCCTCATTGCCCCAGGGCAGGAAAACCCCATGTCATTGATAAAACAAAGCATGAAGTTAAAAAAAAAAAAGAAACATGAAGGCAGTCTAGAGTTGGGAGGGATGGTAGATCATCCTGTCCAATTCCTTAATTTAATTTAATTTTATTTTTGTGGGGCAATGAGGGTTAAGTGACTTGCCCAGGGTCACACAACTAGTAAGTATCAAGTGTATGAACTCGGGTCCTCCTGAATCCAGGGCTGGTGCTTTATCCACTGCACCACCTAGTTGCCCCCAATTCCTTCATTTTAAAAAGAAAAGAAATGATGGTGAAATGATTTATCAAAGGTCCCTCGGGTCTTTTGATTCCAAACCAAGTGCTCCTTCCCCAAGCATCAACTTACATTGGTGCAGCAGCACCAGATTTAGTGTAGGGACAGAGAATGACTCATTTTATTCTTTTCTAAGTGGTATCTAGAGGAGACTTCTCAACCTAAAGGAATTGAGATTGCACAGTAGATAGAACTCTGGGCCTGGAGTCTAGAAGACCTGAGTTCAAATCCAGCCTTTGGCACTTACTTAGCTGTGTGACCCTGGACAAGTCACCTAGTCTCTGGATGCTTTGGTTTCTTTAATTGTAAAATGGAGATAATAATAGCATATACCTGCCAGGGTTGTTGTGAGTATCAAATGAGGTAATGTTTGTAAAATGCCTGACACACAAAAGTAGCATAATAAATGCTGGTTTCCTTCCTCCCATTTTAAACTCATCAAATTGGATACATGTAGTTTCTCCAGACCCTTTGTTCTTCTTTCCTTCCTTTTTTTTGGGGGGGGGGTAGGGCAATGAGGGTTAAGTGACTTGCCCAAGGACACACAGCTAGTAAGTGTCAAGTGTCTGAGGCTGGATTTGAACTCAGGTCCTCCTGAATCCAGGGCCAGTGCTTTATCCACTGTGCCACCTAGCTGCCCTCTCTTCCTCCCATTTTAGCTCTTCCATTTGGGTTAAGGTAACAAACCTACTTATTGGAAAATTCTAATGTCTTTCTTAAATTCTTGCTGTGATTTCAACCCATTTCCTCTTGTTTGGTCAAACTTGGAATTCTAAAGCTGATAGATATCTTAGAGGTATTCTACTCGTCTCCTCATTATGCAGATGAGAAAACTGAAGACCACAGAGGTTGTGACTTGTTCAAGATCATCCATTTAGTAAGCTGAGGGCAGACTCCCCACTCCTCCCCGCCCCCCCCAACCCCCACACCACGTTTCTTGATGCTTCAAATGACACAATACTATCTCTCTTAAATTTCTAGCTCTCAAAGACAACTCTTAGGAGTAGGCATTGTTTCATCCTCTGTGTTTGTGTTTCCAATGCCTAACACAGTGCTTGGCACAGAGTAGGTGCTTAATCAATGCTTGTTGATTGGTTGAGATGTCTGTTCTGTACACAGTAGGGACATCAAAGGATGGGTGAAAAAGCCACCTTGGCATAAGAGTAGGGCTGAATGAATGCTAAGTGAATTGAACCGGGGGAGGTGGCTTATTGTGGATAGAGGACCTGGCTTTAAATTCAGCTTCAGCCAGCCATTACCTGTATAGCCTTGGACAAGTTACTGCATTGTCCAGCCCCAACCTCTCTCTGTTAAATGAGGAGGTTGGATTAGATGACTACAGAGATTTCTTCTGGCTCCAAATATAGGATTTTATGAAGAGAGAGGTTAAGTTCTATGGAGAACGAGCTGTGGAGCACTTGTTTTAGTCCATACTTGATAAGATAATTGTGGGATTATGAGTCCTTGAAGGAGGTGAAGCTCTAGAGAGCATTTTTTGATAAGGAAGTTCAGTCCTGAATCACTGTGGCACTGAAATAGCACTTTGGGGTTGACAAAGTGGTAACTTCACAAGAACCCTCCAAAGCAGACAGGGATAAGGACTGGATCTATGATCTCACTGACATGGGAGACTTCTAGGTGTGGAAATTCCTTCTACCAAAGCAGATCAGCACCTTCTCTGTAACTTTTATTCCTAGAGAGTTGCTTAGAGCACAGAGGTTATTACTTGCCCAGGGTCATATAGCCAGTATGTTTTAAGTCCCAGAAGTAGGACTTGAACCCAAGTCATCTTGATGCTTTATCTGTCTCTCAGTGTAAACACGATTATGACCATTTCATAGATGAGGAAACCCAAGTTGCTCATGGACAAAGTCCCTCCATGGGGGAGTGACTTACCCATGGTCAAGAGAAGCTAGCCGAGTATCAGAGGGAAGACTTAATTTTAATCTTCTGACTCCAAATCCTGTGCAGGAAAAGATACTTATGTGTGTGTGTGTGTGTAGGGGGAGCTTTTATTTCTCACTCCATGGAATAGGTATTTTAGGATAAAATAAAACAAGCTCTTTGGAGAGCCCCTAGAAGAAGTATCTTGGTAACCTCTGGAGGACCATATCATTCCCTACCAAGCTGGGCTTTGAGGGAATTTTTTCCATCTCTTTGCCTCTGGGCAAGATCATATTTAATCCGGCTTTAGAGGGAAGAGACATTCTCCTATTTGTCAAGACCTTGGGAGGAAGAGATGCTACAGCATCTCCTTTGAACATTTTTTCCCCCAGACGTAAGAATGCTTCCTGTTAGGAAGTTCTTCTTTATGTCTAACCTGAACTTTGCCACCCAGACCTAATAGATCTTTGGGGCCCACTATCTGTCGTGCTCTATTTGGCCTGGGAATATAGAGCTTAAATATCCATGGACCGTTAGCTTTTCCTTTTGCACCCCCCCCAACATCCTATTCTCCAGGAGAACAGGATTTCTGAAGATGGACATTTCTTCCTTACCCCTGTATATAGAGCCCTGTCCTCGGTGCTAGGGGGCACGCAGAGCAAGTAGGAAACACAGTCCCCAACTCTGGGAAGTCCAATCATTTAACCAACAAGCATTTATGGAGTGCCTACTGTGCGCCAAGCATTGGCAATAGAGGGATGAGTCTGCTTCTATCTCTCCCTTCCCCAAACACACTTTCAGTTGGATATCTCAAGACCCTGGGGAGACCTCGGAGCCAGCTTCCCAGGCAGGGAAGGAAAGTGTTGAAGAAATGTGTCTCCTCAGCCTACCTCCTCAGTCCTGCCCCAAGCACCCCTGGAGCCCTGTCCTAGATGCTCTGTGGGATACAAGAGAAGAAGATAACAATCCCTCAGGGAGTTTCTAGTGTGAAGGTGGAACCTTCCCTGCCTGAAGGAGCAGGGACCTCTTCCCTCTTCATTGAAAAGGATGTCTAGTCAAGCAGATATGAACATAAGACAAACCATACCCAGAGTCACTCTGATTCCCAGTTTGCTACTTGTAACTTGTGTGACCTTGGGAAAGACCACTGTGGGTCTTGATTTCCTCCTCTCTAAAATCAGTGGATTGTATCATTTAGTCCCTAAGGTCTCTTCCCGATCTAACACACTGGGATCCTCTGATCTGTCCCTAAGGTTAGATGTTCGCCCCAGGCCTTGCTCCCTATGAGCACTGGACAGTGACTCAGAGAGGCCCATCAGGGGAATAGAGGGAGCAGCTAATCAGAGACATCTAGGGGTGCTAAAGAGAAGGGGCAAACAAGGGGGAGAGCTATTCCAAGAAATGGGGTCCCTGGGGGTAATCTCCTGTGCCAGCCTCACTCAAAAGCAAGGCCTGGGGGCCCGGGCTCATCAGAGGGCAGACCCCAGGGGAGGGTTAGGGGTGGAGGAGGTTTGGGGAGGGGGGTGAGGAGGAGCCAACACCCTAGTTCAAAGGAAAGGCAGGGAACAAAGCCCTAGGCAAGAGAAAAAGGAAACCTCTTGGTTGGTTCTGGCATCAGGCATGGGGTGCGGTCGGGCGGGGTGCGGCTGGCGGAGGAGAAGAAAGCTTGGTTCAGAACAGAGTTGCCCCCCCCCCATTCCCCACATCCCCACCCCAGGCCCCTTCCTCCACTATCCCGTGAGCTTTCAACTTTGAGGCCCAGCTTCCCTCCCCTTTCTTTCCCCATCCCCATGTCCCCAGGTTGGCTTCTTTGCTTTGGCATTGGCCCCTTTCCTCTCCTGGTTGGTGTCTACCCCAAAGGTGGGTGGGGGTGGGGTAGACAAGCTCTCCAGAGGGAACAGAGATGAAAGAAAAAAGAGAGCAAGAATCCAGGTTAAAAGCCAACTTTTCTGGGACACCCCCCCCCACCGGATTCTGCCTCCTCAGCATCCCTTCTGCTCCCTGGGAAATAGGTTGGAGAGATCCCTGCTCCTTGGGGGGGGGGGCGCCCTCCCACCCTCCCATTAACCCTTTGGCTTACTGGAAAAGAGACTTGCAGGAGAAGTCTGCATCTGAGTTTCCCAGGTTTGGGGACACTGAGGTAAGGGAAGGATTTATTCTCACCTCCCCTCTTCCCCTACCTTCCACCTCCAGATGCCTAAGGAGATGGAGTCAGGGTTGGCACTGGGGAAGGCCCTTGCCCTTTGGAAAGGAGACGTTCTTCAACCTGGAAAAGCCTGGCATTCTCTATCAATGTATATCTTTTTAGAATTCAGCTCTTCTCCAAAATGGAAATCTTGAGAATTGTGACCCCCCCACCCCCAGCCCCCACCTCCTAAAGCAGGACTTTGAGCATCACCCATAGCTCCTGTCTCTTTCCTGTTGTTGTACCTCCAGGGGGCAGTGTCTTCCTCTAAATTCTGTCATCTAATGCTGTGTGACCTTGGGACATTTACTCACCCTCTCTGCTTGGGGAGAAGGAGGCTGGTGACCAGGAGGATGAGGACAAGGACAGGCATACTTGAGTGCCTTGGGTTCCTTAAGGAAGATACAAAGGATGAATAATTTGAATCGAGAGGGGGAGGGGGCAGTTTCCAAATTATTTTTTTGCCCATTTTCTAAATGAGCTTTTTACAGTTGGACCCACTTTAATGAAAAGGGGGGTGTGTGTGTGTGATGCCCGTTCCCCTACAGTAGTTTAGGCCTCTCCCCTCTGTCCTCCAGACATGAAAGCCTGGGCCCCAGGAGGAGAAAAACACCAGAGAAGCCAAACTTGGTCAGTGAGAAGAGAGTTATTTTGGAAGCGGTGAGAGGGCATGGCAGGCAGGGGAGAGCTTTCAGAAAGCTATGGGGTTGGCACATCGCCCCTCCCCCCGGAGCAGTGCCAACCTGAGCAGCAGGCAGGGGCTGGGGCCAGCTGCTCAGGGACAGGGCACCTACAGAACTGAGGTTCCCTTTCATGTTCCCGCTCCCAGCCCCTTCACCCACTTTCTGCCATCTTTTCCATCCCTCCCTCAGGGCTGCCTAGAGGAGGGGAGCTTGGGAAGGATGAGGAGTCTCCTCTTTGCCCAGACTGTGCTCTGCCTCCTCTCTAGCCCTTTGAAGACAGGTACCCCTTGTGACCAGCCTTGAGACACAGAACTGAGGCCTGGGGCCATGGGAGAGGCACTGGGGGGGGATGGCGGGGATTGGCTCTGGAATCGGGAGACCTGGACTCAAACCCTGCTTCTTCCCTGGGCTAGTCACTTAAACTCTCTCGGCCTCAGTTTCCCCATGTGCAAGATGAAGGAACTGGACCAGATAGTCTCTAAGGTCCCTTTCAGATCTAATCGTATTATTCTGTGACCACAGGCTGCAAGCCCAGTCCATTCTTCCTGAGGCAAGCCCCAGGGTCCAATTAGGCTACCAGCCCCAGACTCCAAGGTCAGCTAAGTTTGTTTCCCTTTGACCCAGAAGAAATTGCCGTGTCCCTCCCACTGGGTATGTACCACATTAGTAGTGTCCTGATGCTTATAACCTCAATTAACCCTTACTCTGCCATACTCAGGCCAAAGCCAAAGGAATTCTGAGCTCCCCCAAGGGATGGACAAGACTATGGGTGTCTTAGTTTGGGTACCGTACCAGAGCCTGAATCTAAATGGGGGTGGGTGGGGAGAGTGTGGGAAGGAGATCCAAAATGTGTCCAATTTCCTATCTCTATAACTTCAGCTAGTCCTCTAATCCAATAAACATTAACAAAGCACCTACTATGTGCCAGGCACTGTGTGAAACTCTGGGAATAAAATTGATAAAAAGAAAGACAGTCCCTGCCTTCAAGGAGTTTATAATCTAAGGTGGGGGGGGGGTGAGAGACAACACACAAAAGGAGGCAGGAGATGGGGGTGGGTGGGAAACCAGGGGGTACCCAGCATAGGGGCATCTTGTTCTGTGGAATTGAAACCAGGCAGAGCAGCAGACGCAAAGTAGAGTAAGCTGAAAGTCCAGTTTCTGCCCTCTATAAAGGAAGGCATTGGGAGGAGTTTGGTACTCAGCTCTCCAGAATCAGAGAGTCAGAGGGGAGAGGAGGCTGAGGGAGGTCCTCCAGGGACTTCTGACATGTAGGAATGCAGTGCTCAAGGGAAGAAAAGTCTGGGCAGTTAGGTGGCACAGCGGATAGAGTGTAAGACCTGGGGGCAGGAAAACTTCAGACACTAGCTGTGTGATTTTAAACAAGTCACTTAACCTTTCCCAGACTCAGTCTCTCAATCTGTAAAACAGGGATAAGAATAGCACTTACTTCACAGGGTTGTTTGTGAGGATGTGATGAAATAATGTGCAAAATGCTATATAAAGCATCATGACCACCACCACCATTATCATAGAGGGCATACAAGGGAATTGTGCCTGAGGAATTTCATTGGAAGGGAAAACCAACATTATCCAAAAATACTTATTAAGTGACTGTAGGTCACTGTGCCAAGCTCTGGGTGTGTGTATGTGTGTGGGGGACACAAAGATGGGTTCTTACAAATCTGCCCTCTGACAGCTTATTGTCTAGTTGGGTGGATGAGAAGCCATCCTTCTGGGCAGGATGTGCTCAGTGCCCTATGAGTGACCCACACAAGTGCAATGGGCACTCGGCTGAGGGAGAGGGTTGGGGCAGTCAAGGAAGGCTTCAGAAAGGAGCTGGGCACTGGACTTAGGCTAGTGCAGATGGCTCAGATTTCCTGGTCCAACAGCTCTCTCTCTTGACCTCCAGGCTCCTATCTCCTACCACCTCCCAGACACTTTGAACTGATGTCCTGGGGGCAGCTAGGTGGTGCCGTGGATAGAGTACCGGCCCTGAATTCAGGAGAACCTGAGTTCAAATCCGACCTCAGACACTTGACACTTACTAGCTGTGTGACCCTGGGCAAGTCACTTAATCCTCATTGCCCTGCAAAACAAAAACAAAAAGCAAATAAACAAAAACCTGATGTCCTGTAGATGTCTTAAACTCGATGTGTCTAAAAGGGATTATCTTTCCTGCCCAACCCAACCCGACCCTCTTCCCAACTTCGCTATTACTGTCCACTCGGCTGCCCAAGTGATCTTCCTAAAGGGTAGGTTTGACCTTGTTACCCCTCCTTCCCTCCTCCCCTACCCATTCAATAAACTTCAGTGGATCCCTATTACTCTCAGGATCACATCTGAAAGCTTCTATTTGACATTTAAAGCCTTTCATAACCCGGTCTCTTCCTACCTTTCCAGCCTTCTTATGCCTTACTCTCCTCCACAGTGCCTGAAATACCAATCAGTCAACCAACATTTATTAAGTGCCTAATACATATTTACTACATACATAGTAGGTGCTTAATAAGTGCTCATTGATTGGACTTAGCTAAGAGGCAAGATCTGTCTACATGTAAGTAAGGTATGAGTCAGGATAGGGGCTGGACTTGTGTTTTCACTAGCATAGAGAACTTCCAGGTGACCCCTCCACCAATGCAGGTCACCACCCACCCTGCAATTTACAGATTAGTGACATCATAATCAAATGGAAATGGGATCCTCCAAATTGCACATAAGGATCCCTGCAGCTGGATATGGATTTAGTTTTAAAACATAATATGTTTTATTGAATTTCTATTAATTTTGTTAAATATCTCCCAGTTATCTTTTGGGGGGGGCAATGAGGATTAAGTGACTTGCTCAGGGTCACACAGCTAGTAAGTGTCAAGTGTCTGAAGCCAGATTTGAACTCAGGTCCTCTTGAATCCAGGGCCATTGCTTTATCCACTGTACCACTTAGCTGCACCCCCCCCTGTTATCTTTTAATCTGGTTCAGGACCCACTCAGGAGTATGGCAGTATGGGTTTGACCCCTCTGGTGGAGAGGGATGAAAAGGTCAATGACTACCCAGGGTCCCCCAGCCAGTATGTATCTTTCCACTGTGCCCCATGGCCTCTCTCTTGAAGTTGGAGCTCCAGGTATTAGGAATGAGGACAAGATCTGTGATTTAATTGGCATGAAGAACTCCCACATGAAGAACCTCTGCCCACCAATGTAGTTCACCACCTGCTCTGCAATATATAGTTTTTATTTTCCCTCAATGACATGTTAAAACAATTTTTTAACACTTGTTTGATTTTTTAAAAAGTTTTGAATTCCAAATTCTATTTCCCTCTTCCTTCCCCCATCTTCCCTCCCTGAGATAGCAAACAATTAGATAGGTCAATGTATAATCTTTTTTTAAAACAGAGGATTCTTTTGTTTTTGTTTTTGTGGGGCAATGAGGGTTAAGTGACTTGCCTAGGGCCACACAGCTAGTGTCAAGTGTCTAAGGTGGGATTTGAACTCAGATCCTTCTGAATCCTGAGCCAATGTTTTATCCACTGCACCACCTAGCTGCCCCTATAATATTTTTTTCCAAAATTCAATTTTATTTCATTTTTAGTTCTGCATTCTCTCCCCTTCTCCCACCCCTTGAGAAAGTAAGAAAAATAAAAACCATTACAAATAGGCATAGACATTGCTGGTGAGCAGTGACAGCGTGCATATGTGACCGTCCAGTATATGATGGAGGCGAGATTGGAACCTAAGGTCTCCCCACTCCAAGACCAGCTCTCTACCCACTGCTCCAAGCCCCCTCTAGAAGGCTGTGAGTCAGAGCTCAGAAAGGAGAGTGATATGGGGTCTCTTAAACTTCTCACTTGTACAACCCCTCTCCTTTCTCAATGATCTGGGATGATATTCCCTTCGAGGATGGTTTGGAATGACTTTGGGAGAAACTGAGGTTGGAAGCGGAGCTGCTCCTTTTTCCAACAATGTAGTTCCCGGCCGAGAGCAGCGTCGGTGTCCCAATTCCTCATTCCCCAGTTGCTTATTTGCTTTTGTCAGTAGGGGCGGGGGGAGGGGGGGGCGGGCGGTGTTCTTGAGAGCGTCGGGGCTGAAGGAATGATGAGAGTCTTTGTGGGAATGCCAGGGATTTAGATGTGGTTCTTAGGCTACAAGTCATTGCAACAGGAGGGCAGAACTCCAGGGGGAGAAGGGCAGCTTTGTAGCTTGACCCTGAGGATCTGGTCACCCATCACCTGTCACCCCTATTGGGCAACGTCCCTGTGTGCCCGTGGTGGGTGGGGCTCCTCCATTGCTGGGCAGGGTTAGGTGGCGACCTGCTTAGAAATGCAGAGGGGTTGGATAAAATGACCCTGATCCTATCCTGCAAGGAGCCGGGGGGGGGGGGGGATGGAGAACCTCGTAACCTAGATCCCATTTCCCCTCCCTGTGTGAAATGGGAGTTGGAAACCCCTCTAAATTCCGCGCCAATTGGTAATAGGGAACAAGGTCATCTGGCACTGATGATCTTTCTTCGAGGAAGACTGTAGAACCCGTCAACGTTACTAGTTCCCATCCCTCATCCTTTGTGCATCCAGATTCATCTGACCGAGGAAGTGCCTCAGTTCCTACATCTGTCAAGCAGGGATAATAATCATAATCCCTGCTCTGCTTGCCTCCTGGAGTTGTTGGAGAGGTCAGATGGGGTAATATCTAGGAAAGCCCTTTGAAAAGTTGGCTTCATTTCTCTTCGAAGGGTGGGGCAGTTGATAGAGAACTGTCCTTGAAGGCTAGGTTCAAGTCCGGCTTCGGACACATCCTGGCCGTGGGACCTTCCGCGAGTGACTTGACTTCTCACTGGCAACTCTCAGGGACTCATGATTGCAGATAAGGTGCTAAGCTTCTTCGGTAGAGGGAGGGAGGTTCTCTCAGCAATGAAATCACAGGTCAAGTCCCTCTCCCTCTGGGTTTCAACACCCGTATCCTGGCTGCATATCCCGCCTTCTGCTGTACCACTGGAAATGATATAGAAATGTCTTTATTCTTATTCTCCTTTAGGCTGGCACCTCGCACCTAGACCAGGGCTTTGCTTACACGGGGCACCGGTAGATGATTCTAGATCTAGACATGGAAGGGTCCCTCGGAGTCTCATCCATGTAGTCAATGGACAAGCATTTATTACGCACCTACTAGGTACAGGTAATTGTGCTAGGTTCTGGGGAAACAAAGACAAAACGGAAACTGCTCCTGCCCTCACGGAGCTGACATTTCCTTTGGGGAGTCAGTGTGTAGATGGAGAAGTTTATTCAAGCATATGTATGCACACATATATACACACACGCACAAATATAGGTGGGGGTTGGGTGGAAGGTGAGAGTGACTGGGAGGAGGGGTCAGGAAAGGGCTCTTGCGGGAAACGGCAATCCAGCTGAGTTTGGAGGGAAACCAGGGATTCTAAGAGGGCATAAATGAAGAGGGAGTCCCCTCCAGGCATGGGGGACAGCCAGGACAAAGGCAGAGAGATGGGGGCTGCTGTCTTGGGTGGGAGAAACGATGAGAAAGCCATTTTGGTTGGACCATGGGATGAGTAGAGGGGAGAAAAACACAATAAGCCCAGAAAGGTAGTTGGAAGCAGGATGAAAAGGACTTCAAATACCAAGCAGAGGAGTTTGTATTTGTGTCTAGAGATAATAGGGAGCCACTGATGTTTATTGAGGGAGGGAGTAGCATGACGGGATCTTTGCTTTAGGGCTATCAGTTAGGCTTGAGGTATAGTGAAAAACATGCTGTGAAACAAGCTGAGTGAATGATTGATTGAATAGGGTAGAGATGGTTATTATAGCAGGGGGAAAGGAAGGAAATAAACATTTACATAGTGCCTACTATGTGCCAGGCACTATGCTAAACACTTTACAAATATTATCTCCTTTGAGCCTCAGAGCAACCTGAAAAGTAGGTGCTATTATTACCCCCATTTTATAGATGAGTAAAATGAGGCAAACAAAAATTAGGTGACTTGCCCAGGATCACACAGCTAGGAAGTATCTGAGCCTGGATTTGACCACAGGTCGTCCTGACTTCGAGGCCAGTGCTCTATCCACTGAATTGTAGTGTATCCACTGCACAGTAGTCCAATGGAGAGTTAATGAGAGTCTGGGGGCCATATTAGCTTACCACCACCTGATTTTCCAAATGAAGAAACTGAGGTCCAGGGAGGCTAAATGAATTATCTGAGATTACACAGGTAGGCATGGTGGAGGACCTGGCAGTGTTTTTGTGGTGCTATGATGGTACCTCTGCCCCATCCCCTCCTGTCTGGGAATCTTCCCCCCAGGTCTCTCCAGAATCTGGAGCAGTCTCCAGTTGGGGTGCGTGTAGAGGGTTGGGGGTGGGAGAAGATCAAGTATCTAAGAATTATGAGTGTTGAGGCAGGAAGGACTGTAAATTAATCCCCTACCTTTGTGCTACAGGGCGGATGAGCGGGCAGGGATAAGAAGAGAAAGGAAGGGAGCTATTGTCCAGGACAAAAGCAGAGACTAAGAACTGGGCCACAGACCCTGTGGGGGCCCACCCCTACCCCAGCAAACACACACACACACTCCCTCCCTTGGGTGGCCTGGAATAGTCCCCGATTCAGGACTCACTGGAGCCAAGAGAAACCTGTTGTCCCTCCTCCTGCCCCATGGGGATCTGACAGAAAAGGAGAGACTGTGAAGTGGCTATCTTCTCTCTCCCAGCACCCTGGATCCCTCCCCAACCCCCTTGCCCAGTGAGTGACTATGCTCTGGGAACTGTTGAGCTGGGAGGTGGTGGAATTTGGGGAGGGAGGAGATTCGGGGAGGGAGCAGGGAAAGAAGCTCTGGCCCGTGACAACTTAAAAGACGCAGTGCTTGCCTGTGTTGAGGCTTAAAGGGAAACTGGGCAATGAGCTGAGAAAGCAACTAGGCATCAGGCTTTAAAAGAAGCCAGCTCTGCCCTCCTTGCGCTGGCTTGTGCTGAGTTTTCTTGAGAATTGTTGCTGATTGGCAGACCCTGGGAAGAGGGAGGCTGAGCTCATCTGGATCTTGGGTGGGATGGGATGGGTACTTAAGCTCCTGGAGAGGTCAGTGGGAATATTCTAGGCTTACAGTTTTTAGAACTGCACATACCCAGGCATGGACAAAGATGGAGGAAGTAGAGGCCAGGAAGATGGGTGGACAGAGGGGGCCCTTGGCAGGATGGGGTTTTCAAAGGCATCTCACTAGTCAGTAACAGGGGAGAATCCTGAGCAGGCAAGGGCAGGCCCTAGGGACAGGTGTACATGGGTGGCATCTCATCTGAGGCTCACAACAGCTCAGGGAGATAGGTGCTATTACTATCTCCATTCTACAGATGAGGAAATCAAGGCACAGAACATGTGCCCTTGCCCAGGCTCACACAGCCAGCAAGTACAGGAGGCAGGATTCAAACTCAGATCTTCCTGATTCCACCTCCATCCCTCTTACATCACGGAGTTGTCCCTAAACAGAGCTTAGAATTCTGGTCACATCTCACCTGGTTCTCCCATCAGCCTCAACCAGCACAGACTTTCCTCCCTGGGCTTTACTGCCCTCAATCTATGCCAGTTTAGAACCACTGGAGCTCTTGGGTAACAGCTTTTGCCTCCTGTCAGCTTATCCCCTCTCCCCCAAATCAGCATTAGGACTAAAGGAGAGCCAGGGCTGGCATCAGCTCTCTTAGGTTGCATTCAGATGCCAAATGAGTCGGGTCCTTGTTTTAATATCCCATCCTCCCTTTTCTCATCCTTGTCCTTGGAATATGGAGCCCTTGGGTTAGAATTCTGCCCCTGCCCCCGACTTGCTGGGTAACTTGGTTGGCTAACTTCTCCAGACCCCAATGTCCTCTTTGAATATTTTTGTCCATGTATATGAGGTGTTAGAGAGAAAAAAACAACAAGGATTTAGTTCTGACCTGGAAAATCTCCAGAAACCTGGGACTACAGAAGGAATCCACAGAATCATGGAAATTCCAGTGGGAAGGAATCTCAGAGGTCACTTATTCTAACCTGTGTCTGAACAGGTCTCTCTTTTTCCCTCTATGAGACAAGCAGCCTTCTGGATTCCAGTGAAGGGGGGGGGCGCTGAAAATCCCACCCATTGCTCTGTGGGGGCCCTAGAACATGACAGTTTCAAATGCCTATGTACCCCCTAAAGAAAAGGATACCATGGTGTCACGGCTTCTGGATTCCAAGTAGGCTCTTGGTGGGGCTCTGGGGATCTTAGGGCCAGGCGGATACAGATTCCCCGGGCAGTACCCTCCTCTCACCCATCCCCTCTCAGCTCCATAGCCTGTCCCCCTCCAGCACCTCTGAAGGGCTCCATGCCCAGTCCAGAACAAGGCCCCCCATTAACTATGTGCAGTGGGCGGAAAGAGGAATGCCCACCTCCCCCCCGCTAGCCGACGCTCCGCCAGTTCTTGCTTCCATGCCTGATCCCCGTTCCTGAATGCAGAGGCCCAGGGTGCTCCTCTACTCTCTGCTTGCCCCTCCGGGACCTGCCAGAAAGTATTAGCCCTAATGGGCCGGATTGGCACAGGAGTGGGGGAAAAGGCCATTACTCCCCAGGGATAATGGAGGTATTTTTTATCTATTGGGGGGTCACTTATTTATCTTCATGGAGACAATTCTTGAGAGGGTGGGTGCGGAAAATACTTGGGTTAATTCCCTGAATGCTGAGCCCTGCCCCCTCCAATGAATTGAAAGCTCTTGAAACCGACACATCCAACTGCCTGATAGAGGGAGGGAGGGGAGGGGGAGGGCTTCCTAAAAGGGGCTGGGGTTTAGAGATTTAGATTGCCAGAATTAAGATTAGAGCTAATCACTTAACAGCAAATCCTCAAAAGACTCAACTCCCTAACCCCTTCATTTTACAGGTGAGGAAATAAATGAATGGAGGGGGTCCCATTTTTCTGGACTTCCAGTTCTTTCCACTCTACTGTCTGAGGAGGCCCACTTGAAATCACCTTGTCCAGTCCCCTGCCTCCAGGCTAAGATCAGGTCGGGGGCCCTATCAATTCCAGATGTCACAACTTCTAGAACATTGTTCTGATTTTTCATTACTGTGATCATTGGGAAGTTCTGCCTGCTATCTAAATAAAACCCCCTTTACTGCAGCGTGAAGAGGTCTCCTTGTTCTGGTTAGAATGGATGCCATCCAATCATATTAGAAGTGAAAGGGGACTTTCCGATAAGATAAGAAAACTGAGGCTCAGAGATCAGGCAATTTGTCCATGGTCACAAAGTCAATTAAGGGCAGGGGTTAGCTGCTAGTCTCTTTATTCTGGGTCGGATCCTCTTTGTGTAGCAGCTGATTCCTGGACTACTCACGAAGCTCTCAACCAGACCTCCTTCTTTGTTTCTTTTCTGGGCTCTGGTTCTTTAACCTCTCTAGGTGACTCAGGATCTCTGGTGTCCTCAATCAGATTCTCTCTCATTCAGAGTCATATCTGATGTCACCTCAGGGGGTGCTGGCCCTAGCTCAGCTCAGCACCAGGCCCAACAGGCTGAGGGACAGTGACCATTAGTGGAGAAAACAGAAGCAATATCTACTTGGAGTCACTTAACCCCAATTGCCTCACTAAAAAAAAAAAAAAAGCAAACAAAAACCACCCAGGGGCAGCTAGGTGGTGCAGTGGATAGAGTACCGGCCCTGGATTCAGGAGGACCTGAGTTCAAATCCGGCCTCAGACACTTAACACTTACTAGCTGTGTGACCCTGGGCAAGTCACTTAACCCCAATTGCCTCACTAAAAAAAAAAAAAGCAAACAAAAACATCTACTTGGGCTAAATTCTGCCAGGCTGGGGGTGGGGGAGGATCTCAAGAACTATTTCCCTTCCCATTGGCAACAGGGCTAGGAGATTATAGAGGCCAGGGACCATCCCAAATTTCCTTCACTCACAGTCAAGACTGCATGGGCTTTTCCAAGAGGATCTCTATCCTGACCATGAAGGCCCCCTATCAATTACACCCTTCCCCAACTACTCTTGTGTCCCATCTCCTCAGACTCTCAAACTACAGCTCATTTCCCTATAGTTCTGATGTTTCCCTCACTCTAGGCCAAACCAAGTCCCTCTGGTCCACCTCAGTTTTCACTTGCTACGGGAAAGCAACTCTGAACTCACCTGTACCTAACCATTCAATCCATCTAGTATTTTCTCTCATACTCATGTCTCCAGCTCTGCCCAGTTATATTCATTTGAACTTGCTTTTCTCTCCTATGTCTAATTCCGGTGTTTCTCATCAGTGGGCCCTTGAGACCAGGGACTGTATATTCTTCTTTCTCTGTTTCCTTCCCTGACTCCCTTTCCCTTCTGGTGCCTATTGTCAAATGTGATAATATTTGTAAAGCACTTAGTGCAGTGCCTGGTGAATAGAAGATGCTTAATAAATTTTCCTTCCTTCCTTCCTTCCTTCCTTCCTTCCTTCCTTCCTTCCTTCCTTCCTTCCTTCCTTCCTTCCTCCCTCCCTCCCTCCCTCCCTCCCTCCCTCCCTCTCTCTCTCTCTCTCTCTCTCTTTCTTTCTTTCTTTCTTTCTTTCTTTCTTTCTTTCTTTCTTTCTTTCTTTCTTTCTTTCTTTCTTTCCCTCCTTCCCTCCCTCCCTCCCTCCTTCCTTCCTTCTTTCCCTCACTCCTCCCTTCATCCTTATTTCCTCCCTCTTCCCTCCTTCCTAATCTCTTTCCTCCCTTCTCTCTCCCTCCCTCCTTCCCTTCTTTCCTTTCACATGAGGTTGCGCATAGAGGCACCTGCAAGTGAAGGTTCCAACTCAGCTCTGGGCAAAGTGTTTACTATCCAGGCTCCTGACTATGCTCCATGGCCCCCAGGCAGGAGAGCTAGAGGCCTCTCTGTGCTCTCCACTAAACAACTTCCAGGGGGAGTTTGTGTTTTTCCTAGTCCCAGGTTTAATGAAGGACAGAATGACTCTCCAAACACCAAAACCCTCTCAGGAGAGAATGGGCACTTAGTTCAAGTCTTGAGTGATTCCCTGGAGAGGGCCATTGGGGGCATGAATGCTTGGCCTTTGGCTTATGGACACTGGCTGAAGATCAGAAGATCAGGAGATCAAAAGATGGGGAGATCAGTGGCACAGCAGGTGGTCACTTGGAGGCGCCAGAGGCTGCAGCTGCTGCCTCATCCGTCCTGGGATTGACCCAGGACTCCCTCCCCTCCTGTTCCCTTCTCCCCTGTCCTTCTCTAGCCAATCAAAAACCCAGACAGGCTCCCCTTCTGCCCACCAGGGGCTCCCAAGCTACACTGCTGTCCCAGATGCAGGCCAGGCATGGAAGGAGGGCAAGCTCTGACTGGCATTCATGCCAACCTTTGGGGGCACAGCTCAGGTCCACTGGGTACTCAGAAAGAAATCACATCCTCTAAACCAATTCTACTCCCTCTTCCCTGGCCCATCGGGGCGGAAAGCCTGGGGATCTTATTTTCTATCTCATCTGACCATCTAATCTCTGACCTCAAATTACCGACCTCCTACAACAGTGTCCATTCAGTCTTACTGCAGCTTGAGGGGGGTGATGGTAAGTGTCAGGAAGAACATTCTGATGGAGACTGAGGGGTGACCAGGGCATTTGGTCCCCTAAATATTGGATAAAAAAGTAGGGGTCTTTTACTAGGCAGGCAAATGAGGAGAGGTTGAATCCTCCCGGGAAACGATGATGCCCAGAATTACCTCTTATCCAGGAGTCTATTGTAAGCTCCGTACCAGTGTAGGGGGAGAAAAGGATCAGGAGCTATAATAACAGCTAACATTTACATAGCACACTTGTTGTTTTTCAGTTGTGTCCGACTCTTTAGGACCCCACTTGGGGTTTTCTTGGCAAAGATAATAGAGTGTTTTGTCATTTCCTTGTCTAGCTTATTTTACAGATGAGGAACTCAGGCAAACAGGGTTAAATGACTTGCCAGGCTCACACAGCTAGTAAATGCCTAAGGCTGGATTTGAACTCAGGAAGATGAGTCTTTTTGACTTGAGGCCCTGTCTTCTATCCACTGAGCCACCTAGCTCCCCCACATAGCAAACACTTTACATAAATTGTCTCATCTGCTTCTCACAGAAAACCTGTTCTATTATACTCACTTTACAGATAAGAAAACTGAGTCACACAGAGAAGTTAAATGACTTACCCAGGGTCACACAAATAGTAAGTGTCCAACACAGGATTTGAACTCAGGCCTTCTTAACTCTAAGTCCAGCACTCTCGGTGCTATACCACCTGGCTAGATTTAACTGGATTGAGACAGGACTCACGCTGGACAGTGGCCCTGGTAAAGACTAATAATTGGAAAACACAGCACAAGATCCAACAAATAGTAAGCATTA
Organism: Dromiciops gliroides; assembly: GCF_019393635.1. NCBI lineage: Eukaryota > Metazoa > Chordata > Mammalia > Microbiotheria > Microbiotheriidae > Dromiciops > Dromiciops gliroides. The sequence continues at coordinate 100,204,717 of NC_057864.1, forward strand.
TACAGTTATTATTATTATTATTATTATTTGCCTTCCAGGGGCCAAGTGGAAATTTTTGCATAAGATGGGCAATCTTGAATTCCTTTCAGCTACACAAATCACTTCACCTCTCAAGTACTCTAGACCACTCTCTTAAGATTTTAAGTTTCAGAGAAGATGCTAAGCTACATTGGTGGAAAGAATTTCCTCATTTGGCAGCTCCTTGTATCCGAGGCTGACATAACTGAAAAGCCAGGTCTAGTCTCCAGAATATCAATATGTCGATATCACTACAAATGTAGTGGGTGCTGGGTAATCAACTACTGACTATTCAGGGAGGGGATATCACAGCAGTGGTGGGATGGTGGGAACTCTGAGTGCGTCTGTGTGAGTGTATGTTTGTGTGGATGCATGCACATATATATCATATATCAACAGGGGTGCTACTCCTTGGGAAGCATATGAGTGAGGAAAACCTAAAGATGGAGCAATGCATGGGGGACACCCCTGAAATGGAGCCTAATTTCTCCATAATTGCTCTGTAAGTCCCTGACCATCTTCTGCTCCTGGGACCTTCTAGCTTTTCCCCTTTATTCTCTTATTGAGAAAGAGACAGAAGAGGAGAAGGAGGGTATGGGAGGAAGGAGAGGAGAAAGGAGAAAAGGATAGGTGCTTTGTGTTGTAATTGTCAAACCAAACTTGGGGCAAGTTGCTTTCACTCTGGGACATTCTGTTTACTCGCCTCTAAAATGAGAGAACATCTCTAGATTCCTCTTACAACTTTAATATTCCTTAATTCTACTGGGGGGGGGGCGGTGCAAAGTGATCCCTGGTTTTGCATATGACCCTGCCTATAATTTTCATAGGGCAGTCAGGGAAATTCCGGGGTCAGCCACATGCGCTGGCCCAAACTGGAAAAGAAATGACTGGTTGGGATGGTCAATCTATATGTCTGCCCGGGTGGGTGGCCCTATGCTGCTTGGTATGTTAGGGTGGATTTGCTTTTTTCCAAATCTAGAAAATGGGGCTCAAAAGGGAAGAGAAAGGAAGGCAGCAGAGAGGCGCACAGATGGGAGAGGGAGACCATCCATCTGGGACAGCAGACACTGAACAACCCAGTGAGGTGAGGGGGGAAGCCTGCCGGGAAAGAGTCCTTTCCCCATCCCCGCCAATTTTCTCCCTTAGACACACCCCTGCCTGCCTGTTTACCCAGTAAAATAAAGACAGCAAGACTAGGAGCTTCAGCTAAACTAAGAGCTCAGCGGATGCTGTGATCTCAGCACCAAGCTAAAACCCTACCTTCTGAGCTCTTCTGCTTTCTCTGGATGCCCTCCCCATTCCCACTTGTCTCCTTCCAGGCCCCCTCCTTGATCTGGGGAGGCAGAGAAAGGTGGATTTCTGGCTGTAATCATAATAATAGCCCATGTTTACATAATGCTTTCCCACTCACAAAGAGCTGGCTTTGCAACAACCCCAGAGAGGAAGGTAGGAGCTTCCTTGCATTTAAGGGCTCATCACTATGGTTTTCTTTGTTTGAGTGGAAAGCACAGCCCCTCCACATCATCGCATCTGTTCTTGTCCATGTCTTTTCATAGACCTTCCAAAGGTGATGTACCCAACTCACTCAGAGCCTTCCCTGAGGTTCTGTTGATATAACCATAATCAGCATTTATGTAGTTCCTTAAGGTTTATAAAATGATTTCTTCATTATCTCCATTTGACAGAAAGAGACTGAGTGATTGATCAGCTTAGAATGACACAAGTGTCACAGTTGGGATTTGAACCCCAATCTCTCAACTCCTAGACCTGGAAGGAGTCTCCTAACTCTTTCCATTACACCCGACTGTGGCACTCAGGCTGAACATCTGTTATCTCTCTTGCTTGCTACATGACTGGCATTCTTCTTTGTCCAGCTTTCCATGACCTCGGTGTCTTTCACACTTCTTCTGGCAATGCAGTCATTGGCGGTAAAAATTGCTACAGCCTCCTTGTGCCCACCATGTGTCTTTCCACTGCACTTTTGGATTACTTGTAATTCTGATTCTTTGGAGATGACTGTGTTCCATGATTCTATCCACAGAGCAACCCTAGGAGAATACCGAGGTAAAAAAAGTTTGGCATTTCCAGCACAAGGAAGTTTGAGATAACTGAAAATACTGTGATATTTTCCAAATGCAATCCAGACTGAGCTCCCTTTCCTATTTTCATTTCCTAAAGCACACACATATATGCATGCACACTGTGTGTATACATATATACATATACCCATACCCATACATACATGCATACTTGCATATAGTTCAACGGGTTGCCCATCCAACTTCATGCCATAATCTAAGCAGTTAGATTTTCATCCGCTTGCTTTTTCCAGTGTAGATGGTTATTTAAACTAATCTCTTCATCATTCCTATGGATTGAATGGAAAAGATCTGTGGTGTTCTAAGACTTACTGCAATTAATGCAATGTCAACTCAAAAAGGATAACCTCACAATCAGTAGGGAATCCTTTTGTTTGGACTTTATGAAGAGCCTCATTCATGACACTGGTGAACAATTGAGGAGAATGTCTCTCTGTTTCACAGCTTTCTTTGATGTTAAGTCCTCTTCTATTGGCAGAGTGGAAACTGGGACAAATTCCCCAGAGCCAGAAAAAGCTTCAAATACAGACTGTGAGACAGATTGTGTCTGTTATGGGAGGGTTTGCCTAACTAAGTTCAGATAAGATCATTGCCAGATTGACCATAGGGTAATGAATTTCTCAGCCATACTGACTTTTGAAGGCTGTTTACTAAATCATAGAGAGCTTATTATCTGCTTCCCTAGAGAGGGTACCCACACTAACAAAAGCATGGGTTCTTAAAGTATTGATGTTAATACTTAGCAGTTTAGCCTCTGTCATAGTCATATAATTTGAATGTATGAATGAAAGCTATTTTGTCAGAGAAGAGTCTTCAAAACTTCATTTTTACTGTCAAATACTTTTTTAATCATGAAAGTATTTTATTATTATCTAGTTACCTGTAGAGATAGTTTTAAACATTTGTTTTTATAAGATTTCTAGTTCCAAATTTTTCTCCCTCCCTTCCTTCCCCCCTCCCCAAGACAGCAAGCAATCTGATATAGGTTAAATATGTACAGCCAGATGTCAAATACTTTTTAAAAAATCAGTAAATAGGGGGCGGCTAGGTGGCACAGTGGATAAAGCACCGGCCCTGGATTCAGGAGTTCCTGAGTTCAAATCCGGCCTCAGACACTTGACACTTACTAGCTGCGTGACCCTGGGCAAGTCACTTAACCCCCATTGCCCTGGTGGGGGGGTGGGGGGAGACAGTCTAGTGGCTTCTCTTGTTTTCATCAAGGATTCCTAAGGAGACACAAAGATTTTATAGAGATCAGTAGTTTAATGTCTTCTCAGTTGCACTTAAATTTTGCTGTAGAAGTAATTTCTGATCTTTTCTTTTCTTTATGGATCCAGTAAATAGCTTGCCAATTGATCCCTGAGTGCCTTTGAAAAGGTGCCATCTCCAGCACAGCTTTCTTCTATGTGTCTTTGGTCAGATCCAGCTTCTCTGCCAACTTCATCTTAAGTTCCATAGCTGCTTTCTCATATATCAATTCAGTGCAATTAAATTAAACACCTACTGTGTACAGAGCACCATGCTAACTCCTTGGTAGGAATATGAATATCAGATATATAGTGTAATGGGCTCCCAGTCTAGTACAATGGCTACTATCCAATGTACTAGTACTATCCAAAATCTAGGAGGCTCCCAGTCTAGTACATTAGGTACCAAGATTGGTAGCATTCAAATATGGTGGTTGCCAGGTACTGTTACTAATGAAAATAGACCACCATCAAAGACTCTGGGCTATCTGTTTCATTTCATCTCCACTTGTTGTTCTTCAGAGTTTATCTATAAATGCTCTTGGGGATTATGCATTTGATTTCCAGTTGTCTCCAGTCTCATTTTCTCCCCTGTTGTTATTTCTATTTTGCAAGTGAACCTAAACACCAAATTGATGTTGCCCTGGGCTGTCGTGCCTCTGCCATTGGCACAGAGATTGATGATTTGCTGCCTGAGTCAGTTTCTGGATGTTTTTACCATCACCAGTCATTGCAGTGACTACTTTGTACTAAGAAATAGTGGTAGAGCCACTGTCTTTACTTTTGTCTATTTCCCTTTTTTCTTTTTCTTTCTCTCTCTCTTTCTTTTTTTTTTAGCTGATAGCTTGTTTAAACAGGTGGGACTGGAGCAGCTGTAATCACATGCCGTGTCTTCTTCTCCTCTCTATCCTTTCTTCCAATGTGGTGTTTACTTTGACCTTTGTTCTACCAGTCGATGATCTGACTGCACACAGACAGCTGATTCCGAAATGACAATCACATCTGTAAGCAATCGTTTCCTGTCTGTTAATATATAGTCAGTTTCTTTTTTTTTTAAATGTTATTCAATGCTCTCCATGTCTAGTGAATTCCAGTTCTCCTATTTGACAAAAGTTTTTATGATGTACAGGCACAGCGCTGTAGCTTCTACATAAACTACAAGGCTCTGGTTTCTTTCCTTTCTTAATCCCAAGCTTGGTTAGTACAAATATCATTAACCTCATTTTACAGCTAAGGAACCTGGGCTTCAGAGATGTAAAGTGACTTACAGCTGGTAAGGGAGAGAGCCATGCATGATGTGAGTCCTGCTCTTCTGACTCAAAAGTCCACTACTCTTTCCATCACACCAGGGGGGTCAGTCATTTTTCTGGATCAAGCACTCCAAAGGGGAGAAAAGTCCTATCTCAGGGTCCGACAGATGGAGTGGGGGAGAATCAGAGGTAAGAGGAGGCAGGGTCCTTTATCCTCAGAGAGTCACTCGAGGATGGGGGAGACTTACTCTGGGTATCTCTCAGTGTTGTGTAGGAGCTCCCAGCCTGTTAGGGGGAGACAAAACTCATCATAATCAGGATACTACCTGAAAGACAGAAGAAGCATAGCAAGTGTTACACTTGCATATAACTATAGACTGACACAGTTATTGTAGGGGATGTTGGAGGAGTTAAGCAAGGAAGTCTTACTGGAGAAGCTGTGTAGAGTAGGATTTGTATGGGGCAGAAAGACATTGAGGGGCAGTATTTCAAGTATGGAAGGAGGAGACAGATAGTTATATGTGAGAAATAGGAGCAAATCTACCCAGCTGGGAGAGAGAATCTGTGGTAAGGAGAAATTGGAGATGAGGTAGGTGAGACAGAATGGAGACAGTAATGGTGGTATTCCATATCATCCTTAAAATTCACTTTTGGTTGGACTGAGTACATTATGAACACTTTTTAGCATTTTTTTTGTTTGCCACATTTATTCTACCATCCATGCCTCGCATTAATGTGTCTGCCTAGGGAGGTCATTCCCTCCCTCCAGTGTTTGTTTTTTATCAGTCAATAAACATTTATTAAGTTCCTACTATATGCCAGGCACTGTGCTAACAAAAATGCAATATAACATAGATGGTGTTAATGTGTAGTTTTCTAAGTCAATATGCCACCTGCTACAAAAGGGCCCTTTCTATCTGAATTTTCTACCATTGATTTAGTCTAACACCATCATTTTCCAGATGAGGAAAACAAAGTTCAGAAATGGGAAGCAACTTGTCAGAAGACACACAGGATTTGAACTCAGGTCCTTTTACTCCAAATTCAGTATCATGCTGGCTCTCTTCTAGTCCAAAACGCTGTGCCTATTGGATGACTTTGCCTCTCATCATGTCCTCCAATACTATCCAGGCAGGATTTTCCAAGGGTTTCCAACCAGACCCTGCCATTTGTCATTCTGTGTACATGCAGATGACTATTTACCCAATTCATTAGTGGGGACCATATTTGGAACTCCCTCTGGATAGCACCCAGCACAGTCATTTAAGATTGAGCAGTATCCCTTCTTAAGGATGCTGAGTTTGGTTCAAAGGACAACTGGAGTGATACTGTGGGTTTCAACTCACTCTTTTGTGCCAATTGTGGTCCATACCCATAGAGAGCTTACAATATATTTCATTTATTTACTTATTCATTTATTCATTCACCCATTTATTTATGTATTTGTTTTATTTATCTATTTATTCATTTATTCATTCATTTATCTACTTATCTATCTATCTATCTATCTATCTATCTATCTATCTATCTATCTATCTATCTATCTATCTATCTATCTACTTATTTATTTGCGGGGCAATGAAGGTTAAGTGACTTGCCCAGGGTCACACAGCTAGTAAGTGTCAAGTGTCTGAGGCTGTATTTGAAGTCAGGACCCCTTGAATCCAGGGTCTGTGCTTTATCCACTGCGCCACCTAGCTGCCCCCTTACAATCTGTTTTAAATTTACTTCCAATCTATCTTTTCAGATTGACTTCATGTTATTTCCATTCATGCACTCTACATTCTAACCTATCTGGCTTACTTGCTGTTCATCCAGGATATGCTATCTTCTACTGCTTTGTCTTGGCACAGATGGTCCCACATGCCTGGTCCTTGGCACAGATGGTCCCTCTTCCATTCTGTCCCTTAGCATCCTCAGCTTCTTTCAAGGCTTAAGACATGTGCTTGCTACTTCCTCCGTGGAATCTTTCCTTATCCCTCTGGAAGTTATTGCTCTCTTCTTCCTCATATTTTCCTGTAAATATTTTCCTATTGTATTTATTCTTCCCATAGAGTGTAAGCTCTTTGAAGGCAGGGACTAGTTTTCATTCTGGTTTTGTGTCCCTAGTCCCTAGACATAGCAGGCACTTAATAAATATTTGTTGGATTCTGCTCTATTGTATATACACAGTCCCTGAAGGTTTACAAAGTACTTCTTGCATAACAATCCTGTGAGGCAGATACTAAAATGTTAAAATATTTTCCCTGTCTTACAGTTGGAAGACATAATAATAAGGCATAATGAGATCCTATGGCTAATAAGCGGCAGAATCAGGACATAAACCAGGTCTTCCTTACTCTAGATCTGATATGGTCCACGCTGCTGCCACAGGCTACATTTATCTCTTCCTAGGCTTCCCCTTCTGCAAATTTGAGTCCAGATGAGTTTTAGAATGCCACTTTGAAACAAGAGACTGAATGACCTGAAATTATAATTGCAATGCTTGGCCTTGAAGAAGAGCACTTGCTTTGAAGAGGTGAGAAGCATTGAGTGTGGAATATTACAGATGTCGGGCTTTTTCCTGATTTTGGATGAAATATTTTTCTCTTCTTTTTTAAAAAAAAATTATTTCTTTTTTTCGCTGCAGGGCAATGAGGGTTAAGTGACTTGCCCAGGGTCACACAGCTAGTAAGTGCTAAGTGTCTGAGGTCACATTTGAACTCAGGTCTTCCTTTGAACTCAGGTGCTTTATCCACTGCGCCACCTAGCTGGCCCCTTTCTCTTCTTTTACTCTTTCTTATAAGGGATCATTCTCTGAGAGGGGGAGGAAGAAAGTGTACATTAGAAAATGTAGGTGATATAAAAACAAATGATGTTAGTAAACTTTTTTTTTTAAATGAGAGGTATACAGTTTATAATATCTGCCCAGTGTATGACCAGACAACACTAACTTTCTAAGCTTGGTTTTCCACTGAGAGTCATTAATCATGGTATGCTGTCCAAATACTTGCTCCATCCCCGAGTGCAGCCCTAGGATTGTGGCTCCCCAAAGCCTTTAGTGGGGAACCAGGTCATTCTCATGATATTTGGGTTTAACTTACTGGCTTATTTTAAAATCCATGTTATCATTAATTAGTTGATCAGGAGTGGCTACCAACATCTAGCTAGGTTTTAGCAGACCATTCACATACTCATGTATGATCACTAATCGATGCCTGATAAAGGAGAAGGAGTAATCCGTCACCAATTATTCCCCCTTTCCAAACCTTCACAAGTGCACCCCATTCTTTAACAAGGGGGCGATGAGAGTTCAGAGAGGAGACAGACCACGGTGGACGTAAGAGTTGGGGAAAGTTTAGTAAATCAGCTGGAATAGACCTGACTCTTGATGGATGGGATTTGGCTGGGTACAGCTGGGTGTAGTAGCAAGTTCACTGGACATAGAATCATCGAGATCGAGAGCTGGAAGTAGCCTCGGAGGTCATCTGCTCTAATCATCCCATTGCAGAGATGAGAAAACTGAGGCCAAGAGAAATGAAGTGATTTTCCCAAGGTCACGAAGAATTGTAAGTGGCCTGGTCTTCTGAACGATTCCAAATCCAGCGCCTTTCCCGCTGGGATTGAATTTCATCTCTGCTGCTTGCTAGCTACCCCAAAGAAGGCAATTCTCTTTCCCTCTGCAGGCCTCAGTTTCCTCCTCTGTAAGATGAAGGGGTCGTACAAGGTTGACTGATGTCTGAGGTCTCTTTTCTGGCTCTCCCAGTCTAGTTAGGAAAGGGGAGTCCAGCTGGGAGCTCAGAATGGGGAAAATGAGGTGAGCTGGGAGATTGTTCTTTGCTGGGGAGAGGATAGGATAGAAAAACGTCTCCTCCTAGTCCAGGTTCAGCGTGGGCTGCAAACTTTCCTGCAGGCATTGCCCCACTCACTTGGCAGCATTCCCCCCTGACTATTGCAGAGGTCTAGGCCCAGGAGGTAGGACCCAAGAGGCCTGGATCTCTTTAATTTCTCTGCCTGTGGGTGGCAGGGCTTGGCAAGGGAGGGAGAGGCATGGAAAAGAGATCGAGACACAGGTTACGCAATCTCTCTGCCACACTCGGCTTTTGTGAAACTCTAGCCAAGCCCCAGACACAGGCAAAGCGACAGCTCACACAGGGACGACCCCCTTTCCTTCCTGATATCTGTCCTGGGAGCGTCACAAATAATCCTTCAGCGGGGAAAACAGAGAGCCCCATGTATACAGTAGCACCCTCTAAAATAATAAATAGATAGCTCTTGACTGAGGATTTCAGACACACCACACCGGGCTCGGGCCTGGCACAGCTGCTCCCCTCCTCCAGAGTGGAGGCCCTGATCCCTGCGCTCAGTCCCCACCTTAGCTCATGGCGACGGTCACGCCAACCACACCCTTGGCACGACTTGGTCTCCACATTTCCTCTTTTCCAGATGAAAAGGCATAGGTGGAGCTGGGGTTGGCCCTTTACCTGAAATTGCTTCCTGTGGCTCCAAAGGATAATTTCCCAAAGTCTGGCATTTCTGATCAGAAAGGACCTTCCTTCCTGTGGTCTGTCCATTCCCAGCCTTCAGGCAGATTTCCCTGAGTCACTTGATTCAGTGATTAAAAAAAAAACCTTTTACATTTGGAAAGTTCCTTCTTCCCTCCCTCCTCTTCTCTCCTAAATCCCCTCTTCCTTTCTTTCTACTCTTCCCATCTTTTTCCTCCCTCCCTCCCTCTCCTTCCTTCCTTCTTTCCTTCCTTCCTTTCCTTCTCTCCTTCATTCCCTCCTTTCCTTTCTTCCTCCTGCCTTTCCTTCCTAACTTCCTCTCTCTTTCTTTCCTTCCTTCCTTCTAAATTAAAAATACATCTATTAATTCAGCTAAAACAACACTATTACATGTTAATATAAGTGACTTTAAAAAAAAGAAAAATATTGCTATATTTTTTCAAAAGAAAAATTATTGGAAAGAATGGCATTGCTTTATATAATTTTGCAAATCTTTTTAATGTCTGGCTTAATAGATGTCAGCTGGATTCTCATATCTCCTTCTGCATTCAATCTGTTGTGATATGTTGTTTTGGTTGAAGTATATGAAGATCATTCAGCCTCACACAGAAATGTAGTTGGAAAAGGGAGGAATATTTTAGTAGACAAATAATGTCATAGTATTATTATGAAAATAGTTTTGATCTCGTGGATTCCCTGGAAAGGTCCTGGGAATGCCCCAGCGTTCTATGGATCACACTTTGAGAGTGGCTGGTCTGGTGAATACTTAGATGGGTTTAATTCTTTGTCACTTGTTGCCCTCTCTGCTCCCATATTTGAGATAATCGATGGTATGTGTAGTCCATCACTGTCATGCTGATTTAGTTCCCATATGTGTGGACTTAGAACATGGGCAAGCTGACTGTCGGTGTTTTTGTACTCTGAGGGTTGTGTCTTTAGCCTAGGATCCTTTATAGTTCTACCACAGATTTAGTTCTCTTGTCTGTAAAATGATCTGGAAAAGGAAATGGCAAAGCACTTCAGTGTCTTTGCCAAGAAAACCCCAGATGGGGTCATGAAGAATTGGAACCAAATGAAATGACCGGACAACAAAAATGGGCAATAAGTAAGTTATGGTGTATGGTCTTGATAGGGTCGCCATCACCCTTTGGAGCTATTCTGTTAAAAGGAATGTTGCCTAGTCTCTCTTTAACTTTGTATAGATTAGCTTTCCATCAGTCAGCTATATGTGTGAATTCCAAGGTTACTAAATAGAACTCTCTCTTTCTTTGTCATAGGTGTTAATATGTACCCAATCATTATATTGTCTTTTTTTTTAAATCCCAGCTTTTTTAAACTAAAGCCATGACTGCTATGTAGGCTTCTTTTTTCAGGGGGGAGGGGCAGGGTAATGAGGGTTAAGTGACTTGCCCAGGGTCACACAGCTAGTAAATGTCAAGTGTCTGAGTCAGGATTTGAACTCAGGTCCTCCTGAAACCAGGGCCGGTGCTCAATCCACTGTGCCACCTAGCTGCCCCCTAGATAGGTTCCTTTAAGCTTTCTCCCAACTAGGAGATGTTAGGGAGCATGATTATTTGCATCCTTTCCTTCATCTGGAACTCCAAAGGTTGAGTTTGGGCTCCCACCCAAACATAAGTAAGTACAGTTGAAAGAGTGTAGCATTATTCATGGTGGAACTGTCTACATGAACTAGAAATGACACATGTTGTCTACGTGGAGCTTTTTCTTCTGGCTGGAGAGGTCCCAACATGTTCAATGACTTGTGGTTGAAACACTTAGGCTGTGGGTCTCTTTGTGGATGGTAAGGTGTAGTTCTTGACTTTTTAATCTCTGCCAAAACCAATGTTTCCTAGAGTCTTCTGCTCTCAAAGTCTCTACCTTTGTCAGAGTGGATCATGTCAAGGAACCCATAGACTGAAAAAGTATCATATCACAATGAATTAGCAACTGTGGATGCTTTTTGCTTTCTGGTTGAGTATGCTGCTTATGAACACTTAATGAAAAACCATCTGTGGCTACTAAGATGTGACTTATCCTTTTAGTCTCTCTTTCCAGAGGTAGAGTGTCAATACAATGCAACTGAAAGGCTTTCTGGTACTTATAATTTCCCTGTATGGGCAATGCAACAGAGTCCTGCATTCAATGTTAGCAAAGGAACCCCTGTAATCTCCTTCTGACCAGTTGTCTGACCCCCCCCTCCCCCTTACCATCTGTGGGCTGTGAGCTCTGGAAGCTGCTGTTGCAGATTTAGTTGCCCCCAAGGCCTGCTGCTGGCTTACAGCCTATACTGGATTGCATTCCACTCTCACCCCAATGAGACAGACCTTTCCTGTTGACCTCGTAAGTTGTCTTGGGCTGGAAAATTATTTCAACTTGTCCTTTTGTGGGTTCTGTCACTCTAGAAATCATTTTGAGACACTATTTTAGAGTTGTCTGGAGAAAAATTTGGGAGAGCTCAGGAGAGTGTCTTTTTTTTTCTCCATCTTGGCTTTGCCCCTTGTGGTCAACATTGTTGAAGAATTGGTGTTTGTCAACTGGCAATTTCAGACCAGTTTCCCCAAGTCAATCTAACTTTCATCAGTCTCTTCCTTAAATTCTTCCAATATCCTTCCAAAGACAATGATGTCATCAAAGTACATCAACACCTTCAGATGGTTCATGCTACCAATAACATTTTCCATCAGCTGTTGGAAAGTGGCTGGTATCCCCAGGAAGCTCTGGGGCATGTGTTCAAACTGCTCAGTCCAGCTGGACAGATGCAAACAGCTTTGTCTTTGTCCTCCTCAGACACAGGAATGTGATAGCATCTACTCCATAAATCCAGGACTGAAAACCGCTGGCTGCCTAATAGACAATCCAAGGTATCTTGAACTTACGGCATAGCGGACCAGTCTTAATTTTGACTTCAAGTCCAGTATTTAGAGGCCTAGTCTACCTTATGAGAAGGTAGCTGTTCCATGCTCAGAAATAACTCTTTTACCTCATGATGGAATGTGTCTGTTGGTGGTTTTCTGCATGTGCAGAAACCAGATAATCTTAGGCAGATCAGAATTGTTTTCTACATTGGCATACTTGTTGCAGGCTTCCCAGCTTCTCACTGGTCCTCTCTGCCCTGATCTCTGCAGGAGGCTTTTTCTCCTTTATGCTGAATGGTAGTATCAATAAAGCTTGAATAGGCTTCTTGTAACATCTTGCCTCCCTGTATTGAGTCTTTAGCCTTTTCAAACAAACTTGCCCCATATGAGCCTCCCAGTGCTGTTTTCCTGGGAGACATGGCTCTTTTCCAGACAAGATGCCAACTTTCAGTCTACTGTATTTGTCTACCACAAGGGGCTAGGCTTCGGCTCTCTTTACAGGTGAAGTGTTCCTTCTAGGTTTGGCTGGGACTTTCATTCTCCATGTAGGAAGGCCTCTTTTGATTAGCAGAGCTCCTGCCCTTTCAGTAGCTCTTCCTCTCAGGAACAACTTCTGACTCAGATATATATCTCCATAGTCAAACTCTCAGGTAGAACTAGAAAGGGCAGCTAGGTGGTACAGTAAATAGAGTATTGGACCTGGAGTCAGGAAAACTCATCCTCCTGAATTTAAATCTAGCCCCAGATGCTTACTAGCTGGGTGACCCTGGCCAAGTCACTTTACCTTGTTTGCCTCAGTTTCCTCATCTGTAAAATGAGCTAGAGAAGGAAATGGCGAGTCACTCCAGTATCTTTACCAAGAAAACCCCAAATGGAGTCACAAAGAGTCAGATAAGACTGAACAACAGAACTAGAAAAAGTCTGGTTTGAAGTCTGAATTGAATACTCCTAAACCTTTCACATTCCTGCTTGGATATCTTTAAGATATCTGTATTCCTAAGGTGAAAATCTAACCCTAACATTAGGAGGAGACTTTTAGTCTTTCAATTTAAATGCTTTCCAGTGGAGCTCAAGTTCTGCTTTGTCCATCTTTTTTTTAGAGATTGCACCATGTGTGGCAGCACCAATACTAAAAGATTAATGCAAGCAATAAATATGCAGGATTATGGTAAATTAATATGTTGTGCATAACAAAATATCAAAGCAGCACTTAGAAACTCATAACCATAAATATAGTCTCAATAACTTTTTAAAATATGAATTTATAGAGGATAGTTATACATACAGCAAGCATTCAAAACTGACTCATAAACACCTAGCACATTAATAAAATTCAGCCACAGACACATCAAATGACAAAAGTTTCGTGCTAACTACAGGTAGGGTATGAAGCCAAGCTAGTTTGAATAAGCTCTCTAAACTTCCAGGAAATAAAAGAAATATTTAAAAAACCCCAATAATATTGAAAATAAACTGGACTTACTGGAATAATCAGTGGAAGGGCAACCCCAGTATACAATCGGGAAATAAAACAAAATTTTCTGTGCCTAAAAAAGGCTCACTCTGATGGGGGGAGTGGGGGAAGAAACACAAAATGTGAGTTCCTGAATGGAAAGGTAAAAATCCTCTTCTGAGGCAAAATAGCCAAAGCAAAATAGATTAAACTAAGACCAAAGAATATGCTAACAGGATTTACAAGTGCTCAGCTGGACTGGAAAAAGAATTATACTAATGTGTAATTACCAAACAAACCAGATTCCAGAAAAGCAAGGAATCTGATTCCATGATCAATTCAAAATCAAAACACCACCAAAGTGCCAAGACCAAAAATACAAAATTAGTGAAAAAGCAGGCAGAGAACCATGAAGTGTGTGTGTGGGGTGGAGGGGAGTATCCCAAGGACCAGCCCCCATGTGTAATGGGGTTTTAGCCTACTCCACAGGTAATGAGGCTTATGTGGTTTCCATGAAGGAGCAGTATATTGATTGCCAAGGATAGAGGGACTCAGGGCAAGGCCAGGCCACACAATCAATCCTTCTCCTGGCTTCTTTTCTCCAGTTCTCAATCTTGGGTTTATAAGGTTGGGCTCCTGGATATATAGGGGGAGGGGTGAATGCAAGTTCAAATATAACACTCTCTCTGGGCTTTATTTACTTCTCCACTTTATTACCTTTTGTGACTTAAAATGTGGTGTCCTTTCCAGCTCTTAAGTCCTTTGACTTAACAAGAATCTGTTGAGTGTCTATTAATCCTCCCCTATATCTAATCTCCCTGCATCTAACCTCCCAGTGTCCTAGAAGACTGATTCTATCCTCTGGGGAAAATGAGGCATCTTTAGCCTATGCAGTCAGAGCTCAGATCTCTCACCATTTGCACATGGAAGCCTCCTGCTCCCTCTCCTCCCCCACGCTGTTGCCCAGTGTGGTGGGTCCAGCCTCGCCCATGCCCACACAGAGAGGAGCTGATAGCTGCAGAAGGTTTTCATTGCAGCCTACCAGGCCCTCGGAGGAGGCGGAGGCATTGAGGCCAACCAGGCTGTCAGGACTGGCAAAAGAAGGCTGAGGGAAGACCTTGGGATCATCTTCATGTCTCTGAGAGATTCTCTGAAGGAGATCTCTAAGAATAAGGAAGATTTTCCCCCAGCCCTGTCTCCCCTTCCCCTCTCTGTCTGGGCAGAGTGAGGTTATGGCTAAAGGCAGGGGGTCCCAGGTAAACAGTGGAGACCTTCTCTGAATGCACACCGGGTCTCTTCCTGACTGCACTGATGGGCCCAGAGTTCACAGAGACAAGAGATGGGGTTACCTTTCTTCAGTGTCAGATTTCCCCCGGCCTTAAAAGCCTCTTGTTTGTCTCCCCCAGATCACAGTGAGATAACCACTTTAGCACAGTCTGGACCCAGGCCCAGGCCACTGTGGCTCCCTGCCCTTCTGGAAAAGTACGGAAAAAAAAAGAGTTTTCCTAATGGACTCAAGAGCTATATTGCTTTTGGGGGGAGATGCCTAGGCCCAGCCTCTCCAGGACTTCCCCAGAGAGGTCTGGGTTCTGTGCTATTGCAATGTTTCCAAACTACTCCCCCACCCACCCCCCGCCCAGCATCCTTACTCTTATCAAACCTGTTCCCCATTGCTATAGTGACATGGCCTCACCCAGCTCCCTTGGGTGGTCTGGTTGCTTCACAAGACTGAAGCCCTGAGAACATTTTCCTAACATGCAGCCAGAAACTTCTCCTTCCTGTGCCTGGGGGCTGCCCCTCCTCTCCCCTCCCCTCCTTCTCCTTCCCTCCCCTCCCCTCCTGCCAGCCTTCCAGGCCCCCTTCCTGACTGTGGCTGACTATCCTGAGTTGTGTGGCCCTGATCTCTCCTTGGGAAGTTTTTAGTGCTCCAGAAACTGCTGGGGGGTGTGGAGGGGAAAGAAAAAAGATGATCTTAAATTAGGTTTGAGATGGGCCTTGTAGGGACTGACCTTGAGTAACCAGGCTTATGTTGAAGGTATGGCCAGTGGGTAGCAACCGTCCCAGGTGAACTGAGGCGCTGAGGTCTAAGAGGGCTTTTGAACTCCTTCCTCTCTCCCATTCCTCAATTGAAAACATATTAATTTGCCCCCAGGAACTGGGATGGGGGCCTATGTACCAAAGAGGAGGGACTGAGTTGGTTTTGGAATGCATTCTGGCATTCCCTTCTCCCTTCCATCTCATAGAATTCCTAGCTTCTCTCAAGGCTCTGCTCAGGTGCCAACTTTTAGGCAAAGCCTCTCCTGATCCCCCCCAGTTGTCAGGGCTCCCTCCTCAAGTTACCTTGTATTTGCTTCTCTCTGCACATGTCGTCTCCCGCCACCTTCCCCCCACCCCTTTGCCCCAAGTAGAATGTCCCCTACTCATGTAAGAGGTCGTAGAGAATTTCACTCTTGCCTTTGTGTCGGGGCCTGCCTTGCCTTTCCCAAACGCTCTTAATTCTACTACTTTCTCTCTGTTGATTATTTTCTCTTTATCCCATTTGTACTCTCTTTGTATGTATTGGTTTGCATGTTTTCTCTCCCATTAGACTGTGAGCCCCTTGAGGGCAGGGACTGTTTTTTGTCTTTCTTCACATCCCCATGTGGTACATAGTAGGTGATAAATAAATGCTTATTGACCGACCGACTCTCTGTAGAGAGCTGGTAAGAAATGTGCTTTGAATTGAATTTTGCTCAGAAATACACTCTAGCCAAGGAGTCAGGAACACCTCTGGCCCTAGAGTTTCAGTTCCCTAGAAATAGCCTAATAGTTTTCTAGTGTCTTTTGGGGTCAGGTCTCCTGGTTTCCTTCTGGTCACTCTCCTGCTCTCCTCTGGTAATTCATATTTCTTCTTAGATTGTCTCTTTTCTTTCACTAGGAGATAGAACAAAGGGGAGACCTAAGTCTAGCTCAGAGAAGGAAGGTGTCTGGCAGAAGATGATGTCCCCAATTCTAACTCTGGAGTCCTGGCACTGGTTATGACAGTTACCAGCTCCAAACTTCAGGTTCCCTCTTTATATAATCAATCAGTCCATAATAAGCATTAAAGTGCCTACTGGGTGCCAGGTATTGTGCTGGGATGCTGGGGATGCAAAGATAAAGATGAGCTGGTTCCTGGCCTCAAGGAGTTTACATGTGACTGGGAGATATGACATGTTCTCAGATAAGTAAATATAGCATGTCTGTGTGTATATATACACAAGATAAATGTAATGTAATTTTTGTGTATGGGGGTCAACCAATACTTGAAGGAATCAGGATAGGTCTCCTGAAGGAAACAGTGTTTGAATTAAGCTTTTGGTTGTTCTTTTTTGTTTGTTTGGGTTTTTTAAACTAAGCTTTGAGGAGAAAGGGGCTTCAAGAGACAACAGTGAGAAGAGAGAGTGTTCTAGGATTGTTCAAAAGCAATAGCAAGTGTAGCAAGAATATAGAATAGATCAGACAGAGATGTAGGCTGGAGTCAGACTGGGAAGAACTTTTATTATTATTATCATTATTTATTTTATTTTATTTTTGTGAGGCAATGAGGGTTAAGTAACTTGCCCAGGGTCATACAGCTAGTGTCAAGTGTCTGAAGCCGGATTTGAACTCAGGTACTCCTGAATCTAGGGTGGGTGCTTTATCCACTGTGCCACCTAGCTTCCCTGGGAAGAATTTTAAATGCCAAACAGATCAGTTCGTATTTGATGCTAGAAGTCATAGGGAACCACTGGAGTTTCTTATAGTAGGGGCTCAGATCTGCTTCTGGGGGATTTCAGACTGGTAACTGTGCAGAGGATGCTTTGGAGAAGCAGAAACTGGGTGAAGGAAGACCAAGTAGGAGGTTTTTGCAATAGTTCGTGTGAAGAGTGATAAGATCCTGGATGAGGTGGTGTGGATAGAGAGAAGGGGATGGATGGATGGATAGATGGATGGATGGATGGATGGATGGATGGATGGATGGATAGATGGATGTAGGAGTGTGCTAGTAAATGTTTAACAATGCCTTAAGAAAAATGTAATCTGCATTATTTTTTTTGTTTTGTCTTTGTTTTTTTTTGGGGGGGGGCAAGAGGGGATAAGTGACTTGCCCAGGGTCGCACAGCTAGTGTCAAGTGCCTGAGGCAGGATTTGAACTCAGGTCTTCCTGAATCCAGGGCCGATGCTTTATCCACTACTCCACGTAGCTGCCCCTTTAATCTGCATTATAAACCCTTCCTTAAGTCTAGGTAATGAATAAAATGATAAATCAAGCTCGGATGTAAAGCCCTTACCAGTTTCTGAACTGTAAATGCTCACACAGAAAATTTAACAATTGAGAGACAGTTAGAGCTGGCTCCAGCACACCCCATGGATGTGAGAAATATCAAGGAGGTAGAATGGGCAAAACTTGGACAATTAGACCAACTGAATAGATATAGAGAGTAAGCAAGAGGGAAGAATTGAACACAACTGAGTTTCAAATCTGAACTTCTGCCCTCAGTAAAAGTAGGGGAGTTGGGAGGAGGGGTGGCTTCAGGGGCAAAGATGAATTCTATTTTGGACATGTTGAATTTGAGATGGCTGTGAGACACACAGGTGGATATGTCCTACAGGATGGAAGTGATGGGGGCCTAGAATTTATGAGAGTGGTATATTTAGAGATTTGGGAGTCCTCTGCTTAAAGAGGATAAGTCAAATTGATGAGATCAACAAATGAGAAAACACATAGAGAGAAGAGCTCTGGAATACTTCCCACACAGAAAGGGCTAGACATTGGATAATGAACCTGAAAAAAGAGACCAGGAAAGAGAAATTGACAGGAAGAGAACCATAATGGAGCAGTGTATTCAAAACAAAACAAAAAATAACACAGGAAGGAAGGAGAGAAAATATCTGTAAAAATGAGGGGTTGGATTAGATGTCCTCTAAGGTCCCTGCAAACTTATTTCTCTTCTCTGTACACTCCCATAGTTTTTTTGTTTTTTTGTTTGGGGTTTTATTATTATTATTATTTTTTTTTTTGGTGAGGCAATTGGGGTTAAGTGACTTGCCCAGGGTCACACAGCTAGTGTCAAGTGTCTGAGGTCGAATTTGAACTCAGGTCTTCCTGACTCCAGGGCCAGGGCCCTATCCACTGTGCCACCTAGCTGTCCCCCTTAGTTTTCAGATAAGGAAATCTAGGCCTGGGTAAATTAAGTGACTTGCTGAAGGTCACACATGTAGCAAACTTCAGAGGTAAGATTTGAACTGAGGTCCTATATCCTGTAGAGTCAAAGTTCTTTCCACTAACCCACACAATGAAGGGACCATTAGTGACATCAAAGAGAGAGAAATTTTTGTAGAGGTTGGAAAGCAATGAGCTTTTTAGAAGTAGAAGAATTGGGAGAGGAGAAAGAAGAGACTAGTGTAGGGAGCTCTTTCTAGCAGGGAGGGGAGGTATAGAATTGTATTATCAAAGAGATCATTTAGTCCAATCCTCTCATTTTATAGGCAATGAGACAGAGGTCAAAGGGAGTTAAGTGATATGGCTTAGGCCACAGGTTGTAAGTGTCAGAGGCAGGAGGACAAGAGTTTGAGGGGATGGTGTGGCAGGGTGAAAGGTATTTGTTTCTTAAGAATGGTGATTTCTCAGCATGTATGGGTGTGGTAGGGGAAGAGTTTGAGTAGGCTGCTTCAAGGAAGATTAGGAAGAACCTCAGAAGACATCTGGCCAGAAACATACACAGGTTCATCCAGTCTTTGCTTGAAGACCTCCAGCATACACACAGACCTATGTGGACATCCCCATGGATAGATAGCCACAAAACACAAATACATCCATGAACACGTGGACCCTAATCCATGGATGTACATAAAGGCAACTTGGTGGAATGGAAAGAAGGCTACTCTGCGAGGCAAGGAAGTAGTTTTCCTCATCTGTAAAATAGGAATATTGGGTGAACTGATTTTAAGTTTGAGAGCTGGGAATGTGGAAAGCATACTGGTTTGTTGTCAGAAGAGCTGGGTTCAAATTCTGCCTCTGCTAATTACTTCCTTTAGGTAAATCCCTTCTCCCCTGTTGTAAAATGATGGGGTTGGAATAGATGATGGCCCCTTCCAGATTTAGAAACTATAAACAGGGGCCGGGAATGCCTTCTTTCCACTGCAGGACACTGTCTCTCTTGGATGACCTCTACTTCCCTTTCAGCTATGTCCCTTGCACATCCACAAGCCAGAAATGTTTGTCCCAGCCTACCCTCTTCACAGTGACCCTAGTTAGGGTCATAGTATCTAGAGATGAATGGGACACTGAGAAGCCCTCTCTAGTCCAACTCCCTCCCTTTACAGATGTGGAAACTGAGGCCCCCAGAAGAGTGACTCGCTCCAGGTCAGACAGGTAATAAGTATGGAGGTGGTATTCGAAACTAGGGCTTCTGATTCCGACACAATCTCAGAAGGACCATCGCTGAAAGACTTCAAGAACAGACCCCCATAACTTAGAACTTCCCAGCTCCCTGCTCGAGTTTATTGCACTCACAGTCCTGTCTTAACCATGTGTTTTTTTTTTTTTTTGGTGAGGAAGGTAGAGAAAGAGGGCTGTGTGTGTGTGTGTGTGTGTGTGTGTGTGTGTGTGTGTACAGTGTAGAGCTTCAGCTTTGAGGATCTCTGCTTTGAAACCTTCATTCTTAGCCCTCCCCACCATCCCCTCCCAGCCCTGCAAGTTCCTGTCCCCCCTCCCCTCCCTTTAGCCATAACCGCAACCCCCACCACCATCCTATCCTTTTGTGAAACAGCCCGGGCCGAATGGAGTTTGCCCCCTCCCCCATTTGAAATCCATTCTCCTCTGCCCCTCCCTTATAGACACTGAACCCAGTATGTTGTCTTAACGCAGGATCTGATGGGCCAGTAGAGGGGGAGAAAAGGACGGGGATGGGGGGAGAGGGAAGAGAAGCATCGTCTATTCACCCGCTCCCCCTCCTGGAAAAGAACAATGAGCGTGCTAATCAGGAAGGTAAGAGCGGGGTTTGTGAAAGGGGCGCGACTTCAAAGCTTAGGAAGCAGCCCCTGGAGGGACAGGTGAATTATGAACCTTGAGTCACATGCCCTGCGTTCCCCTTGAACTCCGGTTCCTGTGCCTGTGTATACAAGTTGAGAAATGCTCAGGGTAAATATTTAGAATTAATCGTTTTCGCAGCACCTCCAGCCTCCCTGTCGGGGTGAGGGGGACTGGGGAGGGGGGAATGGGGGAAATGGGAAAGACCCCAGGCTTTCCACTGCAAAAGTGAATTCCTGTAGTCCCACCACTCCAGTCCCCTCCCTTCCCGGGCCCCACAGAGTCACCCCCACTCATCCTAACACTTGAAAACCTGCCCAGTTGACCAGTCTCAAAAAGTTGGTAGTACCCCTGCTTCCTTCCCTACCTGATTCTCCTCTAAGGGATAGTGTGGGAGGTATACTTCAGATGATACAATCATAACATCTGGAAGCTAAGGGGTCCAGTAGGTAGAGTGCTGGAGTAGTTGGCTCTTTGACGGTGATGGTGGCTATAAGAACTGGCTCTGTGACCCTGGGCAAGTCACTTAACCTCTATCTGCCTCATCTGGAAAAAACGAGGATCATACTAGCTCCTACCTCTCAAGCTTGCTGTGAGGATCAAATGAGATAATATCTCTTGGTTTAATATCTGTAAAACACATAGCATAGTGCCTGGTACATAGTAGATGCTCAATAAATGTTTATTCCCCTCCCCTCCCCTCGTTCAAATTCCAGTTGAATGAAATTTACTGGTAATAATCATTGGCAGGTATATACCTCTTTCAATCCTCAAAGCAACCCTAGGAACACTTTATTTAATCTGGCCTAAAATTCCTGAGATGAAACACTTTCCCTTATCAATATTGACTGGCCCTTGCTCTCTAATAGTCTTAGAGAGTTATCTGAGCCACTGGTGTTAAAGTGACTTGACCAGGGTCCTGAAGTTAGTATGTGTGAGAGGTCGGATTTGAATCTAGGTCACACTAATTCTCAAAGCAGTTATTGTGCCTATTTTGCAGATGAGGAAACTGAGATTCAAAGAGTTAAATGACTTGCCCAGGTTCACAGAGCTAACTCATATCTGAGGTGAGATTTGAATGCATTCCCTCCAACCCCAGGGCTGTGTCAAGCAACCTATCCACTGTGTCAAGCTGCTGTCCCAAATTTAGTAAGTTGTAACCTCGGATCTGTCACTAATACCTTTGAGCCGTCATTTCCTCATCTGTAATATGGGGACAAGAATGCTCTTCCAGACCTACTCCAAAGAAAGTGTGTGGTGAATCTTGAAGCATATGAATGCGACTTGTTCTTATGCCCACCAACACTGTCAAAGATACCTCTTTGACTCAGCCTTGTTGAAAGTCATGGAAAGAGCCAACCACTGTGAAATAGGAAATATGGATTCTAGTTTGGGCTCAAGAATGAATTTGCTGTGTGACCTTGGACAAGTCACTTAAAACAATCCAAGCCTTAGTTTTTCATCTGTATGCTGAGGGGTCGGGATGAGATCATTTCTTAAGGTTGCTTTCCAGTTTAGACATGCTCTAATTCCCAGAATGGGGCCCCATCCTCCCCCAAAGATGGCCATTCTGTTGCTGAAGGGGAGAGAGAATGTCAGACAAAGGAGTGTTTGGACTTCGGTGTTCAGATTTTCTTGATTGAACCTGCCCAGCACTGGAACGCCTTCTTGAAAGGCCATTGAGATCGAGCCCAGGCCTTATCAAAGATAAAACATTTGAGACTAAACAGTCTTTTTATAGATCAGAGCTGGGCTCCAGAATGCATTCTCCCCCTTGGCTCCCCTGCCCCCCGCCCCAGACCAACTCCAGGCTGCCTCTGTGAGCAACAAAAATAAACCTTATGTGGGGGTTCTTGGGGGAAAAGACAAGGCCAGGATTGGGTAGCGAGAGTGGCTTGCTAGGGAAAGGAGGCAAATCTGAGACATGCTGAGGAGCCCAGCATAGTGGCGGTGGTCTGAACTGGTCTCACATCTGTCCCCCTGGGGGAGGTGGGCGGGGGCTACAAAGGGTCTCCTGGTAGCCAAATGTGTTGGGCACACACACAGACACAAACATCAGTTGTGCACCCAGGCATTCACTGACAAACGACCACTGGCACATGGTTCAGACACAAAAACACACATTAAATCCCCTCCCTACATGTACATGAAACTTTGGCACTTCCATGTGTGATACCAAGGGGTACCCACGTATGTCATTGTGGGTGCTCTGGGACTGTTCCTCTAGGGAAGATTCTCCCAGGGAGGAGATCAGTGGGCATTCTTCCCTTCTTCCCAAGTATTCTCTCCATGTTCTCAGATTCCCTATTTCCCAATTTATACAGCTCTTGGAATTCTACTTCCATGAAATCCTCTTGGATCGATACCATCCTCCTCATCAGCATCTTTTAGGGTCCCCAGCCTTCCTGGAAGGCTGTTTAGGTGCTTCTCCTGATCTATCCAAGCGAAAGATGGTCACTCCCTCTTTACACACTACTAGTGCCTCTGTCTGGACTTCTTTGCTTCCATAACTATACACCTTGCATTATATTTACCTATCTGGGTATATTTTGAACCCTCTTCAGGAAATTGTAAGCTCTTTGAGAGCAGGGACTGTTTAGTTTCTTCTTCATCATCTATACTAGTTGCTTAAGAAATGTTTCTTGAGTTGAATGGCATGCCTATGGTTACCTCCCCAGCTCCCTCTCCCTCAAAATATTTAGAGTTTAAGATATAAATACCTTGGGGGCAGCTAGGTGGCACAGTAGATAAAGCACTGGCCCTGGATTCAGGAGAACCTGAGTTCAAATCCAGCCTCAGACACTTGACACTTACTAGCTGTGTGACCCTGGGCAAGTCGCTTAACCCTCATCACCCTGCCAAAAATTTTTTTTTAAAAGGGTGTCTGACTTCAACTGTAAATTCATTGAGGACAGGGACCATGTGTTGGCCTAGAACAGAGTTCAAGGTTGGAGGTACCTAAAGGCTCTTGTAATGTTGATAGACATATGACAGTGCTCACGGAGAGAAAGCTACTCATCCCTTATCTCATCCTCATAAATTGACCCACTTTTCTAATCCTGGTCTATATGAGAATGCAGCTCACAGATCAACACAGACTGTACGCAAATGTGAGCCCCCATATTCCTAGGCGACTCAGAAGGTTGGAAAAGCCACTCTTTTTCCAGATACTCTCATTTATTTTCTGCTTTCACCCGCATCTTTTTTTTTTTTTGCCCTGAAAACTTCCCTCTGGAAACATACTAACTGGGAGAGGTAAGCAGGCGCTTACAGGGGAACCGGTGCTGGCTCTGGAGCCAGAGGACTTGGGTATGAATCTTGCCTCTGATGCTTACTGCCTATGTGACCTTGGGGCAAGTCACTTTATCTCTTTAGGCTCCAGTTTCCTCATCTGTAAAGTGAGAGGGTTGAACTAGCTGGCCTCTGAGGTCTGAGGTCCTTCCAACTCTAGATCTATGCTCCACGGATTGTTATTTTAGCAAGTATAGGGCTTGTCAAAGGGAAGGTGGCAGTAAAAGAGCTCCTATTGGCTGGGGCAGTTTGCCATTTTAGATAAGACAGACAAGGCAGAGTGATTTCAGTTGGGAGCCTGCTACAGAAACAGTGGTTCTCAAATTATTCGTCTCTGGATCTCGCCCTGAGGTCTCTGGGGGTTGGGGAGAGGGGGAAATTCAGGACCTCTGCTTTGATAAACACTAATAAGATAAAAGGAGACAAAAGAATGACTTCTGAAGCCAGTAGTCTTTCTTTACCCCTAGCCTCTGGTCCCTGGAATATTTTAGATGAAAAACCTTTTTTTTTTTTTTTTTAAACCATTAGAGTGATTAATCTGGAAACTTGCCCATAATAGTCATGTCTTCTACAGGAGTAAGTGCTGGACAGCAGAGTAATCATTGGTTTCCCTAGCCCCATTTCCTTTTAAGGAATTCAGATACTTCTGCTGTCCCAGTCTCAGCTAGAATCACAAGTGCACCTAAGGGGGGTGGGGAGGAGGAAATGTTGGAGACCTGGGTGCTAGTTCTGGTTCTGCTACTAACAACTAGCTGTGTGACCCTGGGTAAATCACTTGACCTTTCTTTCTTTCTTTCTTTTTAAAGTGAGACAATTAGGGTTAAGTGACTTGCCCAGGGTCACACAGCTGGTAAGTGTTAAGTGTCTGAGGTCGGATTTGAACTCAGGTACTCCTGACTCCAGGGCTGGTGCTCTATCCACTGCACCACCTAGCTGCCCCTATCACTTGACCTTTCTAAGCTTCAGCTTCCTTTTCTGTAGAATGAGGGTTTTGACTAAGATGATCTCCGTGGACCCTTCCAGCTATTAAATCTTTGACCCTGAGATAAAAGGGATAAAGGGAATATGGGTAAATTGAGGCATAGAGGGGGAACAGCTCCAAAGGGGAAGAACAATAGAAATGAATCCTGTCTCTCTCTCCATTTTGGTCTCTGGAAGACACATCCTTGTAATGTCCAACTGGCAGTGAGTATTTGAGGTGGTGGTATTTGTTATAAAAACTCCTGTGGCTCTCAGAACAAATAAATTTAAAAAGCATTGAATAAGTGCTTGCAAGGGTCAGGTACTGGGCTAAGTGCTGGGGATATAAATGCCAGCAATCAAAAAAAAAGACAGTCCTTGCCCTTAGGAAACTGACATTCTAATGGAAGACTGCTCCTATAGAGTAGAGGAAATGGATGGGAGGAAAGGGGAAGAAGCTAAAGGAAGCCTGGAGATGCCAAAGAAGAGGCATGGTAGGGCTGGCACTGGGTAAAAGCAGGTGGAAACTCACCAGTCAGTGGGCAGGGCCAGAAATCTGAATTCCACCAAGGAGGTGTGCAAGAGTGTAGCTTGCATGGGTTTGGAGATGACCTCTGGGCACAGGACAGCCACAGTGACAATGGCAGGAATGATCTCACCTTCTTGTACTTTCTTGCCTTCCTCTTAGGGATCTGAGCATGAACAACCTCACGGAGCTCCAACCTGGCCTCTTCCTTCACCTGCGCTTTCTGGAGGAGCTGTGAGTAGAAGTCACTCTTTGCCATGGCTGGGGATAAGGGTGGGCTGGAGTTAGGCAAAGCCTGCTGAAGTGGGAGGCCCCTAGGATTAGGGCCTGGGAGAGGGTATCCATGGGGAGCTGGCTCTGGGCTTCCTCCAGGACAGGATCTGAGCTAGGGGTTCCCAGGAAGGAGGAGAGAGGGGAAGGCTAGGGAGGGGCTGGGAAAGAGGAAATGCTGATGATACTGGTGACTAAATGTGTTCATTCAGCTAGGTATCACTGTGGATTAGAGCAGGGAATAAAGAGGAAGGGAACAAGCATTTATTAAGTGCCTACTATGTGCCTGGCACTGTGCTATGCATTTTACAAATGATTTCATTTGATCTTGGAGTCAAGACCTGAGTTCAAATCTAGCCTCAGATACTTACAAACTGTGTAATCCTAGGAAAGTCACTTAACCTCTGTTTACCTCATTTTCCTCATCTGTAAAATGGGAATAATAACAGCACCTATTTCCCCGAGCTGTTGTGAGGATCAAATGAGATAACTTAAAAATTTTTTTTTGGTGGGACAATGAGGGTTAAGTGACTTGTCCAGGGTCACACAGTTAGTAAGTGTCAAGTGTCTGAGGTCGGATTTGAACTCAGGTCCTCCTGAATCCAGGGCTGGTGCTTTATCCACTGCACCACTGTAGAATGCTTTGTAAAATTAAAATACTACATAAATATCAGCTATTATTATTAATACTAGGACATAGTATTTTTATAATGAAAATATTATCCACATTCTTACAGAGAAACATTAGAATTTGTATTCCTATTGTTGTTTTAGTCATTTTCAATCATGTCCCTTTGTGACCCTTTTGGGGTTTTCTTGGCAAAGATACTAGAATGTTTGCCACTTGCACTGGGGGTCACACAGCTGCTAAGTGTTTGAGGCTAAATTTGAACTTAGGTCTTCCTGCCTCCAGGCCTGGGGCTCTCTCCTTTGAACCACCTGGCTGCCCTTATTCCTACATTAGAGTCTCCCATTCAAGTGCCTTATCATGGCACAGAGATGAAACACAAGCTCTCATAGTCCATCTCAGCTGAAAAAGACTTCAGGATGGGTCCAACATTCATCATTATATCCTTTTCCCCAAGAACTAGTCTTGCTAAGTTCTGAAAAGTCTCCTCAGTCATTCAATCAACAAGCATTTATCATGCATCTCTTACAATTCTGGAGCTTGGGCTTCAAAGACTGACGGAAGTTAAAAGTCCCTCCCTTTGAGTTCACATCCTACTGGGTGGCAGGTGAGAGTAGAAGACAATCATGCAGAATACATAAGCCAGGGACCAGGATTAGGAAAGCTCTCATATAGGAGGGTCTTTCTAGTCTATAAGAGACAGAGGCAGGGAGGGCCAGAGAAGCCAGCTTCCTCTCCTTTCTTTAGCTGTTCATCTGTCTTTGTTCTCCTGCCCTTCTCTTGCTGAGTCCTGTCCCTCTTCATTTGAAGTGTATTTGAACAAGACAAAAGAGGGGACACTTAAAGATGCGGAGCACCTGGGTCACTTCAACTCTCAGAAAGAAGAAATGGGATGGTAGAAGATTCCAGAGAAAGAGGGGCTACTCCCACTTGGTAGGAACCTTAGCACTCCACCTTTTTCATCTCTGCATCTGGGACAAGGACAGAAACAAGAGTAGAAAAGGAGAAGGCAGTCTCTCTGACCCCTGCCTTCCTAGGGTACTTATTCTCTCCTCCCTCAAGTGAGGAGAGGGAAAATTATCACTAACTGAGCATGATAAGTGAACCAGTAAGTATTTCATCATTGAACCAAAGAACGTCAGAGCCAGAGAAGATCCTAGATATTATCTAGTTCAACTTTTTAAATTTTAATTATATATTTTCTTCAATTATTAAGCAATTTTTTGTCCCTCTTGTTCCCCCTTCACTGGAGAAAAATAAAAATAAAATTCTTCGAAGAAAGAGGCATAGTCAAGCATAATAAATTCTTATATTAGCCATGGCCAAAAACGTGTTTTATTCTGCATATTTGTCCATCACCTATCCAGAGGTCATGAGGAAGGCCTATTCTTCATCACAGCCCTCTGGAATGATCATTGATCATTGAGTTGCTTAGAGTTCTTAAATCTTTCAGAACTGTTTTTTTTCTTTTTACATTATTGGGGTGTTAGTATGAATTGTTCACTGGGTTCTGTTCACTTTATTCTACATCAATGCCTACATGTCTTCTCCTTTCCCCCCCACCCCATTTCTTTTTTTTTTCAGGGCAATGAGGGTTAAGTGACTTGCCCAGGGTCACACAGCTAGTAAGTGTCAAGTGTCTGAGACCAGATTTGAACTCAGGTACTCCTGAATCCAGGGCCGGTGCTTTACCACTGTGCCATCTAGCTGCCCCTCCCCCCCATTTCTTACAATAGTATTTCATTACATTCATAGATCATAATTTGTTCAGACATTCCCCAATTGATGGGCACCTCCTTAGTTTCCTGTTTCTCCCTGCTAGAAAAGAGCTCCCATAAGTACTTTTGCACATATAGGACTTTTCCCTCTTTCTTTGATATCTTTGGGGTATAGACCTAGTATCACTAGGTCAAAGGGTATACGCAATTTAATTGGGGCATAGTTTCAAATTGCTTTCCAGAGTAGCCAGACCAATTTATAGCTCCACCAACATAGCATCAAAGTGCCTGATTTCCCATAACCCCTCCAACATCTGTCATTTTCCCTTCTTGTCAGTTTTGCCAGTCTGCCCCCTTGTTTTACAGATAGACTCAGGGAGGTGAAAATATTGCCGAAGGTTACACAACGGGCAAGTGGAAGAGCTGAGGCTTGAACCAAGATCTCCTGATTCCCTTTTCTATATTCTTTCTACTAGGCCACCCTGACTTCCTGTTAGTGAGAAACTACCATGTGCAAGGCCATGGGGATACCCTGTATATGTAGGGGATGCATAGGAGTATATTCATTTTAACATTTGTTAAGCACATGTTATGTGCTAGGTACTAGAGTGAGGGTAGAGTTTATATTCAGATAGGGGTAAGGGTTACACCTGTGATTTCGTTGGTCCTAGGGAATTTCCAGGTGAGGAACCTTTCTCTAGTAATGCAGGTTAGTACCTTCTCTGCAACGTATAGCATTTGAGAGGTTCCTAAAGCGCTGAGAAAGTAAGTGATTTGTCCAAGGTCATGCAGCCAGTATATGTCAGAGAAGGTGTTCTTAGCTTTGAGACTAGCTCTATCTCCCTCATAGACAGTGCTTCCCAGGTAACGATATATCACATGATTATTTATGTTGTATCATATTCTATAGAATTGATATATCCTCTATGACAGATAATTATATGTGTATGTATGTTTGTATATATATATACATATGCACACACACACATATATATGTCCATTAGAATAGTGTGGATAAAGTGATGTGTGAAATCTAAGGGGAAAAGAACTGTTTAAAGATAGTTCCTTGGTCAGCTAGGTGGCGCAGTGGATAGAGGACCGGCCCTGGATTCAGGAGGACCTGAGTTCAAATCTGGCCTCAGACACCTAACACTTACTAGCTGTGTGACCCTGGGCAAGTCACTTAACCCCAATTGCCTTACCAAAAAAAAAAAAAAAGATAGTTCCTGCCCTCAAGAAACTCATAGTCTAAAAGAAAGAAAGAAAGGAAGGAAGGAAGGAAGGAAAGAAAGAAAGAAAGAAACTCATAGTCTAGTTCTGATCTATTGAAAACAAGAGCCAATAGCTATGTAAGTCATAGGTTTTGGAGGATTTAGAGCTGGAAGGGGCTTTAGACATCAATGCACCAGGGGTTCTTAACCTGGGGTCTATGATTTGATTTTTTTAAAATGATAATTGTATTTCAATATAGTTGGTTTCCTTTCTAATCCCATTATTTTATGCATTTAAAACATTACAAAAAATAAAAGAGCTAGCTGTGTGACCCTGGCCAAGTCACTTAACCTTCATTGCCTTGCAAAAAATTAAAATTAAAAAATTAAAAAGAGCATTATTCTGAGATGGGATCCACGGGCTTCCCCAGATTTCCATAGGGATCCTTGACATAAGAACCTCTGATCTAGTCCAACACTCTTATTTTATGGAGGAGGAGATTGAGGCTCAGAGGTGATAATCAACTAACTCAAGAGCCTCCATGTTGGATTTGAACCCAGGCCCTATGATACTAAATCCACTCTTTCTACTGTACTAGGAAGTCTTCAGAGTCACACTGTTCTTCATCATATGCTGTGGCAGGTGAGGGGTGCAGCTAAGAAATCAGAAGGTTTATGTTGGGACTGTTGTGAGGGTTGTGGGGAGGTGAGATTGGGGATTGACCAGAGATAGAGCATCTTTACTTAGAGAGGACTCCAACAAGAACCATTAACTAAGCACTAAATGTGGAAGACTGTGTTAGATGCTGGGGGAGAGATACATGATTTTGATATAACATGTCCCTGCCCGCAGGGAGCTTCCAGTCTAGAACAGACACTCTGTAGACAGCCTTTAATGACACACTTGCCCTTCTTTTGGGGGATACCCTGGAGCTCTCAAATGCAGAAACAGGAACCTGAAAGTAAGCTCAGCCAGTCCAGTTCTGATATGCAGCTCCAGGTTGGATGTGCACCCAGTCAGCTCTAGCGTACTCTGTAGAGCCCAGAAAAGGACAAGCCAGGACCCTAGTGCCTTCCCTGTAAGGTTGTTTTGGATTCATGTCATGTGTATCCTGCATAGACCTATGTGGATTTCTCCATTAGAATGGAGGTTCCTTGAGGGAAAGTATTATTTTTGCTTTTTCTTTGTATGGCACACAATAAGCACTTAATAAATGCATATTGATTTGTTGACTGACTGATCGACCTAGACCAACCCAAATGAAGTTATCACGCATTACAAAAACAGTAACACAAAGGGAAGAGATCCAGACCCAAGCATTGTAGGGACCACGGGCTCTCCCAGCCTCAATTGTCCTCTTCCTTGGGAGAAGGGAAGGGAACACTGACACTCACACAATGCTCTTGTCACTACTCCATTCTCTCTCACCTAGTTTTAAGCTACTTTCCAAATAACACTAAAACAGTGCACACCAGCCCTCTTTCCGATCTGTGGCACCTTGAAATAGAGGCAGCTAGGTGGTGCAGTGGATAGAGCACTGGCCCTGGAGTCAAGAGGACTTGAGTTCAAATCTCACCTCAGATGCTTACTAGCTGTGTGACCCTGGGCAAGTCACTTAATCCCAATTTCCTTAAACATTTGGGGCCAACTCCAGTCATTCTGATGTATATCTTACCACTGGACCCAGATGGCTCTGGAGGAGAGAGTGAGGTTGGTGACCTTGCATAGCCCTCCCTCACTTAAATCCAATTCACTGCAAGTTATGACATCACCCTGATGTCGTGTTTCTCTTGGAGAATGAAGGACAAACAACAACAACAGGGAAGACTCCTTGAAATGATCCAGCACATACATGCTATAATCAGCCCTTCCTTGCTTTACATATTCCTTGGAGCAGCAAAAAATGAATCAATCACCAAGTATTCATTCATAGGCAGCTAGGGGGTGCAGTGGATAAAGTGCTGTACCTGGAGTAAGGAAGACCCGAGTTCAAATTTGGCTTCAAACACTTACAAGCTGTTCAAACCTGGCAAACCACTTAACCTCCACCTCAGTCTCCCCATCTGTAAAATGGGGATAATAATAGCACTAATAATGCACTAATGATGGTAATAATTGCAACCTCCCAAGTTGCTGTGAGGATTGAAAGAGATAATATTTGTAAAGTACTTGATAACATCAAAGCACTCCATATAAGCTAGCTATTATTGTTATTATAAGGTATCTAATATTATTCTTGAGGCAAAAGAGAGATGAGGCTCAAGACATTCTGTACAATGAGATGGATTCAGAGCTTGTTGAATAACGTGATTCAGACTAGCCATCAATGGTTCTGTCAGTTTGATAGGTTGTTGTTTGTCCTTAGTTCTTGAAGCTGACCATGACATCAGGGAGGTGCTGTCATGACTTGCACTAAATTGGATATAACTGAGGGAGGGCTGTGCAAAGTCACCAGCCTCACTCTCTCCTCCAGAGCTATCTGGGTCCATTGGCAAGATATATTATCAGAACTACAGGTGATGGCCCCAAAGAAATGGGAGACCTTGGCCCTTTAAGTGAAGGCCTTTCACAGGTCTCAGTTTGCCTGAGGCAACACCCATTCAGTGATTAAGGCTAGGTAAGAAAGGGGAGGGGCACCTAGGTGGTACAGTGGATAAAGCACTAACCCTGGATTCAGGAGGAACTGAGTTCAAATGTGACCTCAGGCACTTGACACTTATGAGCTGAGTGATGCTGAACAAGTCACTTAACCCTCATTGCCCTACAAAACAAAAAACAAACAAAAGAAAGGAGGCAAAGAAAGGCCTCCTTTGTCCAGTCAAAAAGAAAACAAACAAATAAATAAATAGATGGGGGTGGGGAGAGACCCTCAGGGTTTCTGGCCAAATAGAAACAATTTTTAATTTGACAGGAAATTTCCACTGGAGTGCCCCAGGGGTCAGTGCTTGGCCCTATGCTGTCTGACAGATATATCAATGACTTGTATAAAGGCATAGATGACATCTTTTATCCCATTTGCAGGAGGGAAAACATATGCATTAGATGACAGAGTTAGTATCCAGCAAGATCTTGGTGGGTTAGAAAACTGGGCTTAATGTAATTGTTGTTCATTTGTGTCCACCTCATCATGACCCCATGAACCATACTATCCATGTGGTTTTCTTGGTGAAGATATTGGAGTGGTTTGCCATTTCCTTTGCCAGTGGAGTAAGGCAAACAGAGATTAACCGACTTGCCCAGGGTCACACAGGTAGTAAGGGTATAAGACTAGATTTGAACTCAGGTGTTCCTAACTCTATCCACCTGACTGCCTCCTAAATGTAATTAGTTGACCTTTAATGGACATACATGAAAGAGTCATCTTTGGGTTCTAGAAGCCAACCTCAGAAATATAAAGAGGCATGAATGGACAGAATTTTGTTTAAAAACATTTAGGGGTTTTAATGGACTACAGACTCAATCAGAATCAACAGTGCAATATGGCAGCCCCAAAACTATGTGATCTTGGGCTGCATTAAAATGACACAGTTAACATGAATTGCGGGGGAGGGACAATTCCTGTGCCCTGCCCTGGTTAGACCCCTTTGGGAGTATCGTGTTCACTTATGGGCACCACATTTTAAGAAGTAAGTGATAAACTAAGAACGGTGGATGTTTAGCCTGGAGAAGACTCAGGGAGGCCATGATGTTCTCTTCAAGGACTGGAAAGGCTTTTTGGTTAGAAGAGGGATTAAGCTTGTTCTGCTCCGTCTGGCCACCCAGAGCCCCATTAGGACTCCAATGGGCGGGCATTTCAAAGAAACGAAACCCTCAACAATGAAAGCTATTCCGCAGTGCACAGGTCTGCCTCACAGGCAGTGGGTGCTGCCTCATTGGAGTCTTCAGGCTAAAGCTGGATGACCAATGAATGTTTGGGGTACAGGGGGAGTCTTCTTGAAGCATGCTTTGGACTCAGGTGCTTAGGTCTGTTCCAGCTCTGAAATTCTATGATAACCCACTTGGGGAGGCCAAACCTACAAGCAGAAAACAGCTGGAAAACAATTCTGACATTGAGAAATAGGGCAGTGGATATTCAAGTGCCAATTATTAATTTCAGGTGTCACTTGTCTATTCCATCCTCACAACTTTTCTAGCATACTGCCCTTCTCTTCATTCCTGTGACTACCATGATGGCAGTTTAGGTGTTTGGCATTTTTTGCCTGGACTATTGTAGCCTACTCTTAATTGTAGCTCCCGGCTTCTAATCCCTACCCTTCAATTGGCCCTCTTCATAGCAACCAAAGTGATATTCCCAAAGAACAAGACAAATCAAGACAGTTCCATGCTCAGGAAGCTCCAGGTCCTCCCTTATGTCTCTAGGATAAAATACAAACTTCTCTTTTTGAACTTCAAAGTACTTCATAGCCATGATCCAACCTGTCTCTCCAGACTGATTTTCCAGGCCTTCTCCTTCTAACTTCACTGGAATGCCTACTTTACTCCTATGTGACATCTGATCTTCCAGCACCATGGCTTTGTACAGGTTGTCTATCTCTCATGTCTGAAATGCTCCCCTTCCCCAGCTCCACTTCTTGGACTCTAGCCCTCTTTGAGAAGGGGCTTACATTCCACCTCTTACAGGAAACTTTTCCAGATTCCCCCTGTGATTGTGCTCTCCCCAGAAATTACCTTGGATTTATATTTTATATATCTTTTGCATTACTTAATTATCTGTGTTATCATGGTTATCCTTCTACTAGACTGTAGGCTTTTTAAAAAAAGATTATTTTCCTTGTTAAAAAAAACTTAAAGAAATGATCCCTTCATTTCCAAATATGCTCCTTTTTTCTCTACCATGAAAGACATCTCTTGTAATAAAAATAAAAAGAGAAAAAAAAAGGAAGGAAGGGAGGGAGGGAGAGAGAAAGAAGAAAGAAAGGGAGAAAGAAGAAAGAAAGGAAGGAAGAAAAAAAGAAAAAAGAAAGAAAGAAATAAGGAAAGAAGGAAGGAAGGGAAAAGAAAGGAAAGGGAAGGGAAGGAAGGAAAAGAAAAGAAAATAGTTTATGGAAATTATATAGCTCATCAATTAATCTGACAGTATATGCAATAGTCCATACCCGTAACCCCCCCACACACACACTTTTCCAAAGAAGGGAGGGAGGACATATTTTCATCTTTTCTTAGGCCAAGCTTAGTAGAATGTCCTTTCCTTTTAGGCATATAGTAGTTGCTTATTATTTGTTGAATTGAATTAAAGGAGATTTAGGGTAAAAGACTGTGCATGGGGGCTAACCAGTGAAGGCATACTATCAAAACTCTAGAACTGGGTGGGTGCTTATATTCCAACTTACTCATTTTGCAGCTGAGGAAACTTTAGGCTCAGAGAAGCTACTTGACCAAGGTCACACAGGTACTAAGTGGCAGAGCAAGGGATTGGTCCCTCAGGTCTATAACTCCAGGTTCAGCACTTTCCCACTGTACCATATTGCCTCTTAAAGAGAAAAGTCCTAAGCAGCCATCTTAAAGGAAGTCATGGAAATGTTAGGTGGTAAGAGGAGCTTCTGGGGGGGATGAACAAGAATAAGCAGCAAGATGAATCCCGCCTTAGATACTAGCTGTGTGACCTTCGGCAAATCAGTTAACCTGTTTGCCTCAGTTTTCTCATCTGTAAAAATGGAGATAGTAATAACACCTACCTCGAAGAGTTGTTGTGAAAGGAAAATCAGATAATTTTTGTAAAGCACTTAACAGTGATTGGCACAGAGCAGGTGCTATACAAATGCTGTTTATCACCACCACCACCACCACCATCAAAGATAAGGCTTATAGAATCACAGAACTTCTAAAAGGGAAGGTGTCCTAATGGCCATCTAGTTCAACTTATACCAGAAGCAGTCATCTTTCATGACTTACCTTACACTCTAGCTACAACATATATTTAGCTAATTTGAGAAGGTGAGACTAAGGAATATGACATAGCTAGGGAATAACAGAAGGCCTCGTTTTCTACATGATTTATTCACTCATTCAATCAAGCAACCATCAAACAGCAGTCACTTATTTTTTTTTTTTTTACGGGGCAATGGGGGTTAAGTGACTTGCCCAGGGTCACACAGCTAGTAAGTGTTAAGTGTCTGAGGCTGGATTTGAACTCAGGTACTCCTGAATCCAGGGCCAGCGCTTTAACCACTGAGCCACCTAGCTGCCCCCAGCAGTCACTTATTAAATGCCCAAATGGAGATTCAGCAAATCCTAAGAACTAGGAATGTGCCATCTACATTTTTTATCTCTTGAGGTTAACCTGCTCTGCACATAGTAGCTGATTAATACATAGTTATTGAATTGAGTTGATCCTAAGCTATGGGTCTCTCAAAGGTCACTTTTATATCAGATTCTCATTTATTCAGTATCTTCACATCTGGGAGGTCAGATAACCCAATTACATTTTCTCCAATATAGTTCCCTTCTTCAAGATGGTTTCCAAGTCTTACTTACTATATTGTCTGTGTGATCCTTGGGCAAATCACCTAACCTTCCAGGTCCCAGGCAATTCTCTAAAAACTGTAAATTTCAGATAATATGTCAGTCTACATTGGTAAAGGAAGCTTTTCATTTGTAGCCCACATTAATGAAATCACAAGGTCATTGGGAAAAATGTAGTTTTCATGATAAATATCCAAATAAAGATGCTATTGCCAAGGATTAGTAATAAAACAACTTTAAAAATTAACTTCTTTACCTTTTTTTTTTTTGGTGGGGCAATGAGGGTTAAGTGACTTGCCCAGGGTCACACAGCTAGTAAGTGTTAAGTGTCTGAGGCTGGATTTGAACTCAGGTCCTCCTGAATCCAGGGTCAGTGCTTTATCCACTGTGCCACCTAGCTGCCCCCAACTTCTTTACCTTTTAAAGGAGTAAGAATTTACTTAGGCAAGCCATTTTTTCCCCCCTCCAGGCCTCAGTTTATACCACTGTAAAATGCAGGGTTTAGACTTCCTGATCCCTAGAGTGGCTTCCAGTTCTAACAGTCTATTATTCTGTGGTCACAGTAATCTCTCTGAGGCTCTGCAAGATCAATAAATACCTTCTGAATCATTAAAGATGAAATTATATTTAATGTAGTTTTCACACTGAGTGCATTTTTCTTTGTATTCTTTGAAAACCGGCACTCCTTGTGTGGTGAGTATGATCATTCTCAATGACTCAGAATGTTAAATTTACTAGAACAGCCAATTTCCCTGAGACCTCTGGATAAATGAGAGTTTACCATATTTGGTTTTGGAATGCCATGGGACACACACATACTTCCCCACTTACACACACGCACACGCGCGCGCGCACACACACACACACACACATTGGTTTTGGGAATGCAATAGGGAAAACACACATACCTACCATGTATACTCACCCTGAGTCTGTCTGTCTGTCTCTCTGCCTTTCCCAGACCCCCTAGCCCTCACCCCTTCTTTTCTTCATCCTGTCAGGGTCTTAGAGCCAGGCTGAGTAGTCAGGGATAGGATGCTGTGGGTGATCCAAGACTATAATCCTTTCCAATATAATTGAGAATTGACTGTAATCACTGACAAAACCCACCCCTCCCTTCAGGTAACCCTTCATATTCTCCTTCCTTCTGTTTTACAGCCGTCTCTCCGGAAATCACCTCTCCCACATCCCAGGACAAGCATTTTCCGGTCTCTACAGCCTGAAAATCTTGTAAGTATAGGTATATGTCACATTACACACAGGCATGCGTTCCTGAACAAGCTGTGGGTAAAACTTTCATGTCAAAAGTCGACGTCACAACATGACTAATGCAGAAATGTGTTTAATGTGATTGTACCTAATAACCTATATCAGATGGCTCTCTGTCTGGGGGAGTGGGGAGAGAAGGGAGGGAGAGAGAAAAAAATTTGGAACTCGAAATCTTATAAAAACAAATGTTGAAAGCTAAAAAAAGAGCCAACAGTGCCCCCCAAATTTTACTTTCCCATTTGCTTACTTTACTATTTCCTTGATCCTTATTTTTGATTGATTTTTAATTGACAGAAACCCCCAATATTTGAATTTCTCTGATTCCACCTTTGCCATGTGAACATGGGGCTAGAAAACCAAAAACCAACCCTTGCCTTTAAGGAAAGGACATTTTACCACCCTTGACCTAAGAGAAGATGAAAATGTGCCCTCCCTCTGTTCATTGGAAAAGTGGGGGCTATGGATACAGAACAGTGCCTATACTGTTAGATCATGTGATGGGCTGAATAGTTTTGAGGGTCTATTTTCTTTTCTTTTTTTCTTTTTTTTTGCGGGGCAATGGGGGTTAAGTGACTTGCCCAAGGTCACACAGCCAGTAAGTGTCAAGTGTCTGAGGCCGGATTTGAACTCAGGAGCTCCTGAATCCAGGGCCGGTGCTTTATCCACTGCGCCACCTAGCCACCCCCTAGGGGCTATTTTCTTTTAACTTTTGCTTTTTAAAGTTCTTAACATATTTGGAAAGAAAAGGAATGTTTAAAAAGGTTTTTTAAAGGAAAAAATTTTTATAGGAGTTTACTAGGAGAATAGACATATACAGGTAAAAGGTGCACATGACAAGGGATTGTCATTCAGGTTGTTAATGAGCTATAAGTTAATATTTTAATGCATTAGGAGAGCTTAATATTCCAGTAAACTCCTTGGTTTGGGGAAGAATCCTCTTTCTTGTTAGTCCACTGATTCTATGATTTCCATAGATTTGTGTTTTTCTGTAAATTACTCATAGAAGATTCAATCCACATGGTGACAACTTCCTCTTCTTTTAATATCTCAGAACAATGACCCACCTCCTTTTCCCATCATACATAACTTTGACTTTGTTTCCCCACATTGGGTGTTCAAATCAGCTTGAGAACATGAATAATGATCTCTTGATATCTTTTGGAGAAGCTCAAATTTTTGTAAAAATATTTATTCATGTTCATTACGCTTTCCCTCTCCCACCCCATCCCCAACACCCCAACAGAACTCTCTTATAACAAACAGAATTAAGCAAAACAAGTCAACACAGTCATCGTGTCTGCAAACGTATTCCTTCTTCTTCACCTATTTCTACAACCTCCTATCTGCTGAGAAGAGGGAGGCATGTTTCATCACCAGACCTCTGAAGTCATGATTGCAGAGCTATGAAGTCTTTTAGTGTTGTTTGCCATTATGTTTTTGTGGTCACTGTGTAAATTGTTCTCCTGGTCCTGCTTACTTCGATCTACACCAGTTGCTTCAAGTCTTCCCAAGTTCTCAGAATTCTTCTATTCATCATTTCTTGCAGACATTATT
The DNA here is from genome assembly GCF_019393635.1 of Dromiciops gliroides. Lineage (NCBI taxonomy): Eukaryota > Metazoa > Chordata > Mammalia > Microbiotheria > Microbiotheriidae > Dromiciops > Dromiciops gliroides. The sequence goes on from NC_057864.1 coordinate 100,243,046, forward strand.
ACATTGGTAATCTGTGGCTTCTGTAACTCAGCCTTCTCAAGCATTCTAGGCTCTTGCGGACAGGGTCTGGTCTTGGGGGCTAATCCATGATGGTCATTTTCTTTCCTAGATACAAGGCCTCCACCTGGAATAATTCAGAAAAATATCTTTATATGGCACATGTAGGGCAATAAGGCTCCCAAATTCTGCATAAAAATTATGGAAGAACCTTTGTTTCAGCCATCATAGAAAATGCAAAAACCATAAAAGGACTTGAGAGAATTTATGAAGAAATAAGAAATACACTCAGATCACCTGGTAGCTCCTGCCAGAAGGGAATGAAACTTGGGGTTGCTATCAGAACAATACCCTGAAATTCTGGTGAAATCTTTCTTTTACAGGGTCCCTTCCTAATCCATAGTGCCACCCTATGGTTTAGATTTCACTGGAAATGAAACATACTTTGGGGGCTACTGAAAAAAAATCAATCTTCTTTCTGCCAGACCCGTTACACTGTCTAAGTTACTCACTATCTTTGCTCTCCAATTAGAACCTTGTGCAGGAATTATGTGGAGTATTTTCTCTTGTGCCAAGGAGTGCGCTGTGTCAATAAATCTCTCTAGAAAAATCTAATTCCAGATATCTAGAATTGGGGAATACCCATGAGACAATCCCCAAAGCTGTTGCTGCCAGAAAATCTTATTCTTTCCTAGCTAGAAGGCTAGATTCTCGGCTCATGCTCACAAGTCAGTCATAAGCATTTCATATTCCCTTTATTAAGAACTATTTATTGAGAACATTCATATTCCCTTTATTAAGCATCAGCTATATGCCAAGCACTGTGCTAAATGCTAGGGATACCAAGAAAGGTAAAAGACAATTTCTTCTCTCAAGGATCTCATAGTCTAATGGGGGAGACAATGGGAAAGCAACTGCTTCTGGAGTTGTGGGAAGGGAGACATCCTCTTTCCTCCCCCCTCTTCTCCACTTCATTAACCTGGAGAGAAAAGGCAAAGAGGAAGTCCTAAAGATATGGAAAGATGGAGATCGACTGACACAGATCACACAAGACAGTGAGTAATTGGCTTTCAGTCAGTTGCTCATCAGGAGGCAGCCCTAGCTTCTGAAACCTAATCAATATACAAATAGTGGTCATGGCCACTTTCTTTTAGGACAGGGGTTCTTAACTTACAATCCATGGATAAATTTCAAAGGGTCAGGGAACTTGGACAGGAAAAATTACATCTTTATTTTCACTACCCTCTAACTGAGATTTAGCATTTCTTTCAAATATAATTAAAAAACAAAGCCCAACATGATTCCGAGTAGAGGCTCATAGCTTCCTTAGACTGCCTCTAAAAAGGTTAAATACCTCAGATGTAGGAAGTACCCTTCAATTACCTTTAGGCAATTGCTCACACCTTGTAATCTTTTACATAGAAAACCGATTTTGTGTGAGGGCTGAAATCAAGGTTCTTCCATACTCTCTTGGCATTCAATCAATGGAGTGCCTATTCAGAAGCTGGAATCCCTTTTGCTCTCCTTACATTCATTGGGAATTAATCAACAGATTAGTGATTACCCTAATCACTGCTCCACTCCAACCCTGCCCCTTACACATTCATAGGCTGTTACTTGTCCAGCCATTCCCCAAACACTGAAGACTCACTTTCCTTCCAGTTCTTTCCCACTATAAAAAGTGCTGCTAAAAATATTTCTGTGTATCTGGGGACCTTTTCCCACTACTTTTGTTCCCCTTAGGCTACATGCTAAGTAGTGGTATTGGTAGTTAAAGGAGATAGGTCTTTTCTTACTGGGGACCATCTTTGCACCTGTATCTTCTCATGTTTATCAGTGTTCAGCCCAGAAAGAAACCTGGAATCTCTCAATTATACTTCATTCCTCTCCTCTAAAGAGGAGCTAGGAATGTTTCTGAACAGAAGGAATCTGGTTTGTTTTTCCTTCTTCCATTCTTTCTTCTGAGGTCTAACCTCAATGTCTCTGGCTATAATTTTATCCCAATTACCCTGGTTCTACTGTCAAAAGGAGAGGAAGTTCGTTGGGTTCCCATTCTTAGTATAATCAATCATGTCCTTTCAGAATCTAGAAAAAAAAGACTATTTGTCTGGTCCCTCTTAGCCTTCTCCTCTCCAAGCTTGGTCATCCCAGTTACTTTCACCTTTCCTTTTAGGTGTTACTTTTCAGTAGGAGGCATATAGTTGGAAACAACATTCATATTCCCTTGCCACTGATTGCATCTGTTTTTTTTTGCAACTGATTTTAACCAATTTTAGATACTGGAAAACCAAAACATCATCTCTTTCTATTCCAGCCTGTAACCTGAAAAAATTTCCCTCTCTCCTTCTCCTTCCTTTACCTCACTCTCTCTTCTTCCTTCTTCCTTTCCCTGTCCTCTCCCTCCGCTCCTCCTCACTCTCCCTTTCCCCCTCTGCTTCTTCTCCTTCTTCCTCTTTCTCTACATGCAAGCTATTGCTAAAAATGGTTTTTTGCAACCTGTTGCTAAATTTTGTCCACACCTCTCCTATTCTCTCTTACTTCAGGTTCTCATCACTTCTAAGCTGGACTGTTGCAATTAGTTTCCTAATTGGTCTTCCTTCTTTGAGTTTCTCCCCAACTCATACTCCACACAGATGTCAAAGCAATCTTACTAAAACCTGACCATGTCACTTCCCTTCAAAAAATGTTCAGTGGCTTCCTATTGTCTCTAAAATACAAATTCTTTAATCTGGAATTTAAAGCACTTCATGATCTTGCTCTAGCCTACAGTTCCCAACTTATTTCACATTAATCTTTTTCACACACTCTACATTCCTGCCAGCTAGCCCTACGTGTATTTCCCAAACTTGGTATTCCATCCCGAAGTCTTTGCATAGACTATCCCTACTCATTCCTACAACATGCTCCCTCCTCGTTGCCAGTTCTTAGAATTCTTATCACTTCCTTCAAGGCTCACCGTGGGTGCTACCTCCTATCTCAGAGATTCTTAAGAGTTTTTGTGTTTCTGTGGCAGTGTGCTAAAGCCGAGAGACCCAAACTCAGAATCATATTTTTAAATGCGTAAAATAAAATATGTAGGATTGCAAAGGGAACCAATTTTAATGAGCTACTGTTACCAAGATATTAAACTAATAAGTTAACGGAGTCTCTGAAACCTGTTCGTGAACTAGTTAAGAACCTCTGTACTACATGAATCCTTTCCTGATCCCCCCATTGTTAGTCCTCTCTCCTTCCTTAAATGGTTGTGTGTTTCTTTATCTCTTCAACAGGTTGTATGAGCCCAATAGAAAATAACTGCTTTTGTTCTCTCTTTGTCTCCTCAGTGCTTTACATAGAGCAAGCACTTAACTTTTTATTGTTGCACTGAATTCTCTGCTCAGACTGCCTACCAGCCTGTCCCAACCTTATGGTTCTTTTGACAGGCAAACATGAAAGATGGGGAGCTTAGGGAAGAGAGGTGCTCTGGGGAGGGAGAAGTTATCCTATAGGGTAGAATTCTGCAAAGACGATGAGGATTTGGGGGGCTGATCACCAAAGAACAGTAAGAGTTCCTAGGTTTTTCCATAATGGTGTCCTGTCCCTCCTCCTACCCCTATCCACTGTTCCCAGCTTAGAATCTTCTTCTACCTCCATGCCCATTCCTCTATACTACTGTCTACTTCTGCAGTGAACCCTCTCTCCACGTGTTTCTTTCAATGTCTGTTTCTGTGTAGCTCAATCTGTCTCTTTTTCTTCCATCATTTCTGTCTTTTAGTCTCTTATTCTTTCTGTGTCTTGATTTCTCTCTGCACCCAAGGCTTGTTCTGGGGTTCTCTCTTCCCCTCAGTCTTTCCCTGCTTCTGTTCTCCATCTTTCTCTGGTCTTTTGATTTCTCTCTCTGTTTTTGTCCCTCAGTCATTGTTAGTCTCCCAGTCTCTGATTTGCGACTTCTCTCTGTTTCCGGAGTGCTGTCTGTTCCTCAGTGTCTCTGTTTAGAGAGGACGTAACCTCTTCTCTCCTTCTTCAGTCTACTGCTTCTCTCTGTCTCTGTCTCTCTCCCAATAAACATTCAGTGCCTGGGGGGGACATTTTGAACCCAACCGCAGCAGTGCAAACCGGAGGGTTGGCGACAGGCTGAGGCCTGCACCCCGGGATTAGAGAGTGGGGCTCTGTTGGCTGGGCTTTTAGAAGATGTGAGGCTCGAGTCTCTTCCCTAAGTCTCCAGCTTAGAGATGAGCTGCCTTTCTTCTTCGCCTGAATTAGGCAATAAATCAAAGGCACTGAGCAAAACCGCAGCCTGCCCGCCCACCCCCTTTCCACAAGCACAGCTCTTGGTTGAAGGAGCCGTGGGGCCGGGCGAGGTTCGGGGTGGGAGCTCTAGTTCAAGCATCCCAGTGGAATTTGGCTGTTTGGGGCCAATCCCATGATCCCACATCCCATCCTTTCTGGTGTTTGCCAGGCCCTCTAGAGCCCAACCTGTCTAGCCCCCTGTCTCCAGGGATGCCCCTTAATTCAGCCTAGAGGGATTAGGGAGTGGGATAAGGGAATTTATTCTCTTTCTTAAACTCTTTGTAACCAGAGATCCCACACTCACCCTGTCCAAGTACCTCTGAGGCACTGAAGAGACAAAAATGGAGGTTAAACACAAGGATGAACTTTCATGCCAGCTACATAGTGGACAAAAAATAGTGAGGGTGTGAACTTACTTAGTGAGGTCAAATCTGACCTCAGGTAAGCACTAGCTGTGTGACCTTGGGCAAGTCACTTGACCTCTGTTTGTCTCAGTTTACTCAACTGTAAAATGAGGATCATACTAGCACCTATCTCCCAAGGTTGTTGTGGAGGATCAAATGAGATAATATTTGTGACTCCCTTAGCACACTGCCTGACACACAGTAGGTGTTATATAAATGCTAGCTATTATTGGTATTAGTATTCTTGCTTGAGTTCACATAGGTAGTAAGAGTTCACATACTTAGTAGGTAAGCTTCAAACCTAGGCCCTCTGACTTCAGAGTCAGTGCTCTTTAGACTGAACCACATTGTCTTTTTTTTTTTTTAAACACACTGCATTTTTTTTTTTTAATTTTACTCTTGGTTCCTGATGGAATCTTGGGATGTAGGTCCCCGGGACGTGGTTACTTCTGCTCCAGCCTGGCCAGCATCACCACTGCTGCCATTTGGGCCTCATTGGTGGGTCCTTGGTGGGCTTACTTGGTGACTTGCTGGCTCTGCCTTTCCCTGGAGACTTTTCCCCCTACCATGTCCGTGAGTTTCTGCCCGGGCCCCCCGATCTTGAACTTGATATCCGCCTTGATCTCATGAAAGAATTTTTTCATGGCGGCTGCAGGAAAGGGAAAGGAGCAGTGGCAGCGGGGGCTGGGATGGCCTGGCTGGAGCAGGTCCAGTCAACAACCAGAAGGAAAATATCAACACACTGCCTTTTGAGGGAGAGGACAGAGCCCTCCTATCCGCAATACTTCCTAGTTGTTATTTAGTCATTTCAGTGTCTGACTCTTCAATAGCCTCTTTTGGGGGTTTTCTTGGTAGAAATGCTGGAGACATTTGCCATTTCCTTCTCCAGGTCATTTTACAGATGAGGAAACTGAGGCAAACACGGTTAAGTGACTTGTCCAGGGTCACACATCTAGTAAGTATCTGAGGCTAGATTTGAACTCAGGTCTTCCTGACTCCAGGCTCAGCACACTATCTACTTTACCACCTAGCTGCCCTCAATACCTCCTACTCAGGCTCAATTTTAGAAGCCTTGTAGATTAGGGACCTGGATGAGATGAGCCATGGAGGTACTTGGCAAGCTCTATGAGGAATGACTGGAAAGATATGGAAGAAAAAGATTGACTCTGGATTGTCCACCTTTACCCAGCTACAAGTCAACTCATCTCTTCTGCTTTCAGACTCCCCAAAAGAAAATGTGCAGTAAGAGCCTTCTGTTATCGGAAGGCTTAGTCCCTCCTCCCAGCCTCCACTCCCCAGCTGAAACATCCCACTTCCTTCTATGGCTCTGGGAATCCATGTCTGAATGGCATTGATTTTTTATTATTGTGAATATCTTGGTTTTGAACTGACTGAATTGCCTTGTTGTTGTTTAGTTGTTTCAGTTGTGTCTGACCCTCCATGACCCCATTTGGGTTTTTCTTTGCAAAGATACCAGAGTGGGGGGGTAGTTAGGTGGCACAGTGGATAAAGCACTGGTCCTGGATTCAGGGGGACCTGAGTTCAAATCCGGCTTCAAACACTTGACACTTACTAGCTATGTGACCCTGGGCAAGTCACTTCACCCTCATTGCCCTGCTGAGAAAAAAAAAAGATACCAGAGTGGTTTGCCGTTTGCTTCTCCAGCTCATTTTACAGATGAGGAAATTGAGGCCAACAGGGTGAAGTGATTGGCCCAGGGTCATACAACTAGTTAGTATTTGAGGCCGGATTTGAATTCAGGAAGACTCATCTTCCTGAGTCCCGTGCCGGTGCTCCATCCACTGAGCCACCCCAGCTGACTCCAAGTTTTCCAAAATAGCAAAGGCCCATATTAACAAAACAGATTTTTTTGTTGGTGTTGCTGTATGGTACTGAGACCTGGAGCAACATTCATTGACTCCAAAGAACTAAAGATGAGCATCATCCAGAAGGCAATAGAGAGTCACATGGCAGGTCAATGAATGAATGAAAAAACATTTATTGAGCACTGACTGTGTGCCAAGCACTGGGTTAAGTGCTGAGGATACAAACAGAAAAGCAAATCCTGTCCTCAGGGAGCTCACGTTCTAGAGAGAGGAGGTTCTAGTTGCAAGTCAGATGCACACAGGGCCTGTGGTCTTCTGGGTGCGGTGGCTAACTAATGCACCTTTTAAAACATCATTTCCATTAATAAAACCACACCCATTTCTCATGTTGAAAGATTTGACAGTGCCAAGGACTTTGGTAGTGAAAAATTTCTTATCGGGGTCCTCAATAGCTATGACTCCTGAGGGGGCAGAAGCAGCTGCTGGGTCACATCTTCAGAAAGGTCAAGTCCCTGGATGATACCTTCAGGGAGCCGGTCTGGGAGCCCTGCTATTCCCAGGGGCTCTTGGATTCTAAGTCTGGGGCTGCTGAGGAGGGGTAGTGGCCAACGTGGTAGTCATTGTTTGGCTCACCTGGCTCAGCCCACCTCCTGTCTCCTCCTCACTGTTTCACTGAGTCTGGTTTACCAATTCTATGGGTGGCAATTGATGGGAATCAGGCTGCAACTTGTAACCAATAAGGAACTTCAAAGAACAAGTGTAAAAGGCATCATCTAATAATTGTATGAAAAAGAGGGACAAGGATGTCCAGCTAGAGCTCTATACTGATCCTCTCCCAATGTTTAGAAGTGATCAAGATTTACGGCATGTTGGGTGGACCCCCTTGTGATGAACTTTTGGGAGGAGATGGGTGAGGTTTACAATTTGGGCAGGTGTGGATGGGTCAGAGATCTGAATCATTGGAACTCCCAGATTGATAAGATCACAGATCCTTTCACTATTTGAGTATCTTTTGTTTCTACAGGAAGAAAAGAAACAAGCATTTATTAAGCAACTACTATTTGCCAAACGCTGTGCTTATTATCTCATTTGATCCTCCCTCCCAACAACCCTGGGAGGTAGATGCTATTATTATCCCCATTTTACACTTGAGGAAACTGAGACCCCTATGCAAGGAGCCATGACTTGGAACAAAGAAGAAAAAAAAGCAATTCAGCAAAACAAACACATGATCAGAGACTGATGGTTTGTGCCAATGTTCCATAACCATAGTTCTCCACTTATGCAAAGATGAGAGGCAGGTACCTCTTCTCATCTCTTTCTTGGGGGACAAGTTTGATCATTCTAATGACACATTGACTAGTTTTATTCATTGTTCTGTCTGAATTGTATCTTATAGTTGATTCATGTAGTGCTTTATATTTATTTAGTCAATCCTTATCACCATTTAATAGATGAGAAAATGGAGGCTTAGAGATAACAAATGACTTTCCTCTGGTCACACAGTCAGTAGGGTCAGGTCTGGGTTCTGAAAGCAGGTTTTCCCGACTCCACATCTCACCTTTTATCTACTGCACCATGACCCTGCTGCCAGCATGATTGCTGCCACTGTTCCTCTCCCCCCACCCCGGGGCTGACATCATCCTTCAGAAGGAGAAGGAGTACAGTCAGCATTCCATCACAAAACACACTGAATGAAACAAAAACTGTCAGTCAACAAAAGCTTTTCTTTAGACTTGCTTTGGATACCCAGACTCAGACTCTGGCTTTTGATCTGCATCTTACTGGCTCCCCAACTCCCCCATGGATATTGACTTCTGTGAAATAATGCGGACAGCACCACAGACTCCAGCTGGCAGCTGCCTCAGCTCTGTCTAGTTCCCAGTCCTGACCATCATTGTGTGCAATGCTGTACTGGGGATTTGCTTCTGCCTGGGAGCAGGGGGACTTTTTTGGGGGGCAATGAACAGCTGCTGCTATCTATAATGTGTGTGTGTGTGTGTGTGTTCAGTCATTCAGTTGTGTCTGACTCTTTGTGACCCTGTGAACTATACTAGCCATGGTTACTGGAATATTTTGCCGTTTCCTTCTCCAGGGGATTGAAGCAAACAGAGGTTAAGTGACTTGCCCAGGGTCACAAAGCTAGTAAGTTACTGAGACTGGATTTGAACCCAGGGTCTTCTTGGCTCCAGACCCAGAACTTATCCACTGAGACACATAGCTGCCTCCTGTCTCTAGTGCACTAGACCATTAACCCTTGCTTAACCCATACCAACTGCCCTGTATATTGTACCTTCTCAGGGACAGAGTGCTCAGGAACAGTGTTCCCAAAGAAATGGAATTCCCTTCCTGATCCTTCCTAGGTCCAGATTCCTCCCTCTAGCTCTTCCTGGGGCTCTAGGGTATGCTCCCAGGCCCCTACTCTTTTCCCCAGTTGGTTTTTCTGACCTATGCTATCTCCATATCAATACCTCATCCCATAGGCTAATTAAGACCCTTACCAAAGGATGATCTTCCTTCAGGGAAAAACTAACTCTATAGCTACCCCCTTGTTAAGAACAACTGAAAGCTCTGTCCTCAACATGGCAAACGCTTTCTCACTCTGACAACCCTGTGAAAGGCAAACTCAGGCATGGTGCCCCAAGTCATTGCCCTTCCAATGGTGCTATACCACCATTCTTAAATGTCTCAGCAGGTTATTCCTCATGAGGCCAAAGGACTATGGAATGGGATGATACATTGATTGTACTTTTCCTAGGATGTGTGGGAGAAGGAATAAAGAAAAGAATAGGGACCTCAGGCTTCTGCAGCCTTTCTGTTGCCTTCCCAGGGGAGTAGACCTCAGGGTCAGGAGGTTGGGGTTGCGGTGGAGGAGACCGAGATAGAAAAATGGGATCCATAGAACAGAGAGTCTCCCTCTAAGAACTTGAGGATACAGGATTTAAAAACCTCCCATCCCTTCTAAGGCGATTCCAACCAACTCCATTTCAGTCCAGCCTAAGATTTTTAGGAACAAGGAAACTTGACAGGGATTTGAAAGTTGGGAAAAAAAACAAGAGCAGGGACCAACTCTGGACTTAGCCCCTTTGTTCCTAGTACTCAGACCTTATTCCAGGTGACATTTTAAAATTTCATTGCAGTTATAGAGAGCTCAGAGGAAATACTACTACTAACTATTATTAATCTCTTCCATGAGGGAGGGACAATGGCAAAATAGGGGAATTCTAGCTGTCCAGGGAGATGTACAATGGGGGCTTTTATGGCAAATGTGGAAGCCCGGAAGGAATCCTGAAATGCTGGTGATTTAGGCTCTGGTGATACATACCACTGATTGGATCAGCACCCCATTCAGGGTGGTACAACTGCCCCTAAGAGTCAAAGATGAGAAGGTATAAATTTTCAGTCTGGCTCTCTTCCAAACCATCACAACGATCACATTGACACAGGAGATAGCAAAGTAAATGCTGCTTCTTTGTCTTCATAAGAAGGGAAGATACACCAGAAGAAATCAGAAATATGGATGCCCCGCTTGCTGAAAATACTTTGGTGCAGATGGTACTGACTACTAAGGCCAACAAATTACACATGTACTTGAAATGGGTTGAAAACAGGAACATCTTCATTTTGTCCCAGTATTATATCATAACAAAATTGGCAACAGATTTTACCAGTTATAGGTAAGGGCTTCATGTTTGCTTTTTGTCAAAACCCAAAGTGGTTTATCTCCACTCCAAGTCATACAACAAGCAGGAATAACTTCAGTACTAAACATAGATTAGTTGAAATAAAGGAGTGATTAAAATATGAAGAGGGAAAAATTGAAGAACCTGAGGCTATTGAAAATCTTCACTTAATATAAATTCCAGAAATTATATCTAATAAAGAAACATAACAAAAATATGATGAAATTATATCTAATGATGAAACATAACAAAAATATGACAATATTTATATCTAATAATGGAATATGACAAAGATGTTTCAAATTATTTTGAAAGGGAGATGGGAATACTTAGAATGGAATTTCAGAAAGTCCCTGTTGAGCTTCATGGCATGAATCCAGTTTGCCAAATATACCAAAACAATTTTTAAAAGTTGATATTTGCTACAAACCATTTTGAACAAATATATTCTCCTACAATATTTGTTTGTGTTTTTTTTTTTCAGGGCAATGGGGGCTAAGTGATTTGCCCAGGGTCACAACAGCTAGTAAGTGTTAAGTTTCTGAGGCCGGATTTTAACTGAGGTCCTCCTGAATCCAGGGCCGGTGCTCTATCCACTGCACCACCTAGCTGCCCCTCTCCTACAATATTAGACGGAAAACGTAAAAACATTTTAGAACCAGCATGGGGTATTTTTCCAATTATATCAAAATGTCATTTGCATTCAAGTATAAAATTTTCAATGTGTACCAAAGACATATAGAGACCAATGGCTTTGATCATGAATCTGGACATCAAATTAACTAATGAATAAAAGCAACATTTACAAATACCTTGGTCTCCTCTGAGTGAGACACACTGAATATAAATAAATCAAAGAAAAAGCCATAACTGAATATAGTTTCTTTTTTAAAAAACCCACCAAAACCCCAACCATTTATTTATTTATATCATTCTTTTTATTTTTAATTTTGAGTTCCAAATTCTTTCCATTCCCCTAACTCATCCCCCACCCATTGAGAAGACAAGCAATACAATACCCATTCTACATGTGAAATCGTGCAAAACACATTTCTATATTGACACAACTGAATATGTTAAGAGACCTATAGGTGTCCTGAAGTAAAAGTTTAGTGGGGTGAACACCCTCAAAGTAACTGAAATTTATGCAATACCAGTCTTAATTAACTCTTTCAGAAAAGGAAAAATGGAGTAGGAAAATGAAGGAAAGTACCTTAACCAAAAACACTATATACAAATTAATGAAATCCAGGCCCCTCAGAAAGACACTTTTTCATCAGAAAAGAAGCAGAAGATTAATAGATATTATCAGAGTATATGATAAATGGTTTAAAAATGTGTACAGAGATACTTTTGAAACAAGCATACATCACTTCGTTGAACAATGGTAAAGGCTAAAAACATTGGATCTGTCCAATGTAACCCAAAGTGGTTTACCTACAGGAGTCTATGAAATTTCCCAGATGCAAGAGAGGAATCAAAATGTCTCTGTGGGAGATGTTCACATGAATTCAGCCAACAGTACATCCATAAGTAAGCAGCAAACAAACGTCAGAGTCATGTGGATTTGTTTATGCAAATAGAGGGGTTTGTGATGGCAATTTAGCACCAGCTCATCACAATCAGAAATTACATGAGTCATTTTTAAGTACATTATTATAAGGATGCAGATTATGCAAAGAAATAGTAGAAACTGTAACACATCACTGCAGGGGAAGAGCAAGAAATTTAGCACCTACTGAGTACCTGGTGGTTAGAAATATGCACAATGTGTCCCAAAAGTCTTAGTGCAGCTTACCATGCTGATTGTAAACTTGCTCCTAGAATCCAACCATGCCTACCCGTTTTTGCCGTTCTTGTCCATGCCCTCCCACAGGTTTGCCAAAGGGGGTCCACACAGTGTGCTGGAAGCATTCCTTATTTTCTCCTGATGTTGCAAGGCAACCAGTGGAGCACCTCACTTGGCATCCCCCTCTCTGGCCACAGAACCGCCCATCTTCCTTTCTCATTGTTCATTTTCTGGATGACATTTTTTGACTTCTATTCTCTCTCAAAGGTCTTTCCTGGTTGCATCCAGCTCCCAGCCACCTTGTGCCTCTCCATTGCCCTCTGTGTGATGCTCATTTTCCATTGCTCCAAGGTTGTTGTGTTATCTCTGCTGTCATATAACAACACTGTGTATTGATATTAAAAAGATGGGCCTTTGTTTCTAGGACAAGTCTGGGATCATTAAAGGAGCTTTTAAGTTTCTCAGAGCTTTCTCCCCACTAACCTCCTCTTGTTTTATTCTTTGCCTAGGTAATTTTTTTAAAAGTTAAGTTGTTTTTGGTTTTGGTTTTTTTGGTGAGGCAATTGGGGTTGAGTGACTTGCCCAGGGTCACACAGCTAGTAAGTGTTAAGTGTCTGAGGTCGAATTTGAATTCAAGTCCTCCCGAATTGAGGGCCAGCACTTTATCCACTGCGCCACCTAGCTGCCCCTAAAGTTAAGTTGTTTTTTTAAAAAATTATAAGCTCCATTATCTATAAAATAATTACACAAAACAGAATCATAAACATATAAAGCAAGAGACAAATCTCACCAGATTCCTCCCAGACATTAAAAAGGCAGAACCAAAAGAATCTACAAATAAGAAACAAGCAAAGAAGATGTTTTTGTTCTGGGCTCCCTTCCAGGCCTCGCTCTGGGCCTGTTTTCCTTCTTTCTTTTCTTCTCTGCTTAACAATGTAGCTTTAGTCAATGTACCTGTGCCTAGTGCCTTCTGTATCACCTTCATATATTTCCTTTCCATATTTCTTTGTAGGTTCCATATTTTTGTGGCACCATAATATTCCATTATATAAATAGACCATTTTTAGGCATTTGGTTTAATTAATGTGATTAATTTAACTTAATTAATTGAGGTAATTAAGGGAGGTTCTCACACTAGAGTAGGTACAAAGAGTGCAGAGTTGGTTTATTTGACCTGTCTTACCTCCTCTGCTCATTAGCCATTCCTGCAGGTGTAACCTGGGCTTCTCTGGGCATGCCCAGTTTTCACACAGCAATGACCTTGTAGGACCTTCCTGATCCTGGCCCTACAGCAGTGGTGGGAGAAGGAAATAGAATTTTTAAAATACTTTAAAAAATACTATTTTATTGTTTCCAATTACATGTAAAGATAGTTTTCAACATTCATTTTTTGTAAGATTTTGAGTTCCAAATGCTTCTCTTTCTCTCCTTCCCTCCCCAAGACAGCAAGCAATCTGATATAGGTTAAACATGTACAATCATGCTAAATATAGGAAATATAATTTCTTTTTCCAAATCTCCATCAAGATATGTTTAAGCAATGTCTCCTGTCTATTGACAAGATCGGGAAGAACTTTTTCCTTTGCCGTTCAGCCATTTTTCAATCATGTTCGACAATTCATGACCTCGTCTTGGCGAAAACATGGGATTGTTTTGTCATTTCCTTCTCCATCTCATTTTACAAATGAAACTGAGGCAAAAGGGGTAAAGTGACTTGCCCAAGGTCACATGACCAGTATACCTCTGAGGCCAGGTTTGAACTCAGGAAGATGAGTCTTCTTGACTTCAGGCTCAGCACTCTATCCAAGTTGCTACCTACAAGAGCCATAATTTTTCTTTATATCAAGCCCAAGTCTATTTCCCTGTAATTTTCATCCATGGGTTCTAAATCTACCATTGATAACCAAACAGAATAACTTAATCCCTCTCCCATGTGAGAGATCTTAAACATTTGGAGACAATTATCATATCCCCCTTAATTTTTTTCTTTTGGGACCTAGACCTTGAAAAATTCCTTCATATAAATGATATGGTTTCATTTCCCCTCCTCATTCTGGTTACCTTCTATGGTCTTACTCCATCTTGTCAATGTCCTTTCCCCCAAAAAACCCCAAATGGGGTCAGAAAGAGTTGGATGTGACTGAAATAACTGAACAACAATATGCTAGGAACTATTCTAGGCACTGAAGATAAAAAGAAAAATGAAAACAGTGCTGACCCTAAGGAGCTTACCTTCTATTTTAAATTTTTTCTTTAAAAAAAAAATGAACAGGGGAAGCTAGGTGGTGCACTGAATAAAGCACAAGCCCTGGATTCAGGAGGACCTGAGTTCAAATCTGACCTGAAACATTGACACTTACTAGCTGTGTGACCCTGGGCAAGTCACTTAACCCTCATTGCCCCACCCCCCCCCAAAATGAACATCAACAAACAAACATTTCCATAAAGATAATTTTATATGAAACCATTACTATTACATACACCTTATTTTATGCCTTCCTTCTGAGAACATATCTAATTTATCATGTATATATCTTGTTTGTATATAGTGGTTTATATGTTGGCAGTGCTTCCTTCCATCCATTCCATTAGATTGTAAGCTCCTTGAGGGCAGGGACTGTTTTTGCCTTTCTTTGTATCCCCAGCAGTTAGCACAGAGCCAGGCACATAGGAGGTGCTTCATAAATGCTTGTTGACTTGTCTAGTGAGATAAAATTTAGCAGGGATGTAAATCTTGGATTTTTTTTTTTTTAGTGAGGCAATGGGGGTTAAGTGACTTGCCCAGGGTCACACAGCTAGTAAGTGTTAAGTGTCTGAGGCCGGATTTGAACTCAGGTACTCCTGACTCCAGGGCAGTGCTCTATCCACTGCGCCACCTAGCTGCCCCCAATAAATCTAGGATTTAAAAAAAAATCAATTTCATAAATATAGAATGGGGGGAGGCATGAGCAGTCAGCAGTTTGTTTTTAAAAAAATCTAGGGGCAACTAGGTGGCTCAGTGGATAAAGCATCAACCCTGGATTCAAGAGGATCTGAGTTCAAATCTAGCCTCAGACACTTGACACTTACTAGTTGTGTGACCCTGGGCAAGTCACTTAACCCTCATTGCCCCACAACCCCCCCCTCCCCAAAACAGAAACAAACAAACAAAACTAGGATAGATGGCAAACCCAAAGTGAGTTAAGCACATGACATGGCAGTCACAAAAGCTTAAGTAGTCTTGGGCTGTGCTGTGTGTCCAGAACAAGGAAGATGATGCCTCCAGTGTCCTCTCTCTGCCTTGGGCAGACCACATCTAGAGTACTGTGTCTAGTTCTTGGTGCCACATTTGAGAAAAGGCATTGATATGCTGGACTGTGTCCAGAGGAGGATGGCCAGGATGGTAGGAGGAATGGAGGCTTGGGCTATAAACAATCACTGGAAGGAATGGGGTATACAGCCTGGAAGAGAAGATAGACAAAAGGGGAACATAATCACCATCTTCCAGTATGTGAAGGGCTCAATCCCTTCTGTTTGGCTCTAGAGGACGGAAACCAAAGGCAATGGGTGGGAAGTGAAGAGAGACATGTTTTGGCTCTATACAAGGAAGAGCTTAAATGGAGAATGGATTGAGGAATCCATTCTCCTGAGAGATCTTTAAGTGGAAAACAGATGACCTCTTGTCAGGGATCTCGAAGATGGGATTCCTGTCCAAGTACAAGTTGTGCTTGGTGTCCTCCAAGGTCCCATCCAACTCTGAGCTTCCATGATTCCTTTGTTTCCTTGGGGGAATGATAGGCCCAGTTTCAATCTCCTTTTTGGCTCACTTTCTTTTAAAATTTTCTGAAAAACAAATGTTCAACTGATGTTGTTTTTTGTTTTCTTTATCATATCACCGTCACTTCCCAATGATTCCAACCCCATCATACCCCAATGGAAGCCGCTTTTGCAGCAAATGAGCACAGCTGAGCAGGACAAGCCAGCCCATTGGTTGGGTCTGACGGCGCAATGCTGTATTCTCTTCTCCCTTCACTGCAGAGAGTTCTAGTCATCAGCCCACCCCACTCATAGAGTACCTTTCTTGTTCCTAAGCACCCAACTCCAACCACAACCTGGGGCCCCAGCTATGCTTTACAGAGCTATCCGGTGAGAGAGTGCTTGTTCCTCTGCAGCTACGCTGCTGCTCCCTCTTAACCTCATTAGGCTGGGGCTAGTCTTTCTGCCTTGTTGTCTTATGGCTAATGAGGAAGGGTAGCCAGGCCCAAGGCTCCATGGTGGCCCCTAGGAGGCCTGGCCTGGAGAACCCCAGGATGCCGTGTAACGTGTATCTGTGTGTTTAAGACCCTTTTCTGTTCTAATTATAGGATGCTGCAGAATAACCAGCTGAGTAGAATCCCTGCTGAGGCATTGTGGGAGCTGCCCAACCTCCAGTCTCTGTAAGTCATTAGTGTGCCGACACTTGGAGCTCTGTGGACTCGGTCTCCTGGGGCCGTCGGCTTCCCCAGGCCTGAGTCACAGGCTCTGCCTTTGTTGCAGCCTCTTGGGCCCCCCTCCTTTTCTTCCTCCTCTATCCTCTTCCCCTCACCCCCCACCATGCGCCGCTCCTTGCTTTGGTTTGTGAGTAGGGAGCAGGGGTTATTCTCAGTGAGTGTGGCTGTGTGTGTGTGTGTGTGTGTGTGTGTGTGTGTGTGTGTGTGTGTGTCTTTTGGGGAAGGTATGAAGCCCCTGGAGGATTGTGGGAAGGAGACCTCCTGATGTGGGGCCACCAGAGCAGAGGCTCCTGTCTGAGCCAGCGGTATGCCACGGGAGCCTGGGGGTGCAGGGTGGGTGGGGTGGGGTGGGACCGCCGCCCCAAGGAAGAACCAGACCTCACTGTCTCCCCAGCTCAGTCTGCTTTCCCTCCTCCCTCCCCACCCCCTGCTTTGCCCACTCCTCCCCACCAGGGCTGGGAGCTCAGGATGTGCCCTTGCCTTGGCTCCTTCTTCATGTGTGTGTCGGGGAAGACTTTGAGTTACCCTGTGCACCAGGAGGGTACTTTCATTCTGTTCTTCACTAGCCCCTTTCTCCATCCCTGGAAAACTTGGAGTTGTCCTCCTTTCTTTCCCCTCTCCCCTTCCTCCCATCGAAGTTCCATTCAGAGTTTCAGTGTAGTTTGGAAGAAGCTCCAGCTGTCATTTTTCCCGGTTGGACCAATTCCTGTGCAGACCCTCTTGGGGCTGAAGCATGAAAGGAGAGAGGAACCAGGACAGCCCAGCAGGGGCAAGAGATGATTTGGGGGCATTTGAGTCAGAAAGGAATGACATGCAAGAGTCATGTGAATTAACTAGTGTTCTCTGGGAGACCAAAATCAGGGAATTTAAAGGCAGTGGTGTGCTGGTAAATGTTTAACAACAGGCTCCCAAAAAATGTACCGCAACCCACTTTTAAACTGCATTTTTCACATTTTCTCCATCACTTTCTGAAGTCTGGACAATCAACAAAGCCCTGATTTGTAGCGTTTGCCAGTTTCTGAGGTGTAAACACTCACTCACGCTGAACATTCAACAATTGCTGGCAAGCTTTCTCCAGCACACCCCTTTAAAGGAATCACTAGTATTCACAGCAGGGGAAACTGAGGCATATAGAATCTGTGAGGAGCCCGGTCCTAAATCTGTGAGGTTGCTTGCTAATCCAAGGCCTTAATTCAGACTCTGAGCAAGAATGCTAGGCAAGCAGAGAGAGATTGTCCTCACCTGTTCTTTGGAGGTAAGAGTCATGTGAGGCCAAAAGAAAGGGCCTCTTGTCTGTGTGGCTGCTATTCAGGCCCTAGGATAAAATGGATAGCTCACCCTGTCCAGCTATGGAAGCTCTAAAATGGCAGAAGGTAAGGCTGGTATTTTATGGGCATAGACTTCACGTTTCTTGATTTGTCTATGCTGGGCTCTTCAACCTTTATTCTAAAATTCTGGGGTTCTTAATCTGGGGTGAAGAATTTTACAAGTCGGATTTCACTATAATCGGTTCCCTTTGTAATCCTCAGTATTTTATCTGATGCATTTAAAATAATTGTTATGGGAAAGGGTCCATGAATTTCACCATCTGACAAAGGGGTCCAATTCAGAAAAAAAAAGTTAAGAACCTCTGACCTAGATCCTCAGTTCTATCTGGAACTGACTTGTGTCTAGGCTGGATTGAAGGCAGAGGACCTCACTCAGAAATCCAGGTCTGCCACTCACTGCCACTGTGACTTAGGACGTCATTTTCCTCATCTACAAAATAAGGGGGTGAACTCTGAGTTTGCTTCCAGCTTGAGATCCATGATACCATGATATGTGTTTCAAGGCTCTTAGCTCCATCCCTGCCATAGGGAATGAATAATCCTCATTCAGCTTAGTGGGTTGTTGTGGACACTGGTGATCAGGATGCTGATGGGGTGTCTGAACCCTAGAGTAGGAAGGGACCTTAGATCATCTGGCTGATTCCTGCACTTTTCAAAGGAGAGAACTGAGGTCCAGAGAGAAGAGACTTACCCAAGGTCACATGGCTATAAGTAGTAGATCCAGGATTTGAACTCAGTCCCCAAACCATTGCTCCTCCTACTTTTTCCTCCTTCCTCCTCCTTCCACTTTTTCCTGACCTTCTCACTAAGAGATTCTGCCACACTTCCCCTTAATATCAATCTCAACCCCTCTTTTGCCTCTTTTTGTATTTCCAGTGCTTATCACAGTGCTCTTAAAAAATGTTTACTGACTTATTGGTTGACTGACTGTTAAATCTACCAGGCTACTGTTGAAGGGCTGATGGAAGACTTGTTCTGGTCTTGGTGAAAGTAGTAAGCAGCCTTTCTCTGTCCAACACCCTTCCAGGGAATTCAACACTACAATAAGTTGGCCCTTGTCCCCATTGGCTAGTCCCACCAATCTACAATTTCCTCTGCTTTCTACTGGTTTCTACCTCTCATTTGTACTGCACCCAGCACTGGGAAAACCTCTGCTGCCCCACAGGCTGCAGAGGGAAGGTAGAGACAGGGAGACCCAAGGTGGGAGAAACAGCCCAGATCCAGCACAGCCTGTGGAAAGGGGGTCAGGCATTCTTTATTCCCTGGGTCATTCCCCAGAGCAAAGGGCCTTTCTTCATTACCACCAGCTCCTGCTCCAGGAGGCACCGGAATTCTGGGAGCTGCTGCCTTCGAGGAACCTCCTGTGCCTGGCTCTACCCTGGGCTGAGGCGGGACAGCATCAAACGAAACGCTCAATAGTTTTTCTGGGAATTTCCCCCACCTTCTCCCTCATCCAAAGGGAATTGCTCTGCAGCTTCCTGGGAGATGAGAACCCAGAGGTGGAATAGGGAGTTGTGGCTTCTCTCCCTCCTACTCTCCAGCTGGGTCAGGGCCAGACCTCACAGAGGCGCTGAAACCCTCATTAGCTGCTAGTTGTTGATGTGAAAATGAAATAATTAGCCCCCCCCCCACTCCACCCACTTCCCTCCTTTCTACCTTACCCATTCCCCAAAAGGCCCCTAGTCAGGGTTGGGCTGGGCAGAGATAGGATGTGTTCCCCCTGAGGGGCTCTTCCCTCTTGTCCCCCATACCAGAGAGTACAGAGATTGAATTGCTGTTTATTTAACTCAGAGGTGAGGTAAGACTTGGCAGGAGAGAAGTTGGGGAGGAGGGGCAAAGGGAAAGGGAGCATACTCGGGGGCATGCAGACAGGCAGATGGATGGAGTAGGATTGCCACCGTCATCCTAACTGTAGTGTGAGGGGCAGCATGATATAATGGATAGAGTGCTCATCCTGGAGTCAAGAAAACCTGGGTTCAGATCCTGTCTCTGACAGCCACTGGAAAAGGCACTTCACTCCTCTGGACCTCAGTTTACCAATCTGTAAAAGGAAGTATATAGCCTCTAAGGTCCCTTCCAGGCAGCTAGGTGGTGCTGGACCTGGAGTCAGGAAGACCTGAGTTCCAATCCAGCCTCATACCTGGAGCTGTGTGACCCTGAGCAAATCACGTAACCATTGTCTGCCTCGTTTTCCTCATTTGTAAAATGGGCACAATTAATAGCCCTTATCTCTTAGGGTTTTTGTGAAGATGAAACAAGATACTATTTGTAGAGCACTTCACAAACATTAAAGCCATATATAAATGCTGGCCATTATTGTGCTGTGATCCTAGCAGTACCCTCTTGTAGGCAATAGTGGTGGCCTTCATTCCTCCTTCCTAGAGCCTCACTCAGTGGTCCAGCTACGAGTTACAATTGTCTTCCAACACAGGCCCTTAGTCGTGTGACACCATAGAAAGTGTGTGTGTGTGTGTGTGTGTGTGTGTGTGTGTGAGAGAGAGAGACAGAGAGAGACAGAGACAGAGAGACAGAGACAAAGACAGAGAAAGAGAGAGACAGAGAGACAGAAACAAAGACAGAGAAAGAGAAACAGAGACAGAGACAGAAAAAAGAAAGAGACAGAGAGACAGAGACAGAGAGAGAAGACATTCAACATATATACTTCTTGATTATCTATTAGAATGAGGCAGTCTGCCAGAACAAATCAGTCATATTCCCCAAAGGCCAGACCATTAAGCAAGAGTATCTGGGGCTAAACTACTACTATTGCCACCCCATCCCTTTTCTCTCCCCAAAGGACCCAAGTCACTCTGCAGGTTCCTGGCCAGATGCCTAACTGCTCTTGGGGGAGACTAGCCCTGTAACCCGCTTCCTCTGCCAACACTTGCTTCCTCCTGAGGGAGTTGGATTCAATGATCTCTAGGGTCCCTTCCAGTTATAAAGTCTCGGATTCCAATGACTTCTGGTAGGAGTTGGATCTTGAACTTAGGGCAACAAAATGGCAAGAGGAATTGACGAAGGTCAGAGTAAGGGAGGGAGTTAGATAGTTAGCTAGAGACAGTAGTATGTCTACCATATGTTCAATTGTATACAAGAGAAAGATGGAAGAAACTGGGACTCTCCCTTTAGGGAGTTTATAATCTAGGTGGAGAGATTAGGTTTGCCTAGGCACACTTATTACCTGTGTGACCTTAGTCAAGTGACTCAGTGTCCTCACCTGTAACATGATGGTCCTGGACTAGACCATCCCTAAGGACACTCCCAGTTCCAGTATTGTATATTTCTATTCCCATCATCCCAGAGAGGAAGTAAAAGCAGCAGTCAGGATTCAGAGCAGAGGAAAAAATGAAAATGGTAGGGGAGGTGGGAAATGGCCAACCACTCCTGGCCATTGAATGACAAGGGTCTTTGGCCCCAGTCTAATACTGCTTCCAGGTTGTTTGGGTTGGCACCTGGACTTCCATAAGATCATAGGATCATTGATTTAATGCTCTAAGGTACTTTGTTGTTAATATTGTTCAGTCGTTTCAGTCATGTCCAATTCTTCACGACCCCCTTTGGGGTTTTCTTGGTAAAGATACTGAAGTGGTTTGCCATTTTCTTCTCCAGCTCATTTTACAGATGAGGGAACTGAGGCAAACGGGGTTAAGTGACTTGCCCAGGGTCACATAGCTAGTCTGAGGTCAGATCTTAATTCAGGTCTTCCTGACTCTAGGTGTGGAACTCTATCTACTGTGTCACCTAGCTGCCTCTAGACAGTACTTTAGAAGCCATCAAACCCAACCTCCTTACTTTACCAATGAGAAAAATAAGGCACAGAGAAAGAAATCATTTTTCAAGGGTCATATAGCTTAGTAATTGTCAGATTTGAACCCAGGTCTACCTGATCCCAAGTCCAGTGGCTTATTTATGACACCACACTGCTTCTCGTGATTCCCTGGTCCTTCTCCCTTGAGCACACATGTCTTCTGGAGCAGGAGGGAGGTGGCAGCAATGCCAGTCATAAGCCAGAGCTCAGCTCAGGCCAAGAGAAACCAGGAGAAGCCAGCAGAAGCAGGGAGGACAAACAGGAATGGGATAGAGGTGTCAGGGTGAGGGTGGGAGGAAAAAAGGGGAGAAAGACCACATGGAAAAGAGGAGTAGGAACTCCAAGGAAACTCAAAGCAGATACTTGGGGCTGGGCTCAGGGGGAGGAGCAGTGTTTATGTGAGGAGGGGAAGGGTGGTGGTTGTGGACCATCCAAGCCAGAAAGTCTCAGGGAAGGAATTGGAAAACAAAGAGGCAGAACTGGGAGAAAACCAGCAAAACAGATCAGTCCAGAGCACTTTGAAGCAGGGGATGCATCATTGAAAAGCACAACCACATACATATAGCAAGTATTCTGCCCTGCTGGAGAAATTAATGGAGAGCAGCTAGGGCTTCTAGTCTAAAACTGGAGTTAGAAACCCCAGTCCCCCTCCCCATCCTCACCCCAAATGGCAAATCTGAAACACATTGGGTACTGGCTGCTGAGAGAAAAGAGCTGGGAGAAGTTTGTGGGGAGGGAGGGAGAGAGAAAAAGAGAGACAGAAAAAGCTAGACACAGACACAGACACAGACACAAACACAGAAAAGAATGTCCTTGGGGACAGTTTTGGATTTGGAATGATAAGCAGCTAGAAGGCAGGGTGATACTAGCAGGTAACAACAACAACAACAACTAACATTTCTATAATGCTTTAAGGTTTGCAAAGCTCTTTGCAAATATGATGTCATTTCATCCTCACAACAATCCCGTATGGTAAGTGCTATTATTATTTCCATTTTACAGATGAGGAAACTGAAGTAGGTAGAGGTTAAATGACTTGTCCAGAGTAACCCAGCTTCTAAGTGGCTGAAGTTGAGTTTGAACTCTGGTCCACTGCATTTCCTAGCTGCCACCAGGTTTTTTCTATCCAATTCTGGCACTGCTACTTGCATGACCCCGAGGAAGGGATTTGACTTTCCTCAGCCACAGTTTCCTCATGTAGAAAATTATAGTGGGGGCAGCTAGTTGGTGCAGTGGATAGAGCACCAGCCCTGGATTCAGGAGAACCTGAGTTCAAATTCGGCCTCAGACACTTGACACTTACTAGCTGTTTAACCCTGGGCAAGTCACTTAACCCCAATTGCCTCACAAAGAAAGAAAGAAAGAAAGAAAGAAAGAAAGAAAGAAAGAAAGAAAGAAAGAAAGAAAGAAAGAAAGAAAGGAAGGAAGGAAGGAAGGAAGGAAGGAAGGAAGGAAGGAAGGAAGGAAGGAAGAAAGAAAGAAAGAAAGAAAGAAAGAAAGAAAGAAAGAAAGAAAGAAAGAAAGAAAGAAAGAAAGAAAGAAAGACAACAGTGATCTCCCGTCTAGGCTTCAAGTCCATGATCCTGTGACCTTTAAAAACTCAAGGTAGGGGGCAGCTAGATGGCGCAGTGGAAAGAGCACCAGCCCTGGAGTCAGGAGTACCTGAGTTCAAATCTGGCCTCAGACACTTAACACTTACTAGCTGTGTGACCCTGGGCAAGTCACTTAACCCCAATTGCCTCACTAAAAAAACAAAAAAAAAAAACCTCAAGGTAACAGTAATAGCACTAACCCTTCTCCATCTTGCTGTGTGACCTTTGACAGACAACCTAATCACTTTGTATCTTAGTTTCTCCTTCTATTACAGTGGGAAAAATCCACCCCCTTTCTGGGTACCCAGGAGTTCAATGAAGAGAGATGAGGTGGAAAATTAGAACTTGGTGATAAAGTGACCATGTCACGCCAGGGTCTTGTGCTGGTGATTTTGTCAAGCCAAGAACTCAAAGTCCATGGGAAACAGGTCTCATCCTCAGCAAGAAACACTGGAGTTTCCGTCAGTTTCTCAGTTGGAAGTCTGGCAGCTTGGGAGCATTGAATCCTTTGAAAGGGACAGAGGCAGACAGACCCTCACCTTCAAACCAAGGGATTTTCATGACCACAGGAGGATTCCCAAGGAGACTGAATGGGAACCAGTCACTTACCATAGTCCAAACCCCAAACTCTATTGGCTAAGAGTGAGGGGCACCCCCGGGATGCTAAAGTAATATGATACATCTGTGAGTTTCTAGGAACAAGATGTTACTTCTGGGCTTTTCCTCAGCATCCTGGCTCTTCCTGTGGGCTGGGGGGAAATAAAAAGGGAGTCAGATTATTGGAATGAGTCCAGAGAGAAGCCCCAATGCTAATTCAAACCTCTAGAAGCCCCAACCCACACCCAAATTCAAGGTGCAAGGAAGCTTGAATAATAACCTGTTACAAGTGACACTTAACATTTCTAATAGCATCATCCCATCAACTAGCTCATCTGTTTTTCTCTTTGTAGCATCCCTGAGAGATAGAACATTCATTACCCCCATCATGGAGAAAGGAAACTGAGAGTATAAGTCTGAGGTCATGTAGCTAGTTAGAGCTGGAATCAAGGATCAGGCCCAGCTGGAGACCCTGAAAGTAACAAGAGAAATCTGAGGGGAACAGGGAGCTTTAGGAAATCTACAAGGTTGATTCTCTGGAGAATCCATCAAAACAGAAGTTTAAGGAGCCCTCAAAGAGGGAAAAAGAAAGAGGGGTTCTTCTGGCTCAGTAGGGCAATGGGAACTGAAGAACAACAGGATACTTGGAAAAAGCTCTGGAAGGAAAGAAAGGAATGGACCCTGGATAGAACACCATCCCTTCAGGAAAGTGAAACATGGAGAATGCTGCTCTAGATGAGACAAAGCCTGGCTACTGGAGGCATCATTCAACAAATATTTCTTAGATATCTCTTAAGTATATTCCCAACGATTGGTCATCCTTCTTTGGCTTGTAGATTTTTAGTAAGGATTAAAGGCATGATTCCAAAATTGAAATGGGCCACCTCTAAAAGGTAGTGGATTTCTCCCTTATTAGAGGTTTTCCAACAGAGAATGGATAACATTTGTTGGGGATGCTGGGGAAATGAGTCCTTTTCAAGAATAGTTTGAAAAATCTGAAATTGTAAAGCTTGTATAAACAAAAGTTGAGAACTATCTTTACATGTAATGGAAAAAAAGAATAGTTTGAACTTAGGGACAGCTTGGTGGCACAGTGGATAAAGCACTGGCCCTGGATTCAGAAGGACCTGAGTTCAAATTTGGCCTCAGACACTTGACACTTACTAGCTGTGTGGCCCTGGGAAAGTCACTTAACCCTTATTGCCCCGCAAAAAAAAATTTTTAGTTCATTGACCTCTGATGTCAGTTAACCTGTCAACAAACATTTATTAAACTATATGCCAGGCATTGTGCTAAGTGCTAGGTATACAAAGACATGTAGATAGTGCCTGCCCTCAAGGTTGGTATGCCTTCCAGTTCTAAGATTCTGTTATTAATCTTTCTTTCTTTCTTGTCAAGCCAAGAACTCGAAGTCTATGGGAAACAGGTCTCATCCTCAAGAAGAAACACCAAGGTTTCCGTTGACTTCTAAGTTGGAAGTCTGGAGGCTTGGGAGCACTGAATCCTTTGAAAGGGACAGAGGAGACAGACCCTCCCCTTCAAACCTAGGGATTTTCATGACCACAAGAGGATTCCCAAGGAGACTGAATGGGAACCAGCCACTTACTATAGTCCAGGGCCAGTGCTTTATCCACTTTATCCACTGTGCCACATAGCTACCCCTTAAGCAGAACTCTCTTCTACATACTATCAGTCAACAAGCATTTATTAAGGTTTAACATGTACTAAGTCTTGTGCTAAGGGTTAGGAATATAAAGACTAAAATGAAACAGTACTTTCCCTCAAAGAACTTACATTCTATTAAGGCAAAGGATAGTATACAAAGTGACAAAAGTGTCTTATGCTAAAGAGTAGGAATAAATAGACCAAAATGAAACAATACTTTCCCTCAAAGATTCTATCAAGGTAGACAACAGTGTACAAATTATATTAGGTAGACAAGGTATACAAAGTATATACAAAATTAAATATGAGACAGCTAGGTGGTGCCGTGGATAGAGTCCTTGACCCAGAGTCAAGACTGGAGTTCAAATCCTGCCTCAGACATTTAACTAGCTCTGTGACTGTGGGCATACTTGACTTCTCTCTGCCTCAGTTTCCTCATCTGTAAAATTGGAGTGATAATAGTAACTGCTTTATAAGTATAGGATTGTCGTGCAGATAAAAAGGAGATAATATTTGTAAGATGCTTTTCAAAACTTAAAATGATATGTGAATGCTAGTTATTTAAATTAGTATTCATTTGGGAAGGGGATTCACAAGGAGTTGGGAGGGGGAGGTATATAGAGCACTTTATTAAGATGAATAAGATGCCTTCCCTATTCTCAGGAAGCCGAGAAACTGAGAGAAGAGGTCAGAGGGGAGACTGGAGAGATGTCTGAAGGTGGTAGTCAAGGGAATCTGGCTCCTAGGACCTCAGAAGCCTTCCCCAGACCTTCCCCAAGTGGCTTCCCCAGACTTCAGATGAGTAACTCATCTCCCAAGGGCCCTGGAGAAAATCTTCCTTGTTCATACTTTTCTTTAGGGGTGAGGGATAGGAAGTAACAAGGATCTGAGTTCCTGCATTACTGTGCCCAGTGTCTTGGGCCTCGTGTCTATGCCTGAAATCTCTGGCTGTCCTGTTCTGTACCAGGGATTTGAACGTGACCTGGGCAGAGTGATAGGTGCTGCCTAACTGGCTTGCTGGCCTGTACTCATCAACCCCTGAAGCAGGTCCCTGAGACCTAGTAGTGTTTGGGGGCCAGAGAAAGGGGCCCCTGGCGGGGGATAGATTTGGGAGGTGGCGGGGTAGCAGGCTGTCCTCCCCAGCAGGGCTATTTTGGACTCCATGATTATAGGCTACTTTATTTGGATCACCCCAGGGTTCCGGGAGTTGATTACTACATATGGTTGGGGCAGCAGCTCCTTCTGGGGCCCAGCAGGCATGAGGGCAGCCCCCTGCAGCGGCTGGGAACCAGTACACAGGGTAATTTGGTTTCTATGAGATGCCAAGAAAGTGTCCACAGTGGGCTAGGGCTCACATCCCCAAATGGGTGTCTGCTTCAGCTCTGGACGTTGGTCTGGGAGGTTGTCAGTAGAGACCAGGCCACCCAGGAGCAGAGTGTTGACTTGTACTCACTGGAGACACCCCGGCACAGATAATGTAGGTCTCCTCTGCTTTTTCCTTAACCCTTACCAAGGTTGTCCTTGGTTTCATGGCTTAGGATAGGCCCCCAGTTCCAGAATGTTGTTCTAAGGGAGGAGCTACCCTCCTTCTCCACCACTGGGGCCCCAAGAAGTCCCAACAGGTCTGGGCCTGAGCAAGGTGAGAGGGCCCTGGGGCTGGGTACCTAGGCAGCTAATAAGCTCTGATTTGGCCACCATGTTGGAATAGTCCTTTGGGCCCACATGGGCAGCTGTGCCCAGATGCAGAGCCAAAGGGTAGGGCTGCCACCTGGGGAGATATGAAAAGCAGATCCCAAACCTCTACTCCCCACTGCCACCTGAGCCATGCCTATGTGTGTGGCCCTGTCTTAGGGACTCAAGATCCAAGAGGAGCAGGCACAGTTCTCCAGGAATTCCCAGTCTGTTACTAGAGAGTCCCAGTGTTCAAGCAGCTCCCAGTCTGATAGGAAGAGACTGATTCAGTGGGATGTTAGTAAAAGTTTAACAACTGGCTCTAGTACAGAAAAAAATGTTATATATTACATACTTTTAAACATTTTCTCCATCACTTTCTTAAGTCTAGACAATCAATGAAACAATAAATTAAGTCCAGATTTGTAGCATTTTCTGAAACTTTAACTAAATTTTAATACTGAAAATGTAACAATTGCCCCTCTTAAGCTAGTATGAGCTGTCTCCAGCAACCCAACCCTGTATATATAGTTCCTGATCTCATAGTCCTCCCAGTCTGATGAGCTAGGCTGGGTCCCTGCCCTTAAGAGAACTCAATCTGATGTGGGAACCGTACTCTCTTGGGAGCTTTCCATCTTGATGAGAAAGTGTGATTCAGCAGAAAGAATGAACTCAGAGCTGGGTAACCTGGGTTTGAATTCTAGTTCTACCACACATCTGTGTGACCTTAGGTAAGTCATTCCAGCTTTTTTCATCTTTAGTTTCTTTATCTATAAAATGAAGAGATTAGACTAGATTTCATCTAAGGACCCTTCCATGAGCCTATGATAGAGGAAATACAATCCCTGCATTCAGAGAATTTCTAGTCTTTTTTTTTTGGGGGGGGGAATAGTATATGTACAGATAATGAAGGGATGTAGGATGAACTGATTTTTCACAGCTGTGTAGAGTTAAACAAGGAAATTTCCTAGAAGAGGTGGTGACTCTGTGTGTGTGTGTGTGTGTGTGTGTGTGTGTGTGTGTGAGAGAGACAGACAGACAGACAGACAGACAGACAGACAGACAGACAGACAGACAGACAGAAACAGACAGGGTGGGGAGGGGGGAGAGAGAGAGAGAGAGAGAGAGAGAGAGAGAGAGAGAGAGAGAGAGAGAGAGAGAGAGAGAGAGAGAGAGAGAAAATATGCCTTCCCATAACCAGGAAGTTCAGCTAGAGGCTGCAAGAAGCAGGGAGATATAGTAGGGAGGGCATGAATTCTAGTCATGACCCTGCCACATGGTTAAACTATCTGAATGATTAAGAAACCACTTCATCTCTGTGAATTTGTTTCCTCATATCATATAGACCCTGCCATTTGATCAAATCTATTTACCTTTCAATATTTCTCTAGACTCCTGTGTTTTCATTTCAAAAATCCCATTCAGTTTGGACTTCTTCATTAGGAATGTCTCAGTTTCCTAATCTGTAAAATAGGGGAAATCATATAATAACAACTGGGGCAGCCAGGTGGCTCAGTGGATAGAGTACTGGGCCTGGAGTCAGAAAGACCTGAGTTCAAAACTAGCCTCAGACACTAACTGTGATCACAGGCCACTTAACCCCCACTGGAGAAGGAAATGGCAAACCACTCCTGTATCTTTGCCAAGAAAACCCCATGGGTCCTGAAGAGTTGGGCCCAACTGAGCAACAATAATGTAATAATAGTAACCATTTATATAGCACTTTAAGGTTTGCTAAGCACTTTACCATTGTTATTTTATTTGATCCTCACATCAGCTGGGGTGGGTGGGGGTAATTGCTATTTTTATCCTCATTTCATAGATGAGGAAACTGAGGCAAACAGGTTAAGTGACTTGCCCAGGGTCTTACAGCTAGTAAGCATATGAGGAGGGATTTGAACTCAAGTCTTCCTGAATCCTAAACCAGTACACTATACACTGTGCTACTTAGAATCTTCCCTGCCTTAGGGGCAGCTAGGTGACACTGGAAAAAGCACTGGCCCTGGATTCAGGAGGATCTGAGTTCAAATTCAGCCTCAGATACTTGACACTTACTAGCTGTGTGACCCTGGGCAAGTCATTTAACCCTCATTACCCTGACAAAAAAAAAAAAGAATCTTTGCTGCCTTTCCTACCTTCAATCCCTGATTCAGCCCCTCCCAGCCCATGGCTATTGTGAGACAAACAAAATGTTGTAATTGAAAAGGCTTCAGATTCTATAAAAGCCCTACACAAGTGCTTTTATTTTACTTTAAATCATTTATTATTAATTTAACTAATTTTATTAACATTAGCAGCACCAAAAGACCATAATTTTTGAAAAACGGACATGGGGAGCAATATAACCCCTATGGAGGGTTGGCCCCAATTTGGTCTTGGGGTATCCCCAAAGAAAAGCCCCTAGTTCCTAGGAGCCCCTTTCTATATCTCCTAGAGATCTTTAAAAATGTTTTTGGGGCAGCTAGGTGGCGCAGTGGATAGAGTACCGGTCCTGGATTCAGAAGGATCTGAGTTCAGATCCAGCTTCAGACACTTAACACTAGCTGTGTGACCCTGGGCCAGTCACTTAACCCCAATTGCCTCATCAAAAAAAAAATATTTTGGATATTGACTTGCCTGGAAGCAGGGGGATGAACCATATAGGACTTCAGCCCAGTGGCCTTAGGATTCTACATGGAGTATCCCCTCCATTATAAGAACAGCAATCCCAGACCACAACACCACAGTGGCAACTAATCCTTCCTTCCCCCTAGTCTGACACCTGAGATTCCTCTGATCTGCAGTAGGGTGATCAGCTCAGTGCTGGTGAGACTCTCCCCATCAGGAAAGCAAGGAGAGCTCTATTTCTGGGGTTGGGAGGATATGTATCTACTCCCCTAAGGGGAAAAAGAAAACTGAGGACTGAAGGTGAGAAGGGAACATGTTCCAGACATGGACGATAGTCAGCCTGTGCGAAAGTATGGAGGTGGAAAATGAAGCATAGAGTTGTCTTTTCACATTTCTATAGCACTTTAAGATTTACAAAGCTCTTTTCCTTATAATGACCCTGTAAAACTGAGCATGTTATCTAATCTGTTCTTGAGGGGATTGTGCTAAGGTCCCAGAAAAATATTTTTTTCTAATTTGTGTGATAAAAACGGTAACAAAGATATCTCCATGTATGTATTAGAGAGAATTTTGACAGCTCACCTACCCTTAGAAATCACTATACGGGGGTAGCTAGGTGGCGCAGTAGATAGAGCACTGGCCCTGGATTCAGGAGGACCTGAGTTGATATCCGGCCTCAGACACTTGACACTTAACTAGCTGTGTGACCTTGGGCAAGTCGCTTAACCCCAATTGCCTCACCAAAAAACAAACAAACAACAACAACAAAAAGAAATCACTATACATACTTATCCAGCTCTTGACACAGTACCTGGCACATAATAGGTGCTTAATAGGTGTTTATCGATTGATTATACAAATGACCAGTGTTTATAGTGCAAATGTTATGCCCATTTCACAGATGAGGAAACATAAAATGGTTTGCTCAGGATCACAAACCGTATAAGTTTTGGAGCCAGTATGGGTGGTCTCCTAAGATCTTTGAGGCATCTTCCAGTTGTCTGGGATGGCTTTGATGAGGCAAAGGAATAAATGAGATAACCTTAGTCCAAGACATCTTTGACTTTTTCTAGGGGAGGATCGAAAGGCAAGGAGGAAAGTAAAGGTGTGCAAAAAGAAAACAGCTTTGCCAAGACTTCTCCAGCTGGCATAAGCAGACCCTCCCCTGCCCCCACCCTTCCTCCCATCATTTCCAGCTCCTCTGCCAGTCTCAAGGAAAGGAAAGGCAGGGCTGAAAGAGTGGAGGTGGATTTTTTTTTCATGTCTAGAAGTAATTTTCCACCAGTTTACAGCACCAGCTACTGCCAGCACATTAACCAAAGTATAGACTGATCCCACAGGCCTTAGGCAGGGAGAAGATTTGACCCCATGCTCTTGGGGGGTACCTGAAACCACAGCTGGCTAATGGCTATTCTCTAAGAATCATTGACCCTAGGAAGGTTAGGGCTAGAAGGGACCTTGGAGATTGTCCAATGCAACCCCCTTCTTTTACAGACAAGAAAACTGGGGACCATAGGGGCAGCTAGGTGGTGCAGTGGATAGAGCACCAGCCCTGGATTCAGGAGGACCTGAGTTCAAATTTGGCCTCAGACACTTGACACTATCTGTGTGACCCTGGGCAAGTCACTTAACCCTAATTGCCTCACAAAAAAAAAAAAAAAGAAAGAAAGAAAACTGGGGTCCAGAGAAAGGAAAGGAAGGGGATCAAAGAAGGTGCACAGTTAATCAGGGCAAAACAGAAAGAATGAAACAGGGTGCAGCCCCCAGTCTCTTTAGTGCTCAAGCATTGCCTGCCTACTTGCCTGCCTTCCTCCTCCCCTCCCTCCATCTATGTGCTCTGCCTCTTCCAGAGAAGCTCACCTTGTGTTTAGGGTCCTCCCACTGACAGCTATTTCGGGATTCTCTAGACAGCCCAACATCTGGGCTTATCCGCTTCTGCGGCTTGTGTGCAATTGAACCACCTGGAGTGATTGAAGGTGGTGAAAGCTTGTGGAGGTCACCAGCTCTAGCAGATTTTCCACCTGGTCTCCGGAAGCTAAGAAGGGGCTCAAACAATACCTACACACTGGAGGCTTGAGCAACAAAAAGGGAGGAGAAAAGAGACATTCATACTCTCAACTGCAATGTAGGCAGGGTTAGGAAAGCCTAGAGAGTTGGCATATTTGCTTGTTGAGGGGATGCACATGTATGTATCCTTGGTGCATGCAGCAAATGGGGAGAAATAGGTTTAGAGTTGATAAGGACCTAAGAGGCCATCTTGTCCAACACTCTCATTTTGCAGATAAGGAAACTGAGGCTGGGAGAAATTAAGAGACTTACTCAGAGGAATATAGATAGTAAATATCAGAGATGGGTTCTAATTTTTAATTTTCATTTATTTATTTGATGAATTATTTTTGTGGGGCAATGAGGGTTAAGTGACTTGCCCAGGGTCACACAGCCAGTGTCAAGTGTCTGAGACCAGATTTGAACTCAGGTCCTCCTGAATCCAGGGCTGGTGTTTTATTGACTACAACACCTAGCTGCCCCAATTTAAAAATTCTTTTTTCAGGGGTGGGTTTTAAACAGAGGTCCCAGGACCAGTGTTCTTTCCATCACAAAATTGGTTAGTATGTATTTAAAGACTGCACTGATTTATGCAGCTACCCAAGTAAAACATATAGGTGAATTTGCTAATGGATAAACAAACAAGAAAATAAAATCCCCAAATCCATGTAATACAATCAGAGGCCCAAAAGGAAAATTATATTTGTTTATTTTATTTATATTTTATTAACAACCTTTTAGTGTATGTTTATTATTATTTTATTTCATTTTGTTTTATTGGGCATTTAGGTGGCATTTAAGTCAGGAAGACTTGACTTCAAATCCTGCCTCAGATACTTACAGGCTGTGAGATCCTAGGCAAGTCACAACCTCTCTTGGCTTCAATTTTCGTCATCTGTAAAACAGGGTTAATAATAACATATTAAAGAATAATAAGCATAGGCTATCCCTGCAAGCAGGAAGAGATCTTTTCCTTCCTCATGGGATCACCCACTTGCCTTGGCCTTGGCTATCAGTCCAGGTCCCCTAATCCCTATCCCCTGACTCCCAGAAATCACAGAATCTCAAAGCTGGAAGGGACCTTGGAGGTCAGTTAGTCTTACACATATCTGAAGATCTCTCAGAAATGGTTATCCAGTATCTACTCAAAGAACTACTGTGATTTTTGTTGTTCAGTCATTTGTCATGTAAAACCCTTTGTGACCCCATTTGAGGTTTTCTGGGCAGAGATATTGGAGTTTTTGCCATTTCCTTCTCCAGCTCATTTGATAGATGAGGAAACTGAGGAAAACAGGGTTAAGTGACTTTCCCAGGGTCAGACAACTAATAAATGTCTGAGCCAGGATTTGAACTCAGGACGATGAGCCTTCCTGATTCTAAACCCCATGCTCTATTCACTGCTTCACCCACAGTTATGGACAACCCCCGAGATTTGGGAAGAATTCTACTCACTAAGAAGTTTTTCCTTAAGTCAAGTAAAAATTTGGCCTCCTTGAAATTTCTATCTGTTGCTCCCAATGCTGCCTTCATGGGCTGAGCAGTACAAATCTAATTCTTTATTGAAATGACAACCCTTGAGATGCCTGAAGAGAGCTATCATCACTTTTTTACTCTAAATATTCATTTTTTCAGGTTAAAAACGCCCAATGCTTTCTTTAGCATTATTCCTTTTTGTTTTGGTGAGGCAATTGGGGTTAAGTGACTTTCCCAGGGTCACACAGCCAGTGAGTGTCAAGTGTCTGAGGCCAGATTTGAACTCAGGTCCTCCTGAATCCAGGGCCGGTGCTCTATCCACTGCACCACCTAGCTGCCCCACGCCCAATGCTTTCAAAGATCCTGTCATATCATGAGTGTGAGTCCCCCTCACC
This sequence comes from Dromiciops gliroides, assembly GCF_019393635.1. Taxonomy (NCBI): domain Eukaryota; kingdom Metazoa; phylum Chordata; class Mammalia; order Microbiotheria; family Microbiotheriidae; genus Dromiciops; species Dromiciops gliroides. Next base: position 100,276,665 of record NC_057864.1, read on the forward strand.
AACCTGGTTCCCCTCCTCTGTATCTGCTCAGCTTCAGAATGTCTTTCCTCAAATGTGACACCAATTATGGGCAGAGTATAATGGTACCATAGCCCCCCTCCTTTTGGATATAATGCCTCTTAATGCAGCCTAAGATTGAATTGGTATTTGGCTGACATCTCACATTGTTAACTTATATTGAGCTTGCAATCCATAAGCTACTTCCTCACCACATCCTCATTGTAAAGTTGAGTTTTTGAACTCATCTATAAGTTTTTACATTTATCATGATTAATTAATATTTCATCTTATTAGAGTCAGCCCATTATCCATCATCCTAGGATTTCAAGATCTTTTTGGATCCTGTCTACAAAATCCATTGTGTTAGCTCATCCTCCCAGCTTTGTGTCACCTTTAGATTTTATAAGAGTACTATTGGATCCAAGAAATTGATAAAAATGTTGAACAGAAAGAACATGACTGAAGGCACATTCCTGGGACTCTTTACATAGGAATGTATGGTTTCTTTTTCCTGTTTACCTTTTTATGCTTCTCTAGGGTCTTGTATTTGAAAGTAAAATTTTTTATTAAGCTCAGGTTTTGTCATCAAGAATGCCTGAAAGTCCTCTCTTCCATTGAATTCCCATTTTTCCCCCTGAAAGATTATCATCAGTTTTGCTGGGTAAGTGATTTTTTGGTTGTAATCCCAGTTCCTTTGCCCTCTGGAATATCATCTTCCAAGCCCTCTGATCCTTTTAAGGTAGAAGCTGCTAGATCTTGTGTTATCCTGATAGGACTCTTAATTAGAGAGAAATCTCTAAGTTAACATTGAAACACCAGTCATTTCTCTTTGGGTCCAGGCATTCAACTAATTCTGAATCTACTTATTTCTATTAATAATAGCTAACATTTATGTAGCACTATGCAATATTATCTCATTTAATCCTGACAACAACTCCATGAAGTTGTTATTGAGGAATTTTTCAGTTATGCCTGACTCTTTGTGACCCCAATTGGAGTTTCCTTGGCAAAGAGTGGTTTTCCATTTCCTTCTCCAGCTCATTTTTATAGACCAGGAACCTAAGGGAAACAGGGTTAAGTGACTTGCTCAGGTTCACACAACTAATAAGTGTCCGAGGCAGACTTTGAACTCAGGAAGATCAGTCTTCATGATTCCACGCCTTGTTCTCTATCCACTGCACCACCTAGCTGCCTTTTATCCTTATTTTATACATAAGGAATCTGAAACTAAGAGAGGTTATATGATTTGGCCAGGATCATATAACTGGCAAGTATCCAAGATAGGATTTGAACTCAAGTCTTCCCAATTTCCAAGTCCCATGCTCTATCCCTTGTCACCCAGCTACCTTTGTCATCTAGCTCACATATTTTAAAAATATCCACAATAATATGAGATGATTTTACAAATTTCTTGGCAAAATTAAACTATACTGTATTTACTGCATCTCAATGATCTAGCAGTCTAGTAATACTAATGAGAAAAGGATATGAATTTAGCCTTACTTCTTGATAAACCCATAGTGGCTCTGAGTGATCACTGCTTTCCTTTCTAAGCATTCATTAGCCATCCTTTTAATAATACTTTCTAAGATTTTGCAAGGAATAAAAATCAATCTCATTAGCCTATATTCTGAAGAATTCTATTATCTTATATTTTTTGAAAATTGAAACCTTTTCCTATCTTTAGACCAATGACACATTTCCCACCCAGATTTTGCAAAGATCAAAGACAGTAGTTAAATAATCCCAACCACAAGTTCTTTCAGGAATTGTAAGTTGTAGTTAGAGTCGAACTGAGGGAAACTAGGTACTCTTTGATCATCTCCTCATTTCCCTTCATTTTCAACTTCCAGGTGATCATTTTGTTTTTTCCTTTCCAGTCTAAAGAGCTTTATCATTAGAGAAAACAAGCCTCCAAAAGACTCTTGAGGGGGCAGCTAGGTGGCACAGTGGATAGAGTACCGGCCCTGGATTCAGAAGTACCTGAGTTCAAATCCGGCCTCAGACCCTTGACACTTATTAGCTGTGTGACCCTGCAAATCACTTAACCCCAATTGCCTCACCAAAAAAATAAAAGTGTTGAGGAGCTCTTTTTCTGTCATCTATTATCATGGTCCCATCAATATTGAGCGGTTTGATCATTTATTTGATCTTTCTCTTTTCGCAGCATCAAAACAAAAGCCAACCTTTTTGTAGTTGTTGTTCAGTCATTTTCAGTAATGTCTGACTCTTTGTGACTCCATTTTGGGTTTTCTTGGTATAAAGATACTGGAGTGGTTTGCCATTTCCTTTCCTAACTCGTTTTACAAATGAGGAAACCAAGGCAAACAGATTAAGTGACTTGCCTAGAGTCATACATCTAGTAAGTATCTGAGGCTGGATTCAAACTAAGGTCTTCCTGACTGCTGGCTCAGTGCTCTGTCCACTGTACTGCATAGTTGCTCTTTTTGTGGTAACTATAGTTTATAGGTTTATCTGGTAGCAGAGATGCTGGTCAGATTGGTAGGGAAAGGGCAGCTACAGTGGGGAAAGCACTAGACTTAGCACTGGACCACTCCATTTCTCGACTTGCTTTACAATCTGTGTGACCCTCAGCAAAAGCTATCGATTCCTTGATTTTTCCTCATGTGAAAAAGGGGGATAGTTCCTCATTTCACAACATTAACCTCAGTGCATTCTCAGTTTGGGGGCTCTTGGCTATGCTCATATAAACTTGTGGCCCACTTTTGTATTCTTTGTCACTCATCCCCTCTTCCTTTCACACTCTGCGTATATATTTTAAAACTAAGTTGGTTTGGGGCAGCTAGGTGGTGTAGTGGATAGAGCACCGGCCCTGGAGTCAGGAGGACCTGAGTTCAAATCCGGCCTCAGACATTTAACACTTACTAGCTGTGTGACCCTAGGCAAGTCACTTAACCCCAATTGCCTCACCAAAAAAACCCAAACAAACAAAAAAACCCCCCACAAACTAAGTTGGTTGGTGAGTGGTTCCTGTCTATACAGATCAATCTCTTTAAGAGAGATTTAAGACAGGAGGCGTTCCTCCTTTCACTCTCAGCAGAATTATTAGAATTTAGAATATCCTGCCACTCTTGCTGTGACTTCATCTGAAGAATCTTAAGTCATGGGATCTTGCCCATTCTTTCCCTGAACTCTTCAACATGGACTGTCCCCAAATTGCAGCTGCGTGGGCTCAGCTCGGTCGTCTTTATCTATCACCAGATCCAAGTTGGAGACATCACTTCCTCCCAACATTCCTATCCTTTCTCTTTGCCCTCCAGGATATCATCTTCCAAGCAGATCATGCTAATTGTAGAGCACTGGCACAAAATCAGGCTCAGGAGAGCAGTTCCTCTTGTTGCTGCCTCCATATCTTGAAGAATAAATCATCATTAAAATAAGTCAAGAACTTATCTGCCATTCTGTTTTGAGCAGAGAAAGTTTCAGGAGATGTCTATGTAGCTGAAATTCTCCATTGCTATATAAGGTCTCCATGTGGGATCAGGAAGACTTGAGTTCAAATGCGGCCTTGGACACTTACTAGCTAGCTGTAAGTGATTGACAATGTAAAATGATTAACCACCATCTCTGGAAAAAGAAAGAAAGAAGGAAACCCCAAACACACATATTTGTATGCCTGACATGCTTTTAGGTTTAGCATTCATTATTAACATTTTCTCCATCATTTTCTTAAGCCAACCAACAAAACAATACATCTAACCCTGATTTGTAGCATTTTACTGATTGCTCACAATTTAAAATTTAACAACTGACTATGTGTTACCCCAGGTGAATCACTCTCTCAGACTCAATTTCCTCATCTGTAAAATGGGATAACAATAGCACCTACTTCACAGGACTGCGTGGGAATCAGTGAGATGATATAGGATGTTCCATGATCCTTAGCAATTTTAAGCTTAAAACAACACTAAACCTTTTGGGCCACATTATGTGCATAAAGTGCTTTATAAGCCTTAAATGCTTGCTATCATTATTATTTCCTGAAATAATCATCCATTTCTCCCTTCTATTCTGGTACTCTATAGTACATTTCCACCACAAGATTGCTTCTACTTCTCTCCCCACTGACTGTCTGCCATCTTTAAATGAATGCATCTTCTAGGTATATGACGTTACACCCTCTGCCCCTTTTATCTAGTCCATTCCTTCTGAGCACAGAACATGCTTGTATAGCCGCATTTCATTTATGAATCCTATCACAACAAGTCCTGGGGCCAGTCTCCCACCCACTCTCCTCACCCATTGGCCTTTCTCCAGTCCCATTTTGACCCCACAACACAGAGTATAAGGTACTGGGTCAGTCGATGTTTCTCAGCCATTTGATTGACAAGTTTTAATTAGAGAAATGAAAGCGTGGCTGGTTTGGGAAGGCTCTTTGGAGAAAGGGAGTTTTGGAGTTTTAAGTATGTTCTGAAAGAGGGAAAGGACAAGGTTTGGAAGTAAAGAAAGAAGAAAAGCATCTCATGATGGAGGAAATAACTTGTTCAAAAGGCAAAGAGATGGGAGTGTGAAGATCATATGTTAAGGGTCAAGGAGGAAGGGAGGGATGCCAGATACTGGCCCAGAAGAAACCAACAAGGGAGAGTCCTGTAAAATTACTTGGAGGAGGTAGGTAGTAGGGGTTAGGAGAAAAATTACCAGAGAAGGGACCTTTATGCCAAAGCTGAGGTGTTGGGAGTTGATTTGGGAGCATATTTATAAACCAGAAGGTTAGGGGTAGGCAAGTTCAAAACAGAGGTAACAAAGTCTCACCTCTTTTTGTAAGAAGGAGATAGCAAAGTCCCATGGGAGGGCTAATAGGGAATCTAACATCAAAGTCCAGGTAGGAAGGCATCTGGCCTTACTAAGTTGGCCCAGACTAATTCTGGGGATCCCTGGGGGTAGCTCGGGGTGGAGAAGAGGCAGGTCAAGACTTGGGAAGTTGTAGCTAGTGCTAAGAAGGTAGGTCACAGAGATAGGGGTTCAGGCACAGTGAACTCACCTGACCTTCTCCCCTTTGCTTCTCTTCCCTTGAGCCCTCTCCCATGGACTTTTTTTCAGGACTCTTGGAAAGTATTAAATAAGTTCCATGTAATATCTTTCAACCTGGTGCCTAACACCAAAATGTTTGCTGAAACTAGGGGCATAGTGCCAACATCTTGGCATTTTAATGACATTGGAATGTCACTTCCCATTTCCCAAACCTCCTCATTTTGATTCTTTCTCCCAAGAGGCAGATTGGGAAACCCCCAGACTGCCTCCTCCTTCTCCAACCACAGTCATCCTTAGCCAGGGGCAGAAGTCCAGGCCCAGGGCAGCTACAGTCCCAACTCCAGCTGCTGTGGTCATCCAGGCCAGACTGGTGTGAGGAGGGGTACCCCAGGAATGCTTCCAATACTTGGGATCCAAATGGAAACTCTCAACAGTTCCCCCAAACACTTAAGGCTGGGGGATGGATATGACATGTTCCAGTCCCCTTCCCCCAACCTCAGGATTCTTGGATCATAACCCCCTCAGTTGGCCACCTTCCCAAATCACCAGATCTGGGTCTCCAGGGGAAACTCATAAAGACTACATACTTAGCCTTTTTTCCCACAGGGCGGATAATTATTTTTATATATTGCCACCGATTAAAACAAGAAATAGCTTGGAGGAATGCTCAGGTATTGGGCCTTTGATGTAGACAAAGGAAGACCTTTCTCTACCTCCTGGGGCTCTTGAGCACACATGAATTCTTCTGACAGATGGAGGGGAGAAGAGTTGTTTGTGAATTAGCATAGCCTGGAGACCTAGTTGCAATTGCCTGCATTTTAATATCCCACCTTTGATCTGTTGAAAAGCTGACAGGGAGAGGGGAAGGACCTTATTAGGTGGCATAAATCATAACTGATGAAATCACTTTTCCCTGACAATTTAAGACCATCCCCTGTCTCTAGGAAGAAAGAAAGAAGGGAAGATGGGAAAGAGAGTAGAACAAGCATTGCCCTATATAAAGGATTGTAACTTTCTAGGCTCATAGACTTAGAAGCAGGGAGTGTCAAATTCAGAAACAAGAGCCACTAAATTGTACATAAAAATCCCTGTGGGCTGCATGTTGGCTTAGACAACTACCTATTAACATTATCTATGTTTTATTGTATTTTCATTTATTTTATTAAATATTTCCCAATCGCATTTTTAATCTGGTTCAGGCCTCACTGGTGATTGCTGCTGTGCACCCACAGATTACATTTCTGATGCCACTGCTCTAGTCCAAGCTCTTTACAAATGAGGAAAGCCCAGAGAAGTTATATGATCTGTCCAAGGTGAATTCAGTCCTTCCAACTCCCAAACTGGAGCTCATTCCACAATTCTATTAATGGGTAGACTTTTCTCGGTTTGGATCTGGATTACAAGAGCTAACTAACCCACTTTTCACACTCATACTTACAGCTGGGCCTTCAATCCCTGGCCACATAAACCACATTTGTGTCCCTGTGTGTGTGTGTGTGTGTGTGTGTGTGTGTGTGTGTGTGTGTGTGAAGCCCAATGGTACCTATGACATGCTTTCTGGGAGCACAGGATACTTTGTCTAGGAGACCTTAGGCCTTGGCCCTCCAGCCCAGCAATGAGGACCTTGCACGATTTGTTTTACATCCTTCCCGGGAGAGGAGTTTAATGATGGGTTCCAGATGTGGTAAGGCACAGCTGGGACTTGAGCAATAGGTCCCAGATGTTGACTCTGGAATGGGATGAACGTTCGGAGAAGCTGGAAGGACCAAAGGTCAGTGCCAGAGAAGCGTGTGCTTGTTTGGAAAGAGACACAGAGAACAGAGACAGAAAGACACAGAGACCTCAGAGAGATGGCTTTGTCCTCTGTGGAATCCTGGGAAGCTGTTCCTAGGGGAATAGACAGTCTTGGGTTCATATTCCAATTTTTGTCACAAACTCATTGTATGGTGAGTCATCTATTCTCTCTGGACTGCAGTTTGCTCATCTGTAAGTAATGGTAGAAAGAGCATTGGGTTTGGACACAGAAAGGACAGGGTGGTGGGAGGGATCAGAATGGGCAATGGTTAAACCTCACTCTACTTTTTTCCTACCAATGTGGCCCTGAGTGAGTCTCTTTCTAAGCCTCAATTTCCTCATCTGTAAAATGAGGGGACTGGATTAGATGACCTCTGAGATCCATTCAAATTCTTATGACTTTTGTGACTTGGAACAAGTGTAGACCATCTAGAGGTCCCTTGTTGCACTGGGATCTGTAAATCCCATAAATTTATGATCTTATAAACCCCAAGGTTCCTTCTTCCTTTAACACTATAGAAGTCTGTCATAGAAGAGGATTCATCCAATCTTGCCTCTTCCCTGGCCTTTCCCTAGCTCCCCTCTGCTAGAACCACCAGTGATCCAGTCAGAGCTCTATGCTGGGGCCAGAAATCAGAGGGTTAGAGTCGGGGGGGGGGGTGTCACCCCATTCAGCCCTATCAGAAGTGTTAAGTGTCTTGTGCAAGGTAACACAGGTAGTCAGTGGAAGTCCTAGGATTTGATCCCGAGTTATATGACTACAAATCTGGCACACTTTCTATGACAGCAGGGCCAGGAAAAGGAGGTGATTCCATCCTGTCAACAGGGAGTTCCAAGTCTTAGGGAGGACCCATGTTTTCTGTCCTCAGGGAGCATCCAGTCTTGACTGGTTTGTGCTTGACTGGTCTCCTACTCCTAAAGTCTAGTCAAGATTCTTATCCCATTGGTAGTGGTGGTGATTAGGCAGAAAGAGGATGATGCAATGGGGGGTGGAGGGAGGAGTCCACCAAAGTAGCTAATAATGGTTCCCCCAAATGAGGGACTATTGAGGACTTCAAGCCTTCAGATGCAAAGGAAAAAGAAACAATGGTAGAATTTCAGGCACTTTGACAGATTTTGGAGGGGGAGGGAGGGAGGAGGAGTGTGTGTGTGTGTGTGTGTGTGTGTGTGTGTGTGTGTGTGTGTGTGTGTGTGTGTGTTGGAGAGCTAGGTAGCACAGTCCATAGAGCCCTGGGACTCGAATCCAGAGAACCGGAGTTTAAATCCAGCCTCAGACACTAGCTGTGTGACCATGGCCAAGTCATTTAACCCTGTTTGCCTCAGTTTCCTCCTCTGTAAAAAAATGAACTGGAGAAGGAAATGGCAAACCCCTCCAACATCTTTGCCAAGAAAACCCCAAATTGGGATCATGAAGAGTCAGACATGAATGAAAAATGACTGAACTGAATAGCCTCCTAAGGTCCTCCTAAGGATCAAAAGTGGAGGAAGGGTTAGATGGGTAGTCTGTGTGACAGAGGAGCCTTCCTCCTCAGTGAAAGGGTGATCAGAGTGGACAGTAAGTGGTCTGGAAAGACTTCTTGGAGGGAGAGAGGGAGCTTAGAACGCTCTCATTTTGGTTCCTGATCTACTGTATTTGCTGATTTCATTCCCTGTCCATGAGACCATGAGGGATAGTGGAAAAAATGTCAGTCTTGAAATCAAGAAAGACCTGGGTTCAAATCTCCCCTTGAGAACTCTATGTGTGACCCTGGGCAAGTCACTTAAACTCTGTGAGCCACCATTTCCCCATCTATAAGATAGGGATAATAAAACCTGAAGTACCTACCTCACAGGATCATTTTGAGGATCAAAGGAGCTAATGTATGTAAAGCATTTTATAGAACTTACAGGGTTATATAAATACCAGTTATTGTTACTATTCAAGATGATGTCATTCTTTGCTTAAGCTACCACCCAGAATTCAGCCTTAGGATGGGAGGGAAGGAAAAAAATCCTTGGTTTTTCCAAGGATGAATTCTGATTTTAAGATAATTGCTAGGGAAGGAATGAAAGAGGGATAGAATTGAAACTCAAAACTTTAAATAAAGAGAATTGCTTCCCTTAAGAGGGGCTGGATGAGAACAAGGTGATAGCCACCAAGATGAGAGGATACCTCAGTTACTATACACTTTTTTGGGGGGTGCTAATTAGGGTTAAGTGACTTGCCCAGTGTCACACAGCTAGTAAGTGTCAAGTGTCTGAGTTCAGATTTGAACTCAGGTCCTCCTGAACCCAGGGTCAGTGTTTTATCCTCTGCACCACCTAGCTGCCCCCTACTTACACACTTCTTAGCAAGAGACAGACCTTCAGATCCAAGAAAGGGGTAGAAATGAGGAGATTTTGAGTCATTGTCTGAAGATATTAAACAAGGTCAAGGGAAAGGAAGCTATTTTTCATGAATAGAGCTCTTAAGGTGAGTCCAGCATGGGAGAAATCCAGCCCACAGAGCCCAGCATTGACAAGGAGCAGAGCCCAGGGAAGCTTATCCCAAGGTAGCTTTCATTCAGCCTTCATAATTAGCTCCAACCTCATGCAACAGGACTCCCTCCCATTACCTTGGAGAAATCCTGGCCTGGCCTGGCCTTCCTTCAGCTTGCAATCCAAACTCTTTCCCCAATCAGTGTAGGAGAGGAGGGCTGCAGAGCATTCTGTAAACATAAAGGATGATGTAGATGGCAAGTTTTATTGCTTTCCTTTTCCCAGCTCCTCCCACCCACTTCAGGAGGCAATGGGTTTGTTTACAGGTGCCATTCATTCTCTACTTCATCAAGGCCCGACCTGGGAAGTGTCACCAGTTTCTAATGCTCTGCAGAGAGCTCAGACATCTACATCCCCAATTTAGTTCCTGCCAATGGTGAGAGATCTTTCCTCATATATGTAGTCATGGCGTCACAGCATATCAGTCAGGACCTCAGAAGCTAATTTCTCCAACTCGTATCAAATGGTATGATCTATAGCGTATCAGAATAACAGTCATCCAGCTTCAAGACCCTAATGAAGGAAGGTGCAGCTAGGTGGTTCAGGGGATGGAGTACCAAGGCCTGAATCTAGACTCATTTTCCTCAATTCAAATTCGGTCTCAGACACTGATTAGTTGTGTGACCCTGGGTGAGTTGCTTAACCCTATTTGCCTCAGTTTCCTCATCTGTAAAATGAGCCAGAGGAGGAAAAGGCAAACTGCTCCAGTATCTCTGCCAAGAAACCCCCAAATGGGGTCATGGAGAGTCAGACACGACTGAAACGACTGAACAACAAGAAAACTAATGGAAGTCCACTGCTTCCTTTGCTTCTACTTTGACAGCTCTAACTTTAGGAAGTTTAAATCTGAGTCTCTGTAAATTCCACCCATTGCTCTTCTTGATTCTATGTGCCCTTTGGGGCTAAGCAGAATGATGCTAGTCACTTTCCCATATAAATGACCTTCAAATATTTAAAGACACTTTTCATGTCCCTGTCCCCACAAAATCTTTCTTTCTCCATTCCTACTTCCTGAACAACTCTCAGCCTCTGCCTGCCTCAGTTTCCTCAACTTTTTTTTGGACAGGGCAATGAGGGTTAAGTGACTTGCCTGGGGTCACACAGCTAGTGAGTGTCAAAGTGTCCGAGATCGGATTTGAACTCAGGTCCTCCAGAATCCAGGGCTGGTGCTCTATCTACTGTGCCACCTAGCTGCCCCCTCAACTTTAAACTAGGGAAATTAAGAGCACCAATCTCTCAGGGTTGTTGTGAGGATCAAACAAGAAAATATTTGTTTTTCTAAAATCACTTAATACAGTGATGGTACTAAGTATATAGTCAGTGCTTAATGAATGCTTGTTTCCTTCTCTTTCTCTTTGTAATCAGTCCTCATATGGAGGTCTTTTCCTTTCTGGTCATCCTAATCAGGAAAATCTGCCTTTTATATGTGCTCTTTCTAGAATGTGGGTCCCAGAACTGAACACAGAACTATAAATATGGTCTTACTAGGGCACAGTGCAGTCAGAAATTTTTATAAAAGCTACCATTTATATAGAACGTATTGTGTGTCAGGCACTATGTTAAGCACTTTGCAATTATCACATTTAATCCTCACAAAAATCCTGGGAAGTAGGTTCTATTATTCTCTCCATTTTGAGTTCAGGAAACCGAGGCAAACAGAGGTTAAGTGACTTGCCCGAGGTCACACAGCTAGTCTGAGGCCAGATTTGAACTAAGGTATCCCTGACTCCAGGCCCACATATCTATTGATTCCATCATCTTGTTGCCTCACCACCCTAACTCTGGGCAGTGATTTTTTTCTTTGCTTGTTTTGGTTCAGACCCATGATTTCTTTGGTATAGAGAATTCCCAGTGTAGATGCTCAGTCCACCAATGAAGAATCGTCAACTCATCTGTTGTTCGTGCTCTTAAAGTGCCCTTAGAGGTGCTGAGAGGCACATTTAAACCCAGATTTTCCAGCTCTCTATCTGCCCTGCCATAGTGGTTCTCTCTTTATGCCTAGGGAAGCCCGTGAAGTAGGTGCATTTTGTCTGTTTGGCATCTTCTCAACTTCTTTATTTCTCCTTTCTATGTGCTGGAGGACTTTAAACAAGTTATTTCTCTGGACCTCAGTTTTCTCATCTTTAAAATGGGGAGACAGGACTATAAATCCAAGGAAGAGGCCATATCTTTTACCTAAACCGTCGGTCTTCCCCAGTGGCCATCATGGGGTTCTGCACAAATAAAGGGCTTAATCAATCTTTGTTTTGTTTTTTTTGTTTTTTTTTTTGCGGGGCAATGGGGGTTAAGTGACTTGCCCAGGGTCACACAGCTAGTAAGTGTCAAGTGTCTGAGGCCGGATTTGAACTCAGGTCCTCCTGAATCCAGGGCCGGTGCTTTATCCACTGCGCCACCTAGCCACCCCCATCAATCTTTGTTGAATGAACAAATACCGTAATCTCTAAATACGAGTAAATGAAGGAGCCCTGGATTCCTTCTCAGCTCTGCTGCCAATGACTCTCTGATTGATCGATTGCTTAAACTAGCAGCATGACCAGTGGGAGAGATGGGCCCCAGGTGAAGATGGAATACTTACTGCAGGAAAAAAGGAAGGATTTTATGCTGGTTTTGATCTCATTGAGTTCTCAGTTCCCTAATCTGTAAAAAGGGAATAATCTTGTCCTACTTACCTTATGAAGTTATTTTGGGGATTGAATAGGACGATAGAGATGAAAGCACTTTGGGAATTGAAAAGCTCTATATGAAAATAAGAAATCCTTATTGTCATTTGGCATTGTGCTATAAGACTTTATGTTCAGATTGACCTAGCTTGAACAGAGATATGATTGGCTCAAGATGCAGAATGAGACATACCTTTTTGGATGTGGTCCATATGGGGATTTGTTTTGTTTTTCTTTCTTTTTTTCCTCAATGAAGGGAGTTGGGATTGAGAGAAAATAAATGCTTGCCAATTAAAAATAATTAAATTTAAAGGGCAGCTAGGTGGCACAGTGGATAGAGCACCGACCCTGGAGTCAGGAGTACCTGAGTTCAAATCAGGCCTCAGACACTTAACACTTACCAGCTGTGTGACCCTGGGCAAGTCACTTAACCCCAATTACCTCACTAATAAAAAAAAATTAAATTTTAAAGTAAAAAAAATCTGGGTTGAGGTCTAACCCCTGATGGGGCTGTATGACCCCCAAATATTCAAGACTCAAAAGAACAAAGCTATACTATTCCAAGACATAGATGTGAATATTGCTATTTGGTGGGCAGGTTGGAAGAATCTGCTGGTTCATCCCACCATAAAGAGGCAGGCAGGATTTGTTGTGTTGTGTCATGTCCTGGCAAAAGTGCTGGATTTGGAGCCAGGGGAAGGACTTGGGTTCAAATCCCAGCATGGCCCTCACCACCTGGGTGATCTTGGGTGAGCCAAGTGGCAGGGGCTTGGATTGGGCGAGCTTTCGGGGGCCTTCCAGCCCTAAATACTCTCATCTCTGGACAAGATGCCTCCCACCTCCTAGGCACCTCCTTGGAAAGCTCAACAGCTCCAGTGCTAGGAGCTGGGCTTTGCTACAGAAGACAGAGGAGCAGGGTGCAGGGAAAGCGGGCCCCTTCTGGCCCTTTTAGAAGGCCCCCAGGATTCGCTTCTTCTGATTTGCAGGTGCCAGCGTGCTCTCTGCCAGGAGCTGTCTCTCCACCTGGCAGACACTGGGTCAGAGCTGTTGGTCCCTTCAGGCAACCAACGGCTTCTATCTGGATTCATTCCCTCCCCCGCCCCCCACCACCAAAAAAGAAGAAGAAGAAAAAACCCAACCATTTTAACTCTGGCTGCTATTTTCCAGTTTCAACACTTCCCTCCCTCCCCTCCGCACCCTTACCTCCTACTTACCCCCACCTCACCTAAGCCAACAAGCATTCTCTCTCCTCCTCAGCCCCCTATAACTTTCTTCTCTTGTATTGGGAAATAGGGCAAGGAGGAGGAATGGACTGCAATTCTGGGACCTACTCCTAGAGCCTGAGAGGTCCAAGTATTGGGAAGCCATGGAAAGAAAGACAGCAAAGCCAGTAATGTGGGGAGAGGAAGGAGTCTAAACACTTGGGTCCTCCACCGGCCATGGGACCGTGGGCAGGTTCCTTCCCCTATCTGTGTTTCATGGGATCAAAGGATTTAAAGACCAGCAGAATCTTAAGAGTCCCCCTTACTTAGATGAGGCAGAAGGAGGGGAAGTAACTGCACCAAGGCCTAACAGGGAGTGGGGTAGCAGAACCAGGACTCAGACTAAGTCCTCTGACTCTGAATCCATTAACCCAGCCTGCTTCTCATTCACCTTCTGAAATCTGCTTCATAGGCAGCAACCCTTGCCAGGGTGGACAACTAGAACAAAACTTGCCCAGGGCGAATGGAAAGAAACAATCCCATAATTCATTTTAGCCAGAGCAGGGGTGGCAGTGGCAGAGACCTCGGGCCGCCCTGAGGCTTCTGCTGCAGAGGCCATTGAACCAGGGAGATGTTAGGAGAGGACCAGGCCAAGAAGGAGTTTCCCAAGCTGTCAATGATGGGATGAGGCTTTCCATCAGGCAGCTTCCGGTTGGAAGTGATCATTCTTGCTAATCTTCCGTTAGTTGTCATCTCCACTCTGGTGAAAGACTGGGAGCTTCGTCCTACATGTCAGAGCCTTTGGAATTTCCACCTTCATTAGCTCTTGGCCACTCATACTCCCTTCTCATCCTGGAGGATTTATAAGGGCCAACCAGAGAGTGAAAAGGGTAGAGTCTGGGGGTGTCTTAGGATACCTTGTCAGGAAACGTGAATCATTTAACCTGATTGATTGCTGAGAAGTGCTCTGAAACATCTGACAGGTTGGAGAAGAGATCTCTTTTCACTTCCCTCATGGATTCTATTTTTCAATCATTTTCTTCTGATTTATCCAGGTCATGTTATGTTTTTTCAGTGACAGAGCCCATAGCAAGACACTAGCTGAAAATAGCAAGAGGACAATGGTATCATTCCCCCTTGACACATTCTTGTTCATCTCTACTGGCCTTTTATCCTACAATACACTATGATGCAGTATACTGACTGATTCAGTTGGTGGTCTATTATGAGCATGAGATCTTTTTCCTTATTTCAAATTAAAATATATGGATGAAATTTTCCTCCCTGGAAGTAACCTGGTATAGACTGTGTAAAGTAGAGGAAGTATGACCTTGCCTAGTCACTGAACCTCTTCAATATTGTTTTCTCATCTGCACATGGGGAATAATTATTTCACTAATTCCTTACAAGAATCACATGATATAATACATGTAAGTGTTATGTTGTTGAGTTGTCATTCAGTTGTGCCTGACTCTTCGTGACCCCATTTGGGATTTTCTTGGCAAAGATACTAGAGTGATTTGCCATTTCCTTCTCCAGCTTATTTTACAGATGAGGAAACTGAGGCAAAAAAGGCTAAATGACTCACCCAGGGTAATATAGCTAGTAAGTATTTGAGGCTGTATTTGAATTCAGGAAGATAAGTCTTCTGACTCCAGGCCTGGCACTCTATCCAATATTCCTATTATCATTATTATTATTAATCATTACCATTACTGAGATAGACAGTTGATAGCTTAGCTAGGCCAATTGACATCTAACACTATAGATTTACAATTCTTGGAGGAAATGATTGGTGCTATAATAAATGATATTTGTTTGCCTGTTTGTTTTTGATGGACAATGAAGGTTAAGTGACTTGCCTAGGGTCACACAGCTAGCACATGTCAAGTGTCTGAGGTCAAATTTGAACTCAGGTCCTCCTGAATCCAGGGCCAGTGCTTTATCCACTGCACCACCTAGCGGCCCCAATATAATATATTTTTAAAACAGCAGAAGGAAGGAGGAACTCACAAAAGATGGGAAGGAACCTCAAGAAGCTATCAGGTCTGCCCTGCCCTCTATCTCTAAGCAAAACAAGGCCAAATTCCTCTCATCCTAATCTTCCCCTGGAGAGGAGTACTAGCCCCTCTCTTCAAATAGCTTAGGGTATGGAGTTTTCACTATTAATTTGCAAAGTAGAAAGAGCACTGAGCCTGGAGACAGGAAGAACTGAGTTCAAATCTGATCTCAGCCACTAGCTGTGTGACCTTGGACAAGTCATCTAACCTCTGTCTGCCTCAGTTTCCTCAACTATAACATGGGAATAATAATAGCAACTACCCTGCAGGGTTGTAGTGAGGATTAAATGAGATAATATTTGTAAAGTGCCTGGCACAGAGTGTTTCTTCTTTCTCTTGCTCATAGTCAATGTTTTCGTTTGGTTGGTTTTTGGCGGGGCAATGAGGGTTAAGTGACTTGCTCAGGGTCACACAGCTAGTAAGTGTCAAGTGTCTGAGGCTGGATTTGAACTCAGGTCTTCCTGAATCCAGGGGCGGTGCTTTATCCACTGCCCTCCATAGATCTTTCTTCTTGCTATCTAGTCTATATTCCTTCTGCTTCAGCTGGTCCCTCCCAGTTCCTCATTCGAGTTTTGGGAAGAATTCCTTTGTAGCATTCCTCACCTGCCTTCTTTCATGGCTAGGCAATATGATGGTGAGTTAGTTCTTGGTGCTTAGAGGGGAGAGGGGGGTCCCCATATCCAATGCTCCCTCCCTCCCTTAGGCCCAGTTTAAGGAATCGTGAAGGAGGAGTTTGGCAGAACAGAGGTTAAAATGTTTCCCCAGGGCCTGAGCAAGCCAGCACTGGTCTGTGGGGTCCCTGCTAATCTGCCCAATTACCACAGGTAGGAATCATAATCAGGAATCACTTAAGGAGCAGGAGCCCACTTGGAAGAAAGAGAAGGGCTGTTGGGGGCTGTTGACTTTTTTTTTTCAAGCTTTAATTGGCATAATTGTTCTCTCCTTCCTGCCAAGTGAGATTCTGTCTGGAAACGTTCTCCTGCCTGGGGGGAGGAGCTTCCCCAAGAGAAGCTTTTAACCAAAGACTGCAAGCCTCCTTGCTCCCAGCTCCGGGGAGGCTGGCTCCCCCCCCCCCCTTGGTAGAGAAGCTAGGCCCCTGGTGGTGAGCTGAAGCTAAGGCAGGACGTCCCAAGGGGCCATGGGAGATGTGCCGGGGGACCTTTCAGGAAAGTTGCACCTCCTAACCTCTCTGAAGCTCAGTTTCTTCATCTGTAAAATGGAGATAATAATAGGATCAAATGAGGCAACATGTAAATCTGAATTGGCACTACATATAAATGCTAGTTGTTATTATTGCTGTTACACTTGACTCGGGAGATTGAGAGAGTTGCAAGGATGAGCTTTGGGGAGGCATCTGCAGACCACCAGGCCAGATTATAGGTACATCCATCCTATGTCCTGTATTTTCCAGGATAATCCCATACTTCATGCATTTCAGAATGCGGTTAGGTGTGTCCAAGGAGGATACACTTTTTTTTTTTTTGGTGGGACAATGGGGGTTAAGTGACTTGCCCAGGGTCACACAGCTAGTAAGTGTCAAGTGTCTAAGGTCGGATTTGAACTCAGGTACTCCTGAATCCAGGGCCGGTGCTTTATCCACTTCGCCACCTAGCCGCCCCGAGGATACTCTTAACATAGTTTTGCTGAGTGGTACATCTCAATTCTTGCTTCTGAAACTATGCTTAGAGTACAGGGCAGGATGAAATTCCACAGATACGGAACAATTGCCCAGGGTACCTGATCACCATGCTAAACTTCTGGTACTGGTGACTTCCCCAGTGCTGTTAGTAAAGACCTTGGTCTGGTGACACTGGCTCTTTAGGCCAGTTCAGTTCAATTCAATTCAACAAATATTTATTTATAGCAGCTAGGTGGCACAGGAGAGAGAATGCCAGGCTTGGAGTCAGAAAGACTCTTCTTCCTGAGTTCAAATCTAGTCTCAGACATTTGCTAGTTGTGTGACCCTGGGCAAGTCATTTAACCCTGTTTGCCTCAGTTTCCTGTAAAATGAGCTGGAGAAGGAAATGGCAAGAAAAATGCAAAAAAAAAAAAAAAACCCCAAAACCCAAATAGGCTCATGAAGAGTCTCACAAGTGAAAAATGGCCAAACTACAACAGCAAATCTACAACTTTATATCTACAGCATTGCACTAGGTGCTAGAAGTACAAAATAGGAATGACAAGACAGCCCCTGACCTCAAGAAGGTTACATTTGAATATTCAGTCAACTGATTACCCATCCTCCATTGCTCTCAAGGTCGTCCAACCTCACAACTCTTTAGCAACCATTGCATCTTGGAAATGGAACACGAGGGAGGAGATATGGTTCTCTTCAACTCTTCATCTTCTCTCCTCTACTCCTGCTTCACCCCTCTAAACTGACAGAGATCTGCCCTCCTTAGGTTTACTAGAGGCTACTCTGAGATCTGTGAGCGGGAGAATTAGATCATAGAAACCTTCCCCTCACCTTCCTCCTGACCATAGCACAAAACACCCCCCCACACACACACACACACATACACACAAACACACTCAATCTTTGGTGCTTCTGGCTGGCAACAAATTCCCCAGGCTTTAAGCTTCCTATACTTCATGGACTTAGGATCTCATCAATGAGAGAATCCTTTTCATTGGTGTGAGTTGTAGGCTAACCACACCCTTTTTCCAGTGTGATTCTTGTCCACTTTATTCCACTCAATTCACTCACTGAAGGCTTTACTCTGGTTCATTTAACTGCTTCATGGATGCCAGCGTAGCATCAGAACTGCCCATCTGTAATCTTTCACCTTTGCTCTATGTTAGTTCACCTCCTTCTCTGATCTCACTTGCCATAGATAACGTCATTCATACATACCGCTTTCAGCTCTGGAGTCATCACTGATAATGTGCTAAAGCTGACAACACCCCGCTATTTGTGACTCTTCCAAGACATGGTGTCTCATGGTTCATAGGCAAATGATAAAGCACCAGGAGAACATTGATGTTAAAAGGATAAATTTTTGTGTGGTTGAGTAGCCTGGGATTTTTAAAAATTTCTGTGCAGTTTTCTCAATTTGATCTAGCCTGATCTCTCTCTTTTTTTTTTTTTTTTGGTGAGGCAATTGGGGTTAAGTGACTTGCCCAGGGTCACACAGCTAGTAAGTGTTAAGTGTCTGAGGCCGGATCTGAACTTAGGTACTCCTGACTCCAGGGCCAGTGCTCTATCCACTGTGCCACCTAGCTGCCCTAGCCTGATCTCTTAATCCTATTCGATTATGCTCCCAGATCTTTATCACCCTGTACCATCTATCTGAGATGTACTGATGGAACAACTCAGTAAGTTGTCCACCTACTTGTATGCCACACCCTGTACCATCTATCTGAGATGTACTGATGGAACAACTCAGTAAGTTGTCCACCTACTTGTATACCACACCCTGTCTAATGTGGATTCTTCTGCTTGGTTTGCCCTGTGTGGAATGCTTGGCCAATATTTTTTGAGTGACTGGATTGCATTTAGCAAGCCCTAAATCGTTTCAGGGCTCAATGGAATCAGCATAATGTCATCCAAAATAAATGGAGCATCTTTAGAGCCTTGGTTAGTAAGGAATTCCTCTTCTGTTTGGGATGTTGAGAAACTGCAACCAATCTTCCCATCCCTCATCCCACCCTCATTGGATTTAGGGAACAAGACAGTTGGATGTTTTCTGATGTTTTCCTCTCACCCACAGCCTCTTGGGATCACAGAATATCATAATAATAATTGTTTAGTTATTTCCAACTGTTTGTGACCCCATTGGGGTTTTTCTTGGCAGAGATACTGGAGTGGTTTGCTATTTTCTTCTCCAGCTCACTTTACACATGAGGAAACTGAGGCAAACGGGGTGAAGTGATTTGCCCAGGGTCACACAGCTAGTAAGTGAGTGAGGTTAGATTTGAATTCAGGTCTTCCTGACTCTGGGCCATGCATCCTATTCATTGGACTACTGAGCCGTGTCTGTCAGAATTGAAAAGGGTCAACTAGTCCAACCTTTGCCAGAAAAAGAATTCACCAAAAAGTGGATAGTTCAGCCTTTAAATTGAAGATCTTGCTTTTTTTTGTTTTTTGTTTTTGTTTTTGTTTTTGAGGCGATGAGGGTTAAGTGACTTGCCCAGGGACACACAACTAGTGTCAAGTGTCTGAGGCCAGATTTGAATTCAGGTCCTCCTGAATCCAGGGCCAGTGCTTTATCCACTGCTCCACCTAGCTGCCCCCATAAATTGAAGATCTCTAACAAAAAGAACCCTTTACTTCCCCAGGCAGCCTATCCTGCTTTCCCTGCCTTCTGTCAAGTCCCCACTAAAATCTCGCCTTCTGCAAGAAGCCTTTCCTGATCCTTCTTAATGCTTGTCTTCCCTCAGAGATGATCTCCAACTAATCCCGTCTATATCTTGTTTGTGCATAGTTATTTGCATATCATCTCCCCAATTTGGCTATGAGCTTCTTCAGAGCAAGGACCTTTTCCCCCTTTCTTTGTATTCCCAGCACTTAGTACAATGCCTGGCACATAGTAGGTACTCAATAGATTCTTGTCGACTTTTGGAACGGACTCTTTTTTTCTACTTTGTCATCTTCTCAGACAACCCCTCTTCCTACTCCCACTCATTAGGTTTTGCTCATTTCTCTCAAGCCTTCAGATAGAGGCTTGGGAGAAATGAAGAAGGATACTTTCAGTCCACACATTACAGGGCCACAGCTATTACAGCCGGCTGTATCCTTGGCTTAGGAAATGAGTTTCTTGTCTCTGATATTCTGCTGTATGCATGTCTTAGGTTGGAAGTTCCCAAGGGGCTTTATGTCAACTGGTGAGACTCAGACCTTACCCTGCTACTGTGTGTAACCATGAGGTTGAGATTTACTGATGCTGTTCCATCCTCTTCCTCCCAGGCGTCTGGATGCCAACCTCATCTCTGTGGTCCCTGAGAAGAGCTTCGAGGGACTCTCCTCCCTCCGCCATCTGTGGCTAGATGACAACGCCCTCACAGAGATCCCCATCCGGGCACTCCACAACCTCCCCTCCCTGCAGGCCATGACCTTGGCCCTCAATCGCATCCGCCTCATTCCTGACTATGCTTTCCAGAACCTCACCAGCCTTGTGGTGTTGTAAGTTACTCCTTTGTCTTCTAGTACCCTGGAGAACTGCTCTTGGGCTGGGGTATGTATGTTTGCCATGGAACAGAGGTTCTTAACCCTTTCTGCATCATGGGTCCCTTTGGAGGACTGAAAACACTTATGCACCCCTTCTCAGAGTCTTGTTTTAAAATGTGTAAAGTAAAATACATGGGATAGCAAAGGTAATCAATTATATGGAAATATAGTCATCAAAAACCCCACAGACCCCAGGCTAAGAACCCAACTAGGACTTAGCTCGACTGTTGCATCATGGGCACCTTGGGTAAGTCAATTAAGCTGTATGAGACTCAGTTTCCCCTCAGTTAAATGGTGAGAACCACCACCTTCTTGGTCTCCCTCCAGATTTTTGTGAAGACAAATGAGAGGTTTTGTGAAGTTTTATTTTTTAATGAGAACAAATAAAAAGAGAGCTTTGAAAGTGCTTTGAGCTCCCTGAAAAATAAGAGTTATATGAGCATTCCACTCACATTTGGCTGCCAGAGAGTCTGATTCAGTTACTAAGGAGAAAGAATAATCCCACTAAAAACGGATTCAGGCATAAGTTAAAAGATGAAACTTGTTGCCTCTCCAGTGCTTCCGTCAGTCACAGCTATTAAGAAGAATATGAGGATTTTAACTCAGCTCTTCTTGACTCTGCTGTATCACCTAGCTGCCGCAAAGGGAAGCTTTATGGTGAAGGCAGAATTCTTTCTCATCCCAACAACGTTTGAGTGAGAAATAATGTTTTTTCAAGGCCCTGTCCTGGAGATCGGGCAAATTCATCTTCTTTACTTACCAAGCATAAAGAAGCAACACAAAGTCATCCTTCCTAATTACATGGCGAAGCCCGTCAGAGTAATTACCTGGGAGATAGCATCCCTGGCAGGAATTGGGGACTCAGGTTTTAATGTTGCCTTCTCAATGGGAACTTTAGAGTGCAAATTAGTTTCCAACTAATTGCCCTGAGTGATTGGTAAGTTCATAGAGCAATTACCAAGGGCTTGGAGGTCATGTGTAATTGCTTTCCCACACATGCTAATTGCTGAAGGAACATGGGCCCGGAACACTGCCATTAGTGGCTCTTTCCAATGACCACACACTTCTGGTTGTGCCTGACTCAGAGGAGCCAATGTTTATGACCAAGCCCAGGGCTGGGTCAGCAAGGCCTGGGAGTGATGCCTAGATCTTGGGCCCATTTGAGAGATGGAAAGTCTGAGGCACCAGAACCTCTATGCTGGCGGGGGGAGGGGGGGAAGTGGTATTGATGACTGGAAGTGGTACCACTTTGGGAAATGGGGAGTTTTGGGCATGTTGAGTTTGAGATGATGAAGGAAGATATGAGTGTCCTCTAGAGAGATGAAGAAAACAGGGTTGTACTGTGGGTAAACGGTCAGGACTGGACCACAGATCCCTAAGTCGACCTCTTAGAGGCAACAGCTGAAGTTATGAATGGACAGGAGTGTGGAGAGTGGGAAGGAGAGGGTTGAGGACAGAGCTTTGGGAACCACTGCCATGTAGACAGTCAGAGAAAGAAAAGGAACCAGGAAAGGAGTGGTGAGGGATGAGGGAGAGGATCAGAGGATTGTAGATTCAGAACCGAGAAGAACCTTAGAGACCATTTAGTTTAACTCATATTTTATAGAAGAGAAAACTGGGACCCAGTGAAGTCTCGTGGGACAATCAAATGTCACGAAGGGTTTGAACCCAGAGCCAGAATTCATACCCAGGTTCTCTGAGTCCAAAGCCAGTGTTATTTCCATACTCCATATTGCCTCTCTTGGCCTCCATTTCCCTCTCTATAAAATGATTTCCAGAGTCCTTTCTAGATCTAAATCTACATTCCTATGATCTGTCGTCCCTGGCGATGATGGTGCTAAGAATAACCTAGAACATTTCAGTGTCTTGAAAGCTAAATGAGGAGGTTCAAGAAGTAGGGGATTGGGCAGCTAGGTGGCGCAGTGGATAGAGCACCAGCCCTGGAGTCAGGAGTACCTGAGTTAAAATCCGGCCTCAGACACTTAACACTTACTAGCTCTGTGACCCTGGGCAAGTCACTTAACCCCAATTGCCTCACTAAAAAAAAAAAAAAAAAAGAAGAAGTGGGGGATTGTAGGTACTTCAGAGAGGCCAGAGTGAGAAAAGGCCACCAAAGTGGAAGGCCAGAGACTGTCTCCCCTATTAAGCTCTCAATTCCCTCAGGCAAGGACTGGATCTGCCTCATTGGACTGAGAACTCCCCAAAGAAAGAGACTATTTTTTCCTTCCTCTGAACCACCCCTGTCCCCAGGCTTCTCCAGTGTCCAAATGTGGGGTTCTGTATACAGGAGGTGCTACTTAGGCCCAGTGTCACAGTGCTGGAGCAGACCATGGTTGGCCCCTCTCAACCGACACCTTTTTTCAGAAATGAATAAGGTTTCCAATTTCCTTGATATCTTGAGTAAAAGGACCTGATTCAGACCATTGCCACTCTTTTTTTTTGTATCATTTTCTGCCACTTGTCCTCAAGCTGATGCTTCAGGCTGCTAGTCAGTCAATCAATAGACATTTAGTAAGCACCTACTATGTGCCAGGCAGTGTGCTTAGCACTGGGATACAGAGAGTGCCAAAAACAATCCCTTCTCTTAAGCAGCTCAAAATGGAAGGGAGAAGACAGCAGGCAAACGGCCATGTGCAAACAGGCTATGTTCAGGATAAACAGGAGATAACCAATGGAAAGGGCCCCCTCTAAGTCTGCCTAGAATGACCTCCTTCCTTGCTCCCTTTGGGCTAATTTCCAGGAGGTTTCTCCAAGCACTGATCTCCCGCTTCCCTGGATTCCTCCAGAACTTACAGTCTGTCCCACATAGCTTAGCACTTAATTATAGACTGTCTTGTATTGTTCTGTATTCTCATGTTCGTAATCCTTGACGTTGGATGCAACAGGCACTGAGAAGGGAGGGCTGGTGGCTTCCATAGAGGTAGCCTTAGGCTGTATTCTAACAGACACCTCCCCTCTCTAAATGGGCCAACTGTGGGAGGGCCCTAGCCGGGGATCTCTTCTCCTTCCCTCAGAGGGAAATGTGTTGTCAGCCCAACCTGGAAGGCTGTCACTTTCAAAAGAACCCCTCTATCAAATGGGCCTGTTGAAAAATCCCAAACTCCTCTGTGCTGGTGTCGGGGGAAGGTTAGTTTATTTACACATAATCCCCCTCCCCTCTACCACCTTTGCTGCTCCAGTATAAGGACCTCCCCTGTTTGGTACAGGAAGAGGAGGGGTCCTAATATGCTTTTTCCATTTTCTGGCCCTGATGCTTCATGTTGACACTTCTCTTTCCTTCCTGTCTATAGGCATCTTCACAACAATCAAATCCAGCATTTGGGTACCAACAGTTTTGAGGGACTGCACAACCTGGAGACACTGTGAGTGCTCGGGCAGAGGCTGTTTTCCAGCCCATGTGGAGGGGAGGAGGAGAGAATGGGCAAAGTAAGGAGCAGCTGTGGGTTCCACTCATGGGCCTGAAAGCTTCCAAACATGCTTGCCACTGCTGTCCCTGGGAGGCCATTGGAAATAAGGAGTTGGTTCCATCTTCAGATAGCATGGTACACCTGGGTTATTCCCAGTTCCTGTAGAAGCCAACTGAAATAATGGAAACTAGTTCTACCAAAGAAAGGAAGTGACAAGGAAAAGCTACAGGGATTGGCATTATCTGTTTTGAGAGGCAGGAGGGAAGGACTGGTCAACAACTACAGTTTTCCAGTCTGGGAAGACTTGTTCTACTCAGCATGGCTACTGGTGGGGGGGGGGGGGGGCGGGGAGGGGAAAACCATAAAGACCCAGGCTGGCCAGCCAGCCCTGATACTAAGAGAAAAGATAAAGTGATGAATGGAAGATGGCCCGTTCAGTGCTATAAAAAGTGCCTGAGCTGTTGACTCTTAAAATAACTATTATTTGCACATCATCTGCATGGAATTCATTTAAGGTCAAAATAAACCCCAATCTTCCCATCCTTTCCTCTGGGTGTCTGCCAGGCCCCATGGAACCAGGCTGGGCTTGCCATGCTTGGGGCGGGGGGGGGGAGAAGTGCTTGGATTTCTTTGAGCAGCCCCCCCCCCCCATCTGGGTCTTTCATTTGTTCACATGTGGGAGTCTGGATACCACCCCACCACTAGAGATCTGCTAGAAAGAGGAGAGGAGGGAGCCCCAGATGTCCTCCCACCCTGTGAGTGTCCTGAAGCTGGATAGGGACTCGAAGCAATGGTCTTTCCTTCCCTCTAGAGTGGTGTGCCCCAGCATCCTCCTCCTAAAACACAAGCTGAGTTCCTCTTTCCCCATTGATTTAAACTTCTCTTGGGAAGTGAACATTTTTCAGGTATTTGAAACAGCAAAGGCTGAAAGACAAGCTTCCACAAGTCAGACAAGCTCTCTTTTGGCCAGGCTGTTCTGCACTTCATCTATATCTGGGGTGATAGGGGAAAGAACTAGGAGGCTGAGACAGAATTTCGTGGACCCCTTTCCTGTGGGTGGGATGAGCCTTGGGCATGGAAACCCAGGGTTGTGAAAGTGATCTCAGAGTCGTAACACCTTAGTCATGACCCCAGTTTTGCTGCTTGTTTGCAAGTGTGACCTTAGAGAATTCATTGAATCTTTCTGGACCTCAGCATCCTCATTTGGAAAATGAGGAGAATGTGTTAGGTGACCTCTGAGGTCCTTTCCAACATCAAATCTGATGATTCTTGGAGCCCTTAGAAGCTCAGCCCAAAGTTGGAGAACTAGAAGCTGCACCTACGTCTCCTTCCACCACGGAGCCTTTAGGACTTACTGGCCCCAGAGCAGTAAAGGAAAATGAGGCAGGAGTCAGGGAACAGCATCAAAGCTCTTCCCTGCATGGGTGACCTTGCCAAAGCTCTTGTGCCTTTATTTCCCCAGCAGTCCAATAGCCACCCTGTCTTTCAGAACAGAAGAATTCTGTAGAATAAAGTGCTTAAGAAACACTTGTCATTAGACACTAAGTAGGAAAGATTCCAATTCCAATTTCTCTGTTGTCCTGAGGATGGGGTGGGGGGGGGGGAGGAGGAGGGACATATAAGGATATATTGGATGAGGGACAGCAACTTCAGAAAGCCACCCACAGCAGCTGTTTCTTAACATCTGGGGCCCACTGCCTAATTCTCTCCCAATTAGCCTCTAGATTGCTGCTCCTAGTTGGCTAGTGCTAGTTTAATTACAGAGCAATCACCTCACTATTCCTTTCATCTGGGGCCCTCAGACGAGTCCTTTCTCCACCGCTGTTACCCCCACAAAGCCCAACTACTGAACCCACTTTTCAGATGGGGAAGTTAGAGACTCTCTGAGAATGATGTTCTCCCCCATCCCCGATGCTGAATCTCATCAATCTTATCCACCTCCAAATCTTTCTACCCATCACCCTCATCAACCCCCCCCCCCATCCCCCAAACAGCATTGACTTAAGTGGCCAATCTCACTTTTAGCTTTTGAGGCTTCAATGCTTTTGATCTCCAAGAAAAAAGAGAAAGGTTTGCTCCTTGTTTGCAGGTTGCTCGGGGCATTTGCTAGGGCCCTCAGCAATCCCAGTAGATCTGAAAAGGGAGCAGAAACAATGTTCACACTTTTTAATTGTTGCCCAAATGGACCAATTCTCCCTCTCTATCTCTATCTGTCTCTGTCTCTCTCTGTCACTCTCCCCCTCCCCTTCCCCTTCCCTCCCTCCCTCCTTCTCTCCCTCTCCCCCTCCTCCCTTCCCGCCCTCACCCTCTCCCTTTCCCTCTCCCTCCCTCTCTCTCTCCCTTCCTCCCTCCCTCCTTCCCTCCCTTTCTCTACCCCTGCCTTAAAGTTCTCCCTCCCAAGACTTTGCATGTGAGCACCCTTTTGCTTTTCTCTCTAACGTCTCTACCACTCATACATCTCTTACCCCAACTCCAAGAGGGGAGGATCAAACCCCTGAGGGCTGAGCTGCGGTTTGGCTTCCCTTCCAGCCTCCTCCTAGGAGCCAGGGAAAGCACCCACCAGTTATTCCACCTCAGGGTGGGGTGGGGGAGGCTGGAAGGGGTCCTCTGCTTATGCACACACACCCCACATGTATAATACACTCAACCACCCCCCTCCACAAACCATACACGCCCAATACACACAAGACTCCCAGAAATACATACCACACACATACCACAGACACATGCGTACCACCTACCACTCCATTCAAAGGACACCCACGTATAACACCATACATACAACATAGATACATATGCCCACCCCACCCCCATCCACCTTCCAATTGGGGCTAAGAACACTAATGTTTCTTCTATTTCTCTGACAATAGAGATAACGAGTACCATTAACCTCTTAGGGACACTGGCCCTGGAAAGAAAGCCTAGGTGGACTTCTTAGCTCTGGGCTGGGGGGTGACCAATAATTTCTCCCTCCAGTCTGTTCCAAGAAATCTGTGCCAACCATTGGCCCAGGGGAAAATTTCACCTCCTCTTTCAGCCTGAAATAGGGTTAGGACCTGCTCAGTTTGGGAAATGACCCTGGAAATGTGGTGGTGAGACAGGAGACACAACCCCTTTCCTCTGAAGATAGCTGAGCTCAGGAACCTAGCTCTTAGATAGATGGTAAGGTCCATGAGGGTAGGTATCCTATCTTATCTAAGCTTTTTTAAAAATCTACCTCAGGGGGCATCTAGATGGCCCAGTGGATAGAGCACCAGCCCTGGATTCAGGAGGACCTGAGTTCAAATCCGACCTCAGACACTTAACACTAGCTGTGTGACCCTGGACAAGTCACTTAACCCCAATTGCCCCGCAAAAAAAAAAAAAATCTACCTCAGCCTCCACCCTGGTGTTCTGCACAAAGTAGATACTTAATGATGGTCAGATTCAAAAATTGCCAAATTTTTGAAAGGGAACAAAAAATCAGTGTCACCCCCTCCCTCCCCATTCCTAACCCCTCCTGGATGGCCCTTGGAAGGATACTTGCCTCCATTTCTTCTGGGGAGAGGGGGGAGTGGTTATAGAGAAAGTCCCCCAGAAGACCAATGGGAAACACCCGAGAGGGAAAGAGGAGAGGGCAATGAGGAGGCAAGAGGAGGCCAATCTGGCTCTGCCCTTGACAAAAGCAGACGACGAGGCTAATTCCAGCTGTTTGCACCTTCCTCCCCCTTTTGACACTTTGGGGAAGCAGCTGGCTCATGCAAGCTTGTAGGCAAAGAACATGGAATCATACAGATCTGCTCAAAGGGACCCCAAGAGATCAATTGGTCCAGAACCCTGCCTCAAGGCAGATAAAATGAATAGTTATAATAGCGCTTACGATTATATGTGTGTAACCTATATCAAACTGCTTACCATCTCAGGGAGTGGAGAAAGGGGAAAGGGAAAGACAGTGAATTTGGAACTCAAAATTTTAAAAATCAATGTTAAAAATTATCTTTACATATAATTGGGAAAATAAAATATTATTTAAAATAATAACAGTATTTATATAGCACCTACTATGTATTAGGCACTGTGTTAAGATATTTTTTTGTGGGGCAATGAGGGTTAAGTGACTTGCCCAGGGTCACACAGCCAGTAAGTGTCAAGTGTCTGAGGCTGGATTTGAACTCAGGTCCTCCTGAATCCAAGGCCAGCGTTTTATCCACTGCACCACCAAGCTGCCCCTGTGTTAAGCTATTTTAAAATATTATCTCATTTGATCCTCACATCAACCCTGGGAGACAGGTTGCTAATGTGATCCACATTTTACAGTTGAGGAAAGGGAAGCAAACAGGTTAAATGACTTGGCCAGGGTCACACAGCCTAAAGTAGCTGAGGTCAGATTTGAACTCAAGTCTTTCTGAATCCAAGCCCAGCTCTCTATCCACTGAACCACCTCGTTGCCACTAGATGAGAAAATTAAGGCTTAGAAATGCTCTAGGATACACAGTTAATCAGTGGTAGAATGGAGAATAAAAATCTGGTCTCCTGCTTCTGAGTATTTATTAATTTATTATATTTGTGCTTCATATTTTGACATATACTGGTCTCCCCCATTAGAATAGAAGTTCATTGGATATAGGGATTGTTTAATTCTTTGTACTCATATTACTAGCACCTACCATAGTGGCTGGCACATAGCTGGTGCTTAATTAATACTTGTTGACTGATTAGTTGTTGGTAAGCATAGTGTTTTTTCCCCAGATATGACATGTGTGGCCTTCTTGCCTGTATGTATTTAATATGCAATATTACACATGAAAGTTATCTGTGTTTGTGTCTTATCTCCCTACTTGGCTTCAACTGGAAGAGATTAGCCTCCACATGTGATCTACACCTTCCCCACCACCTTGCAAAGTGCTCTGCATACAAGAGGTGCTTACTAAGTGTTAACTGAATGCATGTTTGAGAACTGTTAGGTTAGACTCATAACGTCCCACTTACTTACACAGGGAAACAGTAGAGAGAGTGGTAAAGATACTAGAATCTTCCTTCCAGGAAGTTCTAGGCCAGTGAGAACTCTGTAGGCCCTGCCCCCACTTCCAGTTTGTCTGAGTGGTGAGAAATGGTGTTGTTGTTCATCCTTCGTTCTGAAAGGAAGCCAATGACATCACGAGGATAATGTCTTGACTTGTAGTGAATTGAATTTAAGTGAGGCAGGACTATGCAAAGTCACCAACCTCACTTTTTCCTCTGGAGCCATTTGGGTCCAGTGGCAAGATACAGATCAGGACAATTGTAGATGGCCACTGATGTAGTAGAGACCTTAGCCTTTTTAAGCTAAAGTCTTTCCCAGGTCTCAGTTTGTCTGAGGCAATGCCATTCAGTGTTTAAAGACTAGGTGAGAATTGAGACAAAAGATGGCCTAGTTTGCCTTTATAGAGGAATGAGTCTGGGAAGGGAAGACCCTCAGAGGTTCTGGCCAGAACATAAACAATTGCTCTTTACACTGTGTACAGAAGCAGAGGAATTAATGAAATGGTTTCTGGGTAACTATTCCTGCCAAAGTGCTGTTGCTCAATATCGTTGGCTCTCCCCAAGACTATCTAATGTTGAAATCAGGACAAAAAGATCAGAACATAATCCCAAACCCTGTTCATCTCACCGCCATTCCGAGGGGCCCATTCTTAGACCTCAGGGTTGGGAGTTTGATGTCATTTCTTCACTCTCTGCTGGTTGCCAGGTGGCCCAGGATGGGTATCACCACAGCAGTGGCACACATCTATCTAATCAACCCTTCTTCCCTGGGCAGGCTGTCATCTTAGGGCCTTGTTATATCCTCATTAAACAAATCCAGCCCAATTGGAACCACATTGACAGTGGGGCCTTGCCTGCTTAGAGAATGAGCCTGAAGTCCTAGTGAGAACAGAGGAAGCCTGGCCCTAACTCTCTTTCTAAATTGGGAGCGGTAGTTGTGTGAAGGCACTGGGAAAAAAGAAGGGCTGGGCAGGAATTTATAGAATCCTCTCTTACAATATAATAACGCACATTCCATGTGAAACCTTCTCCCATGACACAAATACCACCCTCTTCACCCAATGGTCCATTTCCATGAAACCAAATGGTTCTGATGGAAACATTCCCTTCTCTCAGGACTACTGATCCCAGTAGGCTTCACCTTATGAAAACTCAACTGATTTCTCCCTTCCTCTATCTCTGCCCCCAGAATCATCTAGCAGTGAGTGTGAGGATCTCTAGATTGCTGGGGCTAGCGTTGGTTTAATTACAGAGCTATCATGGTACTAGTCATCTTTACTGCTATTGTTCAGTCATTTTTCAGTCATGTCCAACTCTTTGTGACCCCATTTTGGGGTTTTCTTGGCAAAGATACTACAGTGGTTTGCCATTTCCTTCTCTAGTTCATTTTACAGATGAGGAAACAAAGGCAAATAGGATGAAGTGACTTATCCACAGTCACACAGCTAGTGCCTGAGGTCAGATTTGAACTCAGGAAGATGTCTTCCCAACTCCAGGCTGGGCACTCTATCCACTGTGCCACCAACCACTCCTTTTATCTGGGGCTCTCAGACTATCCCCTGTGGGATATTCCAGAGAGCTCAGGTATTGACCACATTTTACAGATGGGGAATCAAAGGCCCTGTGCCTGAACCCCATCACTTGTCCTCTACCCTTCCTCCAAATCTCTACTAGTCCCTCACCAACACTGAACCCATGGCCCTACAACCACACTTAAGAGGCCAATCTCTCTCCCAACTTTTTATGCTTCAATATTTTGCTCTCCAAGTAAAAAGGTGAAAAATGTTCTCTTTCCCCCCAATTTCTTGGGAATACTTTCTGTCCCAGCTGCTCCATCTGGTGAAGAGGGAGGATATAGACTAAGAGAAAGGAACGGCATACAGACTTCTTAAGTGATGCACAATTGTTCTGATTTACACTCTTCTTATAGAAATCTTAGTGAAACCTAAGTAGCTGTCAACCCAATAAATCAAGCAGATCCTTATGAGACTGGGTTACCTAGAAGGACATCCTAATTGGTGGTACAAGATGTCACAAGATGAGGTTGCTAAGCAACGGTAAGATAGAGAGGGACTACTAGACAATAGATTATAGACCCTTAGGATTTGAAATTGCAAGGGTTCTTCTGGAGACATATCTTTACAGGACCATTTCCTATTTTTTGCCTTTTTTTCCTAAACAGAATCTTCATTTAAGGGAAGGAAGAAAGTAGGGCTAATAGAGATTAAGTGATTTTTCCCAAGATTATCCAGGGAGTGAGTAGCAGTACTGGTACTGGAGTCCAGGCCCTCTGATCAGGAATCTAGCTCTTTTGTTTTCCTTTTCTCGCTTCAAGTGAAGGGTGACCTATTCAAGGAGTCAATAGGTAACTAAAAACCATTTATGTTTGTAATGGACTTAATTTTTATTTATTATTTATTATTATTATTTTTTTTTTTTTTGGTGAGGCAATGGGGGTTGAGTAACTTGCCCAGGGCCACACAGCTAGTAAGTCTCAAGTGTCTGAGGCCGGATTTGAATTCGGGTCTTCCTGAATCCAGGGAGGATGCTTTATCCACTGTGCCTCCTAGCTGCCCCTGTAATGGACTTAAAAGAAATAACTCTTCCCAAATCCTTTTCCTCCCAAATGCAGTCACATCTCTTTCCTCATTTGTCTTCTTAACTAATTCCTGAGGAATGCAGACTAGGCAGTAGAAACCAAGTATCCTGTCTCTTGGTGCAAAAGCTTCTTCTCTATAGGGATGGGGACTGACCCTGTGATTTAATTTGTATAGGCAATTTCTGGATTAGGGAACTCCCCAATTCAGGTTGGCACTTTCTTTGCAATGAATAGTCATAAAGTTGCCTTGAGTATTGAACAATGAGAGGCTAAGTGACTTGACCACACTCAATATGGATCAGAACTCAAATCTTCCTGACTCCAGAGCCAACTCTCCATCTACTACACCATGAGGCTTCTTATTCATGTTTTTGCTGTTGTTGTTGTTCAGTTGTATCCAACTCTCCATGACCCCATTTGGGGTTGTCTTGGCAAAGACACTGGAGTGGCTTGCTATTCCCTTCTCCAGCCCAATTTTACAGATGAAGAAACTGAGGCAAAGAGGGTGAAATGACTTGCCCGGAGCTATATAGCCAGTGTCTGAGACAGGATTTGAACTCAGAAAGATGTCTTCCTGCCTCCAGGCCCAGCACTGCATCCACTGCAGTACCACCTTGCTGCCCTTATTCATGCTTTACTGTAACATGTAAAATACATATTAAATGAATATTTTTCTCCCAGATGATTGTAAGCTTTTGGTAATGTGTATATGTTACAGTTGACTGAGTTCAGAAAAATATTTAGCTATCTAATTAAGATAATGCCTTCTATGATATATTTCCATTAAAATTTTCTCAAAATTAATTTCTATTCCACAGCATACTTACATTAATTTCTAAACTGGACATGTTACTTATCTGTAATTAACTGAAAATATCTTTGATATGAGCTGTATACTATCATAACTGCCTGAGATTGTCTAATGAATGAATAAAAACATTTATGAAGTATGAAGATACTTACAAAAAGAAAAAAGTGAAATGTCTCCTGCTCTCAAAGAGTTCACATTCTGATGGGGGAGGCAGAGAGACAAAACATAGGAAGCTTCAACTCCAACTCTTCTTACTAGTAGGGCAACCACTTGGCTCGGTGGATAGAGTACCGGGCCTAGAGTCAGGAAGACTCATCTTCCTAAGTTCAAATCCAGTCTCGGATACTTACTATCTGTGTGACCCTGGCCAAGTCACTTTACCCTGTTTGCCTCAGTTTCCTCATCTGTAAAATGGGCTGGAGAAGGAAATGGCAAACCACTCCAGCATCTTTGCCGAGAAAACCCCAAGTGGTGTCACGACAAAATGGGGTCAGACACAACCAAACAACAACAAACTTCAAATTTGTTATTTGAACTCGCAGTTTAAAAATAAATATGCTGAATATATGACTGCTAATACGAGGTCCCATCACTTGTAGGGGAATCAAGATTAGAATCCAGGTCCCCTAGCTTCTAGTTGGAGAGCTCAACCCTCCAGGCCACACTGTTTCTCGATTGTAATCATGAGAGACTATTTCCCCTCCAGTTCCTAATCATGCCTCTGTGGCTTTATTAGCTGCAAATTTGTGGGGTTTTTGTGGCCTATGGAGGAATTTATTGTTCCCTATAAAGCCTTTTTTTTCTGGCTTCCCCCAAGGAACCACTAATGACTTTTAACAGGCAGAAAATTGAGCCACCCATTGAGTTTGCCTTGTGCTTTGTGACCATGACGAGCTATTAATAGTTACACTTGGCATGACATTGCCTTTCTCATCGCACTGGCGCCAGGGGGAGCCACGGTCGCCGCTGAAGTGCCATCATCCCATCCTCCCCTACTGGCCAGAGGGTCTGCAGCTTTCACTGTTAGTTTTCCCCCTCAAAGACATCCCATCCAGCTGGTTCAGAGAAGGGAGGAAATGGACTGAGAGGGAGGGAAGCAAGTAGCTTGGGACAGTTCCCTCAGGTGCAGCCCCAAGGAAATGGATTTTTTTAGATGACAAATTTATTTCTTGCCTTATTTGGTGGTACTGTTCTCAAGGGCACCCAATCTCTCTCTCTCTCTCTCTCTCTCTCTCTCTCTCTCTCTCTCTCTATATATATATATATATATATATATATATATATATATATATATATATGTGTGTGTGTGTGTGTATATATATATATATATCCATATACATATATTTTTGGTGGGGCAGTGAGTGTTGAGTGACTTGCCTAAGGTCACACAGCTAGTAAGTGTCAAGTGTCTGAGGCCAGATTTGAACTCTGGTCCTCCTGAATCCAGGGCGGGTGCTTTATCCACTGAGTCACCCAGCTACCCCCCTATTTTTATTTCTTCAAAATGCTCAGAGGCATGGTGGGGATAAGGTAGGGACCGGACCTTTGATTTCATTGTTATTGGAAACCTCCTACTACAATACAATTTACAGACTTGGAGCCTTAATCAATCAATCACCTTGAGATATTAAGGATTTAAACTCTGGTCTTCTTGGTTTAAAGGTCAGGTCACTATCTAGATACTGGGGATGCAAAGATAAAAAACAGTCCAACCCCTTCTGGAGGCTACTGAATTGGGAGTCAGGACATCAGAGCTAGTTCCAAGTCTGCTGATAGTGACCTCGGGCAAGTTTCTGAAATTCTCAGCGCCTCAGTTTTCTTCCTGTCTGTAAAATGAGAAGGTTGATTAAGAAGGTCTTTGGAGAGCTTTCAGTCTTTAAGGCTGTACACGCTATAGTCTGTGCTTCTCTCCTTCTATTCTCATCTGTTTGTCCTCGGAAGTAATTTCTTACTGGCTTTGGGATTCTGCTCTTTGCAGAATTCATGAATCTTTTCATCTCCTCTTACCCCAGGGTATGTACTAGGGGAGATTTTGCCACACTTGGTGCTGATCTACCACTACCACCACCCCCCCAGCTTCTTCACCAGGAGACTACATCAACGATAACCCAGATGGATTCAAAGCAAGTTTGCTCTGTCTTGAAGGCAGATTGTATTGATGTTGTGAAGGGGGCTCTGCAGCTACAGTGTCAATCAATCAATAAAGATTTATTAAGTGCCTTCGATATGCCAGGCACTGTGCTAAGTCCGGAGGGTACAAAAAGAATCAAAAGACAGTCCCTGCCCTTAAAGAGTAATGGGGGAGACAGCATACAAACACATATATACAAAGCAAACTATATACTGGAGAAATAGGAAATAACTGAGGGAAGGCACTGCAACTAAGAGGGGTTGGGGAAGACATCCTGTAGAAGGGAGGCACTTAAAGGAAGCTAGGAGATCAGTTGTCAGAACAGAGGAGGGAGAATATTCCATGTCTGGAAGAATGGCCAGAGAAATTACCTGGAGTCATCTTATTGTATCTTATCAGTGCTTCCTTAACACAAAAACACTTAGTACTTAATAATATTAGCTTATTTTATACAATACTTTTAGCATGTAAAAGCCCTTTTCAACTGCTCATTTGATCCTTAACTATCACCCTGTGAATTAGGTAGTGAAAGAAAATATACAGATTTTTAAAGTCTACTGATCTAGCTCAGACCTGACCAGGGATCCTCTTTATTAAGTACCTGGTTAAATCATCCAGCCTCTGTTTAAAGAACACCAGTGAAAAAGCTCCCTGGGGCCTCAAGCTTTGAGGCTTCGCTAATTGTTAGGAAGATTTCCTTTACTTGAGCCACCTCCTCAATCTCTGCAGTTCCCATATAGAAAGCACCCCCAGCTCTGTCCCCTGGGACAAACATATCTAATTCCTGCTCCAAAGGAAAGCCTTTTGAACACTTCAAGATCGTAGTCAGGGCTTCTCTTCCTCAAATTAAATATCCTCAGATCTTTCATCTGATTCTGCCATTGGATGAGTGGTCTGCTACTCTCCTCTGGAAGGTCTCCAGCTTGTCAATAACCTGTGTAAAATGTGGCATTCAGAACCGGACATAGCATTTCATATATGATCTAACCACAGCAGAAGATAGAGTTTAGAGAAACCTCTCTCATTCTGGTATCTGTGTCTCTTTCAGCATCAATGTAGCTTTTGCCCTATGGGGCAGCTGGGTGGTGCAGTGGATAGAGTATTGGTCCTGGAGTCAGGAGGACCTGAGTTCAAATTCAGATTCATACACTTACTAGCTGTGTGATGCTGGACAAATCACTTAACCCTGTTTGCCTCAGTTTCCTCATCTGTAAAATGAGCTGGAGAAGGAAATAGCAAACCACTCCAGGATCTCCACCAAGAAAATTCCAAATGGAGTCATGAAGAGTTGGACATGACTGAAAAACAAATGAACAATGGTGGTCCATACCTATAATCCCTGCTATCAGGGAGGCTGAGACTGGTGGGTTACTTGGTCTCTGGAGTTCTGAGCTATAGTTTGTCAAGTTGGGCACCAGTAATGGTTTGCTTCTGAGAGCCTGGGGGCCACAGGAGGGAAGAATTAGCTCAGGTCAGAAATGGAGCAGGTCAAAGCTACCAAGCTGATCAGTCATGGGAATGGGCCTGTGAGTGGCCACTTTATTTCCAGCCTAAGTAAAATGAGACCTAGTCTTAAAAAAATCTCCAAACAAACAAACAAAACCCCAAATGTTTCACATTGACTGATCTTATGCTTATATTCCACTAAAATTCCCAAATCTTTTTCTCAGGAATTATTGCCTAGCCAAGACTTCCTCCATTTTGTACCTAGGAGATT
The DNA here is from genome assembly GCF_019393635.1 of Dromiciops gliroides. Taxonomy (NCBI): domain Eukaryota; kingdom Metazoa; phylum Chordata; class Mammalia; order Microbiotheria; family Microbiotheriidae; genus Dromiciops; species Dromiciops gliroides. Next base: position 100,312,723 of record NC_057864.1, read on the forward strand.
GGGGGTTTTTTGTTTGTTTTGTTTTGTTTACAGGGCAATGACTTGCCCGAGGTGACACAGCTAGTGAGTATCAAGTGTCTGAGTTCTGATTTGAACTCAGATCCTCCTGAATCCAGGGCCGGTGCTTTATCCACTGTGCCATTTAGCTGCCCCCTGATTTTTTTTAACCCATGTAGAACTTTCTATTTATCTCTATTAAATTTCATCTCAACAGATTCAGGTGAGCTTTTTCAAATGCCATTCCAGAGCAGTCTATATTTTTATAATTACATAATTGACCAAAGGGTAGCGAAACTATGAGAGTCCCAAAGTGCTTGGTTTTGTTGACTATTAAAAAAGCATTTGGGGGGCAGCTAGGTGGCGCAGTGGATAAAGCACTGGCCTTGGATTCAGGAGTACCTGAGTTCAAATCCAGCCTCAGACACTTGACACTTAACTAGCTGTGTGACCCTGGGCAAGTCACTTAACCCCCATTGCCCTGCAAAAATTAAAAACAAAAACAAAAAACAAAAACAAAAAAGCATTTGTTTGGAGAGTGCAAAATGCAGCAAGGAATCTCCAGCCCATGAATTAAGATCTTTTTTTGAAAATAGTATTTTATTTTTGATGAGTTAAGATCTTAAAAGATTTCTTGCTAGAAACAGCACAAAGATAACTTTGTTCTGTGATACTCTGATTATTACAGTCAAATGAGGCATAAAACAGGGAGACTATGCTTGTCAAAGTTGTTTGCCACCATTGTGCAGAAAGTCCAACATAGAGTTCAAATGGAAGAGGCATTCCCTAGAGATGGAGAGGTCCTCCAGTTACTCCTGTTTTCAGGTAGTAATAATAATAATAGCTCATATGAATACAATGTTTTAAAGTTTGCAAATCATTTCATAAACAGTATTTCCATCTGATCAGATAACAATTGTGTTCATTGCACCAGTTACACTCCAAACATTATAGAGCTTATTAAACAAGATCCATAACACTTAAAAGAGTTGAGTCCTTCAAGAGACCTAGAGGAAAACCCTTAACATATTGTGCCCCCCCCCCGCAGAGGATTTGCAAATGGACATGGGTCACATGGGATAAGAAGGTACTAATGGGTTGTGATCTACACTGTTGGAGGGAGTGGTTGTGAAATAAGACCACAGCTCCACTGAAGTATTGTTATTCCCCAGTGTTCTAGCCTGTCAACGTCTTTTGGGATCTAGGCTCTGTCATCCAAAGTGCTAACTATTCCTGTTATCTTGGTATGAGATACAAATTCCTTAAGTATGCCTTTTACGCCTTTGTCCAAATTTCCTTAGCCCTATTTTAAAGAAGAGAAAAACTGAGGTGTAGAAGGATCTGATTCTTTGTCCAAGGTCCAAGCAAATAATTAATGAAACCTAGGATCAAACGCAGTCTTCTGACCACAAGTCCAAGGCACCTCCTACTTCACCATGCTGTCTTGCATGTGGGTAATGGAACGGATGCTGGATCTGAAGTCAGAGGATCTGAGTTTGAATTCTGGTTTGGCAGTTTATGATCTGTAAGTCATTTTGGTAAAGTCCTGAATCCTCCTCTGAAAAACAAGAAGATTAGACTGAGATGAGCATCTATCTTTATTTGGTCATCTCCTTTTCCTCCTTTGAGGCCTTTTGATGCCTCAAATCAGAGCCTCCTCATAAACTGAGGATGTGAATTTTTTCCATCAGGTATGAAGCCAAAGGTTCTTATATAATTGTCCCACAGTCCTCAACAGTTAATTGATTCATAATTTTTTAAACTTTTTTTTTTCGGGGGCAATGAGGGTTAAGTGACTTGCCTAGGGTCACACAGCTAGTGAGTGTCAAGTATCTGAGGTCAGATTTGAACTCAGGTCTTCCTGAATCCAGGGCCAGTGCTTTATCCACCGCCACACCAACCAACCCCCAGATTCATACTTTCTCAGTGATAACCTTCAAAATTCCTAAAGCACTCATGTCTAAACGAGCCAATAAGCCATCATGCACTGTAGCCATCTTTAAATTAGTTGGTGCTTTGCCTTCAAACAAGTCCTCTTAGCACAGTCTCTTCCCAAGCATTTTTCTCTGAGGGACTGTGTTTTTTCTAAAGCTGATTTTTATCAGTGTTCTTACATAAATGTTCTTTCATTTTGTCCCCTTCAGCAACCAAAATATTCACACAACACATGGGCGGTACCTTACAAATGGATTCTCTATGGTTATTTTACGAGAGAATAGGGACAAGAATAGCACAAAATGAGTAGGTGAGGATGGGTTACTATCTGCACTATGGGAAGACAAGTCAACAAACTTTTTTGAGCACTTACTATGTTCCAGTTACTGTTAATAATAATAATAATAAACATTTACATAGCACCTACTATGTGCCAGGCACTATGTTAAGCACTTTCCAATTATTATCTTATTTGATCCTTACTACAACTCTGAGAGAAAGGTGCTATTATTATTCATATTTAATAGATGGGAAAACAGAGGCAAACAGAAGTTAAGTAACTTGTCCACAGTCACACAACCAGTAAAAGTCTGAGGCTAGGGGGCAGCTAGGTGGCGCAGTGGATAAAGCACTGGCCCTGGATTCAGGAGCACCTGAGTTCAAATCTGACCTCAGACACTTGACACTTGCTAGCTGTGTGACCCTGGGCAAGTCAGTTAATCCCCATTGCCCTGTAAAAAAAAAAATAATAAAAAAAAAAAGTCTGCGGCTAGATTTGAACTCAAGTCTTCCTAACTCCAAGCCCAGTCCTAGAACACAAAGAGTGGCTGCCCTCAGGGAAATCATAATCCACTGAAATTTGAGGGGCTAAGAAGAAGAGGGAAGGGATAAAGCCCCTACCCAAGAGTGAACATTGAATGTTAACAGATGACAGAGAAAACACAACTGCTCAACTCATACTTTGCTTCTTTCTTCTCTGTCAACTTGATTGATCTTCAGTCCAGAAAGGGTAGAACAAACATGAGCAAGAGAATAGAAACCTATGAGAAAGATGAAGAAATAATAAGTAAATGCTGATTGCACTGATTTTTCACACCCTGATTAATTACATCTCCATGTTAAGTTCATGGAACCCCTCTTGATGACTTGGGAGAAATCATAGAGAATGCTAGAGTTCACAGTAGACCCAAGAAAAGCAAATATTGTACTGGTTTTCAAAATTAGGACAAATGTGGATCCTGGAAACTATATACAATAAACTCGATATTGAACCCTAAGATGGGTTAATCATGGTAACCATTAGGAATCAGCATAAAATCACTAAGAAAAAAAAAAACATGCCAAATTAATCTCATTTCCTTTTTAGATGGGGCAACTAAATGAATAGAGTAGGGAATGCTGTAAACATGATGTAACTTGTAACTTCATCAAGGCATCTGATGAAAGTTTCTAATGATATACTTGAGAAAAAGATGGAAGAATCCTAAGTTGAGTGACTCAAAGCTGACTGAGAATAGGTGTTGATTAACAAAAGATTGATGCTAACCTGGGGGGTGTGGAGGGGGGAGGGAGTTCCTAGTGTTGTGCTACAGGGCCCTGTCCTTACCTGCTCAACATTTTTATTAATATCTCAAATAGAAATATTACTGGCAAGCTTGTGAAATTTTCAGAAGACACAAAGCTCGGGGGAATAGGTAGTACATTAGATGCCAGAATAAAGCTCCAAAGGGATCTGAACAGGTAGGAGCTATGGACCAAAACAAACAAGATGGAATTTAATTGGGATCTTTCTTTTTTCTCTTAGGTTTCTATTCTCTTACTCATGTTTGTTCTACCCTTTCTAGACTGAAGGTCACTCAAGTTGACAGAGACAGGAAAATACAAAATTCTGCACTTAGGTTGGAATAATCAATCACACAAGTACAGGATAGAGGAGACATCGCTAAGTTCAATGTTAAAATTGTCTTTGAACGGCTACTATGAACAGTATGTCTTTTGGGGGAAAACGGCTTTAGTTGATTGCAAGCTCAATATGAACTAGCAATGTGATGAGGCTCTTGTTGTTCAGTCATGTCCAACTCTACATGACCCCATTGGACAAGTCCATGGAATTTTCTTGGCGGAGATACTGGATTGGTTTGCCATTTTCTTCTCCAGTGTGTCCCCATTTTACAGATGAGGAACAGAGGCAAATAAAGGTTAAGTGACTTGCCTGGGGTTATGCAGCTAGTAAGTGTCTGAGGCTGGATTGAACTCAGGTCTTCTTGACTCTAGGCCCAGCATTCCATCCACTGCAAAACAAGGCTGATTTATGCTACATTTATAGAAATACAGTGTTCAACCCAAGGGAGATAATAGTTCCATTGTATTTTATACTGATCAGACCATATCTAATGTCCAATTATGGTGGCTGCATTTGAAAATTTGTATTTTCCCTTTTCTCCTTTTAAGTAAATCCTAAGAAATACATGTTTGGGGTCTGCAGTGCAGGGAGTCAGGAAGTAGAAGGGAAAAAGGGGAAAGGGTGCTGAAACCAGGCCCCTAGAGACAGTGTTAGCAACAGAAGAAAGGGGACAGGTACAACAGATCAAGAAATCCAAAGAGTAAAGGTGGGTCAGGGACTAGAAGGTCAAGGGGCTTTGAGGCTCAGGTTGGGAGTTAGACATGGTATAGTACCATGTGGTGTAGGCTTTCCAAGACCCTTTTACGGGATCCGTGATTTAAAAACTATTTTAATAATAATATGTTTTAATTTCTTTTTTTGGTTGTTTTTGTGGGGCAATGAGGGTTAAGTGACTTGCCCCGGGTCACACAGCTAGTAAGTGTCAAGTATCTGAGGTCAGATTTGAACTCAGGTCCTCCTGAATCCAAGGCCAGTGCTTTATCCATTGTACCACCTAGCTGCCCCATTTTAATTTCTAATAGTGTAAGTACCAATTGAGATAACACAGAAAAAAAAAGCTTTTTGGGGTAGTCCTCAATAAAGGGGTCCAAAATCCTTGAGAACCACTAATAATACATAGTAGGATGGCTAAGTGGCACAGTGAATAGAGTAATAGGTCTGTAGTCAGGAAGACTCATCTTTCTGTGTTCAAATTTGGCCTCAGACACTACTTGTTTGACCCTGGGCAAGTCACTTAACCATGTTTGCCTCAGTTTCTTCATTTATAAAATAAGTTGGAGAAGGAAATGGCAAACCACTCCAGTATCTTTGCCATGAAAACCCCAAAAGGGGTCACAAAGAGTTGAACACAACTGAAAAAATGATTAAACCACAACAAAAACGAATAGAATGGGGGACAGCTAGGTGGCACAGTGGATAAAGCACTGGCCCTGGATTCAGGAGGACCTGAGTTCAAATCCAGCCTCAGACACTTGACACTTACTAGCTGTGTGACCTTGGGCAAGTCACTTAACCCTCATTGCCCTGCCTAAAAAAAAAAAGAATAGAATGTTGGATTTGCAGTAAGAAAGACCTGGGTTTAAATTCTGCCTGAGATAGTGGTTAGCTGTGTGACTCTAATAAGGTCACTTAACTTCTTACATTTATTTACCTCATCTGTAAAAGGGGGTTAATAAAATACCTACCTCACTGAAGGGAAGATCAAATGAGATATGCATCTAAAGCCTGGTGCACACCTTGAAGCTACACATAAATGTCTGCCGTTATTAACAATAATTCATATTTACAAGTGCTTTGAGGTTTACAAAGCTCTTTCTTCACAACAGCATACTAAAGTAGGGCTCAGGAAAAAATTAGAATCTAACACAAGATGAAAATGCTAGGAATGAAGGCAAAAGTCCCCTAAAACACTTCTGAAAAGAAGCTGACCACCTAGAAAGCTGAGTGGGTTTTCTAAGGCTCAAAGCTGGATCCTCTGACTGGTTATCATAAAGAAGAAAAAAATAAATTCATTCTGTATTTCTCCAGAAAAGAAAATTAAAATCAATGATTGGAATTTAAGGGGAGGGAGATTTCCACTTTATTTTTTTCATCCAACCTGCAATTTTCTAGGAATGAACTTGAGTAAATCCAGTAAGGAACACATAGGCATCTGCTCTGCAGTGTGAAGCTTGAGAGAGGTGACCAGGTACATTGAGGGCCTAAGTGACCTTCCTGGGCTTACAAAGAACTTGAACCTAGAACTAACTGATTCTGAGGCCAGTTCTGTATCCTCTGGCCTGGCTTCCTCTCCTTAGCTCAACATCAGGAGTATCTGTGATAGCTAGAGCTGTCCAACAGTTGAATGGCAACTTTGCAAAGGGAGCAGATGTTGGAGATGGAATGTTGCATCAGAGCCTGTTAGGGGTTTTGGTGTAGAGAAAGTTGCTTCCTGCTCTGGGAAAGTAGGCGGACAAAATGACCTCTAAAGGAAAGAGCAATGACTCTGGGATGAGAGGACCTGGGTTCAAATCCTGCCTCTGATACTTCTTCATGTGTAGCTCAAGGCAAATCACTTAACTTCCATGAGCCTCAGTTTCCTTATCTATAAAATGAGAGGATTGAACTGTTTGGCCTTTGAGGTCTTTGCCAGCTCTTGATCCATGAGCCTGTTCCCCTGGTAAGCCATCTGGGCAGACAGGCTAAAAGGGGGGGGGGAGTTGGCGGTAACCAAGAGGCCTTGGTGAATTAATTGTCGTTGTTCAATCATTTCAGTCATACTCAACTCCAGGTGGCCCTACTGGGGCTTTTCTTGGCAAAGATATTGGAATGGTTTGCCACTTCCTTCTTAGGGGGATGTATACCCCAAACATATGAAGACTTCCCCTGGTGGTATGGGCAGATGAGAAGTATTTGTTCCAACAGCCACCAAGGCAGCTAAAGCAGGAGCTGTGGAGTGCTTAGAGCTCAGTTAGACATTGAAGGTCATCCACTGCATCCCACGTCATCACCAGTCATCTTGACTTTTGTCCTGCCGCTGGACTTTGATGACTCTGGAAGAGAGAATGAAGCTGATGCCTTTGTGCAACCCAGCCTCACTTAAATCCAATTCATGTCCAAATTAAAACATCACCCGAGATGTCATTGGCCTACTTCAAAAATGAAGAGTGAATAACATCACCTTCTATTCTAAGATTCCATGTTAGAGGTAGAGAAGCAATTTACAGCCCTGTTATCAGACAGATATAAATTATCAGAGCAGCACATAGGAGAGTGAAAGGAAAGTGGCACTTTGGGCCTCAATTTTAAACTGATAAAATATTATTAATTACTATCCTTCTCAATGAATAGTGCCCGTGTAGACTATTTTAGAATTTGATTAAAGCTGCCCATCATTGTTTTTGCTCTAGGTTTGGCAACCCCAAATAGGGAAACCCCAGATGTCAGACATATTCCTAGGTATCTGTAACAGAGAGGTTCTATTAGTAAATTAATAACGTTTTGTTCTTAATTACTCATTTTAAAACAAATATTAGTATCCTTATCTATCCACAAGTCTATTGGACTATTAAGTTTTGCAAGAGGGCAGCTAGGTGGTACAGTGGATACAGTGCCAAGTCTAGGGTCAGGAAAAGTCGTCTTCATGAGTTCAAATCCACCCTTAGACACTTACTAACTGTGTGACCCTGGGCAAGTCATTTAGCCCTGTTTGTGTCAGCTTCTTCATCTGTCAAATGGAGCTGGAGAAGGAAATGGCAAACTACTCCAGTATCTCTGCCAAGAAAACCCCAAATGTGAAATCCAAGGGTCAGACGCAACTTAAACAACTCAACAAGTTTTACAAGTCACACTAAGGAACTTGACTTCCCCTATATTTTCTAGTACTGATACCTCTGATCAAGGCACAAAACAAATATTCATCCATGAGAATAACAATACAAACAAAAGCCTATGTAATGAATTTTATAACTGTTGTTACTTGCTACATCTAAAAACCTACTATATGTGTCAACCTCTAGTTATTTACCGAAGTGGGGAGAAGAGATATGAATAAGATTTGTTGTCAGTCATTTTCAGTCACCTCCAACTCTTCCTGACCCTGTTTGGGATTTTCCTGACAGAGATACTAGAGTAGTTTGCCATTTCCTTTTCCAGCTCATTTTACAAATAAGGAAATTGAGGCAAATGGGGTTAAGTGACTTGCCCAGGGTAACACAGCTGGTAAGTATCTGAGACCAGATTTGAACTCAGGAAGATGAGTCTTCCTGATTTGCGTCCTCACTGTGCCCTCTACATGCTCATAAATAAGACTAACAATCCTCCAACCTTATTTATATACTTGGTTCTGAGATATATACAGAATAAGCTACATCTTAATTCCCATTATCCCACCATCTTCCCCTCCTCTTACCAATTTGCTATGTAAGCTGAGGGAATTGGACAGATGCCCATTCTGATTCTGACATTCTGTGACTCTCTGAGTATCTACAAATAATCCACAGCACTTTAAGATAATCAGGTTCTATAGAGAGTGGCCTGGGAGAGAGAGCTGGCCTTGGAATCAGGAAGCCCTGCATTCCAGACCCATTTTTATCACCTCTTGGTAGTGTAACCCTCTGAAAGTCAATTAACTTCTCAGTGTATCAGTCAACTTTCTAAGACTATTAGGTACAGAATAGTTGGCAATCTGCATTACAAGTTGGAAACTTGGTAAGTTTCCTTACCAAGAATTAATTCCTTAATTCCAATGGAATCACCAGTCTGGACCACAACCAATTTCTTTCTTTCTTTCTTTCTTTCTTTCTTTCTTTCTTTCTTTCTTTCTTTCTTTCTTTCTTTCTTTCTTTCTTTCTTTCTTTCTTTCTTTCTTTCCTTCCTTCCTTCCTTCCTTCCTTCCTTCCTTCCTTCCTTCCTTCCTTCCTTCCTTCCTTCCTTCCTTCCTTCTTTCTTTCTTTCTTTCTTTCTTTCTTTCCTCCCTCCCTCTCTCTCTCTCTCTCTCTCAACAAACAGGGTTAACTCGCTTCCCCATGGTCACATAGATACTAAATGTGTGAGGCCAAATTTGAACCTAGGTCCTCCTGATTCCAGGGCTGCCATTCTATCCACTGCACCACCTGGTTGCCCCCACCCTTAAGCCAATTTCTGCATAGGAATTGGGGATGTGTCTTTCTTTGCATGTGACATGAAATGGTCCCAATTCAGTGTAAAGGGTTAGCAGCGAGTGGCCATAAAGCACAGGCTGTGGTTTGTGTAGAGGGTCAGAAGGTTGGTTTCTCTCTAGGGCCAGGTTTTGCTTGCCTGGACCCCTTCCTATTTGCGAGGAGCTCTTGGGAACTGAGCAGAACAATTAACTCCACCATCTTTGGGTCGATTCTGGGCTATTAAAGATAATAGACTATAAAATTGTGAATCGGTTTTCCAGTCGGCAGTCAGGACATTGTAAAACCTTCTGGAAGGGAGGCAAGCAGCTGTACCATTCGCCAGGAAGGGACATACCCCTGGCCGATTCTAGTACTGTGCTTCATTTTCCCCAAGAAGGGGAAAATGTTCAACCAAAGCCTAACCAGCCAAGTCAAAGTGTCTCTGGCGGTGCTCCAAGCAGGTTCCAAACAGTGCTGTCCCTGGAAAGGAACTGTTTGCTCTCACCTGTGACTGTGCTTGGGAGCTACTCTGGCTCGGTAGAGAGGTAAGGGAGAACTTGTAAGCAAAGATGGCCATATGTATTAGGCAACGCTCCCTGGAAGAACCAGCTTAATCTGAAGTTACACATACACAACATCAAGGTGAGGAGAGTTTTCAAGATTACCCAGGTCATTGAACCAGTGCAGATATTTGGATGGATTAATTCAGGCCATCTCATTTGTTTGTAGTCCGCACATCAAACCAAACAATTAACAGATCATTTATGAAGCACCTACTATGTGCCAGGCACTGAGTAAGGGGTACAAATACAAAGCATAAAATGGTCTCTATTTTCGAGAAGTTTATAGCATAAGGGGAAGACAACAAATACCTATAAAAATATTGACAGAATAAATATAAAAAGAATAAACACAAGGCAGTAAAATAGAAGGTATCCTGGGAGGGAAGGCAATAACAGGTTTGGGGATCAGCAGCTTTAGGCAGTTGATGGTGCTCAAGATGCTTCATGAAGGAAAAGAAGGATGTTAGGAGGCCCTAATGATGAGAGAGTGTATTCTAGGCATGAGGGACAACCAGTGTAATTCTTTGCAGATAACTTCCATGCTCTTTGTTTCTTGTTTTGTTTTTTTGGAGGGGGGGTGGTTTTGTTTGTTTGGTTTTTTGTTAGGCAATTGGGGTTAAGTGACTTGCCCAGAGTCACACAGCTAGTATTGTTTCTTGACTATATGTGCAAATATTCTCCCACTGTGTGCTCTTTACCCATCCCAACTTTATGCTGAGTTGCCTCTTCCACCTTCTCCTTCCCCCCAATCTATAAGTGTATTTCTGGAAAATCACCTGCTTAGCAAGGGCAGCAGAGTGGTGCAGTAGATAGAATGCCAGACCTGGGGTCAGGAAGACTCATGTTCCTGAGTTCAAATCTAACCTCAGATACTTACTAGCTGTGTGATCCTGGGCAAGTCACTTAAACCCTTTTTACCTCAGTTTCCTCATCCATAAAGTGAGCTGGAGAAGGAAATAGCAAACCACTCCAGTATCTTTGCCAAGAAAACACTAAAGGGGGTCACAAAGAGTCAGATGTGACTGAAAACAACTGAACAACAACAAAGGAGATTGAGGGGATTATCTAGTTTGGTTATTTTAGCAAGAATCAGATGAAATAACTAAGAAAAATTAACATCAGACTTGCCCCAGGGAGTGAGTCCTATGGCCCCTCAACACTGGCTTCTATCACCAAAGAAGTGCAGGGCACAGGTTGAAGGAGGGCATGGCTCTCTCTTTAAGGTCAGTTTCAAGGATTTAGGGACAACCCTTCCAAAACATCTTAAATTCTCATTATACATTATGAATCTGTCACCCAGAAATTTAACTAAGATTCTTTGAATTTATTTAGATTTCCAGCCTATTAGGGAGCACTTACTTATCTTACTTCATAATTTTATTTCTTGTACCACTTGTACCATTTCTTTTCTTCCACTCATTCATTGTCTTTTAGGGGTGAGTTTTAATTTTTCTTGTGAGAATCTCCAGCAGTTTTGTTCCTTTTTGTCCTGTCTATCATTATTCTTGAAGGTGCTATTAAGTGGGACTTCCCTGGATGCTTAGGAGTCAAAGAATCCCAGAATTTCAGAGGAGACCCTAATAATCTTTTATACTGACATAGTTCTTTATAAAGCACTTTCCTTACAACAAACCTGTGAGCCTATTGAAGAGAACATGAGTTATTTCTCCCCTCCCCCCTTTTGAAGGGGATAGCTTGAGGCTTGGAGAATTGAATTAACATCTAGGACTTGAATCCATGTCACCTGACCACTAGTCAAATTCTCCAACTCCTCTCAATTCAAGGCATATAATGTCTAAGAAAAGGGATTTCCCATTCCTTGCCAACTCCTCCACCCCTGTAACCCAATAACCCAGCCTAGCCTCCAGCCACCTGTGGTAGTATGAAAAGTTCGTTTCTGTTGTCTAATATTAATCCCTCTACTTCTGTGAGAGCTCCAGGGCTATGCCCCTCTAGACTGAGGGGCAGTGTGAGGTAATGGAGAAGATGCTGAATTTATTTCCATGTAAAAGAATCTCTTCTACTTATAGCTGGTGTGACCTTGGGTCAGTCATGTAGCTTCTCTAGGTCCTACTTTCTTCATGGGTAAAATGAGTGAGTTGGATTAGATGACCTCAAAGTTCCCTTCTAGCTCTGACATTCACAAGCCTGCCATCTTCTGCCATATGACATCCCTTCTCCTTCTCAGACCATAGAATATTCTTCTTGGAAATTAAGTTGGAAACGTAGTGGAACAAGGAGTTGGTGGCCGGAGGGAGCAGAAGGGGTCAGGCAATTCACGTGAATGGTAGGGGAGGGACTCTAGAGGGTAATAGGTTAATTGGTGAGGAGGAAGTTAGGGGACAATGATGCAGCCATTGGTTGGCAGTCAGAGTCTTGTCTGGCTTCTCTCAGCCCCGATACATGGTTGCCATGAATTACCTGCAAGACTATTAAATGTAATGACCCAGCAATCTGGAGGAGTCTGTCATTATCGCTGTGTTAACATGGTATTTATACCCACAGAATCTGCTAAGGTGCCCTGTAATTAAAGGGCCTCCACGTGGTCCCTATGTGCTAGCATTTTTCCAGTTGTCGGGGTGGGTGTGGCTTTGGGAGGCTGACCTGAGAAGGTGAGAGATGGTGTTATCCTGAGGGTTTTTTGACAGCCACAGGCACTGACCCTCCTCCATCCTGCCATTCATTTCTCATTTCTGAGAGCCAGCTCTGAGCACCTGACCTTCACTGGGGACCACTGACTCATTGTCTCCTGCAGGGAGAGCTGGGGGACGGATGGGGTCTCTTGGACTGGATGCTGGGTAGGAAAAGGGAGGAGTGAGGGAAGAGCTTGAGCCATCTAATTACTGAGGATGGACCAGGGTAGGGGCCCAAGCAAAGGGATCACAGATTAAGGATGCTTAGAAATGACATGAACTTCATACATATAAAGGCAAAAAAAATCTTGCAAACCTGCAACATGGTCCCTTTCTAGAATAGGATGATGGTGTGGGCAGAGGATGCCAAGAGAAACTTCTAGCAGGGGCACTAGCCCTTCCTGACATGGTCAACCTGGGGACAGGGCTTTAAAATGAAAGACTGTGGCCAAGCCCTTCCCCATTTTTCCATTTCCAGAAATAGGTCAATGTCTTTTAGAATCTGGCCTCCATTTTAGGGGACCATTTGGAGTGGCTAGTTCCTTCCAGCAAATCACCTCCTCCTCCCCCATGGTCCCTCTTTACAGGAAAAAAATGCAAGCCTGGCGATTTGGGGAGCAGGATGGAGTGTGAATGTTTTAACATTTGTTTCCAGACGTTGGCAGCTGGATCCCCAAGGTTGGAAAACCCATCTCTCTGGTTGAACCCAGAGCCAAGTTTCCATTTCTCCAGGACCCTGACATGCCCTGTTAAGCCTCCCCTCTAATAACTGCTCTGCTTTTGCCTTCCAGAGACCTGAATTATAATGAGTTGCTGGAGTTCCCTGTGGCCATCCGGACGCTTGGCAGACTCCAGGAATTGTAAGAGCCTCTGTAGGTTTCCATGGGTCTTCTCTTCTTAGGAGAGAGGTCAGCTTGTCTTGAAAGGTTTGGGACAGAGACAGAGCGAGCCCCTGCTTAGGGGTCTTCTTCATCCCCTCCTCATCCACATTCCTTTAAAGTTGCCTCTGCTCCCTCAGAGCTTAGGAATAAGTACTCACAGACCTCATTAGCCTGGCTTGAAACATTTCTATTGCGTTTGTCATCAAGACTCCTGGCCTTCCCTGGCCTGGAATTGCCTCTCCCCCCAGATACATGGCATGCTCTTTGCCCTAAGGCCCTCACCACAGCTGGACCTCATGCTGCCAGGAAGAGGAAGGAGTCAAAGATGAATCTGGATGATGATGAGAAGGTTCTGTTAGCAGAAATAGGGAAGTCAAGAGGAGGATCTGGTTTAAGAGAGGCAGGAAACGGGACAATAATTAGCCAACCAATCCATAAGCTTTCATTTCACTTAGAGACATTTTGAATTTGAGCTGATGTCAGGGCATCCAGGTATCAGTGCACCACAGAAGGAAAGGGAACAACAAAAGGTGGAAATGAAGATGTGGGAGTCATTACCAAAAGGGATGATGAGCTCTCTCCAGGAATGTGTGTAGATAGAAGTAGGCTCAGTAAAGTATCTTGGGGGACAAATACACCCCGGGGGCATAAAGAGGAAGAGAAGGCTCTGAAGGAGATGGAAAAGGAATGGTTACAGACATACAAGGAAAATTGAGGAAAGTTGTACCACCAAAGCCAATGGAGAAGAGAATTTGTTTTGTTTTTGAGGAGAGGAAACATCCAGACATGTTTGCAGGCAGAGAGGAAGGAGCTCTTAGAGAAGGAGACTCTGAAGATTCAAGATAGGGGAAGATGACTGATGGAGCAAGGCTCTCTAGGAATGGAGTGAGGGGATGGCATCAAGGGTATGGGGGAAGAGGTCAGTTTGGGAAAACCAGGGGGATCTTTCTCTCACTGATACATGAGCAAAAGTAGAGAAGGAAGGTGAAGAAGGGACAGAAAGAGTTTTAGTTGTCAAAGAGGAAAGCTGAGGGAGCACATTTTGGATGGCCCCAGGCTCGGTGAACTAGGTCTCCTGGTACTACTGACCGCATTTCTTCCACAGATCTGTCCATAATCACACATGCCAACAATAATTTAGCCTGGTTTACTCTTCTTTGTGAAGTCCCAAGTGCCTAAGGCTCCTCAGCCTTTTCAGTCACCATTAGAAAATGTCCCTCCCCAGTTCCCCTGGACCACGGTAGCTCCGAAGCTAGTTTCTACTCTGGGCTTTTCCATTCTTTTTTTTTTTTTGTGAGGTAATTGGGGTTAAGTGATTTGCCCAAGGTCACACAGCTAGTGTTTAGTGTCTGAGGCTGGATTTGAACTCAGGTCCTCCTGATTCCAGGGCCAGTGTTCTATCCACTGCGTCACCTAGCTGCCCCCCATTCTTTTTTATCTGAACCTCCTTCCTAAAAAATAGTCCTGTCCCTTGGGATCTCCTATGGAAAGAGGACCCAACCTATGGGATCTGAACTCAGCATTCAGCCTCCAGTTCTGGAGAAATCCACATTGCCTGTAAGTTCTTCAAAGACAGCCTAAACTTTGAGGTACGTCAACCCTTCTTTCCCCATACCTCCCAAGGGAAAGGAGAGGGGACCTGGTGTCCCACAAAGAAGAGCTTCTGGCAAGATTTGAACCTCAGGTCTTTAGGCTCAGAAACAAGTCCCAGGATCTTAGGCTCATGGATGTAAGGCTGGAAGAGACCTTTATAGGCCACTGAGGGTAGGGCTCTGCTCTAGGAACACAAAGCCAAATGGACTGTCCATTTGTCTCATTAGACTAATTCTCTCTTTCATTTCTTCACTGTCTGTGTTTTTTTCTCTCCTAGGGGTTTTCATAACAATAACATCAAGGCCATTCCTGAGAAGGCATTTGTGGGGAATCCATTACTGCAGACTATGTAAGAGCCAGCCCTCTCCCGGGCAGCAAGGGATTGGTTTGTTGTGGTGTTTTTTCCCCTGGGAGTGGGAGTGGGGTGGGGGTGGGGGGTCTGAGTGGAACCACCTTTCCAGAGATCCCAAAGAGAAACAAGGAGAAGGGTTGTGTCCTCACAATCTCTCTGAACTCATTTCCCATTGGTAGGAGAAAAAACTTGGGAGAACCAAGTTAGTAGTGGGTAAAAGGGCTTGGGGAGGACTGGCACAGCTACATGACTGAACTGGGAGTTTGGATCTTCTCATTCCAGCCACTTTTATGACAACCCAATCCAGTTTGTGGGACGGTCAGCTTTTCAATATCTGCCGAAGCTTCATACACTGTAAGTTGGTACAAATGGACTGGATAGCTAGAACTCCTTATCTCCACCTTCCCCTGTTCGCTTTCCCACCTCAGCTTTCCCTAAAATTTCCTTATTCTTTTTTTGGAGGGGGGAGGGGGGTGTTTTGTTTTATTTTTTGCAAGGCAGTGAGGGTTAAGTGACTTGTCCAGGGTCACACAGCTAGTAAGTGTCAAGTGTCTGAGGCCGGATTTGAACTCAGGTCCTCCTGAATCCAGGGCCGGTGCTTTATCCACTGCGCCACCCAGCTGCCCTCTCCTTATTCTTCTTGACAAAGATTCCATTGACTCAACTCCTTAGCTGATGTGAGGAATTAGCAAGATCCCATTCCAAGTTAAGTCTTGAGTTCCTGAGGAACTTTTAGAATTCTACCTTTTGGAGCTTCATTAGGTTTTCCCATTTCTTACAATGGGTGAAATGATCACCGGTCTTCAAGAACAGGGAATACTTCCATTCAGAGAATTTTTCACCAGTTTTCATCAGAGTCCCGTTATGTAGAATGTGTCCATGTGTAATGGTATAAAGAAAATGACTTGTCAATGTGTGGCAGCTTGGTTCTACTGTGGTTAGAGCACTGGGCCTGGAGACAGGAAGATCTGAGTTCAAATCCAGCCTCAGACACCTACTAGCTTCCTATACTGACCCTAGGCAAGTCACAACCTCTGTTTGGATCAGTTTCCTCACCTATAAAATGGAGATAATAATAGCACCTACCTCCCAAGTTGTTGTGAGGAGCAAATGAGATGATAATTGTAAAGTACTTAGCACAGTGATTGTACATAGTGTTACGTTAGTTTTCCTCCTCTTCCTTCCCCTTCCCCCCCCTTCTCCTCCTCCTCATTATTATTATTAATGAGAGCCTACTTCTTAGAGCACACTCAGGATTTGCCTTTCCTGGTGGGTTATAACAGAGATATGCTGGGACTAATTCTTACCAGTCACTGGAACCACTGTAAAATTTTCATGGGGGGGGCGGGGCAGCTAGGTGGCACAGTGGATAAAGCATTGGCCCTGGATTCAGGAGGACCTGAGTTCAAATCCAGCCTCAGATACCTGAAACTTACAAGCTGTGTGACCCTGGGCAAATCACTTAACCCTCATTGCCCTGCCACCCCCCCAAAAAAAAATTCACCAGGAGCCTTTTTTATACCTTAGAAATCAGCAACTACCATAAATTAAGAGCTAGGTTTATTGTTGTATTTATTGTCCAGACTTAAGGAAGAGACAGAGAAAATATTGATAATGTCAAGCAAATTCAAAAGTGCATTGTGCATATATTTTGTTTTGTTTTGTTTTTCTGAGACACGGTTGTTAAACTTTACCAGCATGTCCCTGGTTTATACAAAGGAAGCAGAGATATAGTCATTGCTTGGTTCCATGTGTTGAATTGGAATCAGACAAAGAATAGCTTCCTCGGGGCCAGTGTCAATGATCATTTGGAGTCCTTGGAAGAAAGTTGGTCCTCTTCTCCTGACTTAGGTAGCCTCTGAGGGAAAGGCATCCCGGAGAAGACCCATCTTGGCTTTATTCACACCCTTTCCCTAAGACCCTGCTCAACTCCCACTTCCTCTGTAAGTCTTTGCTCCACATAGCCTAGCCCACCATGTTAGAATCATCACTCACAAACATCTATTGAACACCTGATCTATATACAATGATAGGGAGGGGGAGCTTATGGTTTGGGTGGGGAGACAGAGGCACACACTGCTCATGGAAAGAGTAGCAATGTACCATCATCCCATGTAACTCCCTAGAGGCTCAGGAATCAGATGATCTGTTCTGTGTGCCAGGGGAACAGGATTCATAGGGATATCAAGCTGAGGGAAAAGGTCATGCTCCTAAAGCAGGTCTAGATGTATAGTGTGATTTTATAGCAGAGGCAGCTTAATTTAGGAGGTACATGAGCAGGGCTTGGAGTCAGAAGCTCCTGGCTTCAAATCTCTCTTCAGACACCCTGGGAAAATCACTTCATCTGTCAGCCTCAGTTTCCTTATCAACAAAATGGGGATAACAGCAACTACCTCACAAACTTGTGACAAAGGAGATAATGTATAGAAAGTGCTTTACAAATCTTAAAATTAACACAGAAATGTTTATGTTTATTATTATTATTATTATTGCTAATTATGTCAGAAAAGGGGAATGTGCTTTGCAGATAATTACAGAAAAGTTATTAGCCTGATAAAATCTTACACTGGTTCTCCCTGGTTCCAGGTGATACTCCAATCATAAAATAAATGAAACTCTGGAGTTCTTTTTATAAGTTATTTATCATAAATTATGACATGTTTTAATTACTCAACAGACATCTGAGAAGGCCTCCTATGTGCTGGGCACTATGCTGAGGCTAGGAATATAAAAGTGGCTCTCAACAAGCCAATCTCATAGCACCTTATCTTTCTCTTATAGGAATTGAACATATTCCAGTTTTTTGTTATAGTTCTCTGTAGATATATCTTATCTTCCCATATTAGGCTATAAGCTCCCTGAGGGCTTGGACCATACCTATTTTCCTTTGTATTTTCCCAAGCACTTAGTACAGTGTTCTACACATAGTAGGTCTATAATAAGTGTTCTTTGCATGCATGCATGAATGAACAAATGAATGAATGAATGAATGCATAATCCTCATCTGAATGCTGTAGATAGAGCATGGGTAGGGAGATACAGAGTACAGAGCAATTCTAAGGAAATCTGATTCTTTCTTGACTTAAATAAGTACTTGTACTCAGTGTTCCTAGGACCCCCATTTTGTACCAGGTATCCAATGACTACCCATATAAGCCCATTGTTCTTGGTGCCAACATTATAACCTTTTGATCAGAAACACCTGAGCTATTGACTTTTTAAAAAAATGAATTCCAATTTTTATGTTGCTTGTTTATCTTTTTGTTTCTATGGCCAAAATGCACCGGAATTCCCCCAGCATTTGTTCTATTCCTATTTGTTCCTCTTTTCCTTATCCTGGGTAGAGTGGGCTGACCCCAGCTGGATATACTTTATTCAGCTGTATCTGACTTTTCTTGAAGCTGAGTTTCTCTGTCCAACCCTACTGCCTATGGTTGGCATGGGAGAGATTGAAGGGAGGTTCCATGAGAAGATGGGGTCCCTGGAGGAAGAAAGCCAAGGTTTGAGAGATTGGCAAGGAGGATTCTCAATCCTTTCTTTAGCAGAGAATCCACTTTGACCCCTACCTGCCAACCCACCAAAACCATCTCCTTAGAGATTTCTGCTCTTTATTCCTAGGTCACTGAATGGTGCAACTGATATCAGAGAGTTCCCTGATCTGAAAGGCACCACCAGCTTGGAGATCCTGTGAGTAGCAACATTCCCCCCACAGACACTCTCTGAGGACCTTTATGTTCCCCAAGCCTGTCTCCCCTCCATCAGCACCTTAGGTCTGCTCAAAGGAGATTTCCTCTCTCTTGAGGCATCAGGGTACAGAGGAAAGCATGTTACACAGGTTCAAAACCCAGCTTTGCGGCATATTAGCTGTGTATTCTTGGGGGAATGACTTCCCCTTTCTGAATGTGTTACATATATAAAATGAGGGATCTGGATTAATGAATTGCTCAGGTATCTTCTAGCTCTAAATCTAGGATTCTATGATGGAGTCACTTCTTGTCAGTTCACCTGTACCTGGTTCCTCCCTGGCCTAGACTCCCCTTTCTTCCAGCCCTGGCTCTGGTCATCCAGATGGGCCTGGAGCCAGCTGAATGGAGGAGGGACCTCTTTTTGGCGAGGCTTGGCTCCATGAGCTAGCACTTACACCTTTCCCCACTCGAGGTTTCTCTGGAAGCTTGCCATTGATGATTACAAGAAAGCAGGACGTGGGACTGGGGCTTCCATCCTGTTCTTTGGCTTAACTACATTTGATGAATTTTTCTAGTTTAGTCCTTCAACTTGCTTTGCTCAAAAGCCTTGAGGAAGCTGTGGTGCCAGAGGAGACAGATGGTTAGCCAGATGGCTGCTTTTATGTTTCTGTAGGGCTTTTGCTTCTACCAGAGATTAGCACAATGGCTGGCATATTAGGTATTTAATAAATGTTTATGGATGGATCTACTGATTCAATTTTTCTTGCAATGGCCTTTTAAAGTTAGGAATATAATACAGGTGGGGAAAGTAAGACCCAGAAATGTTGGGGAATTGTCCAAAGTCATCCAATTTGTGCATGATAGGGCTTAGACTGGCCATTTTAAAGCTCTTTCTGCAAGACTATCCTGCCTCTTCTCTTAATTAATCAATAAACATTAATTAAGCACCTACTATGTACCAGGCACTGTGCTAAGCACTGGGGATGTAGAAAGAGACAAAAGACAGTCTCAAGGAGCATACAATCTAAAGGGGACAACAACATGGAAACAAATGTATACAAAGGGAGCTATCTATAGGACAAATTGGGAATAATTAACAGAAGGAAGGCTTCTTCCACTCTACTCCAGAGCTACTTGAAAGCTTCCCAAATGGGAACCTGGTATCGGTTCTCTGCTGGGACATACAACATCCCTTATACCAACGCCCATCCTTTAGCCCAACCTTCTCCTCTTCCTGCCTCTGAATGATCCACATTCTGACTGCCATATATCCCTCCACCCCTTGTCAAGCTAAGTCAGACCAACAAGCATTTATTAAGTGCCTACTATGTGCTAGGTACTGTACTAAGCACTGTGGACACAAATACAGGCAAACCTCCACCTCCCCCCCCCCCAATCCTTGCCCTCAAAAAACTTACTTTCTAATGGGAGATTAAAACAACAAAAGAGAATTGAAAAGGGTGAGGAGGGGACATTTTGGTGAAGCCTGGACAGCGAGAAAGGAAGAAATGAAAGATGATGGGCCTGGGCCCTTCCTCAAAATGATGGTTCTGAGAGCACCACCCCAATGGGGGGAGGGGCTGCAGGGGTGGAGAGATGCTCCAGGCTGAGAAGGCTTTCGGTGAGGCTTCCACAGTAATGCTCTTGTCTTCCCAGGGAGAAATAAAGCTCTGACAATGATGTGTATTTGTCTTCTGTTCTTGGGGAAGACTGAGCTCTGAGATAGAATAGAATGTTCTCTGAGGTTTCTGGGTATTCAGGGACCATTCAACAAGACCAAAGTCTTACATGCCCCTTCCTCAATGTCCTCTGGTCCCTGGCTTCCTGCCCCCACTGCCCACCCCCAGCCTGCTCCTGTCCCGCATGGTCCCTGTCCCAAGTGACCTAATAGCTCAGTGGCAGTGGGTGGAGTGAGTGAGAGGGACAAGGCAAATCTACACATGGAATCAACAGAAATGTATACCTTTCTTTTATTGTAATAAAAGAGAATGAGATAAGAGGCAGGAAAAAGCTATTCTGTCGCTAAGGAATGGGTGGGAAAACTTTCTTGAAGAACTTGGTTGGAAGCTAAACTTCGGATCATTCTCACCCATTACCCAAACAAATATGTCTATATTTTCTTCTCCCCCAACCAGACCCCTAGACTTTTTTCTCCCTCTTGCTGCCTGTTGCCTGGTTCTACTGTTGGCTCTGTCCTCCCACATCAGCATCAGACCCAGAGATCCAGAGAGGGGAAGCTGTAGGGTGAAGTTGGAGGGAAAGGGGGGTCATGGGCTCTAGGCTAGGTGCCAACACTATTTGTCTTCTCCCTCCAGGACCTTGACAAGGGCAGGCATCCGGCTGCTTCCCTTGGGGATGTGCCAACAGCTCCCCAGACTCCGAGTCCTGTGAGTAGCTCCTTGGCCTCCCCAGTCTTGACCTCATAGTCCCCTTTTCCCCATGGCCTTAGAAATGCCCATCTTACTCCTATCCCACCAGGTCAGATGGTGCCCCTGACAGAGAGACAGATCCAGACCCTGCTGAGAGCCCGCCAAAGAGGGGCCTTTTTTCTTAGCTGGCTTTATACAAGGGAAATAATCTCCCATGAGACCCCAGGGCACTTGGGTAGCCCTGCTATCTGTGAAGCCAAAGTGGGTTTTGCTTTCTCCTTATCTCTGGTTTTGGCTCTGAGGGCATTCAGTTCAGTTCCCTATTACCAAAAATGTCTGAGCAGATGGCTCCAGAACTCTTAATTGGAAAGATGATTATGTGCATAAATCTGCATCAGTTGGCATAA
Source organism: Dromiciops gliroides (assembly GCF_019393635.1). Classification (NCBI taxonomy): domain Eukaryota; kingdom Metazoa; phylum Chordata; class Mammalia; order Microbiotheria; family Microbiotheriidae; genus Dromiciops; species Dromiciops gliroides. The sequence goes on from NC_057864.1 coordinate 100,334,162, forward strand.
TGCTAATTCTGCTCATTTACCTCCTCACCCCACCCCTCCCAGCTATCCTCCCTGCCTCAGTCCACTATTTCCCCTAGTTTCTTCCCCTCCATTTCTCAGTACCTCTCCATCCTCTGCTCCCCTCACAGGTCTTTTCTGGAGTCCCTTTCCCCTCCCCTTATCCAGTGTTTCCCCTCCCCTTATCCAGTGTTTCCCAGCCCCTAGTCAATGAAGCTAGGCCAGCTCTCACAGGAGAAATGCCATGCTGAACTCTCCTGGCTAGGCTATAGGTATCAAGGTTTAGAAGAGGTAAGAGGGGTGGGAGAGAGTAGTAAGTCACATCAGTTTCCTGGAAGTGAAGGAGGAAATGACTGTCCAAGTGTCAAGTGTGTGAGCAGTGGATCTGTCCCCGGGACCTCCTGACTTCCCCACAGCTGCTGAGTAGGGCAGACAGCACCCCTCCACTGCCCTTCCCCCAGATCAGCATTTCCCATCCCTACAATACTGTTCCCCCTACACACAGCCTGCTGCTTCACCTCCTGTCTTGGCTTTTTCCTTCCTCCCTGCAGTGAACTCTCTCATAATCAAATTGAGGAGCTGCCCAGCCTACGCAGGTGTCAGAAACTGGAAGAAATGTGAGTCAGAAGGAAGGAGGCTTGGGAATCCCAGCTGGCTTCCCAGAGCCTGTCTGGAGGAATGGGGCAGAAAGGGGCAAAATCTAGTATTGACTTTTGGCAAAGGGGAGATTTATACCACCTTTTCCCAGGGATCTCAGAATTGTTCAAGCCCTACAAAAGTGGGAGGTGTTGTTGTCACCTCTGTCATGGGCATTTTGGAGAGCACAGGGTCCAGAGCCCTGAAGGGGACACTTGGGGGTCAGAGAAAGAAGCAGGCATGGTTGCTGTCCTCAGTGATGCCTCAGTGGCAGCGAAGGGAGAAGGAGACAAGACAGATACACACATGGAATCAAAAGAAATATATAAATGCAATAAAAAGGAGTGAGGTGAGAGGGAAGAGCTATTGTGTCAGCTGAAGAATGGGTGGGAAAGCTTTCATGAAGAGCTTGGTTGGAAGCTGAACATTGGATCATTCTCACCCCTACAGGGGTAGGTGGGAAAATGGGGGAATGCTGTGGGGAAAAGGGGGAGAAGCTGAAGAGAGGGTGTTTACATGTCTCTGTAAGGTTGAATTATAGCAGGGCCAGGCCAAATCTAGGAAATAGACTGGAATTTCATTGGGAAATGTCACTTTTTTAAAAGAAAGAATTACTCTTTGGGCTCTGTAGGCTTAATAAAGTTGGCCTGGGGGCTGATAGGCCTTCTGGGCTAGACTGTTCCTACCATTTCAGCTTCCACTCAGGCCTGAGCCATCCCTGTCCAATATGGCTATCAGCAGCAGAGTGTGGTTGAGAGAGGGATGGGTTGTGAAAGAGAGAGAATATCCTGTTCTTAAAAATCCCTAGGAAAGGAGATTCCCTAACATTCCTGAGGCTCTCTCCATATCACATCCATCGGACCATTCAGGACTCTGGGGTTTCAGGGAGGAATGGGGCAGATCCAATAGAGGAAAGGAGAAAACCCAGAAACAGCTCTGTTCTCTAACCCACGACCAGAATGCTCCCCCACCACCCCACCACCCCCATGCCAGTCATTGTCCCTTTAGAACAGTGGTTTCCAAACTTTTTGAACATTCACCTTTATAAGTGAGGGAAAAAAGGTGAGATTTGGGGGTGGCAACAAGGGCATTTTTCCAATGGCAACTATACAGCTATTGTGACCGTCCACATTGTGGTTAAAGGACTAAAGCCTAGACCAGAAGAAGGAAGGTTGGTAGATTGTACGGAAATAGAAAGGGGTAAAGTGGAAGAGTGTTGGGCTATCATGGGTGAAGAATAGGTGTAGTCATATTGGAGACCAGCCTCACAATGGGTTCTCTAAAGAGGGGCCATGCCACAGCCCCCCAGGGTATCCTGGCACACACTTTGGAGACAATTTTCCTAGAGCCCAAGGACTGTGAAGGGGTGCCCAATTTGTGTCTGGGCCTGTAGGACCCAACTGTTCTAGGAGACTGACCACACTACTGAACCAAGGACCTGAGGAAGGACAGCAACTCCTTGAAGCTGGGAAAGATCACTACTGATCCAGGGGGCATTTTAATGGATCCATCAATCCAGGGAACCCCCCCACACTTCAGTCAAATCCTGGGTAGGGGTGGCCTGATTGATTCAGGGATCTAGGGAGGATGCTGTGTCCAGGGAGCGGGAGGGTCTGGTGACAAAGACGGGATGGGGCTAGGATCCAGACCCAGTGGGAGCTCTGAAAGCCGACTCCTCCGGGCCACACTGGTGACTTTGTGGTTTTGTTTCTTCACCCACTTACCCAAGGCAACCGGATACCCATCTGCTCCACTTAATCCTGGTGACTTCCTCGGGCTGGGCCCTTTCTTCCTACGCCAGGAGAAAATGGGGAGCTTCCTCCTTCCTCTTAGAGTGGGGAGCGGGGCCAGAGCCTCCCCATTGTCTCCTTTCTTTTCTCACTCTGTTTTCTCTTGCTGCCCTAGTGGCCTCCAGCACAATCAGATGTGGGAAATCGGGGCTGACACCTTCAGCCAGCTGAGTGCTCTCCGAGCCCTGTGAGTACCAGATAGTTCCTTATGTCCTGTTATGGCCTAGGATGACTACCCCAGTCCCCAGCATACATAGGCATAGTATAGGCATGTACACAACCCATGTATATAAATATGCAAAGTATAGACATCTCTGTATACAGGTATATATATATATATACACACACACACACATGCACACATATGTATGCATATACTTGTACTCATTCCTATACAGACACATACACTTATGGATATACAGGTATTTAATACACATATAGGGACATGTATAGCTGGATAAAATCTATATATAAGCAATATATTCCCATAGACACATAGGTACATATCAATACCTATATATAAGCATGTCCTACACACACACATACTTTCTCTTACTTTTGGAGACTACCCAACACATCCTCCCACTAACATGCTGCTGAAACGCTGGCCTGTGCCAGCCATATAGAAGATTCCTTAAACCATTTCTCAGACTGGGACCCAAGAGTCTGTGGGATTTGGGGCCTCACTATTACCTCTTCTGTTCCTTGGGAAACCATATATGAATCTGGGGCCACGTAGTACCTTCTTCCTTGAGTAGGTTGCAGTTGATCTTACGAAGATATTGGATGGGGAAACTAAGTCAGCAGTGTAGCAGCATTGATCCCTTTCCTAACTTCACATCCACTATTCCCTTTGGATGCCGTAGGGACCTGAGCTGGAATGTGATCCGATTCATCCACCCTGAAGCTTTTGTAACTCTCCACTCTCTGGTCAAGTTGTGAGTATCCAGCCTTCCCCTTTCTCTGGTCACCTGAGGTAGGAGTTAGGACGTAAAGCCAGTCAACCAGGCCTGCAGAATAGGGGGAATACATGCCCCAGGGAGGGAGTACTTGGAAATATTTGATCATGTATCACTGAGTGGTGGGCTCCTTGCCTCTGACAGGCAGTGGGGCAAGATAAATAGTGGAATGACCTCCTGTGAAGCTAGGAACATCATCTGTGAACGTTTTTCAACATTTGCACAGTACCAACCCTCACTGTGCACATCTACCCTCTCTCACTAACTCCTTCTTTGACTTCCCTCAATGCATTTAGGATTCCCTGGTAGGATTTCTTCATAGAGACAGAAACATTTTTACCTATGTGGCAGGTCAGCCAAGGCATCCCAAAGGTAGTGTAGAGGCCCACTACCTGGGAAAGTAGTTTAGGGCATGTCATCTTGGGAGACAACTGGAGGCCACCATTCTGCTTTAAGTTCTTTTTTTTTTTTTTTTTTTTTTTTTTTTTTTTTTTTGCGGGGCAATGGGGGTTAAGTGACTTGCCCAGGGTCACACAGCTATTAAGTGTTAAGTGTCTGAGGCCGGATTTGAACTCAGGTACTCCTGAATCCAGGGCCGGTGCTTTAACCACTGCGCCATCTAGCTGCCCCCTGCTTTAAGTTCTAAAGAAGAAGGATCAATCAACCCATCAACAAACATTTATTAAGTGTACTACGTGCACCAAGCACTGTGCTAGATAATGGGGAGACAAAGATAAGAAATCGAATAATAAGGAATGTACATTCTAAAGATCACAGGATCATTGGTTCAGAGCAAGAAAGGAGCTTAGAAATCAAAGATGAATTCAACCTTCCTACTTTCTAGATCAAGAAAGTAAGGCCCAGAGAGGTTAAATAACTGACTTAGGGTCATGCAGCTCATTAGGGTCCCAGGTGGGGACTTTGAACCAAGGTCTTTGAACCAAGACCTTCCTCTTGCCAAACCCAGCACTCTACCTATTATACCATATTGCTTCTCTCTGTCTCTCTGTTTCTCTCTCCCCCCTCACTCCTCCCTTTCTTTCCTCTCTCTTTCTCTCCTCCCTCACTTTTCCCTTTCTCCCTCCCTCTCTCTCTCCCCCTCACTCCTCCCTTTCTTTCTTCTCTCTTTCTCTCCTCCCTCACTTTTCCCTTTCTCCCCTCCCTCTCTCTCTTCTTTTCTTTCCCTCTCCCTGTTTCTCTCTCTTTCCTCTTTACCTCCCTCTCTTTTTTCCTCCATGCCTCTCTTTTTCTTTGTCTATTTCTCACTCTCTCATATAGGCTCAGGACTTCACCTATGTAGGTAGCTCAGTGTGGAAATTCCCTCCATACTGCAGATCAGCAAACTTACAGAATTCCCCAGGCCACATAGTAGGCCCTTAATAAATGTTTATTGACTGACTAACCAAAGTCATCCAGCCATTGTGGTTCAGGGACAGTACTTCCTGAGGCTGGGGCTGACTTTTCCACTCTACCATCCTGCCTCCTTAGATAATCCACTATACATGAGAGGGACCTTAGAGATTACCTACAAATACCCCTGATCCAAAATACACCGGTTGAGGTGAAGTGACTTTCTGGACCAAGAACAATAGCAATCTCTTAATTTTTTGTTTTGTTTTGTTTTGTTTTGTTTGGGGGGGGCAATGGGGGTTAAGTGACTTGCCCACGGTCACACAGCTAGTAAGTGTCAAGTGTCTGAGGCTGGATTTGAACTCAGGTACTCCTGAATCCAGTGCCGGTACTTTATCCACTGCGCCATCTAGCTGCCCCCGCAATCTCTTAGTTTTAAGATGTTTTCTGCTTTTCAAAGTGCTTTCACAAGCATCACCCTATGCATCTTCCCTCCCCACTGTGAGGTGGCCACAGTAGGTATTACATGTTTTCTTGCTGCAGGTGAGGAGCCAAGCTTTAGAGATGTAACGTGTCCAAGGACACACATACCACCAGTCAGTGGCAGAGGCAGGACCAAAGCCCAGGCCACCAGGCTCTTGAGTCTGGGACTCTTCCCGAAGTTCCAGCCGGCCTCTCAGACACAGTCTGTGGTTGTGGTGTTTGCTTTGGAGCATTGGCCCCCTGTGTTTCTCCGGTAGAATAACATGGGTGTTCCTGGCTCCCAACTCTGTTCGCCTCTGAAAGTGACTGCATCACACAAGGATTCCCAGACCATTGACTCCAGATCAGGGCCCACGAGGAGACCACAGACAGTGACCTCTTGTTCTGACTGGAGAGCAAGAGGGGAGCCAGGAGGATGGGATGGAAAAATAAGACATTCACCAGGAGCGTTTCCAATTAGCCTGGGCTCTCCTGGGAAGGCCTCCAAGGGGAGTCTGGACCCTGAGGATGGGGAACTCCACGTGGGGGACTTTTATCATCTAAGGATATGAACCAGTTTGCTAAAAAGCCACATGTCCCAGGCTTCTGAAACTTTGGAAAGGCCTGACTTCCTGAATGTATCCCCCAAGTCCTTTGGCCTTCTCTGGCCAATTCTTTTCTTTTTTTTTTTTTGGTGAGGCAATTGGGGTTGTGACTTGCCCAGGGTCACACAGCTAGTAAGTGTCAAGTGTCTGAGGTCGTATTTGAACCCAGGTCCTCCTGACTCCAGGGCCGGTGCTCTATCCACTGTGCCACCCAGCTACCCCCAATTCTTTTTTTTTTTTTAAAGTGAGGCAATTGGGGTTAAGTGACTTGCCCAGGGTCACACGGCTAGTAAGTGTTAAAGTGTCTGAGGCAGGATTTGAACTCAGGTACTCCTGACTTCCTGACTCTAGGGCCGGTGCTCTATCCATTGCACCACCTAGCTGCCCCTGGCCAATTCTTAGCTGCCTCTTATCCTCAATCCCTACCGAGCTTTTGTGGAGTCAGGGGGGCACTTTAGATTGCTTTCAATGAGGACATCAGAGGGCTCAGATTTTACTCACATTTTCAAAGCCCTCTCCCCAGCATTTAACCTAGGGAGGGAACCACATTAACCCCACCCCTGGCCCAGTCCTCCTCCCCAAGCCTATTTAACAGCCATCTGCATCTTACATCAGAAGGAGCTCTAGTCATACCATTGTCTTTCCTTCTGCCGGTGATAGGGACTTGACGAACAATCAGCTGACCACACTCCCACTGGCTGGACTCAGTGGGCTGGTACATCTCAAGCTCAGAGGCAACCCATCTCTCTCTGAAGCCTTTGCCAAGGACAGCTTCCCCAAGCTGAGGTGAGAGGCCCTGATTCCCAATCAGGCTGGGATTTCCACCAAGGAGCGCCAGAATGCCCGCTATGTGTCAGAGAACATCAGAGTTGAAAAGATTCTTAGGCATCAACTAATTAATTTTACAAGCAAGGAAACCGAGGTCCAGAAGGGGGAAATGGTTTGGTCAAGGTCACACAATTGGAACTAAATAGAATGGACCCACAGCAGAGGGGTTTTTTCCTGTCTAGATTTCTTTTATTATCCCATCCTTTTCTGGGGTATGGAAATTTGGTGTGGAGAAGGAACAACAAGGGCCTAAAATATGCCTTTGGTTATTGATATTAATAAGATGTACATGTTGTTCATACCTCAACCCTATGAGGTATGTCGTATAAATGCTGTTAGCATCATTTCTTTTCTTTCTTTTTTTTTTTACTGAGGCAATTGGGGTTAAGTGACTTGCCCAGGGTCACACAGCTAGTAAGTGTCAAGTGTCTGAGGCTGAATTTGAACTCAGGTCCTCCTGAATCCAGGGCCGGTGCTCTATCCTAGCATTATTCCATTATTTCTTAAGCAAAGAAACTGGAACTTAGAAGGGTTATATGATTAAGTTAAGTGATTAAGTGATCTTGGACACATCTTGGGTCTTGGTTAAGCCTGCATGGGGTGGGACTAGGGGAATGGAGTAGTTAAAGGCTCATTAGACTTGGTCGCTTCTCCATAAGACCCACTGAAGGCCTGTTACAGACATAAGTTTCTTTCCCCCTCCTTGTCTCCTTCCTGTCTCCTTATCATTCTGGCCTTCCCATTGATTACTGGCTCAGGGATGATGGCGCTCTTCTGTGTTGGGGGGACCTAGAGCTGCCCTAATTGGGAATGCCACTCAAGCTTTCCATCCTCATCCTGGCCATAGCTGAGTCCCAGGAATCAGGGTGAGAACCCGGGCAATGGATGAGTGGAAAACATGCTGAAAGCCAGTCCCTCTGTGCTAATGACATCCAGACTTCCTCCATTTAGGGCAGTGCAGTCTGTGTGGCCCAGGTCTTGCCTGCTACAGATTAATGAGGTACCTGCAGGGTACTCATTAAACAGTGAAGCCAAACAATGCTGCCTGCAGAGGGTGCAGAGTCCAGTTCTGGGGTGCCTGGGAGGGCAGGGTTGGAGAGGGAAAGTTCCCGGGAGCTGAGGGAATTCCATCTCCCTCCATCTCTACCCTACCCAAATACCATGATGAAGTTTTAGACTGGGGGGTAGGTAGGGTGGTGCGAGCTCCTGACACCTCTTCTTCCTTGAGGTGCTATGTGACCATCGATAAATTGCTTCTTCCCTCTCAGGCCTGCTTCCATAGAAAATAATGAGTCAATGCTAGTTCCCTGCCTCACTTCTGAGGGGCAGAAGGACCTTTGAGCTTTCCTAATCCTAGGGTCTTTGATTTAGAGTTGGAATGGATCTCAGAGGTCACATGGTCCAACCCTTTATTATACAGATGAGAAATCTGAGATTCACAGAGGGGAAGTAATTTGCCCAAAGTCACATGGATAGTGAGTGGCAGGGCTGGAATTTGAACTCAGCTCCTTTGATTCCAAATCCAAAACTCTTTGTACTATATTGGAAACCCAATACCCCACAATGCCTATGAGCCTAGTTTCAAATCGATCCTCGTGATGTTCAATAGCTAATTATTAAACACATACCATGAGCAAAGTGCTCTGAATAGCATAAGATATGAGGGGGGAAGGAGGGTCATGGGTGATGGGTGGTGGGTCCCTGGGCTAGAAGGCATTTGACCCACACTTGTCCAAGTGTTTCCAAGGTCCCCACCATTTCCTCCTCAGGGTCCTGGAGGTGCCCTACGCCTATCAGTGCTGTGCTTATCGCACCTGCGCCGGCTACTTCAAGGCTTCTGGTCAGTGGGAGGCTGAGGATGGTCACACGGATGAGGAGGAGGCCATGAAGAGGCCCTCTGGTCTCCTTGGCAGTCATGCAGAGAGTCACTGTGAGTGAGCTGGGGAGCTGGAGATGGGATTTGTGGGGAGAATGAATCAGGGGACAAACTGAAGGAGGGGAGGGCAGCTCCTGACAGGAGAGGGCTTTTGGGGGAGTACTGTTCTAAAATCTGGGGAGGAATCCCTGGACTTTGTCCAGTTGGGGGAAGAATAGCAGTGCCCCCTCCCCTTCCTCACCCCAAAGGAGAAGAGCTACACAATGGTCTCTGTTAGTTAGAAACTCAAAAGGGGTCTTATAGGATCCAGAGCTAGAAGAGACCTTTAAAAACCATCTGCTTTAGGGAGTCTTAACCCAGAATCTCTAATATTTTGATAACTGTATTTCAGTAGAATTGATTTCCTTTGTCATATTCTGTATTTTATGCATTTAAAACATTATTCTGAAAAGAGTTCTATAGGTTTTCCAGAGTGCCCAAGGGTTCCATGACATTAAAACAGTTAAGAAGCCCTCTCATTCCCCTCCCCCCGCAAAAAAAAAAAAAGCCCTCTCATCTTACAGATGGGGAAATGGGCCCAGAGAGGGCAAGGGAAGGGCACACAGGTAGTTAATAGCAGAACCAGTATATGTACTGAAATCTCATGATTCCAAACCTAGAGCCCTTCCCACTATATCACTATCCCTCTCTTATTCCCACCACTGTTAGTCTGCATACTTAAGGAAGACAGACTCATTATAGTCTCAGCCTGATCCAAGCAGAATTATGTTACGTCTGTTTCCCCCTCCCACCCCCCACACAACAAGCCCCAATCCCATACAATATAATGCAGAGCCAAAGAGAAAAAAAAATCCAATTGTTTGCTGTCTGGAATGATGCAGTGCCCCTCCCTCCTATTCCTTATCGAGCATCGTCTGGAGTTGTCTTTACTGCATGGCGACTATTCTTACCAGAGATAATGACGATAATGCCATGGATGGTGATCACAGTGAGAGCCTTTTGGGGCAAGTTAGAACTCTGCCTTTGGAGTAGATGGGATGAAAGGAAAAGTTGGGTGGGGCCAGCTAACTCAGGAGAAGAGAATGGTTCAGAACCTTTTCATTGATTGGTCTCAGAGATCAAAGTCAGGCATTTTCAGCCAGTTGTTCAATGACTTGAGAAAGTGTTCCCCCTTGGGAGGTAAGTGATGCTGCAAAGCAGGGAGCTTCAGGAGGGAGGGGAAATGGAACTTTCTCTCTTCACTTTTGTTTTGTTTTGTTTTGGGATCTTTCTCCCCTATCTTTGTGATAGAAAAACAAACAGAAATCAAGCTCAGTACAGAACAAATGTGGAGATAAGATGAGTTAAGAGAAACAAATGCCTTTTAATGGAAGAGGATGTATTGGTGCATGTCGTATGATTATGAAGATTGTTGAGAGAGAGAGAGAGAGAGAGAGAGAGAGAGAGAGAGAGAGAGAGAGAGGAGGAGGAGGAGAGAGCAGAGAAGAGGAGAAAGAGATCAGAGGAGAAGAGAGCAGTGGAGAGGAAAGCAGAGCAGAGCAGAGAGCAGAGGAGAGAGAGAGCAGAGAAGAGAGCAGTGGAGAGGAAAGCAGAGCAGAGCAGAGGAGAGGAAAGGAGAAGAGAGCACAGAGCAGAAGAGAGAAGAAAGCAGAGCAGAAGAGAGAAGAAAGCAGAGGAGAGGGGCAACTAGGTGGTGCAGTGGATAAAGCACTGGCCCTGGATTCAGGAGGACCTGAGTTCAAATCTGGCACAGACACTTGACACTAGGTGTGTGATCCTGGGCAAGTCACTAAACCCTCATTGCCCTGCACAAAAAAAAAAGAAAAGAAAAGGAGAGGAGAGGAGAGGAGAGTGTATGAAAGGCATTTTAAAATGTCCTTTGCTGTTAGTTCAGAGTTCCTCCCTGGGCAGTGTTGGAGGGAGGGGGGCAGGCCCCTTGTCAGGCAGGGGCCCAGCCTCTCTGGCTCTGGTCCCAGCAGACGGCTGTCCACGGGAGGATTTTCCGGATGTCTGGTATCCACTCCCTCGGGGGGCTGGAAGGAGGAGTGGAAACTTTCCTTCCCTAAGGGAAACTTTCCACCAGTTCTAAGCTCTGGAGTAGAACAACAGGGGTCCAGGCTTCCCGGCTCCTTGCTGCCTGTAACAGGAGCTGGGGTAGAAGCCGGGAGCTTCCTGGGAGAGCTAATAAGCCTGTGGAAGAAGAGCCGAGAGCTGTCCCCAAGCCAGGTTAGATTTCCTTCCTGTTGGAGGAACGGTTACTTAACACCTGGGCTGTGACTTTCCCAGCTTCAGAACGAGATCATTATACTCACTTGTGTTTCATTCATGCATTTTGGCTTCAAAAAATTGCTGAGTCCATTGCGGGGGATGAGGGAAGGGGGATGAAACAGGGAGGGAGAAGAGAGAAAAATGAGAGTGGGTAAGAACTCAGAACATATCCTTTGCTTGCATCCCCTAGACTCCCCACAAAGAGAGAAGTTTGGTTATCTCTTAGTGGATTATTAATAGATGTATCAGAAGGAGGAGACCAGGGCATAGAAATAACTGCAAATTCTTCCCTAACCCCAGCCAGCTCCATCCCCTTGGGAAGAAGGGGGTGGTGCTGCTTCAAATGGGAAAGACTGGACCCACTTACCTAGGAAAGACATAAGACTCAACTAGAGAGACAAAGACAAACACTTGCAGCTTTCTGCACAGATAGGCTAGGGGCCCTGCCACAGATAACCCACAATTGCAGCTATTGATGTTTGAAATCCCCTGTTCTCAAATACATGATGTACTTTGTTTTGCAGTGAACTTACCTTCCTCACATTCGACACTGGCTGATGATATTATTCACTATAACCCTAACCCTAAATTCATGCTGAGTCTTTGGAGCTGGAAACAAATTCTAAGGCTGTGGGGGCGAACTTCCCACCTAATACAGAGGTCCCCTGCACAACAGCCCAGATAAATAATTGAAGGCTGGCCATCCCGCCCATGCATGAAACACTTTCAGTGATGGGAAAAGTCCTACTTTTCAAATTAGCGGTTTAAATTTTCTGACAGTTTGAATTGTTAGAAAAGACTTCCTTAGATCAGGCTAAGGTCTATCTCCCCAGAACTACCAACTGCTGGTCCTGGTTTTGCCCTCTGAAACAACATAGAAAAAATCCCATCCCTCTTCCACACATCAGACCTTCAAATATTTTGAGATAGTGAACCCTATCTCCCCTAAGTCCTCTCTTCCTCCAGCTCCTTCAGCCATCCCTCATGTGATGTGGTTTTGAACCCCCTTGTCATTGTAATCACTCTCCTTTATATATGCTCCAGTTTGTCAGAGTTCCTTATAAAATGGGGTACTTGGAGCCAAATACTCCAGATGTGGTCTGACCAACACAGAGTCCAGAAACCATCACTTCCATTATGAGAAGCAGACTTTATTCCCCCCAAGGGCACTTGTGCACAGTGACTTCCGATATTATTTCCCTGAACAAGTTGATGAGTTACAGAGTGCTCAACCTTTGTTGGGATTTTGTGAGCATCTCCCTAAGGAAAGTATAGACTTGCTCAGATACTTCATTGAGAGGAATAAGGACAAATCCTGGATGAAGTGAAGTCAACTCATTTCCTCTCAACCAGAGGCAGCTAAGTAGTGCAGTGTCAGACTTGGTGTCAGGAAGCCCAAGTTCAAATCTTGCCTCAGACACTTACAAGTTGTATGAACCTGGGAAAGTCACGGAACCTCTCGGAAACATAGTTTTCCCACCTGTAAAATGGAGAGAATAATAATACCTACTTTATAGAGTAGCCACGAGAATCAAATATGTTATATAAAGCCTTTTATAAACTTTAAAGTGCTATGCAGGGTATCCCAAAAGCCTTGGTGCTTTAATAACTTTTTTTGTTGTTTTGGGGTTTTATGTTTTTGTTTTTCGCTGGGCTATGGGGGTTAAGTGACTTGCCCAGGGTCACACAGCTAGTAAGTGTCAAGTGTCTGAGACCAGATTTAAACTCAGGTACTCCTGAATCCAGGACCGGGGCTTTATCCACTGCGCCACCTAGCTGCCCACTTTAATAACTTTAATCTGCACGTAGGCTTTTGGGACACCTTGCACAAATTCTATCATCATCACTACCACCACCACCACCATCATCGTCATGATTTTTGATCAGCAGTGGCACTGTGGGTGAAGAGGCAATAGTGGATAGAGACCTAACCTTGGTATCAAGAAGTCCTGGGTACAAGTCCTACCTCTGAAAGACTTCAATTACTGGAAGTCACTTAACCCCGAAGTCCCTAGGGCAACTCTGAGGCTGTAAACTACTGATTTGGTTTGGTAGAGGATGTTTCTTTCCCACATTGATGAAATCCTAGATCTGGACAACAACAGAAAATCTGCAAAGCACCGTGGGAGGCCCTGGGGATACAAAAACATACACAAAAATAAAATTAAATAGAATATACAAAATAAATTAAAATATTACAAACAATAAATAAAATTAAGGTCTCTGCCTTTGGGGGGGTTTACTTTCTTCTGTCAGTGTACAGCATGACCCAAAATAAACAATAAACGCACATTTGAGACCCCAAGTCATTTAAAAAGGCAGAAGGAACCAGCAGCTGGGGTTGGGGGTGGTGAATGTTGTGTCAAGAAAAGACCCTGGGTAGGAAGCAGAAGCTGAGCTGGGCTCTGAGGGAAGCTAAGAGGTAACAGTAAGGATGGAGTGAACCTCAGCCATTGGAGACCACCTGTATAAAGGCATCAAAGTGGGAAGTACTATGTTTCCAGAATAGCAACTAGGCCTTTGGGGTTTGGTTTTGGTTTTGGTTTGGTTTGGTTTTGGTGAGGCAATTAGGGTTAAGTGACTTGCCCAGGGTCACACAGCTAGTAAGTGTCAAATGTCTGAGGCTGGATTTGAACTCAGGTCCTCCTGAATTCAGGGCCAGTGCTTTAACCACTGCACCACCTAGCTGCCCCCCAACTAGGCCTTTTTGACTGGAATGGAGAGGACCCCAAGGGAAGTAAGATGAACTAAGACTAGACTGGTAGGTGAGAGCCAGATGGTGGAGTGCTTTAAATACCAGGTTGAGAGGTTTGTGTTTCATCCTTGAAGATTTGTGAGAATACTAAGGGATGAACAAAACTGGGCTGGGCTTAACACTTATTGGAAAGAATCCACAAAGTAAATAATTTGGTTAATTGAGAGATGTTTATATGCCTGAAGATAGAAATGAATAGGGGGAGGTGACTGGAGGCTGTTGGGTAGAATTAATCAGAGAAATCTTTTTTTGTTTGTCTGTTTTGGGTTTGGGGGAGGCAATCTGGGTTAAGTGACTTGGCCAGGGTCACACATCTAATCAGAGAGATCTTTATAGAGGCAAGTAGGGTTTGGAGCAATAGGCTTTGAAAGGGAAGAAGAGAAAAGGTTCAGCTAATGCTAGGCCTAAGGCTCTAATGCACCCCCCCCCTTTTCTATCCCAGATGACCTTGACTTAGATGAGTTTCAGCTGGAGATGGAAGACTCCAAGACACGCACCAGCATCCAATGCAGTCCTAGCCCAGGTGAGACAAGAAACTTGTTATGATAGTGGGGGAGGAGGGGGGGGGAGAAATTGTGTGTTTCTAATATGTAATTATGTAGCATCTAAATATGTCTGTATATACACGTGTATAAATAAAACATGTGAACTCCATTAGTATATAAAGTCTCAGTTTGAGGGCAGGGACTATTTTTGTATTTTCACTTTTCTTTATCCCTAGGGAATAACATAGTGCCTGGCAGCATTATAAACATTTAATAAATGCTTATTGATTGAAAGATTGACTTTAGTCTAGACCTGCTTTCCTGGGTATGTGTTTTGCTCCGCTCGGGCTCTATATTTTATTATCCAAATATAAATAAATATATGTACAAACATTATCTATCTATCTATCATTCTATCTATCCTCTTTATACCTCTCCTAAGCATCTCCCAGAAAAACACTCAAAGGGTTAAATAGTTCATTTTTATCAGGATGAGACTTGAACCCTTACCTTGAAGGATGGTAGAGTTCATAGTGATTCTTTTGAATTAACAAACCATTGGTTAGTCACCCAAGGGGAGCAGAGATTATACTTTGGGAGGAGTCTTAATTTTGTTGGTCTAGGAGGGGAAGCCAAATGATTTTTGTCATAATTACTCAGGCTTTCAGATTAAGACCCTCCATCGGGGAGGGATGGAATGTCAACTACAGAATCATACAATATTCTTGGTCAGTCAAACATATATTGAGCATTTACGATGTGCCAGGCACTGTGCTAAGTGCTAGAGTTTCAAAGGAAGGCAAAACAACCCTTGTCCTCAAGGACTGTACATTCCAATGGGGGAGTAACAAGCAAACAATATATATATATACACACACACACACACACACAAAGAAGAGGTAATCTGAAGGCAGTTTGAGGGTCCAGGAAAGAAGGACTCCTGCAGAAGGTGGGGTAAAGCAAGAATTTTTGTCAATTTTTTACCCATAAAAGAATCATGGAATTTTAAGAAACTTTAAAAATGTCATTAAAAATGTCATGAAGGGCAGCTAGATGGCACAGTGGATAAAGCACCAGCCCTGGATTCAGGAGTACCTGAGTTCAAATCTGGCCTCAGACACTTAACACTTACTACCTGTGTGACCCTGGGCAAGTCACTTAACCCCAATTGCCTCACCAAAAAAAAAAAATGTCATGAAGACCATTCCCCTCCATCTGCATTGTATTCCATTCAAACCATCCTGGAAAGTCAGCTCCCTTCCTAAAACTCTCCAGAGAACATCTCTGGGTAACACATAGTGTCAAAGGATTCAAACCTAGAAGGGCAATCATTTAATAACTCCCAAGTACAGCTCCATTCTTTTACACATGAGAAGACTGAGGTCCACAGAAAGGTCACCCAGGTAATAATAATGACGGGGCAGTTCTGGTAATGAAACCCAGGTTTTTCATCTCCAAATCTAATGGGTTTTCCAACCGTACTACATCTTCATCTCTCCTTAAATCTAACCAAAATCATTCCTGTTGCAATTAAAGCCCATTGTTCTCGACCTCTGCCCACTGCAATTAATTTAAGATGCTCAATGTAAAGAAAAGGTTGCCATGCTTGGGAATAAAATACCAGTTACCCACCGCCACCATCTTCATGCTCTTCTACCCATCCCCATCCCCATGCCTGCGTTTGCTCTCCCCTTAAAGTCAGTGGTCTGCCTCCCCTTGCCGGCCACTTCAGGACCAAGGAGCTTCCTAAACCATCTCCTTACTATCCCTCCTAGTTCACCTGCCCGCTTAAGCATCTGTTCATGCCTTTAGAGCCCAAGGTGCCCAGGTTTTGGTAGCACAGCGCCTCCTAGTGCTGCTGTAGGGTGAGTACATGTATGCCAATGGAGGAAGGGAAAGCAGATGCTCTTTGTGGCTCCTGTGGCAATTAGAGGTTTGACCCTTGCCCCAGGTCTGAAGGACAGAGAGAGAGAGAGAGAGAGAGAGAGAGAGAGAGAGAGAGAGAGAGAGAGAGAGAGAGAGAGAGAGAGGCAGAGAGAGAGAGAGGCAGAGAGGCAGAGAGAGAGAGAGAGAGAGAGAGAGAGAGAGAGAGAGAGAGAGAGGCAGGCCCTAGTAGCCCAGTAGAAAGAGACTGTGGAAATGATGATGATTGATGAAGATAGCACCTACTGTGTGCCAGGCTCTGGACTAAGTGCTTTACAGATATTGTCTTTTTTTTTTTTTTTTGCACGGGGCAATGGGGGTTAAGTGACTTGCCCAGGGTCACACAGCTAGTAAGTGTCAAATGTCTGAGGCTGGATTTGAATTCAGGTCCTCCCGAATCCACTGCGCCACCCAGTCGCCCCAATATTGTCTAATTTGATCTTGCTGTACAGAATGAAATACAAGGCTGTATTTGGATTGAGAGGACCTGGGTTCAAACCCGGCCTCTGAATAACTCTGTGTCCTAGAGCAAGTAGTTTAATCTGATAGGATCTCATTTTGAGGTTGGGATAGATGATCTCTAAGGTAACCTGCAGCTCCAGGTCTGTGCTCTTAAGTGTCTTTGAGAGCAGAGACTTATTTCTCTCTTCTCTCTAAAGACTAGGAGGGAAGGACCTAGATTTTTTCCAGTTTAAACTGGTAACTCCCTGTGGGAATGGACTGTTTCTCTATCCTATTGAGAGCTTCTTCCTCAGTGTTGTTCACCCCCACTCCTGCACATCCAAAAAAGGAGGGGAGTTGGGGGAAGCTACGTAGTGCAGTGGATAAAGCATTGGCCCTGGATTCAGGAGGACCTGAGTTCAAATCTGATCTCAGATACTTGACACTTACTAGCTGTGTGAGCCTGGGCAAGTCACTTAACCCTCATTGCCCTGCCCCCCCCCCAAAAAAAAAGGAAAGGAAGGAAGGAAGGAAGGAAGGAAGGAAGGAAGGAAGGAAGGAAGGAAGGAAGGAAGGAAGGAAGGAAGGAAGGAAGGAGGGAGGGAGGGAGGGAAGAGGGGAATTATGCTTGGGAGTTATTTATACTAAATGGCAGCCTTAAGCATAGAGTAAGTGCTTAATAAATGCTTGTTGGGGCTCAGGGCTGGAGGTTAACTGCTTGGTTCTCTCCACAGGCCCCTTCAAGCCGTGTGAACACCTGCTGGAGAGCTGGGGGATCCGCCTGGCTATGTGGGCCATCGTCCTGCTGTCTGTGCTGTGCAACGGACTGGTCCTTCTCACCATCTCCGCAGGTGGACCTGCCCCACTATCGCCCGTCAAGTTTGTGGTGGGAGCCATCGCTGGCGCCAACACCCTCACGGGCATTTCCTGCGGCCTCCTGGCCTGTGTGGACGCTCTGACATTTGGCCAGTTTGCCCAGTACGGGGCCCGCTGGGAGACAGGCCTGGGCTGCCGGGCCACGGGCTTCCTGGCCGTTTTTGCATCCGAGGCCTCTGTGCTGCTGCTCACTCTGGCTGCTGTCCAGTGTAGCATCTCCATCTCCTGCGTCCGAGTGTACGGGAAGTCCCCCTCACTGGGCAGTGTCCGAGCGGGCGCCCTGGGCTGCTTAGTGCTGGCAGGGCTGGCGGCAGCACTGCCCCTGGCCTCGGTGGGTGAATACGGGGCCTCCCCGCTTTGCCTGCCCTACACCCCTCCTGAGGGACGTCCAGCAGCCCTGGGCTTTTCTGTGGCCTTGGTCATGATGAACTCCCTCTGCTTCCTTGTCATCACGGGTGCCTACATCAAACTGTACTGTGACCTGCCCAGGGGAGACTATTTTGATGCCGTGTGGGACTGCGCCATGGTTCGACACGTGACCTGGCTCATCTTTGCTGATGGGCTCCTCTACTGCCCCGTGGCCTTCCTCAGCTTTGCCTCCATGCTCAGCCTCTTCCCGGTCACCCCCGAGGCAGTCAAGTCTGTCTTGCTTGTGGTGCTGCCCCTGCCCGCCTGCCTCAACCCCCTCCTCTACCTGCTCTTCAACCCCCACTTCAGGGAGGACCTCCGGCGCCTGCGTCCCCACAGAGGGGTCCCTGGTCCTCTGGCTTATGGAGCTGCCGACGAGCTGGAGAAGAGCTCCTGCGATTCCACCCAGGCCCTGGTCACCTTCTCTGATGTGGATCTTGTCCTGGAGGCCCCTGGCGTGGGGCACCCCCCAGGGCTGGAGGCCTACGGTTTCCCCTCAGTGACCCTTGTCTCCTGTCAGCAGCCAGGGGGCCCCAGGTTAGAGGGCGACCATTTCATAGGGCCCGAGAGTGGCCGTCCAGGAGGGCCTCAGGGCCACCCCACTGATGGAGAACTACTGCTGGGGGCAGAGGGGGTCACGCCAGCTGGGGGCTTCCGGCCTTCCCTCCCAGCCTTTGCTTCACACTTATAACTGCCCCATCCTCTTCCTCTTCTCCCTCCTTATCCCTCTCCCCACCACCTCTCCATGTACAACTGCTGCTTATTAAATAAAAAAATAAAACAGACAAACAAAAGAAAAGTGTGTGATCCATACCAGGATGTCCCAGTCCTTGGCTTCAGAGATCTTCCCCCTGCCAAGGGTCACCATTACCTCTTGGCTCTCCTCTTATCCCACCTGAGGTTGTGGAGTAGAATCCTAGAGAGGGAGCAACTTGTCTGATGGGAAGGAATGAGGAAAGTACAGGCTGGGGAGGAGATGAGGGATGAAAAGGTAAGAGATGGGAGATGGGGCTGAAGGAATTCTGGTACCCCACAGCATACAGTGACCTTGTAGCATCATAGGACTGGAGCTGGAAGGGCCCATACCATCAGCTAGGCCAAGAGCTTTTTATCTTTTCTGGGTCATGGACCCCCTAGAGAGTCTGGTGAAGCCAATGGACCCCTGCCAGGAAGAACGGTTTTAACTGCATAAAATAAAATGTGTCAGATTACAAAGGAAGCCAATTATATTCCCACCTAAGTAAATAGACCCCCTAATATCTATCCATGGACCAGGTTATGAACCCCTGAGCTAGTCCGACCTCCTCACCTTTTTAAAGTCAATGAGCTTTTATTAAGCATCTATTATGTGTCAGGCACTGTGATAAGTGCTGGGATACAAAGAAAAGCAAAAGGAAAGGCAAAAATAGGCCCTGCCCTCAAAGAGCTTAATGAAAGAGACAACACGCAAGTAACTATCCATCTTCCTCTTTTTTTGGCAATAAGGAAACTGAGGCCTAGAGATGTGAAGTGACTTGTCTGAGGCCATACAACTAGAAAGTAGTAGAGAGAGAATGAGAGAAAGAAAGTGGGGGTGGGGAGAAGGAAAGGAAGGGGAGTGGGGAATGGAAGAGAGGGAGAGGAAAGGGACAGAGCACTGGACTTGGAGTCAGGAAGATCTGGATTCAGATCCTCCCCGCCCCCCACCCCCGCCCTGAATAATGTTTTTAAATGCATAAAATGCACAGGCTTAGGAAATGCACAGGCATAGGAAATCAATGAATATAATAGTTACCAAATTTATATATATATATATATATGTGTGTGTGTGTGTGTGTGTGTGTGTGTGTACACCCATATATATAATCACACACATATATGCATATGTATATATGTGTTTGTATAAACTTTAAGTTCACAAGCCCCGGGGAAGGAAATGCTGCTCTAGGGCATCAGAGGTGGGACAATAAATTCAGATGTCCTGACTCCTAGCTCTGCTGTAATGATTTTTTCCTTCTCGTGGCTCCAGAGCTAGAAGAGACCTTAGGAATCACCTGTTACAGCATCTTCATTTACAGGTGGAGAAACTGCAGCCCAGAGAGGTTAAGTTATTTGTCCAAGACCACACAGGAAGTAAGTGGCAGAATTGCCCACCCACAGTCTCTGATTGCCATCGCTGCAGTTTTTCCACAATCGCTGTGACTTTGAATCTGTGTTCCAATCAGGACAGCAAATCCTGGAGGTGTGGGAGAGAGAGAAAGCTTGCTAAGCTTTTGGAATCCAGTTTTGACAAGAATTGCAATATTGTCCACCTCAGAGGGGACCTCATACCCCTGAGACTATGCTCCTAGGTGCTGGGACTGGCACTACTCCTGTGAATACAGGGACATCTCTGGTGAATGGAATTTCCCAATGATAGTGATTAACTAGTCCCCTTTGATTCTAATGCCTGTCTGTGTTCCATGAGTCGATCCATGACAGTGCCAACCACCCTCTCCCAGTAAACACAGTCTGTAGTAAGAAAGTCACTAGACAAAGATTGTTTTTAAATTTCCTCCCTGTGTGCACCAGTCAGGGAGTCTCCTTGATTCCAGGCTGGATTTCCCAGCCTGTGTGTGGATCATCCACAGAGAGAAGCCATGTGGTAAAGCAGAAGGAGCCTGGGGCATGGATGGAGGTGGGCAAAACCTAGATCTAGATCCCATTTCTGACAATGACCAGCTGCATAACCATGGGCAAATCGCCTAACCTCTCCTGGCCTCAGTTTGTTCATTTGTAAAATCAGGATTATAATACTTATATACCTATAGCACTTACCTTGTTGGTTTGTTGTGAAAATCAAATGAAATTAGGAATGAGAAGCACCTAAACCTTAATTCCCTTTAGAATTCTTATCTATCACCATCTCCACCACCACCATCATCATCACTATGTCAATGATCCTTGCTATGACCTCCTCGTTTCTACTCCTCCTTGCAAAGCTTTTCTCTACCTGTGCACCTTTGGGGTGGGGCAAAGGTAGAAGAGGCAAAGCCCATGTCAATTATGCTCTTCCCCAACTAACTGTTCCTCAGAAGGATGGGGGGTGGGTGGGGCGGGGTGGCTAAAATCTTCTCTGCTTGGACAGCTCCCTTTTATCTAGGCTGGAAGGAACACTGTTCCTCCCCATTTAACCTTCCCCATTCTTGAACCACTCTTGGGTTTAAATCCCACCCAACTATGAGGTGTTAAATATTTGGATTTTTCTGTATAATAAAATGTTGCTGAAGTCTCATGCATCGCTCTGGCTTCTTTCTGCTGCCTTGAGGTTTGTGGGGATTAAAGACACGTTTTGGGTTAAGAAGTGGCTGGCACTACTAGGAAGAAAGAATCAGGAGAGATATAGATGTTTCAGAATGTTTCAGAGGAGATCTGTAGGGCAGATGGGACAGAGGTTCTAAGTTGGAGCCCAGTAGTGTAAACCGACCTCTTCTTTCCTTCTTCCCTGATTTGATTTGATTTGATTCAATTCATAAAATCACAGAATCTCAGGAGTGGAAAGGGTGGCAGAGGTAATTTTCAGTCCAACCTCCCTGCCCACCGAACAACCTCTGTTTAAACACTTCAATTAGTGGGAACTTGTAAAATGCCAAAGCAGTTCATTCCAATTTAACTTAATTCACTTAATAGACTAACAGAATGTTAGAGCTGTAAGGGACTTTGGGGATCATAAAGTTCAAATTCTTCATTTTACAGATAAAGAAATACCTAGAGCTTTTAAGTAGTAGTAGTAGTAGTAAGCATTATATAGTACTTTGCAAAATGTTTTAATAATAATTAATGAATTAACATTTATATAGCACTGACTATATGCCAGGTACTATGCTAAGCACTTTACATTCATTCTAATGATAACCCTGGGAGATAGGTGCTTTTATTATCCCATTTTACAGTTGAGGAAACTGAGGCAGAGGTTAAGTAACTTCGCCAGGGCCACAGAGCTAGTCAGTGTCTGAGGTTGCATTTGAGCCCAGAGGCAGTTGGTGGCACAGGATAGAGCACTGGCCCTGAAGTGGGGAGAACCTGAGTTTAAGTCAGACCTCAAACATTTACTAGCTGTATGACTCTGGGCAAGTCACTTAAAACAACTGCCTTAAAAATTTGGAGCCATCTCCAATCATCCTGATGTACATCTTGCCACTGGAACCAAATGACTGTGGAGGAGAGAGTGAAGTTGGTGACCTTGCGCAGCTCTCCCTCACTTAAATCCAATTCAGTGCAATTCATGACCTCACCCAATGTCATGCCCCTCTTTGGGAACGAAAGACGAACAACAATTTGAAGCCAAGCCTCCCTGAGTCCAGGCCCAGCTCCTTAGCTGCCAAGTCACACTGCTGGTATGATTCAAATGAAATGATCAATTATTAGAATTATCTTAAATCCAGCCTCAGACACTTGACACTTACTACCCTGGGCAAGTCACTTAAGCCCAACTGCCTCAACAAAACAAACAAACAAACAAAAAAATAAAGAAGTATCTTGTGTGCCTAGCCTTTTTGGACACTAACAAAATGGATAGAAAAGTCTCTATTTGGAGGAAGCTGACACACAGGTAGAACCGGTAATCATCTATATGTTGTTTGGGGGTTCATGAGGGCCCCCTTTTCACTAAAAACAAACAAACCTCCATCGTCCCATGTCTAAAATTCCCCTATTAGAGGAACTTCACCTTCTTGATTTTCCTCACACCCATCGCCTCCCCTTGGCCTTTGATCTGGCTGTCCCACATGCCTGGAACGTACTCCCTCTTCACCCCAGCCTCTTGGAATCCCTGGTTTTCTTCAAGGCTGGAGTCCCAAATTGCCTCCTTCCTGCAGCCTTTTCTGCTGCTCCCAGCTGCTGGTGTCTTCCCCTCAAATCTCTTTGTAACTATTTTGTATGTACCTAGCCATATAGGTCCATGTATGATATAGGTGCTTGGGACATGTCATTACAAAGACAGCTGGCTCACAGGAGGGATGGATGGATATCTGGTTTGGGATCTGGCCCACCCCTCTCTAGGGGAGATAGTGGAAAGGAAGCAGGAGGGCCATAGCTTCGAGCTAACTCCTTTACTAACTCTTCTCCTAGGAGGACTCTCAGCTAGAATTAGATCTAAGGGTATAATACTTTGGGGAGCCCAGGATCAACACCACTGATTGCTCTCAAGGGGAGGGTAGCACTCAGCTTGCACTTCCTGTCTGAGCTCCCTCTCTCCAAATGCCAGTTACACAAAAGACCCTCACAAATGACTAATACAGCTGTTTTTGTAAAATAAGTAGTAAGCTGAAATGGAGAAGTCATAGAGATAAGACAAAATAAGAGACTATACAAGGGTAAATGGGCTGTACTCTGGAATGAGGTGAGATCTCAGCTCAGAATAGGAGAAGGAAGATCTCACTGAGGGGGAGGTATCCTCCCAGCAATCTCTGGGGTTGCAAGGGCTAAGAATAAAAGTATGTGTTGGGGTTTGGCTCCCCACATATCTGCTGCTCATGGGACTCCCATGGGTCTTCCCTGCTTTTCCCCACTACCATCTTTGAAGTCCTCCAATAATTTCTCAATAAGTCCATTCCTCCCTCCCCCAACCTCAAAGATGACCAGTCTCTAATGTCAGCATTCTCTCAGCCAATTGAGGATCCTCTCCTTAAATATATGAGCATAGTACATGGCTGTCCTCCAGAGCACCACTCTTTGAGGGGGCAGAGGGATTACATATGTTGTAAATGCTTCCTTCTCAGCTTCTTTTGAAAATGAAATACCACACACACACACACACACACATATGAGCAGGAGGAGTTCAGAGAAAACTGGAAGAACTTACATGAATTGATGCTGACTGAGAGGAGCAAAACCAGGAGAACATTGTGCACAGTAACAACAACATTGTGTGATGAACAATGGAGATGGACTTGGCTCTTCTCAGCAGTGCAACAATCCAAAGCAATTTCAAAGAACCCATGATAGAAAATGTTCTCAACATCCAGAAAAAAGAACTATGAATTATGAATGCAGATTGAACTATATACTGTTTCCACTTTGGGGCTGTTTTTTCCCCTTCTTGTTTGAGGTTTTTTCCCTTGTGCTCTGATTCTTCTTTCACAAGATGACTAACACAGAAATATGTTTAATGTGATTGCACATATATAACCTATATCAGATTGCTTTCTGTCTTGGGGAAGAGGGAAGGAAGGGAGGGTGGAAGAAAAATTTGGAACTAAAAATCCTGTGAAAACATTTTTTTTTAAATGAGGCAATTGGGGTTAAGTGACTTGCCCAGGGTCACACAGCTAGTAAGTGTTAAGTGTCTGAGGCCAGATTAGAACTCAGGTCCTCCTGAATCCAGGGCCAGTGTTTTTCTTTTTTTTTCTTTTTTTCTTTTTGAAAACAAATGTTGAAAACTATCCATATATGTAACTGGAAAATAATAAAATACTTTTAATTAAAATAAATAAATAAAATGAAACCACCACCACCACCCTTGGAATGGCACCTCTTCAAGCTTCAAGCTTCAGTCTTTAATTCTGTAGCATGAATGAGTTTTTAAGATTCTGATTGGAGTGTAGAGGAAGATTAGAGATGAGGAACTTCAATGATACCACAGTGGGGGGAGGTGGGGAGAGGGGAAAGCAGGCCTGGATAGAGTGATGAAGTAGTGTAGATTCTGAATGCAGATTGAACTATACTGTTTCTACTTTTGTTTTTTGAGGTTTTCCCCTTGTGCTCCGATTCTTCTTTCACAACATGACTAATGCAGAAATAAGTTTAATGTAATTGTACATATATAACCTATATCAGATTGTTTTCTGTCTTGGGAAGGGAAGGGAGGGAGGGAGAAAAATTTAGAACTCAAAATCTTATGAAAACAAATGTTGATAATAAAAATAGAGTGATGCAATAGATAGCCTGAGAGCATTTGACAGACTTTAGAGGTGGGAGGACTTTGAAAACAAACTCCATTTAGTTATACAGATGATAAACGATTAGAAAGTGCTACAAAGCAGACACTGGATTAACTTCGAAGCCTGCTATTTGTGTGAAGGAGATAGAGGGTGAGTGGGAGACAAAGTGGATTTCCATTACTTGAAAATAAAAAATGTCTAGCTAGCAGTTATATTTCAAGTTTGCAAAGGACTTTACAAATATAATCTAATTTTATCCTCATGTCAACCCAGGGAGGCAGGTGCTATTATTATCCCCATTTTATGAAGAAACTGAGGCAGACTCAACCAGGGTCACACAGCAAATAAATGTCTGAGGCTAGATTTAAACTAAGGTCTTCCTGGCTCCAGCTCCAGAGCTCTATCTACTTACTATATCAGGTAGCTATTACTTTAAAAAAATCAAAATTAAATTTAAAAAACAAAACAAAACAAAATCTCAAGCATGGCCAAAAGGAATGGTGGAAATACATTACCTCCTCTTGGTACTAAAAACATTTTCTGATTCAATGCAATGGTTATTGTTATTGGGAATGAATGGGGAGTGGGTTGTGTGTTTTTTTAACAAGCTAAGTGCACGGGACTTTAAATGGACACCTTGTATATCTTTTAATTATTAAATTATTCCATATGCAGTGTAATAAAATAAAAGTAAAATTTTTAAAAGTAGTAAGACAGCTGCCCCATGCTGTGGGCAGCCCAGCCCCATAGTTCTGGGTTGCTATAACCATCCAAAGCAAGCATCTATTGTGTAGGAAGGCTCCCTTCTCAGACCCATTACTGTCTATGTCTTCTGCCCTATGCCACATGTATCTGATGAACAAACTCCTCCTGTATTCTAAAGGTATTTAGAGTATCTCTCACCATGGGACCCAGGGTGTCCCTTCTCTTCACAGGTTGAGGTTAAGCATCATGTCAAAGGTCACACATCATACCAATTGGCCATACCAAGATTCAAATCACAGTGTTAAAGCTGAGAGGGAAGTCAGTTCCCTCCCCTGTCTTGTGCTGACGATGCTGAGACCTCAGGTTAAAAGTTGAGATAACATTCAACCAGGATGGGGAATAAGGTAAGAGCAGGGTAAATGTTAAAAGTACCAGTCAGGACAGAGAGAAAATTCAACTAGGAGTGAGTGACCTCTCTGTGCTGCCTAGAAAAGATGCCAAGTCATCCCAGGCTTGCCTTGAGCCAGAACCAGCCCCAATTCAGATCCAGCCCAATCCATGAATATCAGGCCATCCCAGACAACATATGCTATAGAAAGGAAGGGTAGGACTGGAATGAGAATCATAGGATTTGGGAATTAGAGCTGGAAGAAACCTTAGAAATCATCTGCTCCAAGCCCCTCATTTTACAGAGAGGGAAACTGAGGCTAAGCAGCTTGACCAAAGTCACACAGATTGTGAGCAGAACCCAGGTCTTCTGATTCTAGCTCTCTCCCCCTCTGAAAAGCAGTATGGATACAGAAATGTGAGACAGAACAATTCTCCAGAGTGTAGGCCAGAGCCTATCCCAGCTCAGGAAGAGGGGGAAGCTATACGCACTTCTATATTAGGAGTTCTGGGGACTCATTGTTGTGAAACATCAGTGAGCTGGCTTCTGATCCAAGAGGAGTAATAATGATGAGGAAAGGATGGTGATGAGGCTGTGAGGTTGATGATGATGGTGGTGGTGTTAATGAGGGTGACGAAGAGGAGGATGGTGATGATGACCACTAACCTTTATATAGCAATTCCTACCTGCCAGGCACTCTGCTAAGTGCTTGCGATGATCTCATTCCATCCTTCCCAACAACCTGGGAGGTGGTTGCTATTATGAGGAGAGGTCTCAAGAGGCAAAGTCTCAGGAAGACAACTGGAAGAAGCCTCATGTGTCAAGAAGTTCCACAGAATGATAGGTTCCAGAGTCGCCCATCTGAATACCTCTCTGTCCCCTTCTTATCTCCCCTCCCCTTCTTTGTCTCTGCCTTTATGCTGGAGTTCCTCATGCCTGCATTGGACTCCCCTCTTCCCCAAGAAGCTGTCATGGTGAAATCCTTTGCTTCCTTCAAAACTCATCTCAGACTTCCCTGAGCCCTACTCAGATTTGTCCTATCACTCTGCCTATCACTTTTACATTTTATAGTAGATGAGAGTGGATAAATCTTGGCGGGTGGAAGCGAAGGTTCTCTATAACCCTTCATTCACATCAAAGGATTCCATGATCCAGCCCTGAGACTTAGGCCTCACTGACATACAGTGGTTTTCTTGGGGCACTAACCCCTCTATGAGCAAGACAGGACTTTGGGACCCTCTTTCATTCTTTGCATTCTTTAATTACAAACCTAAACCACTGCCACCATTCACCTTCTCAGCTCCTGCTCACTGCTACAGAATGGAACTGGAGGAAATGTTGAAACACTGGTGACTGAAAATTTATGTAATCTCTCCTTCTACTCCTCCCTAAATGAGCCTTTCTTTGACTTACCATACTGGCTTTTCCAAACCTCTTTCCTTTTCCTCCTCCTGTAGCATTCTAATCCCCTGACCTCCTAGCTGAAGGCTTTGACCCATATTTTACCAAGAAAACCAAGATTATTTGACATGAAATTCTTCTCATTTCACAACCCCCTGACATCATCTCTGACTCTCCTTTACTCCAGTCTATGATGAAAAGATCAACTCTTCCACATGTACCTTGATTTTATCCTTCACATCCTCTCCAGCAGATCGCCCCATCGTCATGCCTACTCTAATATTCAATCACCTTACAACCTAATAATTCCTTCTTTGCTGCCTATAACTACATTTATATCCTTTAAAAAACAACAAAAGATTGTTGGTGGAGCTGTGAACTGATCCAACCATTCTGGAAAGCAATTTGAAACTGTGCCCAAAGGGCTATAAAGTTGTGTATACCCTTTGATCCAGCAATACCACTATTAAGTCTTTTTCCCAAAGAGATCACAAAAAAGGGGAAAGGACCCACATGTACAAAAATATTTATAGATGCTCTTTTTGTGGTGGCAAGGAATTGGAGATTGAGGGGATGCCCATCAATTGGGGAATGGCTGAACAAGTTGTGGTATATGAATGTAATGGAATTCTATTGTGCTGTAAGAAACGATGAGCAGGGGCAGCTAGGTGGCGCAGTGGATAAAGCACCGGCCCTGGAGTCAGGAGTACCTGAGTTCAAATCCGGCCTCAGACACTTGACACTTACTAGCTGTGTGACCCTGGGCAAGTCACTTAACCCCCATAGCCCCACCAAAAAAAAAAAAAACAACAAAAAACCGATGAGCAGGAGTTCAGAGAAACCTGGAAGGACTTGCATGAACTGATGCTGAATGAAATGAGCAGAACCAGGGGAACATTGCACACAGTATCAACAACATTGTGTGTTGATCAACTGTGATAGACTTGATTCTTCTCAGCAATGCAATGGTCTAAGATAGTTCCAAAGGACTCATGATGGAAAATGCTCTCCAAATCCAGAAAAAAAGAACTTTGGAATCTAGATGCAGATCGAACCATACTGTTTCTACTTTTTTTGTTTTTCTTTTTTGGGTTTTTCCCTTTTGTTCTGATTCTTCTTTCACAGCTTGACTAATGAAGAAATATGTTCAATGTGATTGTACATATATAACTTATATCATATTGCTTGTTGTCCTGGGGAGGGGGAAGGGAGGGGCGGAGGAAGGAAGGGAGGGAGGGAAAAAATTTGGAACTACAAATCTTATAAAAACAAATGTTGAGAACTATCTCTACATGTAACTAGAAAATAATAAAATACTTTTATGATTAAAAAAACCTAAACCTCACTAGATTCTACCATGCTCACCAGCCATCATCCTATAGCTCTTTTCCCCTCCACTAATCTTCCTGAGAAAGTTTTCTATACTTAGCACCTTTATTTCTTCTCTTCTCACACTTCAACCCACTGAAATTTGGCTTTTGACTTCATCATTCAAATAACTGCTTTCTTCAAAGTTACCAGTGATCTAATTGCCAAATCTTTGCCTCAGTTTCTTCATCTGTAAAATGAGCTAGAGAAGGAAATGGCAAAACCACTCCAGTGTGTTTGCCAAGAAAACTCCAAATGGAGTCACAGAATCAGACACAACTGAAATGACTGAACAACAACACAAGGAATAGTCCACTTCCCCTTTTTTCTTTTCTTTTCTTTTTTTTTGCGGGGCAATGAGGGTTAAGTGACTTGCCTAGGGTCACACAGCTAGTAAGTGTCAAGTGTCTAAGGCCAGATTTGAACTCAGGTCCTCCTGAATCCAGAGCTGGTGCTTTATCTACTGTGCCACCTAGCTGCCCCCATTTATTTCTTACGAGAGAGGTCCCATTGGGAAAGAGGCAAGTCATTGAGAACTGATAACAGTGTAAAAATGGAGAAAAATTAATAAAACATTTTAAAATAAAAAAAGAAACTCCTCCCCCATGGGATCTCCCAATCATAATAATTCAGCCCATCACATAGATAATCCCTAAAATTCACCTTAGATACTCCACTCCATCCCAGGACTTAATAAGGGGCATGAGGCCTCTGGCAAGAAGCTAGAACCCAGCTTGTCAGAGGGATAGGAAGATGTTTCCAAACCTCATGAAGAATCCTACCAGCAGCACCATCCTGGGCTGGACTTCAAACACTGTCAATTTCATCCTAGCCATATTGGTGACCAGGTCCTCCAAAGCCTCCCCACAATCCTTCCCTCTCCCCACCTCCTTCAGGCTTCCCCAACACAAACAAGCCAACCTGGGAGGAGGAGGGAGCATGCTGATGGAAAAATACACACTCGGGCTGGAAAAGGAGTTTTATTTGTGTGTGTTGAATTCTCTCAGCAGATGAAGGATAAATAGCCAGTGCCCAGCCTTAGCTCAGTGACTGCCCACAAGGTGGGTGGTAAAGTCTGTTCTTATTTAGCTAGTTTGGGAGAGTGGGGGTGGGGCAGCTGGAGAGGGGAGCTTAGAATCCACAGTGTTTATAAGATCAGTCATGGATGTCATCTTTCCTCTTTAATTAGGGGCTTTAGAGAGGAGAAACTTTTCCCTAGGCTAGGAAACCCTCAGTTTACAGTTTAAGGTTGTAGAACCAATTGACTACTGGGGAGGGAGATAAAGCAATTTTCTGGAGTCTTCCTATGGATACCACCCCCCCCCACACACACACACACATACACACCTCCCACCCCCATCCCAAGTATGAGGACCAAGATTATTAGAAACTGAAAAAGGTCTTGGAGGTGCTGGATGGACAGCTCCAAGGTTCAGAGCCAGGGTATGGTTTGTCTCAAGACAGGGATGGAAGGTATGAGAGAAGGTTGAAAGAAAGCTGACCCTTACCCCTCTCCTCACTTTCCTACCCTTCTCCAACCCCATTCCTCTGACCAAAAAAGGAAGGGCAAAGAAATGGGCCACCATCTTCTTCATTTTAGTATAGTTTTAATACTAATCTCTACTTCCATATCATTCACTTTTCCCCTCCTAGAGTGATCCTTTATAACAAAGAGGGGGGGAAAAATCAACAAAACTAACCGATACATTGAAAAAGTCTGACATTATATCCCAGGTAGCATACTTTCTCTTTTTTCTGTACTCTTGCTTTGTAACTCTTAAAAAATTTATCACATCCTGCTTATTTTTTTTTTTTTATCGAGGCAATTGGGGTTAAGTGACTTGCCCAGGGTCACACAGCTAGTAAGTGTAAAGTGTCTGAGGCCGGATTTGAACTCAGGTACTCCTGACTCCAGGGCCAGTGCTCTATCCACTGCACCATCTAGCTGCCCCTCCTGCTTATTTTTTTGCATGTATTTTTTCCTCCTTTGAGACACTGAGCTCTTTTGGGGCTGCTAAGTGACACTTTCGATAGAGAATTGGACTTGGAGTTAGGAAATTCTGAGTCCAAATCTAGCGTCACTTACTAGTTGTGACCCTAGGTGGATCATTAACCTTCTTGGTACCTTGGTTTCCTCATCTGTAAAATGGGAATAATAATATCACTCTCCTCCAGAGGTTGTAGTAAGGAGCAAATGATATATTTGAAAAGTGCTTTGCAAAGCTTCTATTATTAGCCATATAAGTATTTCCTGAATCTAATTCTTAATCAGCAAATTTGCATCAAGGAAGTAGAAAATCAGGAAAAGAATATTAAAATTGGTTTTATGGGGATACTCAATCAATTGGAGAATGGATGAACAAGTTATGGTATAGGATTGTAATACTATTGTATTAATAAGAAATGATGAGCAAGATGGTTTTAGAAAAACCTGAGAAGACTTATATGAACTGATACATAAAGTGAGCAAAACCAGGACATTGTACACAAGTAACAGCAATATTGCACTATAACCAACTGTGAATAACTTAACTACTGTGATAAATATAACGATATAAGACAATTCTGATTCATAATGAAAAATGCTATCTACCTCCAAAAATAGAACTAATGAAGTCTGTATGCAGATTGAAGCAAATTTTTTTCATTTTCTTTTTTTTTCCAACATAGTTAATATAGAAATGTTTTGTATGATTTCACCATGTATAATTGACATCACATTGCTTGCCTTCTCCCGAGAAGGGTGGGGAAGGGATGGGGGAGAATTTAGAACTCAAATTTTTCCTTTAAAAATGAATGCTAGGAGGGGCAGCTAGATGGCGCAGTGGTAGAGCACCGGCCCTGGAGTCAGAAGTACCTGAGTTCAAATCCGGCCTCAGACACTTAACACTTACTAGCTGTGCGACCCTGGGCAAGTCACTTAACCCCAATTGCCTCACTAAAAAAAAAAAAAACAACAACAAACAAACAAACAAAAAGAATGCTAGGACTTGGAATTATGCCCAAAGGGCTATAAAGCTGTGCATACCCTTTGACCCAGCAATACCACTTTTGGGTCTTTTTCCCAAAGAAATCATGGAAAGGGGAAAGGGACCCACATGTACAAAAATATTTATAGCTGCTCTTTATGTGGTGGCAAGGAATTGGAAGTTGAGGGGATGCCCATCAATTGGGGAATGGCTGGACAAGTTGTGGTATATGAATACAATGGAATACTATTGTGCTGTAAGAAATGATGAGCAGGAGGAGTTCAGAGAAACCTGGAGGGTCTTGCGTGGGCTGATGAGTGAGATGAGCAGAACCAGAAGAACATTGTACACAGTATCATCAACATTGTGTGTTGATCTACTGTGATGGACTATATTCTTCTCACCAATGCAATGGTACAGAAGAGTTCCAGGGAACTCATGATAGAAGAGGATCTCCAAATCCAAGAAAAAAAAAAAAGAACTGTGGAGTATAGATGCTGAATGAACCATACTATTTCTTTTGTTTTTGGTGCTGTTGTTTTTTCTATTTTGAAGTTTTTCATCATTGCTCTGATTTTTCTCTTATAATATGACTAATACAGAAATAGGATTAATGTTATTATGTATGTATATATATATATATATATATATATATATATATATATATATATATATATATATATAAACTATATCAGATTACCTGCTGTCTAGGGGAGGGGAGAGGGAGGGGAGGGAGGGAGAAAAATCTGAAATTGGAAAACCTGTATAAACAAAAGTTGAAAACTATCTTTACATGTAACAGGAAAAAAATAAAATACTTTATTAATTAAAAAAAATGAATTCTAGAGGGAAAAAAATGAATGTTAGGGGCAGCTAGGTGGCACAGTGGATAGAGCACTGGCCCTAGAGTCAGGAGTACCTGAGTTCAAATCTGGCCTCAGACACTTAACACTTACTAGCTGTGTGACCCTGGGCAAGTCACTTAACCCCCATTGCCTTGCCAAAAAAAAAAAAAAAAAAAAGAATGCTAAAAATA
Source organism: Dromiciops gliroides (assembly GCF_019393635.1). Lineage (NCBI taxonomy): Eukaryota > Metazoa > Chordata > Mammalia > Microbiotheria > Microbiotheriidae > Dromiciops > Dromiciops gliroides. Next base: position 100,366,587 of record NC_057864.1, read on the forward strand.
ATTTATTAATTTTTTTTATTGGTTTTGCTCTAGCATCCCCTTTAGGTGTCCAAAACAAAACCCTTGAATAAACTATCTACTTAAATCTAGTCCAGAGGAGTCAAGGCTATATGCTGGCCTGCAATGATCCCTTGGCAACCAGATTAAAATAAAATTGGGAAATATTTAACAAAATAAAAATACTTTAAAACATAATGGTTATGGTTTTTTAAGTTAATATGCACCAACAGGAATCATTAAGTTCTATATCACTGCTCTAGTCAACACCAATCCAAAACAATGAATCAATTAATTTATTTAGCTGGTGAAAAAAAAATTCAGGCCATTCAGCAAATTCTGGAATGTATACCTTAAACTGATTCCATGATAGGTGGTTCTGATTGATCTAATGGGGCAACAGCATAACTGTTTTGAGTATTTTCATCTGTATCTTGAATTACTTTCGTTATTGTTATTAAGTTGTTTTCAGTCGTGTCTGACTCTTCATGACCCCATTTGGGATTTTCTTGGCAAAGATACTGGAGTGGTTTGCCATTTCCTTCTTGAGCTTATTTTACAGATGAGGAAACTGAGGCCAACAGAGTCAAATGACTTGCCCAGGGTCACACATTTAGCAAATGTCTGAGGCCAGATTAGAATTCAGAAAGATAGGGGCAGCTAGGTGATGCAGTGAATAAAGCACTGACCCTGGATTCAGGAGGACCTAAGTTCAAATGTGGCTTCAGACACTTGACACACTAGCTGTGTGACCCTGGGTAAGTCACTTAACCCTCATTGCCCTGCCAAAAAAAAAAAAAGGAATTCAGAAAAATGAGTCTTTCTGACTCCAGGCCCAGTACTGTACCACCCAGCTGAATTTACTAGCTATACAAAAATCACTGAGAGGCTGACAGGAGGAAAAAAGGAAGAAAGTGGTTCTAGTATCACAATTCCCACATTATGTTGGATTCCTGAAAACCCAGTGATAACTGAATAGTTTGTAACAGCAAACCTATACCTATGTTAAAGTTTCCTTGATGATGGTGGGAAGAAAGTACACAGGAATCAATGGCAACAAAGCTAACTAATTTAACATTTTGATTATATGTTCTCTTCCACCAGCTTACTCCCAAATACACACACAGGATAAACACAGGTCCAATGTTAAATGATTATTTATTTTTCAGGTTAAAGGGTTTCAAAATACATATATACAAAATAAATACAACAAATTACATTCATAAAATTATTCTATTGTAGTATACATAAATATACAAGGCCTATAAGGGAAAAACTGTTCCATTCTCTTCAAATACCAAGAAAAACATTCAAAAAGACGCAGCACAATGAGAACCCTTGACAGAAATGGAATGCTATCAACTGCGACGGCTCATGATAGGCTCCCTAAGCATCAGGACAAAGTCTCTTCTCCAGTCCCCCCAGCTTGGAGCCTTTTCTTTTCTGGGGTGCTTCTGCAGATTTGGGGTTACTGGGTTCTGGTAGATTCTCCACCTCCTCATCCTCTTCAGCCTGAGAAACAGCACAGAAGGAATAAACAGAAGAGGAATAAGCAGAGGCAGAGCAGAGGCACTGAGGTAAACAGAGGAGAGTGGCATGACTTGGGGTGCCTTCTTCCCCTTGCTTTCCTTCACCTACTCTTGCCATGGGGGTGCCACCCAAACCCCATGCAGGCAGGCCTAACTGCAAAAGACTCTTCACCATGAGGATGCTCTCTCCCCTTACATTCTTTTCGACTTCTCCCCCAAGGGAGAGAGACCCTACTGGGGCTACCTGGAGGCTCATACCATTGGATAAGACGGAAACCACTTGGGGCAGCTAGGTGGCGCAGTGGATAAGGCACCAGCCTTGGATTCAGGAGGACCTGAGTTCAAACCCAGCCTCAGACACTTACTAGCTGTGTGACCCTGGGCAAGTCACTTAACCCCCACTGCCCTGGGGTGGGGGTGGGGGGGAGAATTTGGGGGCAGCTAGATGGCGCAGTGGATAGAGCACCGGCCCTGGAGTCAGGAGTAGCTGAGTTCAAATCCTGCCTCAGACACTTAACACTTACTAGCTGTGTGACCCTGGGCAAGTCACTTAACCCCAATTGCATCACTTTAAAAAAAAAAAAAGACAGAAACCACCATCTAAATTCCTTCCAGTGAGATGGGGGATTACCAGACTTGGGCATCTACCCCACCTCGAGGATCTTAGGACTGCAGGGCACCATCACCAGATCTACTAATGTAATTGAGGGATTCCTGAGTTTTGTCACCAGCCTGGGAGATGACTTTTCCTTTATGGAGTATCTTACTCAATCAGAAGGTAAGCTCCTTGGAAGCAGGACCGGTCTCCCTGTCTCCATCCCCAGTGCTTGACCCAGAGAAAGGGCTTTTTCCATTCACTCACTCATCCCCCAAACCCCAGCAGCCCACATTTCTGTCATCCTTTATGGTGTGCTTCCCTCACAGCAGGCTGGTGAAGGAGGGATAAAACCAGAGGCCATCATGAACTTTTATTCTGAAGGGCCCTGTAGTTCAGCAATTTGAATTTTGAGGCAGCAAAAGAATTTTGTTATTAATTAAAACCGATGGAGTGAATTTAGAGAATCCTGCTGGGGATTCACTTCTCTCTCTTTTCATAAAAGGCCTCTTGGTTAAGTTCTCAGACAGACTATTCCCACAGAAGTCATCTGTCAGGCCAGAAACAGCGCCCCTCCTCCACCTTGACTCCACTGGTCTCAGGGAAACTGGAAGACAACTCTTTACCCCACCCCAAACAAGCACCCTGGTAAGCAGAGGCAGCCTGCCCTCTAGTGTTGGCAATGCAGCGTGGCTGGTGGCTGGCAGGTACCAGCCGGGCCAAGGAAGGAGATACACACAGACACAGACACAGACACACACACAGACACACACACACACACACACACACCCTGAGTTCTAAGGCATTCTGATGATTCTGATTACATATTCCTCTTCCACCAGCTAGGGAACATAGTAGATAAAGTACTGCATTTGGAATCCTGCTTCAGACACTTAATAGCTACATGACTTTGGACAAGCTGCTCTGTGCCTTAATTTCCTCATTTGTAAAATGAGGGGTTTGGATGGCCCCTCAGGTCCCTTCCAGTTCTAAATCTATGATTTCACCAAACTTGCATTCTCAACACAGGTCCGGAGAAGAGTGAGGACTGGGTCACATACGCGTCATTGGGCCAATGGCTAATTTAATGAGTGATTCCCCTTGGTCGATAGAGGGACCCTCTCAATCCTCGCCAGGGACACCCAATGAACTAGCATTGTAGTCTTTAAGGTAAGGAACCTTTTCTCCTCTCTTACTTTGGGTGAGGGGCAAAAACAAAGAAAACGGGAGAAAAGCCAAATATTTCACAAGCACAGTTCAGACTTGTCAGATGAGATAACTTCACTGTGGACAGAAACAGGATGGGAGGCCATCCAGAACATTACCTCTCGCCTCTGACGAGCATGCTTCTCCGTCCACTCTCTGGCGTTCTTGAGGAAGGCTGGCTTGTTGTACTTAAACTCTGAGGACTAGGAGGGAAGCAAAGAAGATGATGAAGAGGAGTGTTCTGCTCTGAAATCAGGAGCCGCAGATTCGGGCTGAGCATGGGATACACCAGAGATAAGAAAGACACTTACTATGTCGGCCATGAGAGGGTCATCGGGGTTGGGTTCTGCCATGAGCAGCTGGATAGAAGTCAACACAGTGGAAATGTTCAGGGATGGCCGCCAAGCTCCCTAGATGCAGATGTGGGGGGAAAATCCCATTTATACCACGAGGAGTCTGATACGGAAGCTGGCACCGCCCATCAAACCCCACTTACTTTTGGTGGCAATTTGAGGACGTCCAGGCAGATCCTCCCTGCAGAGTCAATGTTAGGATGATAGATGGGAGTCAAAAAGCGGATCTTTGGAGGTTCAAATGGGTACCTTTGAAAGCACAGGACAAAAAGTTCAGTTCTTGCTGCTGCTACGATTCACGGTATCATTCACAGCTTTCACATCAACACCGTGCCAAAATGAGAGGCCCATGGGCTTCTTCGAGATCACGCAGTCCAACCCTCTCCATTTTACAGAGGTATTGAATCCTGGAGAGGTGGAGTGACTTCTGCCCAAATTTACACGGCTAAAAGTAGGTCTGTAGAATGAGCAGCACTCAACTCTGGCCCATAGGAATTTCTGGAAAGCACAGACTTTGGAATGGAATCGACACCTATCTTTGATCACTTCTTAGCCTCTCTAATGATGTATCATGTGGTGAATCTGGCTTCTCAGGATGTCAGCCAGGGTTTGCAAGGTCTAGCTTGTCGAGATCTAGAATAACCACTTGGATACTCAGAATCTCCCCATCTCATCCTTAATTGCAAGGACTGTGCCTACCACTGTTTACTTGAGAAGGCACTTAGAAGGCTCATCACATTGGAAGGGGGCTTGGAGATGATCTCACAGAGGAAGAAATGAGACCCAGAGAAATTATGACTTTCTGAAGCCACAGAGAGAATGAGCAGCAGGGCATTCACTTCTCCGGGCTCCCGGCTCCCAGCCAAACCTCCCACTCACTACACATCCCCACCTCCCCAAAAGGGCTCCTTACCCTGCAAGTGTGGAATCAGATTTGCACTGACCTCTCAGGAATGGAGACTTCCAGCTTGAAAATACCCTTTTCATACGGTGTGTTGGTCCCACCCAAAATCTCTTAAAAGGAAAAATAAAATCAATGGATAAAGGATGAACTGCGCTGCCACAGTGCCACTCAACACCATGGTTCTAACGTCCCAAAAGTAGAGAAACGAGGTCTGGGGAAGCAACTCTTACCCAGCCCCTTCCCACCCAATATGGTCGTGCTTTACCCACAAGTTTCTATAGGCTTACAGGATCGGATTTAAAAAGATGAAAGGCACCTCAGAGGCCACTGTGATCACGTTCATTTTACAGATTAGGAAACCAAGGCACGGAAAGGAAAAGTGATCATGTTGTTAGTAAGCGAAAGAGGATCTGAGCCTGCCTCTTCCTGACGCCAAGCTCAGTGACCCATCGCACTAAGCAGCCCCTCAATCAATTCATGCCTCAGAGCTGATGCCCAAGTGTTTTGGTTAACAAAGGGAAATAGCCAAAAGTTGCTGTTCTCGAACCTGGAAAAACAGGAGAGAATATAGCATCCTTTTTATGAAAACAAACCCCTAGGCTAAAGGAGACCAAGGCTCCTAAGGTGCGCAGGCATACTTACGAGCTCGGAAATCATCCATCTGGTTTGTGTTCTGCCAGCAGGTGATGCCCGGGGGTGGCTCTGTGGCCAACATCTGCAACTCTCGCTTTAGACGTGAGGCTCTCTGCATGGTCTTCTGAGGAAGGTAGCGCACTTGACAAGGGAAGTGTCAAGGGGGAAGCACTAAGGGGAGGGAAAAGAAGAGTCGAGAAAGGGTCAGCCATCCTTCCTGTGGCACAATTCAGCAAAAGAACTTGTGGTACCTGATTCTCCAACCCAACAAGGATTCATCAAGCGCCTGCTGCCACACCAGGTACCACGCTAAATGAAAATGCTGCCTGTCCTCAAAGAAGCTGCAGACAATTGGAGGGGAACAGTATGTACACAAATCACTAAATACCAGATGAATACACGGTGACTTCAGGGGAAGGGGATACTTCTAATAATGAGGGGAATCAGGGAGGGGTTCATGGAGGAGGAGCTAAGCCTTCATGGGAGACTGGGATGCCCAGAGGCAGGCCAGGGAAGGAGGGAATAGAGGCTGGGAAGTGGGAAACCAAATGCCACATACAGGGAACATCAAGCAGGCTAGTTTGGCTGAAAAGCAGATTATGTGGGAGGGTCTAATGTTAAAAAAAAAAATCAACCTGAAAGACAGATTGGAACTAGACGGTTAGGGACAAGCAGGAGCCACTGAAGCTTCTTAAGCAGGAGACAGTCAGGTGTGTGCTCCAAGCAGCAACGTAGAGGATGGACTGCGAAGGAAAGAAAATGGAGTCAGGAGGCTACGGTCCAGGGAGCCGATGGATGGATGGGAAAGATGTCACAGTGACAACAACAAGAACTGTCGAGGGACCAGATGGACAGAAGGCAAGAAGTGAGAGTGAGGAGCTGAGGAGGACTCCAAAGGTGTAAACGTAGGTGACTGGAAGCAGGATACAGTTTGTGGGAAAGATCACAGGTCCCATGTCGGAGATGATGCATTTGAGATGCCTAAGAGACATTCAGGTGAGGGGCCTAGCAGGCAGCTAGTAATGCTAGACTGCAACTCAGGAGAGATGAAATGCAGACATGTTTATCTATCTGGGAATCATCTGTATAGAGATGACAAGTAAATACATAGGAACTGATGGAATGACAGAGAGGGAAAAGGAGGAGAGGAGAAGGGGAGGGACAGAGGAAGAAGAAAGAAGGACCAGAATAGAGCCTTGGGGGACATTATTCCAATGTTCCTACTATTCTTCTAAAGGGGACTGAAGTTTTTTCACTTCTGCCTGAATTTCACCAGTGATTTGAAGAGAGCATCTCTTTAATCCTTCAAAGGACCTGCAATTCCATCAAATGTAGGCACCTCTTCTAAAGAGACAGATGGTAATCCCTGCATGCCCTGGTAGATGCAGAGTGGTCCTGAAGAAAGTTACAAAACTGGGCTGTTTTTATCCACTAAATCTTTATGGTATACAATCTCACCTGAATTCTCATTCAGTCATCTCAATAATCTTTTTCCTTTTTTGTGTCTCCTCTTACCCCAGCAATACTAAGGTTCCCCACTTCCAGCAGATGACCTAGCCTAGTCTACTTCTCTAAGAAGAGTTAGGCCAATGGATGGAGAAAGGAAGCCCCTTGAAAACAAAGACCCATTTTGTTTTGTCTTTGTAGTCTCACTGCCTAGCACAGTGCACTGCACATAGTAGACTGCTGAATGAATTCTTGTTGTTCAGCTGTTTCAGTCATGTCCAACTCTTTGTGACACCATTAGGGGTTTTCTTAGCAAAGATACTGGAGTGATTTGCCATTTCCTTCTCCAAAGGAATGGAATATTGAATGAATTGATGTAAGCTATGTCAGTTCCCCCGTCCGTACCTCCAACCATGCCAGACCCTGTGCCGGACACACAAACTAAAATGAAACAGTCCCTGCCCTGAAGGAGCTGGCATTCTACCTATTTTATTGTCATCTCCACCAGTTCATGAAGCTTCAGTTGTTCTGATTTGTACTTCTCAGTAGTGATATATAGCAATTTCTCATAGTTTCACTTCTCTTTCTGAGAACTGTTCATATCCTAACAACTTGGCTCTTGGTATATTTGTGTTTGTGTTAAAGTCCTACATATCTTGGATATCAGATCCTTATTAGATATTTTGTTGTGAAGTTGTTTTTCAGTTGTGTCTGACTCTCTGTGACTCCACTTGGGGTTTTCTTGGCAAAGAGACTGGAGTGATTTGCTATTTCCTTCTCCAGCTCACTTTACAGATGAGGAATTACGGCCCAGGGCCACACAGCTAGTGAATGTCTGAGGCCAGATTTGAAGGTGAGTCTTCCTGACTCCAGGACCGGCACTCTATTCACTGTGCCACCTTGCTACCCACCTTAATAGATATAGTTGATGCAAATACTTTTTCCCAAATAGCAGTTTCCTTTCTTAGCTGCACTGATTTTATTTGTGCAAAAGCTTTTTGATTTCATGTAACTGAAATGACCTACTTTATATTTTGCAATTGCTTGTATCACTTATTTGGCTACAAATTCTCCCCTTAGACAGTTGTGAAAGGAGCACAATCTTGTTCTCATAATTTAAAAAAAGTGTTGTGGGGGCGGCTAGGTGGCACAGTGGATAAAGCACCGGCCCTGGATTCAGGAGTTCCTGAGTTCAAATCCAGCCTCAGACACTTGACACTTACTGGCTGTGTGACCCTGGGCAAGTCACTTAACCCCCATTGCCCCGCAAAAAAAAAAAAAGTGTTGTGACCTTTTATATCAATGTTGAATATCCATTTGAACATACGATGGTATATAGTAAAAGGCACTGGGTTAACCCTAATTTCTGGTAAATTAGGCCTGTGATCAAGTTTTCCCAGTACTTCTTCATTTTTTAAGTGAGGCAATTGGGGTTAAGTGACTTGCCCAGGGTCACACAGCCAGCAAGTGTTAAGAGTCTGAGGCCGGATCTGAACTCAAGTACTCCTGACTCCAGGGCCGGTGCTCCATCCACTGTACCACCCAGTTGCCCCTCCCCAGTACTTTTTTTTTTTTTTTAATTTTTTTTTTTTTAAGCGGGACAATGGGGGTTAAGTGACTTGCCCAGGGTCACACAGCTAGTAAGTGTCAAGTGTCTGAGGCTGGATTTGAACTCAGGTACTCCTGAATCCAGGGCTGGTGCTTTATCCACTGCACCACCTAGCCGCCCCCCCTCCCCAGTACTTCTTAACTAAAAGGAACCCTTGGCCCAGTAATTTATATTTCTGGAATTTATTAAGGACCGGCTCTGTTTCCCACTCATTGCCTAATCCAATGGCCTTCTCCCTTCCTGACCTCTCTCCAGTGCTGACCCTTCTTCCCTCCTATCCTACTCTACCCCATCCTGTCCTCCCCACGATTCAGAGACCCCATCCCCTGCAGGTTCTCTTCAGGCCTCTGATCATTCCTTCACTGGCTTCTCACCCTCCTTACTACCCTTCAGTGGGGATGCTCATCCTCAGCCCCTTCCAGTCGCTATACTTCCTTCTTCCGCAATCTCATCTACGGCTTTGCCTACTTCCCTTCTGTTAGTGATTTCTATCCCTATCTGCCTTCCAAACTCCAGATCAGGGCTTCTTTGCCTTTCTGGGTTATGGGCTTCTGGTGCTCATAGACTTTTCAGAATAACGTTTTTAAATTCATAAAACCAAATACATGTGATTACAAAGCACTTTCATGGCTAACATTTCTCTCTTCCCACCACAAGCACATTAGCACAAGCCTCGGTCCCAGCCCCCTCAGCTCCTTCAGTAACATCCTTCCAGACCTTCCTACCTCTCATCCCCTCCCTCCAGCTCCCACTGCCACCAGGGTCATCCTTCACAGCCACAGATGTGGGCATGGCCCCCTTCACTCTGCAGCCATTCTAGCACCTCCACAACCTGGCACCACCCCACCTTTCCAACTGTATCTCATGTTACTGCTCTCTGCACGCTTAACGTGCTAGTCAAACTCGATGAGTCTCAGGTTTCTGATCCCCAGCCCGAACCCAACAAGCAATGAGCTTCCCTGCCTCTAATCCTTCGGCCTCAGACTTCTCCCTAGGCTTGGGAGGTGCTCCCTCTCCACTCTCCACACTGGACAGAACTCAACCTATCCTTTAAAGCACAACTTAAAGGTAATGTTCTGATTCACATATCCTGTCATACCTGGTGTGACAGGTGTCTTTGCTGACGTCACCCCCTACTTGACTGCAAATTCCTTGAGAAAGGAGCTGTGTCTCATCTAAATGTTAAGTATCTCCTAGAGCTCAGCACAGTGTTCTGCCCATGTAGACCTCTAACAAATGTACTGTTGTATTACCAAATTGTATTGACTTTCACTTGGGTATGACCCCTCTCAAATCCATTACTTGGTGGAATCAACCTTTTTGAACTCAGTTAGGTTAGACTTAGGATACCCATTGTCATAGGGTCCATCGTCAGACTTTGGTAGGTCCTATCAGACCAAGGCAATCTATGCTTCAAAAATGTTATTGATCACGTTATTGATTCACCAGCACAGAATCATCTACACTGGTTGTCTCCACTTCCTCATCACCCATTCACTTCTCATTCCCTCGTAATTTGACTTCTGGCTCTACCATTCAGATACATTTCCTCCCAGCTCACCAGTGATCTTTTGACTGTTAAATCCAACAGCCTTTTCTATGTCTTGATTCTCCTTGATTTTTCTGAAGCTTCTGACACTACCGATCATTTCCTCTTCTTGGATACTTAACATTTCTCTTGGCTTCCCCAACAGCGATCCCTCCTGATGATTCTCCTACCTGTTCACTCTTTTTTCCATCTCCTTTGCTGGATCAGCATCATTTCCAGAACCCTTAGCTTGGGTATTCCCTGGAGATCTATTTTGAGCTGTCATTTCTTCCCATTCTATATAAGTTCTCTTGCAAATCTCATCTGTTCCCATTGGTTCAAGTATCACCTCTATGAAGATGACTTCCAAATCTAGTATCCAGTTCCAATCCTGCCAGAGATCTCCTTCAGGACAACCCAAACTCGATGTGTCCAAACTGAACTGTCTCTTCCTCCCCCCAATCCTGCTACTTGTTGGAACTTTCCTATTTCTTTTGAAGGGACTATTATCCTCCCCAAATCTATAACCTCTGGCTCATCCTTGACATCCTCTCCCTCGCCGCCCATGTTTAATCAGTTACCAGGTCTCCTCACTTGTCCTTGTCCATCCTTCCTTGCATCCTCCTTTTCTCTGCTGGCATAGTTACCCCTGACTTGAGGCCTTCAACACCTCTTTCCTGGACAGCCTTCTAATCAGTTTTTGGCTTGTAGCCTCTATCCACCCGGCTGCCAAAATAAACTTTCTGAGGAGGTCTGACTGTATGCCACTCTCCCGTTCAAAAACCTTCCGTTCAGTTCAATGGGCATTTACTAAGTACTATATACATACATAGATACACATACACACAAACACATATGCTATTTATGGAGGATGATGGGGGTACAAGACAACGTTCCCCCCCCCCAAGTCCAGCAGTCCTTGTCACCTTGGAGTTTACATTCTACTAGAGGATTTTATACCTACATGTATACATATAATATACATATGGAGAATAAATATTAAGCAAGTTGGGGGTGGGGGAGAACATTTACAACTTGGAAGATCATACAAGAAACTAGGGATTCTGCGAGGGGAATATCCTACTCATGGCAGGGAGACAGAATGTGCAAAGACAAGGAGGTCTCAAACACAAGAAGCATCAAGTAGATCCCTTTGGCTGAAAGGTGGAGCGTGGGAGGGGTGAAAACATGAGATCAGTCTGGCAAGACAGTTTGAAATCCGATTGTGAAAGGCTTTAGATGCCAGGCAAAATAGTGTTTTATCTCTGAGGGAATAGGGAGCTATGGATACTTCTTAAACAGGAGAGTGACTAGTCAGACCTGCATTTTAAGAAGGTCTCTTTTAGGAGCTTAAAATTCGAACGCCCCTGAAGTACTTTTAATTACTGAGGAGAAAGTGCATACGGTTGGAAAATAGGAAAATTATCCTAAAACTGTAAATGCTAAGTAATATACAAATGGGGAAATAAACACAGAGACTTCACTCAGAGTGGAAGGACAAGTGGGGAGGTCACACACACAAGTGGGGAGAAAGGGAGTTTGCAAGCAAAAGGAAATAAACGCAACCAGTGCAGATTGGAGCGAATAATCCAAGAGAGACGCAAGTCTCCGAACGTTAAAAACCTATGAATTTCAAGGCCATCCCCAGCAGCCAGAGGCACGTCACTGATTGGTAGAAGCCATTGATTGACAACTGCCCCAGCCAAGAGAGATTTTCCCGAGACAATTCAAAAGGCACAGTGAATCCTACAAAGACACAGCTATAACTTTTCCCTGGGCCTACACCTCCCCGAGAGAACCCAAACTCCCCAGAAGACAGAACCAGCACTCGGGGTTGGTGAAAGCGGACGCCCAGCCTGTCCCCAGTCTCTACAGTGATCTATTCCAGGGCTCATTCTCACAAGGCACCGAGGAGTAGGAATGGTCCAGTCGTAGGGGCTCAGAAAATAATCGGTCTCACCTGAACTACCGGACTGAGATACTCGAGCTCTTCTGGGAGGAGGGGCGGGGCTCCAAGAGGGCGCCAGTTTGTAAAACCAAGAGCGCCGCCCGGATTGGTCCTCCCTAAGCCGCCCGGGGAAGGAGCGCAGCTGCCTATTGGCCTGCCATCTGCGCAGCTGCGATGCGAAATAGCACGCACAGGGAAGGCGGGGAAATCCGAGAAAGGGGCGGGGCTTCCGAAAGCGGTTACTAGGTTTTCCCGGGAGACCTTTATAGGATATGAGGGGCGGTAAAGCGCAATTGCTACCCAGGCTGCCCTTTTACTGCTGCATCCACTTCATTGGACCATCATAAAAATCCATGGCCTCGGATGTTTTTGCACAAGTGCACCCAGTATAGCTACTGAACAAAGTTCAGTATTGCAAGGATGCAAATTGTCCTCACTGCGACCTGGTTTGATGGGATTCATAATTATTAGACTATGGCCAAGGAGAGGAACTTTGTTAAAAAGAAATGGAATGGGGGCAGCTAGGTGGCGCAGTGGATAGAGCACCGGCCCTGGATTCAGGAGTACCTGAGTTCAAATGCGGCCTCAGACACTTGACACTTACTAGCTGTGTGACCCTGGGCAAGTCACTTAACCCCCATTGCTCCGCAAAAAAAAAAAAAAAAAGAAAGAAAAAAGAAATGGAATGTAAGACGTGTGTTGGAATAGCATTGTATATTAAGATATATTCATGTAAATAAATCCAGGAATCGGAGAGAACTACAGTGGAGAACATCTGGGTGAAGCTAAATGGAGGGATTAAGGGAAGTCATATTGACAAGGGAATGTAACAGCTAAGTTACATTGCTCCCTGAACGGAGCACTGGACCTGGAATCTGGAAGATATGAGTTCAAATCCTGTCTAAGACACCAGCTGTGCGACCTTGGACAAGTCACTTAACTACTTTCTGCCTCAATTTCCTCAACTGTAAAATGAGGATTAATAATAGCACCTGCCTGTAACATGAGGATGATAATAACATCTACCTCTCAGGGTTGTTGTGAGATTCAAATTAAATAATATTTATAAAGCAGTTAGCATAGTGCCTGGAACATAGTAGGCACTTGTAAATGTCCTTCAACTCAAAAATGTTTAAAAAAGTATGTTAAAAGTTGTCTTTACATGTAACTTGGGGGGAAGAATATATATATATATATATTTTTTAGTGAGGCAATTGGGGTTAAGTGACTTGCCCAGGGTCACACAGCTAGTTAAGTATTAAGTGTCTGAGGCCGGATTTGAACTCAGGTACTCCCAACTCCAGGGCCGGTGCTCTATCCTCTGCGCCATCTAGCTGCCCCAGAATATTTTTTTAAAAAAGAAAAGAGAATATAAAATTTTACTATTCCTCAGACGTGGAACAGAAAATTTATCAGGAAAAAAAATGTCCTTCCTCCCTCCTTGCTCCCCTCCCTCCCTCTCTTCCTTCCTTCCTTCCTCCTTCCCTTCCTTCCTTCCTTCCTTCCTTCTTCCCTTCCTTCCTTCCTAATATGGCTTTTGACCTCATAACTCCAGTGAAACTACTCTTTCCCAAATTACCAGTGAACTTTCTCTTTTAAAAAATTAATTTTTTCCCATTTTTTATTTGTAAATCACCCAAATTTCCCAGTGTGTCCTTCAGCCACAATTGAAAACGACTATCTTCCACACCATAGCCAAAGTGAGTTTCCTAAAGTGCAGGTTTTATGATGCTACTTCCCTACTCAGTAATGAATGGCTTCCTTTATGCCTTTAGGATCTTGTATAAGCTTCTCTATCTGGCTTTTAAAGCTCTTCACAACCTTTCCCCAACCTACCTTTTATCCTTATTTTATATTACTCCCCTCCCTAGATTCTTCAGTCCAGTCCACCTGTCCTTCTTGCTGCTAAATTTACTTTATATTTAATTATTTATACTCAATACATATTGTCATCTACATAGAAAGTAAACTCCTTGAGGGCAGACGATGTCTCATTTTTTTACTTTGTATGCTCAGTGCACATCATAGGCCTTTAATAGACTCACTCATTGATTGATAGCAGCTAGTCTTGAAAACACCTGGTGATTTTAGTGAGTCACCAGTGTGTCATGCCGGCCAAAAAGGCTAATATGATCTTAGGTAGGATTAGCAGGGACATAGAGCCCAGGACTAGGGCATTTATAGTCCTGCTCTTTTCTGTCCTATCAGGAAGGAAGGAAAGAAACATTTATTAAGCACCTACTATGGGCTAGGCACTGTGTAAAGTGCTTTACAAATAACTCATTTGATCCTCATAACCCTGTGAGGGAGGTACTATTATTATCCCCATTTTAGAGTTGAGGGAACTGAGGCAGGTAGAAGGTAAGTGACTTGCCTGGGGTCACATAGTTAATCTTTGAACTCATGTCTTTCTGACTTGAGATCTGGTGTTTATAGGTGACCTTGTGCCATACCCAACACTAGATGTTGGACCATATCTGGAATATTGTTACATTCTAGACACCATATTGATAAAGGGCCTCACAATCAGGTCATAAGACAATCAGAAGAAGGAAGTTGGGATGTTCAGTCTGGAGAAAAGAAGACTTAGGAAAGATTTCTTCTACTTGGCTCTAGAAGACAGAACTAAAAACAATAAGAAGAAGCTGAAGAAAAGCAGATTTTAGGCTTGTAAAGAAGAGAGATAGAATGGTATAATGGATAGAATGCTAGACTTGGAATCAGAAAGATGGAGGAGGCTAAAAGGGTTAACAAGGGGCAGCTAGGTGGCGTAGTGGATAGAGCACCAGCCCTGGAGTCAGGAGGACCTGAGTTCAAATCCAGACTCAGACACTTAACACTTACTGTGTGACCCTGGGCAAGTCAGTTACCCCAATTGCCTCACCAAAAACAAAAGGGGGGGTTAATAAATAACTTATCAACTGTAGCTAAAAGGGGTTAACATAACCTAAGACCTAGAATAGTAGCTAAAAAGGGTTAGCAGAGAAACTAAGACCTGAGTAACCGGAGGGTTACTATCAACCAAAAATACCAAAAGAAGCTTAGGGAAGGTAACCAGGAACCATTGACCATTAATAGCCATTAATATTCCTGGATGACAGGACACCTAGAAACTAGATCTTAAGTAAAGAAATATCATAAACACAGAGACCCTCTGACTTTGACAAGCTTAAGCAAGTCTTTATGAACATGCACAGAAAAGGCCAAATGTGTCCTTAGGTTCACCTTTCCTCTAAGGAAAAAGGTACCAGCCTCGGGGGTTGTCTTAGGACCCCAAGAATTCCAAATTAGGATAAGCCCTCCCAGGTACCTCCTTAAGGAGGAGATTAAGATAATGAGGAGATAACCTACTTTTTCTTACTATAAATATGACCATCTTTCTTCCCCCTATTTGAGATACCTTTTCTTTTCTCCTATGGAATTCTCCCTGTGGCCTCACAGTATTCTGGGTTTTTTTCGGTTTGTTTGTTTGTTTGTTTTTATTTTTGTTTTGCAGGGCAATGAGGGTTAAGTGACTTGCCCAGGGTCACACAACTAATAAGTGTCAAGTGTCTGAGGCCGAATTTGAACTCAGGTCTGCCTGTGCTTTATCCATTGCTAATCTCCCCAATCCTTAAACCTTCCCTGGATCCTTCTAGCCCACTGGCTATTGTCCTCTCTCTTTCTTCCCTTTGGGGGCTAAACTACAGGACAAAGCTGTCCACAAATTGCCCTTCCACTTTCTTTGCTCTCACTCTTTTTGAACTCTCTAAAAGCCTGGTTTCTAATCAATTCAATTGAAATTGCTCCCTCCAAAGTTATCAATGATCTCTTAATTGCCAAATCAAATGCCTTTTCTCAATTGCCATCCTTCTTGACCTCTCTACAGTTTTTGAAATTGTCAATCTCCCTCTTGATATTTCTTCTCTCCCAGTTTTATGACACTGCTGTCAGTTTTTCTGTCCACTAGCTACTGTCTCCTAACTATAGTTATCTCTTCCACAATGCAGGGCTTAGGGGCACGGCACCCATGCTATCTGGAAAATCAGCAAAAAAAAAATTTGACCCTCCCTTCATAGCGGAGAAGAAGCCTGAATTATTATGGTATTAAAAGATAAAATATGTTGATATTATATAATATTATACATATCTTCATGCATTTCTGAGTTTCTAAACATTTTCTGTATCATTTGCTGACCTTAACATGTCGTCTGCAGCTTCTGCAAAACTCCCCCAAAATTCCCATTTAATTTCTTTTTTTTAGTCTGTTTAGAATTTTATTTTCCAAGATATATGTAAAAACAAATTTTGACATCAACTTTGTGTTCCAACTTCTCTTCCTCCCTCCCTCCCTTCCCACCCCCCACACCCAAGAACTCAAACAATTCAATATGTTATATATGAGTAGTCTTGGAAAACATCCCCATATTAGTTAGGTTGTGAGTGAAAACAGTTTTTTAAAAAAGCTTCAGATTAAGGAATTTTCAAAGAAAAAAAATTTTTAATGTGTTTCAATCTGTTTTCAGATACCATCAGTTCTTTCTCTGTAGATAGGTTACAATTTTCATAAGTCCTTTGGGGTTATATTGGATCATTGCCTTGCTGAAAATAACCACATACTTCCCAGCAGATCATCTTACACTATTGCTGTTATTTTGTATACAATACATTTCTCTCTGCTTCAGTTCATGTAGGTCTTTCCAGGCTTTTCTGATAGCATCCTGTTCATCATAACTTTTATATAGTAACTTAAACTTGACAAAGAATTTTCTTCACAATAGCCCAGCAAAGTGTGTATCTTACATTTTGCCATCACAGTCAATCATAACTATTTCCCTCCATCCTATTCCCTTCCCATGATATTTACCCTATTTTCTATCTTCTTTTTCCCTATTCCTCTTCAAAAGTGTTTTACTTCTGACTGCCCCCTCCCCGCTCTGCCCTCCCTTCTTTCACCCTTCCTTGCTTATCCTCTACCCCTCCTACTTTCCTGTAGGGTTAAATAGATTACTCTTCCCATTTGGGTGTGAATGTTATTTCCTCCTTGAGCCTACTCTGATGAGATTAAGGTCTTTGAGCTAATTCTGAGTTCTAAATTTTTCTTCTTACCTCCCTTCTCAA
Organism: Dromiciops gliroides; assembly: GCF_019393635.1. Classification (NCBI taxonomy): domain Eukaryota; kingdom Metazoa; phylum Chordata; class Mammalia; order Microbiotheria; family Microbiotheriidae; genus Dromiciops; species Dromiciops gliroides. Next base: position 100,383,435 of record NC_057864.1, read on the forward strand.
CCCTCCCTATGAAATCAAGTAATTCAATATGTCATATTTGTGCATCCCATTTAATTTCTTATGCTGACTCATGATATGTTGAAACTACAATGGGAAAAGTTGTAGTGTGGAAAGGATAACTATTTCTTTGTCTCTTTTGCTTGATCTTCATTCAGCCTGCTCACAGTGGATGCCTCCTCAAAGCTCTGTACTGGACCATCTTTTCTTCTCCTCCTATAATATTCTATTTGATAATTCCATCCGCTCCCATGGATTCAACTGTCATCTCTATATAGGTGTTTCCTAGATCTATTTATCTGGCCCTAAACTCTCTCCTGACCTCTAATCTCACATCTCCAAACTATCTATTGAACATCTCAAACTGGATATCCCATAGACATCTTAAACTCATTATCTTTTTCCTTTCATCTTTTCTTAACTTCTCTTATTAACTGACTGATAAAGTTACAGAGAGATGAATTTCATCTACATGTAAAGGAGAAAATTTTCCCTAGTTCAAGCTATCCAATAATGGAAGGGATGAGCAAAATCCAGTCATTACCAATTCTTTGTAACTCCATTTGGGATTTTCTTGGCAGAGATACTAGAGTGATTTACCATTTCCTTCTCCAGCTCATTTAAAGGTGAGAAAAAAAGGCAAAAAGGGTTAAGTGACTTGCTCAAGGTCACAGAGCTAATAGGTGTCCAATCCCAGATTTGAACTCATGACGATGAATCTTTCCAACTCCAGGTCTGGCTCTCTATCAACTGAGCCACTTAGCTGTCCAATGGAATGGGTACCTCAGAAGTAGAGACATCTCTGTAACTGAAAGTGTTCTAACAGAGGCTCCTTGATCACTGGGCATGCGTGCTTGTTGTGGAGGGAATATTGCATTTGGTGGAAGTTGTAGTAATGTCCTTTTCATCTTTTAGGTTCTCTAGGTCTTCTTATTTTTCTTTTTCTTTTGGGGGGGGTGGTGGCAATGGGGGTTAAGTGACTTGCCCAGGGTCACATTGCTAGTAAGTGTCAAGTGTCTGAGGCCGGATTTGAACTCAGGTCCTCCTGAATCCAAGATGGGTGCTTTATCCACTGTGCCACCTAGCTGCCCCTTCTTATTTTTCTTACCTCTAAAGTTAAATATTAGATCAAAGCTTCTTTCTTAAAAATAAAAATATTTTATTGTTTTCCAGTTACATGTAGAGATAGTTTTCAGAATTTGTTTATATAACATTTCCAATTTCAAATTTTTCTCCCTCCCCCTCCCGCAGCTCTCCCCTAGGCAGCAGGCAATCCGATATAGGATATATATATATATATATATATATATATATATATATACATACATATACACACATGTGTATATGTATATATGCATGTATGTATACATGTACATATATACATATACACATACATAACAACATTAAACATATTTCTGCATCAGTCATGCTATAAGAGAAGAATCAGGGCAATAAGGAAAAACCTCAAAATAGAAAAACAACAGCACCAAAAAAAAAAGAAATAGTATGGTTCAATCAGCATCCATATTCCACAGTTCTTTTTTTTTTTCCTTTCTGGATTTGGAGAGCCTTTTCCATCATGAGTCCCCTGGAACTTTCTTGTACCATTGTCTTGGTGAGAAGAATCCAGTCTATCACAGTTGATCAATACAAAATGTTGATGATACTGTGTATAATGTTCTTCTGGTTCTCTTCATCTCACTCATCATCAGTTCATGCAAGTCCTTCCAGGTTTCTCTGAACTCCTGCTCATCGTTTCTTTTTCTTTTTTGTTCATCATTTCTTTTTTTTTTTCTGCTCATCGTTTCTTACAGCACAATAGAATTCCATTACATTCATATACCACAACTTGTTCAGCCATTCCCCAACTGATGGGCAACCCCTCAATTTCCAATTCCTTGCTACCACAAAAAGAGCAGCTATAAATATTTTTGAAAATGTGGGTCCTTTTCCCTTTTCTATGATCTTCTTGGGGAAAAGACCCAAAAGTGGTATTGCTGGGTCAAAGGGTATGCACAGCTTTATAGCCCTTTGGGCATAATTCCAAATTGCTCTCCAGAATGGTTGGATCAGTTCACAGCTCCACCAACAATGCATTAGTGTTCCAATTTTTCCACAGCTTCTCCAACATTTATTATTTTCCTTTTTTGTCATTTTAGCCAATCTGATAGGTGTCAGGTATAGACCAAAGCTTCTTAAACTGTGGGTTACAACCCCAGATGGGGTTGTGTAACTGAATGTGGGGGGTTGTGAAAAATTTGGCAGTAAATGTTTGATTTGTATACCTATTTTATATACCTGGAGTCACCTAAAAATTTCTTGGGTGAAAGGGGGTCACGAGTAGAAAAAGTTTAAGAGGCCCTGAATTAGACTAAGGTCCATCTCTAACATGCCTTGATTTTTCTGATGCCTGAAATGATTCATCTCAATCTTTTAGAGGCTCTGCTGCCAAAGGAGAATACTCCAAGGAGCAGCTCAGGGCGGGATCAGTGCTGACCTGAACAAAAAGAACTGGCCTGGCTTTGGGGAATTCGTGGGATATATTAGCACCCTGAACTTTCCCCTTCTGGGATTCATTCCATGCATCTGTGTCATCTGACCCAAATTCTTGTTGCTGTAATCTGTCAGCCTTAGGTCACTTTCCCTCTTTTCTTAAGGAGTTCAGTATCTGACCCATAGTCACTTTCCAGCCCAGTCCTATCATCATAGTCAAGGAGCCCAATAAACTTGTTGATTATGCCCTCAAATACTCCAAACTCCCAGTGCCTCCAGCCTCAGCTGGCTGAGGGATGGTGACCAGATGTCATCATCACTCAGAGATAGAATCCCTTCTGGTCCCTATCTCTTCTTCTTCATCTCTCCCTCTACCTGACTCTACACCTTTTTTTTTTTTTTTAGTGAGGCAATTGGGGTTAAGTGACTTGCCCAGGGTCACACAGCTAGTAAGTGTCAAGTGTCTGAGGCCGGATTTGAACTCAGGTACTCCCAACTCCAGGGCCGGTGCTCTATCCACTGTGCCACCTAGCTGCCCCTACACCTTTTCTTAATAATAACCATTCCATCTTCTGTCCTCTCAGTTGCTCACTTCTATTCTGACTTCACTTTCATATTTCCAGAGTCCTGATCCTAGAGTTGGTCAGTTCAACCCTTTTCCCCTTGATCCTCAACCTTGCATCACCCCCACCACCTAGCTTCTTTAGTCATATTCCTGAACATTTCTGGAGGATGTGGGATAACTGTACTGTGGATTCACTAAAGATTTGTGTTATTTCATTTCAACTGGACTGTCCTTGCCACACAGCAAACCTTTTTCTTCTTCCTTGATTGACTCTATTCCATTTGCTTCTTTGGCTTTTCTAATTTTTTTCTTCTCTCCCCAAGGCCCCTGAACCTCTTTTTCTACTTCCCCTTTATCTCATTAGATGTCTTTGGTACCTACTATTCATCTACTCTGGTTTCACCCCTTTATTTCTCCCACAACTCATTTATTCTCTTACTCCTTCTCTCCCTGCACTATCCCTCCACTTTCCTGGCCCCTTTCTTTCACTTTTGTGGCCTCCATGTTGGGGATGGACCAAGACAGGTCGTGCTTGATTTCTCTACTGGCTGTACTTCTGTCCTTGTAAGGACTTTGCCACCATGCCCTCCTAGTGTGTAGCCCTTCCCAACACCCAGCTCCCTTTTATGTCTTGTCTTCCCTTATTAGAATGTAAGCTTCTTCTTCTTCTTCTTCTTTTAGTGAGGCAATTGGGGTTAAATGACTTGCCCATGGTCACACAGCTAGTAAGTATTAAGTGTCTGAGGCCGGATTTGAACTCAGGTACTCCTGACTCCAGGGACAGTGCTCTATCCACTGCGCCACCTAGCTGCCCCAGAATGTAAGCTTCTTGATGGCAGGTATTATCTTTCTTTTTGCCTTTCTTTGTATCCCCAGCACTTAAGACAGTATTTGGCATATATTAATTGCTTAATAAATGCTTGTTGCCTGCCTGCCTGCCTGTTGACTTTAGGTAGCCATTGGTTGCCTTTGATCTCTGTCTGGTGCAGAACTATGTTATTCCTTCCTAATTTCCTTCTTACAGGGGCATGTACTCCTTAGGACTGTGCCTAGTGCTCCAAGATGGAGTATCTGTCAATCATCACTGGTAAAAAGGTGGGCCAATCAACTAGAGTAGGGAGGGAATTTCAGCTAGAATGAAGACCTATATTGGGCTTAAGTTTTCTCAAAAAGCTTGTGGTGTATAGGCTTTTTTTGTGGGGGGGGGGCAGGGCAATGAGGGTTAAGTGACTTGCCCAGGGTCATACAGTTAGTAAGTGTCAAGTGTCTGAGGCTGGATTTGAACTCAGGGTCGGTCCTGATGCAGGGTCGGTGTTTTATCCACTGTGCCACCTAGCTGCCCCCAGTGTATAGGCTTTTGTCAGCATTTCATCATTTGTGTTGAAATGTTTCCAGCTCATGGAAATTTGTTCCTGATCTCACATATGATTTTCTCTTTCTCTTCCTGCTACAGTCCCTGCCCTTCTCATTTTCCCACCTGTCTCATATCTTCTCTTTAGTCTTTTTGTAATTAAACTGTTTTGACTTCAGAAAGGGAATTGATATTAACTGTAGGCTAGCACACCTCATTGTAAAGTTTGTTATTTCTTTCTGAAACTGCAAGGAAGGTATACAATTTGTCTGACCTAGCACACCCTTCAGTGGCAACTAGGCTGACGGGATGGCAGAAACATCAACAAATTAATAAACAGCATGTAAAGTTCCCATTTATCCACCAGAGGGAGGTAGTTAGATACTGTGGCTTAAACAGGTAAGTATGAAAAAGCCTGACTGAAAAGCATGGCTGGGAATTATCATTCATTCATTCATCAATCATTTATTCCTTCTTCCCTTCTCCTTTCACTGTTTATGTACTGCTAATGGTCAGCCCCAGGACAATCCATTTCCTCTGCTCCTACTCTCAACTGGGGGAAGTTATGAAACCATGTAAACTACATTATAAATTCGTATTATTTTACCTCAATTGGACCCTCACAACTATATAATAATCCCATTAATTACCTATGGTTGACCTCATCACACCCTCCACAGTGCCTATTTTCTCCTCTAGCCCCTATTTTCATTCAGACATTCTTTCCCCCATCTTCATTAACAGATGAGCTTGCCTGAAAAAGTGAGTTCCCTCATTTCCTGTTCTCTCTCCAACTTCAGTTGTCCTTTCTTCTTTTACTACATCCACTCTCAGAGGATGAACAGTTTCTTTTCCTTGTCAAAAGTAATCTTTTTAATCATTTCTTTGATGTTGGTCACCTTTGAAATCTTGTCCACTATAATGGCTTCATCTTCAGTTTCTTTTTCTCTGCTGGGACAATCTACTGTACCTAAGAACATTCCCAGGTCACCATGGGCCATTGCCATCCATCCAAGTTATTGTTGTATCTTTCTTTTGTGCAATGAGCAGAGCACTGGATTTGGATTTTGAGGACTTGTGTTCAAATACCAGCTCTGCCATTTAATATCTGTGTGACCTTAGGCAAATCCCTTAAGCTCTCTGGGCCTCAGTTTCCCCTTTTTTATTTTGAAGGGTCTGGACTTGACCTTTAAATCTATGAACTACTAAACTTATAGAAAAAATACTTTTTTCCTGCCTCTGTTTTCCCCCAATCATTTTTTCAACTTCTTTGCATTCTTTATCTATCTATCTATCAATCATCCATCTATCTATCTAATCCATTTGTTCGTTCATTTGTTCATTCATTCATTCATATTTGGAAACTGGTCTCCAAATAGTACCTAGTGTCCTCATGATTCATAAATCTTTTCTTGGTCTTTACTCTCCTTGATCTTATGGCAGTATTTGATACTATTACCACTTTCCATTCCTGAAATGTTCTTCCTTGAGTTCTGTGACCTTGCTTTAACTTGGTTCTTTTCTTATCTATCATTCTTGCTATTTCCTTCTCCTCCTCCTGCCCCTTATTAACTGTGGGTGTCCCTCAAGGTTCTGTTTTATGTCTCTTTACTCTCTGCCTTTCCATGATCTTACTTCCTTATTTCGGTTGCTGGTGCCAAGTTTAAAAAAAACTAGCTTAAAACTGTGATAAAATAATGGGATTTAGCAGATACTCAAAGACCCACCTGGAGATTAATCTAAACTGATTGAATCAAGTGAGAGTGATTGACTGCTGATTAGCCTACTTCAAAGATAACTAGATTGTAATCACACCTGGCTAGCCCTTAATGGATTTGGAGGACAACAACCAATCAGCTTGAAGTAGTGTGTAAGGACCGCATCTGTTCCAGACCTATAAAAAGTTTCCACGATCAGTTTGCTAAGGAGTTCGTGATTGAAGCAGGTTCCTGGCAGAGGACTTGAAGAAGAACCCCACCAGGCTGGAACTCTAGGCTAGATAGGCCTTTTCTTAACCTTCTGAACTCCATGTGAATGAATACCTGTATGCTTTAATAAATGTTTAATGCCCAAAGACTGGTGCTAAAGCTTCTAATTTAAGGCGATCACACAATATAGATTTTAAACATCACAGTTTGGCAACCACAAAGGGATTGCTGAACCCCATCAACCTTCTGATCTTCACATTGGGTAAGAAATTTTATATTTGTAATTCCTCTTCAACATGAAAACTTTTCAGTATTCTTGATGATAGCTAGCATGAACTTTCTTAATTTCTTGTCTCATTCATTTAACTGCTATGGCATCTTTGCCACTATCCTCTCCAATTCAGCTTTTAAACAATTGACAAAATAATCTTTATGCTACCAGATCCAACTAGGAATTTGCAAAATAAATACATTAGAAGATTATTATTTGCTTTATAAAGAGTTTTGTACTTTACAAAAGGACTAACAATAAGTTTCTTTTGAAGATCCAGATCCCAAAATACTTTTTTAATTTTTATTTTTGCGGGGCAACGAGGGTTAAGTGACTTGCCCAGAGTCACACAGCTAGTAAGTGTCAAGTGTCTGAAGCTGGATTTGAACTCAGGTCCTCCTGAATCCAGGGCCAGTGCTTTATCCGCTGCACCACCTAGCTGCGCGCCCCCCCCCCTCACATCTGTTGTGTAAATAAAGAAAGCAGACACTTTCCTGAGAGATGAGTTTTTAAGGGAATTTTAGGTAATGTAATTGCTTAAGATGCTAACTATATGCTTTCAAAAAATAAATTTTTATTGATGTCTTCTATTTCTTACATCCTCGTTATCCTTTTTCCTTTCCCCTTTCAGAGAGACATCCCAAATAACAGATAGTATTTTTTTAAAGAGGAAAAATAAATCACAACTGATGATGCATCGAAAAAATATGAAAACATAATACCCATGGACTTTCCACATGTTATGCAAACATAACACCTTGGACTTTCTACCTTCACAAAGGAGTAGATGGGGCTGTATTCTCATATCTCTTTATTTGAGTCATGCTTGATCTTTATAATTTTGTTACATTTACTTTTGATTTTTTCATGGATGGTGGTTCTTTCCAATTACATTGTTGTAGTCATTGTATATATAATTTTTTGGCTCTGCTTACTTCATTCACCCTGCATCAGTTCATATAGCTCTTTTCATGCTTCTCTGTATCCATCAGACACATCACTTCTTACAGCACGCTAATTCATTACATTAACATAACACAATTTGTTTAGCCATTCCAAAAAAGATGGGCATCTACTTTGTTTCCAATTCTTTGCTGTCACAAAAAAGTCCTGCTATAAATATCTTGGTGTCTATGGGGACTTCTTATTGATGACTTCCTTGAAGTATGAGCTTAGCGAAGGAGTGTCTGGTTCACAGAGTGTGGATATCTTATAATGATATGTTTTTTATACCCTGAGAGATCTTGGAGATTTTGGGACCATCAGAAGTGAATAAAATTCAGATTTTATAAAAGCCAAATTTCTGATTTGCTCTTCAAATTTCTCATCTGTAAAATGAAAATATTGGACTCAATGAACTCCAAGGTTTTTTCCAGCTCTGATCCTACTAAAAATGAGAGAGGGTTGCTCCATTTGGGGTGGTGTGGGGGTTGGGACTTTGGTCTGTTTGCTGATTATTGGTCTTGGCTAATTAAAATATGTTGTCAAGTTTGAAGACAACCCGAGAGAGCATATTGGGGGAAAGGGTAGAGTATAAGCAATTATGTAGAGCCTCCTGTCTTAGGCACTGTGTCAAGTACTTCACAAATATCTCTTTTGATCCTCACAACAATGCTGCAAACTAGGTGCTGCTAACATCCCTATTTAACAGTTGGGGAAACTGAGGCAAACAAAGGCTAAGTGACTTGCCTAAGGTCACACAGCTAGTAAGTGCCTGAGGCTGAATTTGAACTCAAATCTTCCTGACTCCAGGTACAGCATTTATCCATTACATTACATCACGTAACTGCCTCAATGTAGCCCCAATCCCTAGGCAAGTCTACATTCTAATTATCTTTTTTTTTTTTTTTTTGCAGGGCAATGGGGGTTAAGTGACTTGCCCAGGGTCACACAGCTAGTAAGTGTCAAGTGTTTGAGGCTGGACTTGAACTCAGGTACTCCTGAATCCAGGGCAGGTACTTTATCCACTGTGCCACCTAGCCGCCCCCTTCTAATTATCTTTTAATGATGATCCAAATATAATAAAATGAAATATAGTAGGAATAGATATGAAGTCTTACATTTGGATAAAAAAGGACTTTGCCGGTAAAGGAAGTTGGGAGGAGTTAGAGTTAGAAACACTTCCTATGGAAAAGATCTGGGGCAGCTAGATGGCAAAAGAGACAGCTAGGCCTGGAGTCAGGAAGACCTGAGTTCAAATCTCGCCTCAGATAATTACTAGCTATATGACCATGGACAGGTCATTTCCCTTCTCTATGTGTCAGTTTCCTCATCTGTAAAATGGGCATAATAATAACCTATAGTACCTACTTTTACAAGACTGTTGTAGAGATATAATGAGATAATGTGTGTAAAGTGCTTTGCGAGTTTTGAAGAATATATAAATGTCAATTATTATGATTAAGGCTTGGGGGACAAGACAGCACTCTTCATATATTTTCAGGCTATCATGGAAAGAGGCACTGGGCTTTCTCTGCTTTACCCCCAGTGGCAAAGCCAGGAGCACTGTTGACAGTTTCAGAGAGGCATATCCAAGCTTGATAGAATGTCATATTTCCTAATCATTTTGAGTGGCCCCCAAATGGAAAGGACTGCCTCAGGAGGAGGTGGTGGATTCCCTGTTACTGGAGGTCCTTGAGCAAAGGCTGGATGGTCACCTTGTGAGGTCATCGTAGAAGGGATTTTTTTAAATCTCATCTTGCCTTGCCAGGCAAGGGCTCCCTTCCCCCTCGCTTCTTTTTCATCCAAGGGTCTGTTGGAGGCAGCTTGAACCTACAGAGCTTAAGAGCTGATTGTTAAATTTTCATTGTGAAACTTTAAACAAATCAGTGAAGGCTACAAATCAGGGCTTGTTGTATTATTTTGTTTGGCATCGCAAACTCAACATGTCCAAAACTAAACTCATTATCTTTTCTTCTAAACTCATCCATCCTCTGAATTCACTATTACTGTTGAGGGTACCATTATCCTTCCAGTCACTTAGGTTTGCAACCTTAGTGTTATCCTCAACTCTTCCCTTTCACTTAGTTGTCATATCTTGTCATTTCTTTTTCTATAATATTTCCACTCATGTAGCCACCACCCTAGTTCATTCAGGTCTTCATTACCTCTCCTCTAGACTATTGCAATAGTTTTCCAAATAGTCTCTCTGCCTTAAGTCTCTCTTCACTCCCCAATCCACCCTCAACTCAGCTGCCAAAGTGATTTTCTTAAGGCATGTCACCCACCTACTCAATCAACCCTTATTCCTTATGACCAGTAGGATAAAATATAAACTCTTTTCTTTGACATTGAAAACTCTTTGCAAAATGGCCCTTTCCTGTCTTTCCAGTATTCTAACATGGTACTTCCTTCCATGGACACAGTCTATCCATTATGGCTTCCCTCCTCAACTTCACCTTTTAAAATCCCAGGCATTCTTTAAGACTCAGCTGAAGTGCTACCTCTTCTAGGAGGCCTTTTATGACCAATCAGTTGCTAATGCTTGAAGGTTCCCTTTGTTCTAGTCTATATTTATCTTCTATGTGCATACACACATTGACTACAGTAATGTATACACACGAAATCCAATGACATAATGTACTCTAAGGGTCTTGCTCTTAGATGGTCTTAGTGTATATGCCCAGTAATGGCATTACTGGTTCAATTTTGCCTTATTTTAAAATCATTAGAACAAAGATTAAAAAGGATAAGTTATAATTACGTAATTTACATTTCTTACAAAATATTTATTTTTAGAAGCATTTATTTCCTCTCCCTCCCATTTCCCTGCCACCATTTGAACAATTTGAAAAACTGGGGAAAAGTCTTATAATAAATATGCAGAGACTGGCAAGAAAATATTCCCATTGACTAGATCCAAAAATATATGTTTCTTTCTGCATTTTAAGTTTAGTATCTCTTTGTCAGGAGATGGGTGGTATGATTGGTGTTCAATTTCCACACTTTGTGGTTTAAAGTTTTTTAAAGTTGTTTTTCTCTATAATGTTGTTATTGTATAAATAGTTCTAGTTCTGTTTATTTCATTCCTTTTCAGTTCATTGAGGACTTCTCAATTGTTTCCAAAACTGTTCATTTGACCATTTCTCATAGGACAATAATTTCTATTACATTTATCTACCATAATTCATTTAGCTATTCTCTAATAGAAGGACATCCCCATAGTTTCCAGTTTGTGCCTACTCTGAAAAGAGCTGTGATAAATATTTTTATACAAATAGGTCATTTCATCTTTCTTCAATGTTGGGGCATGAGCCCAGCAGTGGTACAGTCAAAGGGTATGCATAGTTTGGGGGCAAAGTTTCAAATTGCTTTCCAGAATGGTTTGACCAATTCACAACTCCATCAATAGTTCACAAGTGTTCCCGTTTTCTTGTAGCCCCTCCAATATTTGCCATTTTTCATTCTTCTTATCTTGCCAAGCTGATGGGTATGAGGTAGAACTTTAATATGTATTTCTCTATCAGTATGTTGGAGTACTTTTGCATATAGCTCTTGATAGCTTGGATTTCTTTTCTTTTTTCTTTTTTGGTGAGGCAATGGGGGTTAAGTGACTTGCCCAAGGTCACACAACTAGTAAGTGTTAAGTGTCTGAGGCCGAATCTGAACCCATGTCCTCCTGACTCCAGGGCTGGTGCTCTATCCACTGTGCCACCTAGTTGCCCCTTGGATTTCTTTTTTGAAGACTGCCTGTTCTTGTTCTTTGAACATTTATCTATTGTGGAATGGCTTTTAGACTTCTAAATTTTAATTAATTCCTTGTATATTTTGGATATATCATTTTATCAGAGAAAGTTATGGCAAAGTTGTTTTTTTTTCCCAAAGAAAAATAATTTTTTAAATTGGAAAGGAAGGGGGACCAGTAGTAGTAGATTTCAAACAATGAGACAAAGCTGTAATTATTTTTTTAAAATGGTACTTATTAAAAGAGCAGAGAAGTTGATCAGTGGAACTGATTAGGTGCCCAACATAGAGAAATAAACCTAGAGACTCCTACTATTGGGTCAAGGACTCAGTGTTTCTTTTCTTTTCTTTTCCTTTCTTTTCTTTTCTTTTCTTTTCTTTTCTTTTCTTTTCTTTTCTTTTCTTTTCTTTTCTTTTCTTTTCTTTTCTTTTCGGTGAGGCAATTGGGGTTAAGTGACTTGCAAAGGGTCACACAGCTAGTAAGTGTCTGAGATCAGATTTGAACTCAGGTCCTCCTGAATCCAGGGCCAGTGCTCTATCCACTGCGCCACCTAGCTGCCCCTAAGGACTCATTGTTTGACAAAATCTTCTGGAAAAACTGGAAAGCAATCTAACAGAAATTAAGTTTATATCAACATTCTACACAATGTACCAAGATAAATTTCAAAGGTCTTATCATAAGACAAATTAGAAGAATAAGGAAACAAATACCTATTGCAACTAGGGATAGGAGAAGAGTTTATAACCAAGCATGAGCTAGAGGAGTTTTCTCTGAACTCTTTGGGGGTATAGGTCTAGTAGTGTAGCTGTGTCAAAGGGTATGCACAATTTAGTCACTTTTTGGGTATAGTTTCAAATTGCTTTTCAGAATAGTTGGACAAATTCACAGTAGGGCAAAAATCTACCTCTTTTCCCACGGCTCCTCTAGCATTTGTCATTTTTCTTTTTTTTTTTTTTTTTTTTGGTCATCTTTGCCAGTCTGAAGGGTATGAGATGTAATCCCCAAAGTTGCTTTAGTTTGCATTTCTCTAATCATTAGTGATTTGGAGCATTTTTTTCATATAGCCTTTTTTTTTTTTTTTTTAGTGAGGCAATTGGGCTTAAATGACTTGCCCAGGTTCACACAGCTAGTAAGTGTCAAGTGTCTGAGGCCAGATCTGAACTCAGGTACTCCTGACTCCAGGGCCGGTGCTCCATCCACTGTGCCACCTAGCTGCCCCTCATATAGCTTTTTTTAAAAAAGTTTTTTTTTATATTTTCTGTTTCTCACAGGACCATAGAATCCCATGCATCATCCCTGCCTACTCCCAGGGAGCCATTCCATATGACAGTGGTTTTTTTTTCCAGAAAGAACAAAAAGTCAACACAACCGAACAAAAGTTTGAAAAATTCTAAAAACATGTGTGATACCCGTGGACTTCTCACCTCCATGAAATGGTGGGTTGGGACTGTCTTCTTCTTCTTCTTTTTTTTTTTTTTTTGCAGGCAATGGGGGTTAAGTGACTTGCCCAGGGTCACACAGCTAGTAAGTGTCAAGTGTCTGAGGCTGCATTTGAACTCAGGTACTCCTGAATTCAGGGCCAGTGCTTTAACCACTGCGCCATCTAGCTGCCCCCGGGACTGTCTTCTAATATCTCTGTGAGTTCCATTTAATCTTTATAATTCTGTTACATTTACTTTTGATTTTTTTTGAACATTGTTGTTTCCATTTACATCATTGTATTTACTGTGTTTATTATTTTCTTGGCTCTGCTTACTTTACCTTGCATCAGTTCATATAGACTTTTCTATGCTTCTCTATATTCATCACAAACATAATTTCTTACAGAATAATAATTACTATTCCATGACATTCATGTACCACAATTTGTTTAGCTATTCTCCAAATGATGGGCATCAACTTTGTTTCCCATTCTTAGCTGTCACAGAAAGTGTTGCTATAAATATTTTGGAGTATGTGAGGTATAAGCTCAGTAATGGAGTCCCTAGTTCAAAGAGACATTTAGTCACTTTATTCGCATAATTCAAAACTGCTTTCCAAAATGGTTGTGCCATTTCACAGGTCCAACAACAATGTATTAGTGTGGATATCTTTCCGGAACCCTTCCAATATTGACTGTTGTCATTTTGGATCATTTTTGCTAATTTGCAGTGTATATGATGAAACCACAGTGTTGTCTTGATTTGAATTTTTCTTAATTATTAGTGATTTGGAACTTTTTCATGTGATTGTGAATATTTTATAGTTTTAAAAAATTGTTCACATCCTTTAACCATTTATCTATTATTAGGGAGTTGCTATTAGTTATATATGTGTGTATGCATATATATGTATGTGTATACACATGTATGTATGTATATGTATGTGTGTATGTATATGTATATATGTATATATATATAAAACGCGGGCAACTTCCGAGCATCTACACGCTACTGAAACAAAGACAGCTGTGCTGGCTCAATCATGTGCACCACATGCAAGATGGGTGCATTCCTAAAGATCTACTCTATGGTGAGTTAGCTCCAGGCCAAAGACCTGCTGGATGCCCCCAACTTCGCTACAGAGATGTATGCAAGTGAGACTTGAGGGCTCTGGGAATAGACACCAGCAGCTGGGAGGAGACGGCCAAGGACTGGGACCAATGGAGTTCAGTACTCAGGAGCAGCTTGTGCACAGCTGAGATGGGCCTCCAAGCTCCGGAGGAAGAAAAACGAATGAGATGCAGGAACCCACGGGCAACAGAGAGTGCAGTTTTCCTATGTCCTCGTTGTGGCAGGAGCTGGGGCTCCCGTATGGGACTGCACAGCCACACTGTGGCCTGTGGCTCTTCAAGGCTCTGATCCATGGTTGTCCGCAACTGGCGGAAGCATCTAATATATATATATTTCCTATATCTTGGATGCCAAAACCTTATCAAAGACATTTGATACAAAGATTCAACCACTTCATATCACAAAAGTACACCCATGAATATTTTTGTTTATTTTGAAATTTTGTTTCTGCCTTTGATCTCCTTGGGATATATTGGGCATACATCTTTAAAGTATTACTGCTTTTTATTATTTTGGACTTAAGAAACATGAACATTTCCATAAATAGAGAACAGAAAAAGATTGTAAATGAAATCACAAATCTCTATTATGTACATCTTGTTTTTAAAAAGTAGACAATAAATTTAATGATTTCAAAGCTGCCCTTCTTGTCCCTGTCTCCCTCTAAACTTCTTTCTGTTCATTTAAAAATGCTTCCAGGATATTCTTTTCTTCTTTTTAAAAAATTATTATTCTTTAAAGCTGGAAATTCTGTTTAGGTTCTTCTGGAGAAGAACATTCCTATGAATCAGGGATATAAAAAAGTGGAATCTGCTGTGTCTGGAGGTAGTGGGTCTCCCTCAATAGAAATTTCTAAGCAAAGACTAGATGACTTTTGGGGTAAGCTGTGGATGGGATTCCTATTCAAGGATGAGTTGGACTAGAGGGCCTCTGAGTTCCCTTCCAATTCTGAGGTTTTATATTTCTGTGACAATTTAATCACTAGAAAGATCCTGAGATGGAATGATAGGAGGTGCTATGCTAACAAAGGTGTCATAAGGAATTTTAATCATAATAATTAACTGACATGACAAACAAAGCAATACATACAGCAGGGAGATACAAGGTTATGTAAAATGCATCTATAATAATATATGCTCTTCATACTGATTATTATGCATATTTTTATTGATACTTGACCAACATGCTGTAAAGGTTAATTAGTGTTTTTAAGGTGATAAAAATACCCATGAAATGCACTTTGTAGATAGGCAAATTATTAGACAAAATTATCATTTTTCATTCATATTATTACTTTTCAAGTGAGATCTCCATTTGATAATTCATTTAATTCAGAGAGAGAGACAGAGAGACTGAATTAGGTTATTAATTTATTTTAGGGATAACTGATTAATAAGGTGACTTGAGAAAGGTCACATATCAAGTAAACAGTCGTCAAGAAAGGATTAAGGCTTCTTAACTACCCGTCCAATGCTCTAATCATTAGATGCTCTCTACCTCTATGAAAAACATTTAACTATATTTAATAACATAGTTAATAATAAATAATAGTTAATAGTAAATAATAATAGACTAGGACCTTGGGGGCACTGTATTTTAAATAAACGAAATATACATAGATTTTCTTAAAAAAAATTTTTTTATACAGAGATTTTTAAGTTTGCACAATATACATTGTAACGAACACAATATGCACCTGAACACAGCCTTCCTGTTGATTCAGAATGTTTGTTGCTACATATCCCCCATAGACTTCCAAAATATTCCAAAGGATGTTATGTGTCTTCTGCTGTCTCATTTCCAGTGTTCTTTTTTTAAAAGAACATCTACCATTGTGTTGAAAATATACCTTTATGAGTTATGATAAATAGATGAACGAATGGATGGATGGATGGATAGATAGGTAGACAGATAGCTTTAGTGGCAGTGTGGTATAGTCGATAGAAAACTGCCCTCTATTAGGGGAGCCGGGCAGATCTGGGTTCATATCCGGTCTTTGACACATACTGGGTACAAGTTAATCTCTCAGGGACCCAGGAAAATCTACTAGATTGTGAACCGCAGAGATGGTGCTGACCTGCATTGGTAGAAGGAGCCTCTTCATCCAGAAGCGCCCTGTGTCAATGCAGGTCGTATCCCTGGGACTCCCCGGCCCCCTCCTCCCCAGCATGAAGTCTATTGAATAATGTAAAAACACTAGTCAGGACATCTCTATGCTTCTTTCCCACTTCCAAAAGAAAATAGAAAAGTGATAGGATCTGTAGTAAAATAACACTCATGATAAACTACAACTCCCAAAACACCTCGAGGAAAAGGCTGACACCTTCCCGCCCCTAGCCCCACCTTCCCCCATCAGTCCCAGAGATGGTTGGAGTATTTGGAAAACTTCAGGGCAAAGGTGACCCTGTTGGGTACCGCGGCGAGGAAAGGAGCCAACTGGTTACCGCCTCTTTTGCGATGCATGCAGGGATTTGTAGTTCTCAGTCGAGCTTCAAGGGCTTCGTAGGTCAGCGATAGAATACTACATAGTCCATGATGACCCGCGGTTCGGGCAGCGCCTGCGTATTGAATTTGGGGGGGGGTAGAACGGGCGGCGCTGGCGGCGGGAGGAGTAAAGATGGCTGCGCGGGGGTCTCCGCCTTCTGCTCCCGGTTGAATCGCTGGGAGGGCGGCGGCGACCAGGCTAGCAGCAGCGGCGGCAGCCAGGGCCGGGGCCATGGCGGAGCTGGAGCACCTGGGTGGGAAGCGGGCAGAATCGGCGCGGGTGCGGCGGGCCGAGCAGCTGCGGCGCTGGCGAGGCTCGCTGACCGAGCAGGAGTCTGCGGAGCGGCGGGGCTCCGGGCGGCAGCTGCCGTCGTCCCGCCGCGGGGGGCCTCGGGTCCGCTTCGAGGACGGGGCCGTCTTCCTGGCAGCCTGCTCGAGTGGAGACACGGACGAAGTGAAGCGGTTGCTAGCCCGGGGAGCCGACATCAACACGGTCAATGTCGACGGGCTGACAGCCCTGCACCAGGTAACCCCGGGCACCTGTGAGCCTCCTTCCCCCTCCAGGGCTCGCGCCAAGGTCCAGCGGAGCGGGGAGGAGGGTCCCCTTGGGGCTGGTCTGTCTGTCTCACCTTTGAGTGGGGTGGCTTACTTCTTGTCAACCAAGGACCTCCCCAGTTCCACATCCACCACCCTGGGACTAGTGTCATTCACTGCCCAGGTGTATCTCGTCATTGCTTACTGCCCCGCGACCCTCGATATTCCCCGTCCCCGCCAGTCAGTGTCAGGGACACCAGCGTTTCTGCTCACCGCGCCATCTATTCCATGATTCAATTTCACTTCTGTTTGGTTACTGTTCCAAGGAGCAGTGTCACATAGGTGTCTAGTCAATGTCACTTGTCTGATGCCCATTATAGAAAAGCTTCCTGTCTGTGCTGCCCCCTATAGAATAGCTGAGATCATTTCGGAGTAAGACCCTCAGGACTGCCTTACCTGCCAAAAGCCCCGTTGAAGCCTCTCTTGTTTTGCTGACTCGTTTCGAAGTCAGCCACAGTGTCCTACCAGATTAGTAGCTCCCAGAACATCGTTGGGCCGACTTAGACATTGTTACCAAACTTCATCTTGCCTAGAACCCTCTGTTCTCGTCCCTGAACTCATTGTTATCAATGCTTTATCACCACCAGTGTGTGACCTGGGTGCTGTCCATCATAGAGACCTTCCTCTGTCCCTTGTGTCCTCTGTCACATATAAAATGACCTCTCTGCTTCTCATTTTACCAACCCCAGAGTTCATAATACTGTATAAGGCCTACTGTAGAAATACTGTGGTCTATATCTAGTTCTAGATATGTGGAGTTTGGGTGCACTGATGGTTTGGTAGTTGGTATAACATCTTTCCTTACTCGTGCTTATGTAAGTCTTCTTTATAATGCTAAGGATAACTAATTCCACTTTCCCAAATGTTACTTAACCGGTAAATTTGGTGAGCTGATGGCTTCCCCATTATGGCTTTCTTATTTCTTCCTACCACCATCCACAATCTGGGCAAAGTGAATGTAATTATCATGAATGTCTACTTACACATGATCCAACAAGTATTTATTATGATCATACTGCTTTATATTCCAATTTCCTAAATAATAATATCCAGTAGCTTAAGTTCCTTGGTACTATATTTTGCCATGTATGTAGCTGTTGTAGATTGGGTGGAAGAAGACACATTCACCCATATTTACATACACTCTTCTATAACACGAGAGAATCTGTGCCACTTTATCAGTGCCCCCACATTGAGTGTGAAATTTGAGACAGGAACTCAGAGCGGCAAATACGTTTTCATTTTACTTCTCTTTGACACTCCTTGGCAGATATTTGGTATCCAGGAGGAGTCTTATTTTGTAGATTTATTTGGGATGGGAAGGAGACATATCTAGCTTGTGGAAGGCATCATCCAGTGAGACCTTGGTGGAGAGAGAAATCTTCCCTATTTCTTTTTCAGCATATAATTGACTGAATCACAGCGTCACAGAAAGTTTTCTCAGTGTTATTTTGTAAAGTGACTACTAGTCACATTGCCCCATACTTACATTATACTTAATTTTATAATGATACACTAGGAATAGCTTATCTTACTCATTGATTGCTACACCTTCCATAGCAGGTTCTTTTCCCCTGATAACTACCCTATGATTGCATCCTTACTTCTTTGTAACCTCTCACTGTATATTCTGAAATGCAGTCTCTCTTACCATTGACAAATAGCTTTTAACATTTAATGTCAAGGGGAATGAAAGGTGTGGCGTTTTGTTTTCTTCACACCTGCTAATCCCTAAGTGGGAATTTCTTGCATCATCAACAAGGCCAACAGTGAACCCAACTAAGTAGGTAGTAGCACCAATTTATAATGGAAAGACCTCGGCTAATAAGTTAGAGCTGTTCAAGGCTTTGAGGTCAAAACAGCCTTCTATTGAGGAGGCCTTCTCTTTGTTAACATCTAGACAAGGGGCCTTTATTGGCACAGGAACCCATTTGTAAGTTAGTTTCCGGCAAAGTAACATTATGTCTCTCAAGGTTTGAATCACTCTCAAGGTAAATAGAAGATTATTTTCAAAATGCAGGTCAAAGGCGGCCAGAAAGTGAACAACCTGCTTGTCAGACCGATCCTTTTCTGATAAAGTGGAGAATGGTGATAATTATCTGGATAAAGCAGTTTTCAAAAGCGCTGTTTACTCACTGGTTAGGCAGCAGATTTGACCTTAATTATCAAGATAAGTGCTCCCCTTCCTAAGTTTTCTGCCTTAGAGATCCAGCCAAATGTAGCAGCATCTGTAGCCTCTGTCTTGCTATCTTAGAAAGAAGGCACCTTAAAGAACTGCTCTACTTTGAAATTCCTCTGCTGTTTCCTCCTTGTCCCACAAGGTCACAGCAGGCCTTTTCACTCTACATGCTAGCACTTCTTTGTAGGTGTCATCTTAGTACTTCTGACTTACCCTTCTGGGCAGTCTTTACTAAGGTTGAAAGGTGCCTGAGTCCAAGGTAACAAGCACTAGGGAAACTATTGATATAACTTGAAATGGGTGGGAATAGAAAACACCTCAAAGGTTAAACATACTGTTATCAAAAGCCCAGAAACTTGCTGCTTTACCTAAGGTGGTATGAATTGTCATTTATCTTTGTAGCTATGAAGTGTCTTTCAAAAAAAATAGGGTTAAAAACCTGATTGTATACATTTCAAATAACCATTTGCCTAAGTTAAGTAAATACTTCATGCTGGGTACCTGCAAAAGAATGTCTTTTTCATTAGTTAAATTACTTATGTGCTTCCTGGGGAGATTGGGTTGATAATTCTCTGTGGTTGGTAAATTTTGGGCATATCTTTGCAAGACTCAAATATAGCATCCTATTTGGAAAACCTTCACATTGTGGTTCTTGGAGATGAGGAATTTGGAGTGTTGGGATACAATCCCTTGAAGATTGTATTTACTAAGCTGTGACTGGGTAGGTGATTATACTGGAAAACAGATAGCAAATTCTGTTGAATGCCAAACTAAGGTAAAGAACAGAGTGCTTTCCTATTTCTAGAAGGTCTGGACCTGAGGGGGGCACCTGGCTACCTGTAATAACCCAGCCCCATCTGTAGAACTGCCATTATATTCAAGATATAGTTTTTTTTCTTAAAGGGCAGGTCCAGCCACAGGACTCCTCTACTCAGTTCCCAATGATTCCCTATTTCTTCTGGGATCAAGTACAGACTCTTAGGGTTTTCAGAACCCTCACAACCCTGCCTTATCCTATGTTTTCTGGTGTCATTATACATTATCTCCTTCTAGCACTTCTTACACTGACCTTCTTACTGGCCCTCCCTCATACACAACAACATTCCATCTGCTATCTAAGCCTTTGCACTGGCTAGCCCCCTTTTCTGGAATGCAGTCTCTTCTCATCTCCACCTCTTAGAATTTCTCTTTCTTTCCAAACTGTGTTCAAGAGCCACCTTCTACGGGAATTCTTTCCTGATCCTTGAATCACTTAGTGCCCTACCCCTAGGGCCTTGTGTTTACTTTGTGTATGTATATTCTTTATATACTTTATATAGTTGTCAATGTTAGGACACATTAGAATATAAGCTCCCTAAGGGCAGGCACAGTTTGTTTCTGTCTGTCTCTCTTTCTTCTCTTTCTTCCTATACCTAGTACCCACCACAGTATTCGGTACATAGTAAACACCAACTAAATGCCTGCTATTTCATTGATTTTTGAATCGACTCACTTTCAGATTGTTTTTAGTGGTCTTAGGTTTCTAGTTGGCATCGGAATATTCAGGCCTTTAGCTCCACCTTCAAATCCCAATTCCCTCATCAATGCGTGACATATTAGATTTGTTCTAATTTGAGCTCACAGCCCCCAGGTTCATAGAATTATTGATTTAGAGCTGTAAGGGAACTTAGAGATCATTGAACACACACACACACACACACACACACCCTTTCTATTTATTTATTTGTTTGTTTGTTTGTTTTTATTAATGCCTTTTGATTTTATACCTTATTTCCTGAAAACCCTCTGTTCCCCACTGACCCTTTTCATTGAAATAAACAAAAAGAGTTCAGCAAAATTGACCAACACAGAGCTATCTGGCGGCGTATACAGCATTCTTAGCCCTCTACCTTTCTATGTAGAGCAAAGCTTCTTAAACTGTGGGTGGTAACCCCATATGAGGTTGTGTAACTGAATGTGGGGGGTCATGACAAATTTGGCAGTAAATGTTTGATTTGTATACCTATTTTATATACCTATTTCTCTGTCTATCTCTATATCTATCTATCTATCTATCTATCTATCTATCTATCTATCTATCTATCTATCTATCTATCTATCTATCTATCTCCAGGGTTACGTAAAAATTTCTTGGGAGAAAAGGGGTCATGAGTGGAAAAAGTTTAAGAAGCCCTGATCTAGAGTAGGGAAGTGAATTTCATCATCTGGTCTCTGGCACTAAAATTGATCATTGAATTTAATCCAAGGTCAGCTGCCTTTTAAAGTTGTTTTCATTGACATTATTTTAGTCATCTGTGTACATTATTCATTTTAGTCAACAAGTATTTGGGTGGGGGCAATGAAGGTTAAGTGACTTGCCCATGGTCACACAGCTAGTAAGTGTCAAGTGTCTGAGGCCAGATTTGAACTCAGATCCTCCTGAATCCAGGGCCGGTGCTTTATCCTCTGTGCCACCTAGCTGCCCCCTTCAACAAGTAATTATTAAGTACTTACATTGTGCCAGACACCAAGGAAAGATAGTTCTTGGCCTCCAGGAGCTTACATTCTCTTGGGGGAAACCAATACATAAAAGAGGAACTGAGAATTGGTTGTGATGGAGAAAGAGGTACCCTTGGTATGGGGCATGTTGGCTGTTTGGAGAATGAGGGGTGGCAGGTTAGGAGCCTTGCCCACAATGGAGATTCCAGGCAAAATTCATCACTGGGGGAATGGTCCCCACAAGCCCAAGGCTGTTGAGGTACAGCAGCGCAGTCTGGAGAACACTTCATTTTTAACACATAGGAGCTTATTTGTTCTGTTTCCCGGCACGCAGAGGGTCTTTTCTTTATCCAAACTTTCCTTCATCTTTTTTTTTTTCTGCAAATGCAAGCCAGCAACTTCTTCTCTAAGGTTTCTTTTCCTTCACCATCATGTGGAGTCATTAGTTTGTAGTTTAATTAGAGCACCTCTTCTGGTTTTCCCTTCTTCAGGACTGCATTGGTTCATGTAGGTGTTGCTGCATTACTCTCAACTCCTTGTATTTGTCACTTAAAATGGTCCAGTAGGATTCCATTGCCTTTATACACTAACTTGCTTGGCCATTCTGCAGTTGATGAACATTCCCCTTTGCTTACAATTTTTTGCTACTGCAAACGTGCTGCTATGAATATTCTGAGATACATATTATATATAGGTGTACATGTGCACACACATATACATACACACATATACTCTTGTAGCAGGATTGCTGGATCAAATGATATGAACACTTTTCTCGCATAATTCCAAATGATTTTTCCAAAGGGTTGGACTAACAGCTACACCTACAGTATATTAGTATGCATTAATCTTTCTATAGACCAGGGGTTCTTAACCTTTTTTGCATCATGGACCTCTTTGGCAGTCTGGTGAAGCCTCTGGGCCCCTTCTTTGAACAGTATTTTTAAATATGTGGCACAAAATACCTAAGATTACAAAAGAAACCAATTCTATCAAAATATAGTTATCAAAGTATTTTCAAAAACAAGTTCATTGATCCCAGGTTAAGAATCCCTGGGTCTGTAGGACCCTCCAGCATAAACTGTTGCCAATGGAGAGAAACAGAATTTTATTTTTTTTTAAGTGAGGCAATTGGGGTTAAGTGACTTGCCCAGGGTCACACAGCTAGTAAGTGTTAAGTGTCTAAGGCCGCATTTGAACTCAGGTACTCCTGACTCCAAGGCCGGTGCTCTATCCGCTGCGCCACCTAGCTGCCCCAGAGTTGTATTAATTTGAATTTTCCTTACTAGGGATTTGGGGCATTTGTACATAGTGATTGTTAGCAATTCTTTTGTTGAAAATGGTTTATCTTCTTTGACCATTCCTCTCTTGTGAAATGATCCTCGTTATGCAAACGAGGAAACTTAGGCCAGGATGTTTAAGTGATTTGCTCAATGTAATATAGCTTGAAATGTCAGAGTAGTATTTGAACTCAGGGTTCTTTTCATTTCACACCCATGTTGCCTCTTAATTAATCTGAAACTGTATTGATCCTTGGCAATAGAAGGTAGATGAGCAAAAAGCTACACAAAATTGTAGTGCTGGGCCTGGAGTCAGGAAGACTTGAGTTTAAATCTGGCTTCACACTCTAACTAGCTGTGTGATTCTGGGCAAGATCCTTACCCTCTGCCTCAGTTTCCTTAACTGTAAAATGGGGATAAATATTAGTTACCTATCTCCCAGGGTTGTTGTGAGGAACAAATGAGATCATATTTGTAAAGCACCTAGCCCAGTGCCCAGCACATGGTAGGCACTACGTAAATGCTTATTCTCTTCCTCTTCTCCCTGTAAGGCCAAAATCACTATATACTTGAAGACCATCATAACTGTGTTTACTTAAGTATAAGACAGTTAACTCATATGTTAAAATGAAAATGTTTGTCTTTATCTCCTCTCCAGTGCCACTGTTAACAAAAGTGGTACTCCTAATAATCACAGTCATATTAACTTAATTTGCATAACAACTTCACATTAACTCTGTTAACTAGTACAAATATTAGCCCCATTTTACATACAAGGTTTGAGGCGGAAAGGGTTAAGTGACTTGTCCCTGGTCACATAGCTAATTGTCAGAGGAGAGATGCCAACTTAGGTTCTCAGATATCCCTTTTAAAAAAAAAAATTCAGTTTTCTTTTCTTTTCAGTTTTACATTTTCTCTCACCATCTCCTCCCCACACTGAGAAAGCAAGAAAACTGGAACCCATTACAAACATGTACAGTTAAGCAAAACATATGCTTTCATTAGCCATGTCTGCTAGCCTTTCCACTGTACCTTGTTTCCATCTTGTCACTGTATAATTGTAACTATAGTGAATTTTGCCTCTCTCTGGCATTTTACCTTAGGGTCAGGGTAGAGGAAAAGTAAGTGTTCTAAATGGAGATCCTTTTGGATTCTTTCTTATGGTGGGGAGGCAGAAAAGTCATTGAATCAGCATCTCTTTCCACTTTGGTGTTTATGATTTTTTTTTTTAGTACTCAATTGGACATCTGGCTCTTTTTTTCCCCTCTGTGACTAAACCCCATGTTTCTAGACCTTGGATTTTAGAGCAGAGGTAATACTGAATATAGGGCATTTTGTTTTTGAGAATGTAACTGTGAGTGACTCTCTATGCCTGCATTTTCTTTCTAGCCAAATTCTTGCTCTTTATCAGTAAAGTTCTGCCAAATAGCTGTGTATTACCAAACTGGTTTGTAGAATTTTCTTTTTGAGCTTCTTAAAAATAGTCACTATGTTATTATTTTGTAGCTTAATTGTAATTCTGATTAGTCGAGAGAGTTGGGCTAGATGACTTTCTCAGGTTCCTTTTAGTGGTTTGAGTTTTACCCTGGGAACAGCTTTTCTTATTGAATCCTTAACAATAGAGAAGAGATACTAAGAGTTACCTAGAATATATTTAATCATTGCTGTTGACTCTCTGATGATAAACTCTGGGTCCAGTTCAGATCCTTCCTTTCAGGTTTTTTCCCCTTTTCCTTGTTCTTCTTCCCAAATAACACTACAGTTGCATTGTCTTGCTGTTTCAGCCAGCCAGTCAATGAACATGTATTAAGGAGGTGTGAGTATTAGAGTTGATGTGATCTTGCATAATTTCTGAAGACAATGATGGCATCCAGGAGAGCACCCAGATAGGAAATGATACTGTTTGAATTATTTTCCCAGTTGTAATAATAGGTTGTGATGATCTCCTTTCATCTAGCTCCATGTGTAACTAGTGCCCCATAATGAGCTGACTGATCAGTACTTGTGGAATAGAATAAAGCTAACTGTCTGGGGATTGTTGGACAGCCATGAACTATTGTGCTTGTTGTCGGACTGTGGATCACGATTATTGTTTGCTGAAGACTGTGCTATGATGTTTCCAGACTATTTTAAAGTTTTTACTTTTCATTCCTCTTTTATTCCAATTGACCGTTTTTTCAACAACAGCTTATTAAATACCTGCCTTGTGCACTTTGCTTAATAGTTGGTGCCTATCCAGAAAAGATAAGGAACATCTTGAGAACCAAACCTTCTGGATTTTGAGTTACTTGGGATTTATGGCCTGGGTTTGAGTCAAAGGTATGGTAATGTTTCTCTTTCCATATTCTATATTCAGTCAACATTAGTTAAGAAGTGATAAAGTAGTGTATATAGTTAATAATGAAAGAAACTTCTACTATGTATCCAAAAGAGTGCTGTGTACTTTGGGGTTAGAAAATAAATATGTAAATGGACAAATCTTCGTTCTCACAAAACATTCAATCTAAAAATATGTGTGTATATATGTATTTGTGTATATGTGAATATACATATGTGTATATATATATATACATATACACATATGTGTATTATTAAGAGAGAGGGAATTAGAATAATTAGGTGTTCATAACTAAGGATAGTGAACCATGGCAATTGTGGGGTTAAGCCATAGTACTGAAAGGATCCATAATGAACCCTTAGTGGGGTTTTTTTTTGGGGGGGGCAGTGAGGGTTAAGTGACTTGCCCAGGGTCACACAGCTAGTGTCAGGTGTCTGAGGCTGGATTTGAACTCAGGTCCTCCTGACTCCAGGGCCAGTGCTCTATCCACTGTACCACTTAGCTGCCCCAAATCCTTAGTGTTTTAATAGTGATAAGGGAAGAAAGATCTGATGATATATTAACTTGTAATTTAAGAAATAGAATTAATTGAGACTGAATTGAAAGGATACTTATTTTATTTGCTTTTGGCTATAAATATGGTTTAAAAATTTTTCTTTGTTTTTTTTTAAAGCATTTCTTTGTTCCTTAGATTAGAAGCAATTTGATCAATAGTAGATGGAAAATTTTTTTGTGGAGATTTA
Organism: Dromiciops gliroides; assembly: GCF_019393635.1. Taxonomy (NCBI): domain Eukaryota; kingdom Metazoa; phylum Chordata; class Mammalia; order Microbiotheria; family Microbiotheriidae; genus Dromiciops; species Dromiciops gliroides. Next base: position 100,409,372 of record NC_057864.1, read on the forward strand.
CATTTTGTTTTTTGCCATGGAGTTTAAATAGGAATTTATAGCTTTTTTTTTTTCAGTTTTGTGAGGCATTAGACTAAAATTCTTCAATATTTTAGTTCTGATTGATGTGGGATGGATTTAGGGTCAAATTGATCATGAGTCGTCCCAAAAGAATTACAAGACTCAGTGACTCAGTTTCCCAAGTTTTATTGCAGTACTGTGAGTGAACACAGGGAGAGAACCAGAAAAGTGGAAAGGTATCTCTAGAATAAGGACAGAAAGATAGTTATATTTATAGTATGGATAAATTGATCATCAGTCTCATTATAATAATCTCCACCTTAGGGAGGTACAGGAGAGGGCCTATCCTAATTCGGAGTTCTTGGGGTCCTAAGCCAACACCCGAGGGGGGTACCTTTTTACCTGGAGGTGTGTTTTTGAGGTTTACATGTCATAAGGTGAATCTGGGGACAAATTTGGCCTTTTCTGCATGTGTCACTTTCTGATTCCCATGCTTGGTTTCAAAATATTTTCATTTATCAGTTTGAATTTCTATAACCTGTCTGTGTATCATTGTTATGGTTAAGGTCTCTATGACCTGCCTCTGTATGTTCTTGTTATGAGTGCTGATTAATGTGGGACTTGTATTAATGAAGACTCAAGTCTTAAGTTATCTATTAACTGGGGTCTGAATCCCTCTTAGAGCTCAAATCTAAATTAGAACTTGGGTCTTATGTTTTTCTGTTAACCCCTTTTTTGCTTCCTATGTCATTCCCCCCTTTTCATATACCCTAGGAAAAAGTACGAAGATCATCTCTTCTGTTACTACTTCCTGCTGAGTGGGGGCAATGTAGGGGCCCATGGAGGGGGGGCGGGGTGCCTATGAATTGAGGGAGATCTAGGAGCTAGAGTTACAAATGCAAGGACCACAACACAAATGATTAACAAACAGACGAAGGGGCAACAGGGACCCCAATACAAAATAAATCTGAGAGTTCCATGAAAAACTGGATGAAGCAAAAGTTGTGAACAGTTTCAGCCATCCAGGTAACCTCTGTACTAGAGCTCAACCTTCATGAGGTGTTCTAAACCATATAGACTTCGCCTCAGTCCAGGACCACATTTGCCAGATAATTTAAGCACTCTTCCAATTCTTGTTTTTTTTTTTTTTTAAGTGAGGCAATTGGGGTTAAGTGACTTGCCCAGGGTCACACAGCTAGTAAGTGTTTAAGTGTCTGAGGCCGGATTTGAACTCAGGTACTCCTGACTCCAGGGCCGGTGCTCTATCTGCTGCACCACCTAGCTTCCCCTTCTTCCAATTCTTGTAACCCTAATGCAGTGGAATTAGAAACTTGTTCTATTACCAATGTTAAATTTGTAAGCATAACCTCACGTTCAAGTTTACCCAACAAAGGGAATAATAGTGAGGGCAGCAGTTTTCCAGACCCACTTAAGAAAATTATCCCAGGTTCCTCTTCTGATTTTAGTATGAGAAGAGGGAGTAGGATTCTTACTAATATCCTCCTTGATTTAGGAAGGGGGCACAGTAGGGTGCAAGGGGACCAGGGCTAAGGTTCACTGGTGAATGGATTTAGCAACTAATCTAGCAGCAAGGTCTGTCCTGTGAACAAAAGAAATGGAATAGACTCTTTGGTCTAGCACAGTGAAGGACCACACCTAAATAATGGACTTTGCCTTAGGCAACTTGAGCGAGGGTCTTCTGTAGAGTTCATTTTAATGTAGCCCACCTTCAAGTCATGTCAACCAATGGAATCGAATGATGCTAACCAATTAGCTTTGGTCAATGTATAAAGACCCACCTCTATCAAAAGAGGATAAAACCCTTGTCAGTGCCAGGCTCTCTCTCAGCTGCCTCTCCCCTCTCCCCTCTCCCCTCTCCCCTCTCCCCTCCTCTCCCCTCTCCCCTCCTCTCCCCTCTCCCCTCCTCTCCCCTCTCCCCTCCTCTCCCCTCTCCCCTCCTCTCCCCTCTCCCCTCCTCTCCCCTCTCCCCTCCTCTCCCCTCTCCCCTCCTCTCCCCTCTCCCCTCCTCTCCCCTCTCCCCTCCTCTCCCCTCTCCCCTCTCCCCTCTCCCCTCATGCTCTTAGGACTGTGTAGATTTTGTAGGTCTTCTAGACTTTCTTTGAGACTACAAGCTGTCTCTCTGAGAGATAGCATGAGTCTGGGGCTTTTCTCCTGCTTGTGCTAACTGCCACGTGGTCAATTCTTTGCTGGTGTGTGTATATATAAAAAAATAATCTATGCTTGCTGTCCAAACTGGCGCAATAGCAATTAATTTAGAAAAAACAGTTTTAGCCTAAATTTTAAAAACCACAAGTGGCATGGAATAAGATTAAGTGACTTTTCTAGGATAATGCAGGTAGTATTATCCTTAGGTGGATATTTAAACTTCTATGTTTCTGACTCTTAATGAATAAATGAAACTGTCTCCACTACAGCATGCACCTCTTGATGGAATTGATACGGATTTTTTTAAAGGAAAAAGCATTGTTTTAGATATAAAATTTGAACTATTTAAGAATTGCCACTACTATTTTAAGACTATATGTAAGATAAAATAGTATTTTTACCAGCATTTTGATTTTCATTTAAACATTTTAAGTTTGTGTTTCTTATACAGTGTCACTGTATAAGTCACCGGAAGGTCTTTAGTTACATTCAATGTCTTTATTGGTGACTTAGATGAAGGTGGCATGCTTATCAGATTAGTTCAGGACATAAAGTTGGAAAGATGAAAGGATAAGGATCCAGAAAGATTTTGACACGCCAGGTCTGATGGGAGAAAACTCTGTGTATGTGTGTGTCTTTGTGTGTGTTCATGTATGTGCATCAGTCTCTCTCCAGCAATAAAATAGTTGGCTTCTGCTGTTTATGCTCAAATGGACAAAATATGTCTAATGGGAGGGAATAAAGCAGTAGTGCCCATTAAGCAGTGCAGGACAGTGGGGAAAGCTCTGCCTCTAGATTTAGAGGACCAGGGAATACTTCTTAGTACCTGTATGATCTTGGGCAAAGCACATAAGCTCTGTTTCCTATCTTTAAAATGAGGAGCTGGACTTGGCAGCCTCTGAGGCCCCTTCCCAGTCTAGATGTGTGATCCTGGCACTATCACTGTGGGGTAGCCAACGTAAGAAGGCAATAAGATGTCCCTGCAGTCAGTCCTCAGGTCCCCATGGGTTCCTGGGACAGACTCCCTCTCTGGAGCTACTTTGTTTTGTTTTGTTTTGTTGGGGTTTTTTTTGGTGATGCAATTGGGGTTAAGTGACTTGCTCAGGGTCACACAGCTAGTAAGTGTCAAGTGTCTGAGGCTGGATTTGAACTCACATCCTCCTGACTCTAGGGCCGGTGTTCTATCTACTCTGCCACCTAGCTGCCCCAGGAGCTACTTTTTTAGATGAAGTATTTGTGCTACAGAGGAGCAGGGAACAGGTTTAGTGCTTTGGTTCCTTTGAGGACTTTAATTACAATCACTTGGGCACAGGCTGACATATATAATACACCCTAGATTTTTGAGAGAGCAGATTTCACAGGGTTCAGAGAAAGGATAGGTAGGATCTAGTGGCCTCAAATTCTACAGAGAAAAGCAGCCATAAGGAATAGGAAGAATGCAACTTTGAAGAAACAACAAACAATTTGAATCAAAAAGAAAAGAGACCAATGTTGATATGGGGACCTCACCAAAAACCTAATATTTTAAAAAGACATCTCTCAGATCAAAGGTAACTTAAGATATGGTCAAAAGTCTGACATGCTTCTGTAAGAAAATTATCAGGAATTCCAAAATCATGCTAACGTTAAAAATCCATTGAGCATCTTTGGAAGCTGAGGTCAGCACTTTTTGTTGTTATGGATATGTGATCTCATCAGTGTAAGGAACAAGTAAACTCCTACCAGTGCAGATCAATACCTATCCTTTAATTTTAAGGTCTATGTTGCCTTGGGGGTGCTAAGAAATGGTGATTGGCCCAGATTCACATAGCCTGTATGTATCAGAGATGGAACTTAAACCCATGGAACTTGTGTCCATGATCAGCTTGTAAAGCTGTTTTGGGGAAAATAGGAGAGGAATGCAGTTTTGTCCTAAGGGATGATGATGATGATGAATAATGGAGAAAAGGCAAAACTATGCAACTGTAGTTTTGCTTCTTTTTTCCTGAAATTGACTTTTGGAGAGAACAAAAAATGTTTGATAAAGAGTTAAAAGTCATGATGAGTGTAAGGTGTTAGAAAGAGAACATGAAGCCGTCTTCAGTAAGTTTGCTACCTGGCCCATGCAGATTGCATCCCAGAGTCCTTATGGGTGACCTTGCTGAGCTACTATCAGCCATTTTTGAAAGATCATGAAGGATAAGTACCAAAGGACTGAATTAGGGCAAATGTTCTGCTCTTTACAGAAGGGAAGAGAATGGAATCTTCAAACTATAGCCCAACAAACTTGACTTTAATTCCTGGTAAAACTATAGAATGTATTTTATAAGTATGGTTTGTAAATATATAGGAAAGGAGATGGGGATCACAAAGAACTAATGTCATCAAGACAGGATATGCTAGACTAACCTTAACTTTTTTGATAGGATTGCTAGACTGATTGATGATATTGTAGACATAGTTTATATTGATTTTAGGAAAGCAGTTGATAAAGTCATGCTCATTTTGTAGGGGAGGGAGGGAGGGAGGGAGGGAGAGAGAGAGAGAGAGAGAGAGAGAGAGAGAGAGAGAGAGAGAGAGAGAGAGAGAGAGGTTCATTGGATGATAGAATAGTTCAAGTAGGCACAGAACTGCTTGAAGAGCAGAGACCAAAGAATAGTCATTAATGAATTAATATCCATCTGGGGGGAGCTCTCTAGTGGAGTGCTCCAGGGAGCTGTCCTTGGCTTTGTGTTGTTTCACATTTTTATCAGTTGATTTGGATGAAGGCACAGAGGGCATGCTTGTCAAATTTACAGTTGATACAAGGCTAGAAGGGAAAGGCAATATGTTGGATTACAGAGTTAGGATGCAAAAAAATCTTGATAGATTAGAATGATGCACTGAATTTAATAATGTAATCGGACTAAAGGCAAAGTCCTGTACTTGTCTTTAAAAATACATCAACTTCTTCTGTACAACACAAGGAATGCATAACAAGGAAAAGTCTATGTGAAAAAGATACGGGGGGGTTTTAGTGGATTGTGGGGTTAATTGGAGTCAGCAGGATAATGTTGCAGCCAAAAAAGTCTATGACATTTTATACTGCTTTAAGAGAGGTGTAGTGTCCAGAATAAGAGAGCATAGTTCTTTTGATTGTCCCTGATCAGGTCACGTTGAGGGTTTTGTGTTCAGATTAGGGAATCACATTTTGGGAAGGATGTCTTTGGCTAGAGAGTGTTTTGAAGGGGGTGACTAGGAATTGAGGGACCTTAAGAGCACTTCATATTCTGTATTTTTTGAAGGAACTGCAGAGAATGTGAGGGTGAAGATCAAGATAATTGCCTTCAAGAATTCTTGTTCTGTTTGGGAAAGGAGAAAGGAGAAGGGAATAGACCATTTACATGATGCCCACTATGTGCCACTCACTATACTAAATGCTTTACAATGATCTCATTTGATTTTTATCCCAATCTGGTGAGGGTAACTGCTGTTACTATCCCCATTTTGCAGTTGAGGAAACTGGGGCAAGCAGAGGTTAAGTGACTTATCCAAAGTCACATAGCTAGTGAGTTTCCTGACTCCATACCTAGTGCCCTATCCTGTGCACCACCTAGCTGAGGGAAGAACTAGCAACCAGAACCAGTGGATAGAAGTTGTAAAGAAGTTATAAAAAAAAAATTGAGTTTATTCAATAGTCTCCTTAATCAAATAGAGGTATTCTGATGAAGAATGGGCTGCTTTTGGGGGCAGTGAGTGGGCTTCTCCTCACCCAAAGTCTTCCAGTATAGACTGATTGATTACTTGTGGATGTTATAGCAGAATTCTTATTTGTTAATGGGATTTTAACTAGATGGCCTCTGAGGTCACTTCCAGTTTGAGATCCATGTGTGTAAAGTCTTACGGTATCAAAAATCAGCTGCATAGATAGATACAGGGTGGGGAAGATTGGACTTGTTAGCTGTTCTCTTGAAAAAGACCTTAGAGGCTTTAGTTGACTGCCAGTTCAGCATGAGTATGTTGGTGGCAATGTAGTTGCCAAAAAGCTAATGTAATCCTAAACTTCCTTTATGATAATAGCTAGCATTTACATAGCACTTTCAGGTTTGCAGAATGTTGTGTATGTTTTATTTCATTTTGATGCTCACTATAATCCTGTGAGGTAGGTGCTATTATTGTTTCCATGTTACACTGAAGGAAACCGACAGTCTAAGAGAGGTTAAGTGGCTTGCCTATTTCACTGGTAAGTGTCTGAGGCAGGATTTGAATGAAGGTCTTTTTGATCCCAAGCCCTAAACTCTCTTCACTCTGCCACCGAGCTGCCTCACAGTGCTCTTAGAGCTAATGTGTCAAGAGGAAGGGTGATAGACCTGCTGAGGCCTTCAAGCTGGTCAGGCCACAGTGATTCTGAGGACCAGCTTTTAGGAAGCTCATTGACAAACTGGAGCATTTCAGTTGGTCTTTAATAGGGAACCTGAGGATTCTGAGAATTGTGTGATGTGTGAAATGATTGAAAGAACTTGGGATATTTGAGCTAGAGAAAACTTAGAGGGAACATAGTCACTGTCTTCAAATATTTGAAAGTCTGTTATAGGAAAGAAAGACTTGACTTTTTCTACGTGTCTTGAGAGAACAGCACTAAGAGGTATGGGTAAAATTTACAGGGAGTTAGATTTCAGCTCAATTTGAAGAAAAACATTATAATTAATGCTTTCTGAAAATGGAAGAGACTATCACATGAAATGTCTCAACCCTTATAATATTCCAGTGAATAGTTGTGAAGGCTCTTTGAGAGGTAATCACACTTTGAATAGTAGTTGGATGAGATTACCTTTAAGGGGGCTATCTAACTTCAAAGTTCTGTGCATGTTGCTAATATTTTAAATGTCATAATTTGTTTTATCGGAAAGTTTTTTATTTTTTCCTGCAATTTAAAAATGATCTTTATTACATTTAGAGACAGTTCTTTCTTTGGCAGAACGTAAGTATAGATTTGTAAAAAAGAATAACATAGAGCTGACATTCATCTTTTCAATTTGTAATTCACCTGGAAGTCCTGTAGGCAGGTCAAACTCAGCATACTCAAAACAGTTCATTATTTTCTCCCCTTAACTTGCCCTTTCGCCAACACAGTCTATTTTTATTGAGGGAAACACCCACCCTTCCACGTATCCAAATTTGCAACTTTGAAGTCCTTTTTGACTCTTCCTTCTTCACCCATCCTTTCCCCCCATATCTGTATCCATTCAATTGTCAAGTTTTGTTGATTCTGCCTTCTCAACATCTTTTAGATTCCTGTTCACCTGGTGGCCACCCCAGTTCAAACTTTTATCAGCTCTTTCATGGATAATAGCCTTCTAAATAAACTCCAAAGCCTCTCCTTCTCTCTAGCCTATCATCTCCACTGCTGCCAAAATTTGATATTCCTAAAGCACAAGTCTTACCATATCGCCTCCCTACTCAAGAATTCTTAGAAGTGCTCTATTGCCTTTAGGATAAGATACAGACTCTTCAGCTTAGCATTTCAATCTCTTCACAATTTGGCACCAGCCTACTTTTCTAGACTTATTTCCTATTACTCCCCTTCCCACACTAAATTTTCTGTCCATATTGACCTATTTCCTATTCTCTAAACTGGCCATTCCATCTCCCTTTTTTGTCTTTGAATATGCTCGCTCCTCACACTTGTTTCTTAGTTTTCTTCAGTCATTTCCTTTAAGGGTCAGCTCAGATAATATCTCTTACTAGAGACCTCTCCTCATGCTTCTATCAGGGAGTGCACTTTCTTTCCTCAGAAAATCTAGTATTTAGACATTTTACATATCATTTTTAGGGTGGAACTGAAGTTCCTTTACCAGAGGGGATGTTTTTCCTCTTCTGTCTTTGTATTCCTGGTTGCTGCCAAAATGATTTCCCCAAAGCACATGTCTGACGACCTCATCCCCTTATTCGATGACTCCTGCCTCCCTCTTCTAGAATCAAACAGAAAATTTTTTACAACCTGGCCCGTTCTCTTACCTTTCTCCTCTTTCTACACTTTGGCCCCCTCCTTGTACTCTATGATCTAGCAACACCGTTCTTGCTCTTCTCAGCTCAGCCTCTGCCTTTTCTCTGGCTGTACCCCATACTTGGTATTCTATCCCCCAGTGTCCCTCCCCCCTTCCTGGATACACAGGCTTCCTTTAAAATTCATCTCAAAATTTACCTTCTAGTTTCTCAGTGCTGCACCACCCCCACCTCCTTTCCCATTTACACTATATCTGTGTGTGTGTATATGTATATATGTAACACACATAGATAAATTAGAATGTGAGCTTCTTTTTTTTGTTGTTTTTGTTTTGTGAGGCAATTGGGGTTAAGTGACTTGCCCAGGGTCACACAGCTAGTAAATGTTAAGTGTCTTAGGCCGGATTTGAACTCAGGTACTCCTGACTCGAGGGCCAGTGCTCTATCCACTGTGCCACCTAGCTGCCCCAAATAAGGCCTTTGTTTTGTTTTGTTTTGCCCAGGGTCACACAGCTAGTAAGTGTCAAGTGTCTGAGGCCGGATTTGAACTCAGGTATTCCTGAATCCAGGGCTGGTGCTCTATCCACTGCGCCACCTAGCTGCCCCCAGAATGTGAGCTTCTTAAAGGCAGCATAAGTACTTAATAGTTTATTGACTGATTGACCAGAACAATTCCTTGCACATCATAGGCAAATACTAAATATTTATTGAAGTGAAATAAATTTAACAGAATTATCTCATTAAAATAAACTTTAGCGGAATGGTTTTGTTCCATTTAGTGGAAGATACCAGAAAATGAAATAGTTCTAATTTTTGGCTAGAAGCTCACTTATTTTGAGCAGTGTTTTATACAGTGAAATTATAGTTCTTTTAATTAGTTTGGACACCATCTTGACTTTTATTTTTCCTTCTTTGAATTTCAAAGGAAAGAATTCAAAGAAAATATAAATAAAATAAAAGTGAAGATAAGTTGGGTGTCTTTTGAAAAATCACTATGTAAGAGAAGAGGCAGAATTGATTCATAGGGTCTTGCTTCATTGAAGGAAGGTAGAACTAGAGAAGAAGGATAGCTAGGTGGCACAGTAGATAGGGTTTCCAGCCTGGAGTTGAGAAGACTCATCTTCCTGAATTCAAATCTGGCCTCAGACACTTATTAGCTATGTGACCCTGTGCAAGTCACTTAACCCTTTTTGTCCTCAATTCCTCATCTGTAAAATGAGCTGGAGAAGGAAATGGCAAACCACTTCAGTATCTCTGCCAAGAAAATCCCAAATGAGGTCTTGGAGGGTTGGACACAACTGAAAAGTGACTGAACAACAACACAAAGAAAGAGACGAGTGTTTAGTCCTCAGTGCAGCAGTCAGGTATGGACTGGGAAGTATAGAAGGAAATGGTTAAGTGGAAGTTGAAAGCAAAAATGAATTGGATGGTAAGGGAGCACATAACTTCTCAGTGAGCTCAGGTGAATTAACATCACCCCAGGGTACTGTGAGAACTGGTGATAGTGATTGCAGAGCTTCTGAAAAGCCAGGGAGAATGATATTGATGCTATATGACTGGAGTGGCAAAATGTCCCAAGTTTATAAAAAAGGGAAAACAGATTATTTTAGATTATAGGCCAGTGAGTTTAACTCACCCCATTACCTTGCATTTATTTTTGTGAGCTTATATATTTATATATTCTCTCTTCTGGTAGAACTGGAACTTTTTGAGTGGTTTCATTTTTGTCTTTGTATCCCCATAGCCTTGCAAATTTCTAGGCAAATAGTAGGTGCTAAATGAATGCTTATTGGTTGGTTGATTATAAAGGGGAGCTATGTTAAGGAAAAATAAAAAATAAAAATGGAAAAGAGGTAGGTGATGGGGAGAGGGAGGGAATAACATACTAGTGGGGGCTCATAAATGAAATCAGAAGGAGACACTTCCTCCCTCCCCTCCTCTCCCCTGCCAGATCCTCAGGGTTCCCTAGAGCCCTGAAGGGAGAAGTAGGCATCTTCTCAGGATCCAATCTAGCAAGACCAAGTGATGGTTGAGAGAGCAGCTCCAGAGCACATACTGCATTGGCAAACTCCATTGTGGTATTTCAGGCAGATCCTTCTTTGCAGACATTTATAAAGTGGAAATCCAGGATGAAGTACCAAGTGGTGTTAGGAACACTTATCGCAGAGTTATTTTAAACTTGATGTCATAACAGACACTTCTTTGTCTCTTTAGGTCCTCTTCAGATGCCTTTGGTCCTTTCCTTTTCTTGTAATTGGGGAGGTCTGCGGTTGGCATGTAGAAATACAGTCACTAAGTACAGAACTTGTGTTGAGCTGAACCTTACCTGGCAAGTATAAGGGAGTAGTGCCAAAGCCAGGTGTTACTGGATCTGTGCTGATATCCTTTTATGTTCTAGCTTTCCTGGCAAGAATGAATTTAAGAAGTATTTCCCAAGAAGTAACAGTAATAAAATAGACTAATTTGTATCAGCCAACAGACAGTGTGAATGGTGGTGTCTCTGCATTGGCTTTGTCTCTTTCCTCCTTCCTAATGGTGTCCCTCAAAGAGAACTGACTTAAGCCATTTAGTCAAAAGTCAAAAAAGTTTTTAGTCAAAAAGAATTTAATGCTTACTATGTGCTGGGCACTGTGATGTAAAGAAAGGCTAAAACAGGTCCTTTCTTCAAGAAGCATATATTCTGGTAGAGGACACAGCTTAGCTTTAGTGTGTGAAGAGGAGGAATGTATAAAAAAACCTGGAAAAATAGGTTGGCGATTGTTTTTGAAGCACTTTAAATGCCCAACAGGAATTTGTATTTGATCCTAAGGTTAATAGGGAGCCATTAATATTTATTGAGTAGGGAAGTAACTAGGCCAGTCTGCCTTACAAGTATCACTTGGGCTGCTGTGTGGAGTAAGGAGTTAATTGACTGCAAGAAGACCAATTAGGCAGGCTATTGCAATAATCCATTGGAGGAATGGTAAAGACTCAACCTAGAGTTGAGGTTGTGTGGAGACAAAGGGGCTGATGAGAGAGGTGTTCTATTACAATCCTAAAAAGCAATATGAGGAAACTGTTCTTTATAGGAAAGATATGAATTACTATATGAGGAATTCTGGGATTTTTAATTTTTGTTATTCTTACAGTGTTGTGTAGGGGTCAGGGAAGCTGGGTCACAGGCTGTGTGGAGAGAAATAAAGTACAAGAAAGCTGGAAAGGTACCTGGTTACATTGGAAATGGAAGAGTTTGTATTTGATCCTGGAGATGAAAGAGGGTCACTGGAGCTCTTTGGCATGGTCAGACCTATGTAGTGGCCTCCTTGGCCACTGAGAGACTTGAGGCAGTGAGGATGGTTCCTACTTTTACAGTAGGAACAGGTGAGACATATTGTAGATCTGAACTAGGGTAGTGACTATGTGAATGGGAAGAAGTGGATATAAAAATTTGTTGTCTGTCCTTTGTTCTCTCTCTCTTTTTTTTTTTAGGGAGGCAATTGGGGTTAAGTGACTTGCCCAGGGTCACACAGCTAGTAAGTGTTAAGTGTCTGAGGCCAGATTTGAACTCAGGTACTCCTGACTCCAGGGCCGGTGCTCTATCCACTGCGCCACCTAGCTGCCCCCATGTCCTTTGTTCTCAAAGAGGACTGTGACATCGAGAAGGTGATGTCATAAGTTGCAACTGAATTGGATTTAAATGAGGCAAGTCTGTGCAAAGTCATCAGCCTCACTCTCTTCTTCAGAGCCATTTGGGTCCAGATATAGATCAGAATGACTGGAGATGGTCCTGGATCCAGTGGGAGACCGTTGGCCTTTTTAACCTAAGGTCTTTCCCAGGTTTCAGTTTGTCTGAGGCAACACCCATTCAGTGATTAAGGCAGAGTAATAAATGAGGCAAAGAAAGACCTTTTTTACCTAGTTAAAAAAAAAAATCAATCTTGGATGGGGAAGACTCTCATGGTTTCTGGCCAAAACAGAAACAATTGCTATTTACACTCATTCTGAGCCAGCAGAACCCCAACAATGACGAAATGAGGCTTGGGCTGGGACCCATTGTTGGCCAATCAATGAAAGCCAGTGATTTGAGTTTAAGGCATGGTCCTTAAAAAAGAAATCTAGCCTGTAAACTTCAAGACATCAAAATTTATATTCCTTTGGGCAGAGAACCCATAGGAAACGAAATGATTCCCTATGTGGACAGAGGGAGAGGAGGGATGAAGAGACATTAAGAAAGGAAGGAAGGAACGAGCTGTGTTGTCCAATTGGAACTGGCCAGTTGGGTCCCCAGTGGGGCACCTACTCCTTCTCCTCACAGATTGTTGATTGTTTTTCAGTTCTCCAAGAGGACCATGACATCCAGAAGGTTATATCATGACTTGCAAATAAATTGGGTTTGAATGAGGGCTGTGCCTCACTCCTCTGGAGCCATCTGGTTCCAGTAGCAAAATGAGAGATTAGAACGACTGGATATAAAAGAGACATGTTGTGAAGGTAGAAATGACAAGATTTGGTAACAGATGGGATCTATAGGGTAAGAGTGAGGATGACACTGGGTTTGTGAGCCTGGGTTACTGTGAGGATGGTAGAACCCTGAAAAGTCATAGGGAAATTCAGAAGAGGGGAAAATTTGGAGAGAGAGAGATGATGAGTTCTATTTTGGATATATTGAGTTTGAGATGCCTCTGGGGCATCCAGTTTGGGTTTTCCAAAAGGTAGTTGGTGATGTATGACTGTAGTCCTGGAAAGAGACAATGGTTGGGTACACAGGGCTAAGAATCTGTATGGAGATGATAATTAAACCCATATTTTAGGAGTGGGCCTGATGTCTGTACCCCCATTCAGATTCGATATTGGGAGGAAATGAAACATACATAGGTCATTGAACAGTTAACAGAAGGGATGCTAGAGCAGAAAAGGATATCAGCATGGATACAGTAACCAACCCTGAGCTTTAGCACTGGTCCCTCCCTCATGGAAATTTGCCTACTCCCTGGGGTATGGTGATTCATGGGGTCTTGAAATACCTGTCAAGTCTGAGAGGCCTGGACTCTAGGTGGGTGGGACTTTTTTTCCCCCTCCTTAGGTGACCAGGAAGCTTCATCAAGGGAAGTAGGTTTTGGGGACACCTTTTTAGAGAAATCTAATCCTTGTTGAGGAGAAAATGGAGGTCGGGAGAGGGGAGGCATGGGCCTAACCGGTTTTGGAGGGAAACTTTTATAGATATTAATCTTTTACCACGGAGAGCTCAGGACAGAGCCTTGGGGAACCTCCATGGACATGGATAACGGTCTAGCAAAGAATACTCAGGAATGGTCAGAAAGGTATGAGAAAGTGCAGTATCAGAAAAACCTTGAGAGAAGGGAGTGTCCAGGAAAAAGGTGATCACCAGTGTCAGATGTTACAGAGAGGTCAAGAAAGAAGAGAATTCAGAAAAGGCCATTAGATTTGGCAAGTAAGAGATCCCTGATACCTTTGGAAAGAACAGTTTCAGTGATGATGTTGGAAGCCTGATTGCTAGAGGGTTTAGAAGAGATGGTGAAAAGAAAAAGTGGGGAAAAGCTCTAGACTAGGGTTCAGAACCATGATAAGCATTGGGCACACAAAGCTAGTGTGAGTGTATGCCTCTCTGTGTGTGTGTGTGTGTGTGTGTGTGTGTGTTTTGGGTAGGCAACAGTTTTATATATATATATATTTTGGGGGGGGGCAGGCAATGAGGGTTAAGTGACTTGCCCAGGGTCACATAGCTAGTAAGTGTCAAGTGTCTGAAGCCGGATTTGAACTCAGGCACTCCCGAATCCAGGGCTGGTGCTTTAACCACTGCACCATCTAGCTGCCCCAACAGTTTTATATTTTTGCCTTGGTAAATTAACAAAATTAACTCTTTGCTATAACAAAAATGGTACAACAATTATTTTGGTGTCTATGTCAATTTTTCTTTCTGTCTTTGACAGAAATGAGATTTCTTGGTCAAAGGGTATGAACATTCTAGCTCCCTTTTTGTTAGCATATTCAAATGGCTTTCTCGAATGGTTGGAGCAATTCAGAGTTCTGTCAGTAATATATTTATCAGGTCTGTCTATCCACAATAACTTCAACATTGTCTCTGACCATTTTTTAGAAATCACTTTTGCCAATTTTTTGGGAGTGAAGTGAAAGGTGAGATTTGTTTTGATTGGTATTTTTCTAAGTAGGATTTTGGAGCAGTTTTCATAGAGTTATTAGTAGTTTGTAGTTTTTCTTTTGAGAACTGTTAGTTCAATCCTTTTGGTCATTTATCTATTGGAAAATGGTTTGTGAACTTATTTATTTGTGTTATTTTCCTATGTACTTTGAATATCAGACCATTATTTAGAGATTTTTAATACAAAGATTTTTTTACCCCAATGGACAATTTCCCTTTGTAACCTTCTCATATAGATTTTTATTTTTGCAAAATCTTTTTAATTTCATGTAACCAAAATTAACTATTTCTGTGATCATGTCTTTGCTTTGTTTGGTTAAGAACTCTTCCCCTGTAATGTGAAAGCTCTGAAAGGACACTTGATCTGATGTTCTTTGTGTTTTGGTTTTTTGGTGTTTTTTTTTTGGCCAGGCAATGAGGGTTAAGTGACTTGCCCAGGGTCACACAGCTAGTAAGTGTCATGTGTTTGAGGTCGGATTTGAGCTCAGGTCCTCCTGATTCCAGGTCTGGTGCTTTATCCACTGCGCCACTTATCTGCCCTTGATCTGACTTTCTTTTAATTTTTTTTAATGTTGTTACCTTTGACATGCAGGTTATGTGTCCATTCTTAGCTTATGGTATATGGTTTAAGATATTGGTATAAAAATGCTTTTAGCTTCCTAATTTTTTCTGTTCTTTTTTATGCTGAGTTATTTCTCAAGTAATTTATGTTCTTGGTTTTATTGAATACTCAATTTCAAAAATTGAGTTCAGTTGTTTTTTATTTTTCCTTATCCACTCTATTCCACTGTTCTACTTTTCTATTTTTTTTAAATCAGAATTACATAGTTTTCATTATTATTGCTTTATGGCATAAACTGGGATCCAGAAGTACTAGTGCCCATTTAGTCCTACTTTAAAAAAGAATTAATTCTCTTTAGATTCTAGACCTTTTGTTCTAAGGAATTTTATTATAATTTTGTCTAGGTTGATAAGGTATCCCTTTGGGATAGCACTGAATGGCTAGGTTATTTTAGGTAATATTATAATTTTTATTTTATTGGTAGGGCCCTCCATGAGCAGTAGATATTTCTTCAATTATTTGTCATTCATTATTTCTTTAAAGAGTGTTTTGTAATTACAGTTTTTTCAAACCTTGAGTGTGCCTAAGTGCACCAGTACTTTAAACTTTTGGGTTGTATAAACTAATTTATATAACCTTTCAGGAACATATATTTGTTTTTCATCTTTTGAAATACATTTATCATGTAATGTTGTGCATTGTGGTTATTGTGCTATGTATATTAGCTTCCCATTAGACCAAGCTCCATGAGAGGAACATGTCATCTCAACTTGGCATTTCTGCAAATGACTAGCTGGCACAGAACTTGGCACACAGTAAATAACGAATATGTGAAGCAAAACTGAAAATTTGTTTCTGCTTCTAAGTTCTTAAGATCATAAATATAATCTTTCCATTTTTAGCTTCTGAGTCAGGGAGAATTTAGAGTCTTTTATTCTTTTATAGGACCACATAGCAAAAAACAGTTTGCTAGCAATAATTAGGGCAATATCGTACCAATGTTGGTTACCTGGAATTAATATAATATCTAACTGTTGGGAAATATTTTGCCTTTTTTTTCCTTTAGTACTGAAAAGACAAGATGCCTGGACCATTGTGAGTAATTATCATCTTCTAGTCTTTGGTATTATCACAGAAAGGCTGATTTTACTTAAATGCCCGGGTTCTTATAGGGAAGAGTAATCATTTACATTGCTGTAGCACTTTGAAGTTGATAAATGACATTTCCCACAGCAATCCTGTGAGGGATTGGACCTGTGATTTCATTGATAGAGAGAAATCCTAGGTAAGGAAGCTCCCTCTAGGAAGGCAGGTTGTTGGCTCCTTCTCAGCAACTTAGTCTTTGCTGTCAGAGCACTGACTTGCCAGGGTGACACAGCCAGTGTCAGAGGTGGGTCTTGAATCCCACTCCCTTGACTCCAGGGCTAGTTCTGTGTTCACTGTATCACACTGCCTTTCCACGCGGGACACGTAGGACAGGTATTGCCATCCCCATTTCATGAATAAAGACTTCGCAACTCAAAGAAGTTAAACATAGTTAAGTGGGGAGTGCGCTGCAGGCAGAAAATCTTGAAAAAAAAATCTCTCAGTCCTTCATCTCCTCTATTTCTAGGCACGCTCATGTTAAATCAGTTATTTATTGGGTACTTACTATGTGCAGGGCAGCCTGCGGGGCATTTGGGGGGTATAAGGATAAAGAAGGGCCAGGCCCTCCTCTAGGGAAGTTTAAGTAAGTATACCAATAACCATAATACAGTTCATATGTCTGGAGGACAGGTGATGGAAATGACATTTTAAAAGTCAGTAATCTGTAGTATGAACGTAGATGATATCTGGAAAACTAGATGATGATAATCCCGCAGAAATTGGATCTCAGTTTTTTCAAGGCTTAGTAAAGGATTTCCAGGCAGATTGCAGTGAACCATATTCAGTAACATTTTGAGATTCCATCCATTTGATCAGATCACTCCTTATTTCCCTTTTCTTTGCACATTTACTTAAACTAGGCCTCGTGGCCTCATGGAGTAGCACTGAACCTGTGAGTCAGAAAGACCCGGCTTCCAGGCATAGCCTTCCTTCATCCTGATCAGCTGTGTTGTTTGGAGTGAGGGACTTATCTTTGATGAACTTCAGTTTCTTCATTTGTAAAAGGCAAATAATATTTGTACTGCTGCCTCAATTAGGTTGTGTGTTTATCAAGTCTAAAGTAGATAGGAGCCATTTTAATAATCTAAAGATAAATTCTTCTGCAAATAAATTCTTCTGTTTTTAACTTTATTTTCTCTAACCCTTAAAGCCTCTCTCTTCTTTTCTCCCCTTTCCTCTCTTTCATTCAAGTACGCAGCCACATTTTGTGAGTGACCAAGGTGGTCTCAAGTGGGAGATGACAAACTAGTGGAAGGAACATTAAGCTTGGAGTCAGAAGCCATGACTGCCATTCATGAGTGACCATGAGCAAGTTATTTAATTTCTTACTTTCCTTATCCTTAAAATAGGGAAGGGAGTGAGTGGTTGAACAAGATGATTTCTTTTCTTTTTTTTTGGCAGGGCAATGAGAGTTAAGTGACTTGCCCAGGTTCACACACCTAGGTGCCCCCAACAAGATGATTTCTTTAAAAAAATTTTTTTTTGTATTTTTGTTTTCACATCACCTTCATTTCTGAATAAATTCCTTCCCTCTCCTGTTCAGCAAGCTATATCTTATAACTTATAACTCTTAGCTAGGAATAAAAAAGAAAGAGTTGGGGCAGCTAGGTGGTGCAGTGGATAGAGCACCGACCCTGGATTCAGGAGGACCTGAGTTCAAATTTGGCCTCAGACACTTGACAAGTACTAGCTGTGTGACCCTGGGCAAATCACTTAACCATCATTGCCCCACCAAAAAAAAAGAAAAAGAAAAAGAGTAAACAAGGAGTTTAGTAAAATTAACCAAAACATCAACTGAATCTGATGATGAATGCAGTGTGATTTCATACCTCAGTCTCCTCTCCCTCACTCTTTGGGACAAGGCTTTGCCATTCTAATCATACAGCATTCTATTTCATTATTTTCTTTACATTTTCATTGTTGTAGTTATTATGTACATTTCCTTTCCTGGTTCTACTTACTTCAGTTGTGCTCACTTCATAAGACTCAGTGGTTTTCTCAGGTGTCTTCTGTTTCTATCATTAAGCGACTGTATGATAGGTGGCAAGATTTCAGATAACATGGAACAAACCTCACACTAAGTTGATCTATCTAAAGAATTTATAAAGGACTGCATATATATTACTATATATATTATATTATAAAGGACAGCATATATTACTACATACACACATATTTACATATGTGTGTGTGTGTGTGAGAGAGAGAGAGAGAGAGTGTGTGTGTATGAGAGCAAAAGAGCACAAACACACTTTCTGATTTATTAGATAGAGTTCCCCCTGCCATCCTTGTGTTTCCACTTGGGGATATTTTGGAAGAGGGAAGTAATGTGGATATGTGTATATCTCATGCTTTGGTAACAAGCTTGATCCAGTTGCACCATTTAGTTTGGTTCTGGCCTCTAGATGTCAAGGCAGATTTATATTGAGGTAGACAAAGGGGTGTCTTAATCTAGGGGGATCAAACCTAAACACAAAAATTGTTAGAATTTCTTTGGAGGCAGGGCCTGTACACTCTTGGATGTACTCATCTTTTATATCATATTATAAACTGGGAGATAGCACTGAGCCTCATTCTCTTGTGTGCCCCTATGGCTGTATACAAAGTGGCTTCCACTTAAGTAGTGGCTGAGGAGAAGATAACTCTGGACCAGAATCAGAAGACCTAGTTCTGAACCTGATGGCAGCTGTTCTGACCTGTCCAGACAAATCTTTAGCTTCTTGGAGCTTGAGTTTCTTCATGTCTAATGGGGATGATAATATTTGTACTACTACCCTCACAAGATTGTTCTGAGGATCCAATGAGATGATGGATATTAAAATATTTGTGATGACGAGACATTATACCAATGTAAAAGATTATATAGTAGGTGTTAAATAGCAACATATATTTTGTTGTTGTTGAATGAATATTAAATTAAGATAAAAGTACTTTGAGGTGTTATTTGGACATAAACATTAGATTCAAGATAGTATAACAAAATATATTTGTTCTTTGACCAAGGTTCTTCACTCCTCTTTCTTATTTCCTCAAAACTAGTTTTAGTCTGATATTGTTTCTGTGAAGAAGTAACCATCTCAGAAACTAAAGCTGAGGAACAAAAAGTCCAAAGAAGTATTTATACTTCACAGAAGATCAAAGATGACATTTCCCTATGTCTGTGAAAAGGTTGAGGGGATTAGTGAGTGAAAGAGTATTCTTGGAAGCAGAGTAAGTTATTCTGCTGCAGCTTTCGCCAAGGTTGCCTTTATGTGCAACAGTGATGTATGTTGAGTAAGGAAAGGATGGTGGGAAAAGAATTGTGGTTGACCACACCTCTTGGTATTTTAGTGACAGTGTCTAGGGAGAAGGCATTTTTATTTTGATTTGCACTGTAATTATCAGCTTCTTTTATACAGACGTATGTTTTCCTTTTTTGATTCCCGATTCTCATTTGTGAGTTTTCATCAGTTGTCTTTTAGCTTGCTGCAGAGCATGAGGTGTTAGGGCTTCTACGGCAAGTTTTTTTTTTTACCTTTTAAAGAATCTAAAAAGAGAGAGAACCAGGATCTAAGATATCCCCCCCCCCCCCAATTTCTCCCTTAGTGTTCAAGGAACAAATGAGTCTTCTTTACTATTTATCTAGAATAGATTATTATCCCTAAGGATTACTTTCTGCAAAGCTGAAGAAAAGACTCTTAGAGCTTTTCAATAGATTATAAATATTAAATACTATGATAATGGATAGGACTAGAGTCTGATGGGACTTGTTTCCCATCCCTAAACCTGGTGCTTTTCCACTTTTGGGTGCTGGGATAAGAATCAACTACTGATTGAGCTCCTATTATTTGTTAGGCAAAATGAACATATGCGTGGATAAATTACTAATAACATGAAACAAATAAGTGCTAAATGAATAAAGCAGACAATGAAAATTCTGAAATGGAAGGGAGAGAGCAATCCTGTCATTGGAGAGAAGACAGGAATAAGGAAGAGATTAATAAAAGAGGCAGCATCCGAGTCGACCTCGAAAGATGAGTATCATTTAGATCGATGGAAAGGAAAAGTGTATTTCAGGAAGGAGCAGCATGGCTGACGGACATAGAACTTTAAGGGTTGATTAGTACTTTCTTCATAACTCCAGGAGATAGTACAAGTATTATCTCCATTTTGCTGATGGGTGCTGATGAGGAAACAGGTTTTAAAGAGTTAAATTCTTGCCTCAAGGTCCACAGGCATTAAATGTCTAAGGCAGGATTTGAACCCAGGGCTCCTGACCCTCAGTCCAGTATCCTTTTTACCAAGCCACAGCAAGTTATGACTCAATAAGACTGTAAATATGGTTAATGTAGTAGAGACTTGGGACAAGTTTATGTAGGGCCCAGAATGACAGGCTGAAGAATTTGGAGTTTTATTTGGTGGGCATTCTGGAGGTACTAACCATTTTTGAGCATGATGAAAATGACTTTTTCAAAAGAAATCTGCTGGAACCGGACTGGACAGATTGAAGGGAGAGATGTTTGTAGAAAGGGAGCCAGTGATATGCTTTTACATAGGAATGAAGTGATAAGGGCCTGAACTAAGGTGGTGACAGGAATGGAAAGGAAAGAATGGATGCTAGAGGAAGTGCAAAGGAAGAATCACCAGGACTTGGTGACTGGCTCTGCAGAGCAAAAAGGAGAGGGGAAGTCAAAGAAAACTGATTGGGAGAATATGATGCCATGAATATAGATGGAGACAAGAGAAAGAACTGTTTTAGGGGTAGTTAATAAGCTAGTTTGTTGAGTTTGAAGTGATAGATATCCAAATGGAAGTGTCCAGTGGAACCCTAGTTTGGGAGAGAAGTTGGGCTTGAGGTATAGAATTGGAAGTCATCCATTTGGAGGTGAGAGCTGGATCCATGGGATCTCAAAGGAAAAGAAGAACAAAGGGCCAAGAACTGAACCTTAAGGAGTGCCCATATTTAGGGAGGAGGGAGAAAAAGAACAGTGATTACAAAGCTAGAAGGAGAAGTAGAGTTAATGTGTCCTTAAGCATGATAGAGTAATTAACAGTATCAAATGCAGAGAAGTTGAAAACACATTCATTTCTAAAATGGTAAAAAATTTGAAAAAAATTTAAAAAAAGGAAATGGTAAAAAAGAAAACCAAAACTTCTAAATGACAACAAAACAATCATGCTTTCATTTGCCAGAAAGGTCTGGAATAGAAATTTCTTTCTACTCTCTGTTATTTTCTGAAAAAGAGGAGTCTTGAAGGACTTAATTACTATCTCAAGGTCTCTGGAGTACTTTTACAAAGAGGAAGAGCCACAAAATTCTTCTCTATAACCATTGAAGATTGTAATTTAAATAGGATTTGAAATTAAATAGATTGGAGTTGGATTAGATCAGAATCCTCAGAGAATATTCTGGGGACTTCTGAGGGTCTCCAAGACCCTTTCAGGGCGTGTGTCAGGTTAAAACCATTTTCACAGTAACACTAAGACTAACAGTAATAACACTAATTTCTGATATGGTAAATAAGGTTATATGTAATCCACATCAAGAAAAACTCTTGGTGGTGGTGGGGGGGTCCTTTATAACTTTTAAGAGTGTAAAGGGGTCTTGATGCCAAAAAGTTTCGAGAACTGCTAGACTAATTTCTAGAGAGACTAAAAAAAGTGTCTTCTAGCTCTAAATCCTAGTTTAGGGAAGCCCTGATAGAGTTTCTTCTTCTTGTTGTTTGTTGTTATTGTTGCTGGGTAAGGGGTAGAGCTTCCAATGTCTCTCTCTTATTAACTCTGCTTTTAATGTTACCAGTAATGCCTTTAGCTGACTCACATTTTGCATATGCTCAACTTCATGTTGAAGGGATTTTATGTGTACCCTTGGTTGGCAAAGAGGGGATGATTTATTATTTAGTTTGTGGCTTTTCCAGGTCTCATTTGTTTTGGTACAGCTGAAAAGACTGTGTTTTAAACATGGAGTGGTAGGGGTTGGGTGGGGGTTTGAGAGAAGATCCAATCCAAGACTTCAGTTTAGGCATCCAGTAGTTTTAATTATTATAAATTTTCTTCAACTTCCCAATAAACCAGGATTGAGTTCCGAAGACAAACTGAGTCCTTTAGCTCGGCAGGCTGTTTGTTCAATCCTTTCAGGAAGCCACATAGAAAGCTCTGGAGGGAAAGGGTGTCTCATTATTTAACTACATTGTCTTAAGCCTACGACCTCTTCCCCATTGGAGACATTAATCAAACTGTTGGAGTTTGTCTTGTAAGTGGGAAATAGGGTCTAAAGAAGTTCAGTGAACATGATTTGCGATTTGGATAATCACAGTTTTCATCTTTCCTTTTGAGAATGAGCATCCACTCTTTCCTGTGAGTTAGCTTAGCAGTGGTGCTCTGGCTCTTCACTTCTCTGGGGACCTTCCCAGAATGCTAGTGAATATTCATCACCCGCTTGAGTTGCCTCTTAGGACTCTCTTGTCTGCTATGGACCTCTAAGGCTTTGTTATGGAGGACTTCTTCCTTTTTCAAAGAAATATTGATTTTCATGTGTATAGCATTTGTGGATCCCTGAGGCAAGACTTCATTGCTGTTACCAGTATCCGTTTGATTCATCCTTTGCTCTAAGCAACTGGAAGGCTAAGGCCCCCAGATATCTAGATTGTAGCCTTTGAAAGACAGGTTTACCCTTTGTCAGAGTACACACTTTCTTACAGTTAAATTGAATGACACCCTTGGAATTTTTTTTTTTTTTTTAGTGAGGCAATTGGGGTTAAATGACTTGCCCAGGGTCACACAGCTAGTAAGTGTTAAGTGTCAAGTGTCGGAGGCCGGATTTGAACTCAGATATTCCTGATTCCAGGGCTGGTGCTTTATCCACTGCGCCACCTAGCCGCCCAGGAATTTTTTGAGTAATAAACAGCAGTGGTAATTTACAAGCTGAAATGAAAACATTGTTGAGTTGTAGGTGAATTCACAGCTAAGTTTTTGGTTGTTCTGTGGGCAAACTTTAGGTCACAGTCATTGAAAACATTTTCAATCCTCATATTTTAGCCCAAATGATCAAAATTTACCAAAAGGGTGTCATCATAATAATAGTCAATAGTGGAGGAACAGGGGACCTCAGACCTTTTCATGTGTGGACCACTTGAGTTAACTAGAAGACCTTCGCTCTCATCTATCTTCCCTTTTTGCTGCAGC
The DNA here is from genome assembly GCF_019393635.1 of Dromiciops gliroides. Classification (NCBI taxonomy): domain Eukaryota; kingdom Metazoa; phylum Chordata; class Mammalia; order Microbiotheria; family Microbiotheriidae; genus Dromiciops; species Dromiciops gliroides. The sequence continues at coordinate 100,432,534 of NC_057864.1, forward strand.
AAACCTTCCCCTAGGCCAAGGAACTGGGAAGTAACTTTTGGAGCCAGCTAGCTTACTTGGGGCACATCTATGGGGGTGGGACTTTTATTGCTAATGTAAGGAGAGGAAGCCACATCTGAGTGAAAGATGAGACCATCTTTAGTGAGACTCTTTGTGCCCCTTTCTCAGCTGCTTCTCTTGACCTTTGTCCAGAAATATGAGAAAGTGGTATCCAACCAGGGTTCAATTTATTCATACTAGTTGTGGTAGTGGTATTACAACTGCCATGTTTTCCAGCTGTGGGTTGGTAAGTTTCCAATACTATTTCTTCCTGTACTGGCTAAGAGCTTCATCCAGATGGAATAGTCCATCCTACCTTGGGATTTTTGATCAGCCTTTTAGATTTACAACAGACCATGTTTTGAGAACCATTGGGTGGCAGCTAGGTGGCGCAGTGGATAGAGCACTGGCCCTGGATTCAGGATGATCTGAGTTCAAATCCAGCCTCAGACACTTGACACTTATTAGCTGTGTGACCCTGGGCAAGTCACTTAACCTCAATTGCCTCACCAAAAAAGAGAGAGAGAGAGAGAGAGAGAGAGAGAGAGAGAGAGAGAGAGAGAACCACTGGACAAGGTAGCCAGTAATATATAATCCCTGGCATCTGGAAATTGCCTAGAAAAAGGAAAACTCATCGATGTTGATAGGAGATAAAGATTCTAAATCTTGATTTTAGTGTATATTTAATGACCACTATCACTGAGTGATTTCTGTTAATAAATCACATGTTGGACCAGTTTGAATTTTGCTTTCCATTTTTGGTCTACTTTTTGGTAGAAGAGCAGGTGAATAGTTTAAAGGCCAAAAGTAGGTCATGGAAGAGAAGTTTTGTCAATGCAAATTTATCAAGCTCTTTTGAAGTACCAGGCACCATGCTAAGTTCTGGGGATACAAAAAAGGGCAAAAATAGCCCCTGCCCTCAAGGAATATACATTTTACTGGGGGAGAAAGCATGTAATAGGCTTATGGATAGAAGTGAAGGCACTATTAGCTGGGGATCCAAAAACGTCTCCTACTGCAGCTGGGCTTTGAGCTGAGAATTGAAGGAAGCTCTGGGAGATGAGGAGGAGTAGAAGATCAGGGAGAACCTTCTCAGGTGCGGGGTGGGGGTGGGGTGGACGGACAGTAGGTGCAAAAGCCCAGAGAATGCTCAAGAGAGCGGAGCTGGGCAAGGAAAGTGAAGGTTGGGAAGGTGTCAGGTATTGCAAAGTTGTAAGTGCCGAATAAAGGGGCCTCTTTTTTTGGGGGGGGGTGAGGCAGTTGGGGTTAAGTGACTTGCCCAGGGTCACACAGGTAGTAAGTGTTAAGAGTCTGAGGTCACATTTGAACTCAGGTCCTCCTGAATCCAGGGCCACTGCACCATCTAGCTGCCCACAAAGGGGCCTCTTTTTGATCTTGAAGACAATAGAGAACTTTACCGTCATTTAAATCGGGGTAAAATGATGAGATCTGTGTTTTAGGAAAATTGCTTTTGCAGCCCAGCGGAGGATGGAGCAGAGTGAAGAGGGCTAAGGAAGACTAATTGGAAGGCTATTGCAACGTGGTCCAAAGGAGAGATGATTAGGGCCTGAATTTAGGGTGGTGGCTGGGGTGGAGGTGGTCGAGCAGAGAAAGCAGTATAGAAGAAAGATGTAAAAGCAGAAATGATGAGATCTGGCAACGGATTGGCTGTGTGGGGTGAGGGAGAGTAAAAAATTGAGAAAGGCACTGATGTGGGCTTGTACTGGGAAGATGGTGGTGCCCTTAACAGTAATAGAGAAATTCTGAAGAGGGAAGAGTTTTAGGAAAAAGATAATGAATTCTCTTTGTATAATTTGAGTCTGAAAGTATCCAGTTTGAAATGTTCAAAAGGCAGTTAGTGATGCAAAAATCATTACATCAAAAAGCATTTATTAAGCACCGTTATGTGGGAGGTACTGTGGTGATCACTGAGGATTCAAAGACAGTCCCTGCTTTCAAGAAGCTTATAGTCTATTAGACTATAAGCTAAGGGAGATAACATACGAACAGGTTTTATTTAGGGTAATGCATGACTGTAGCTCAGGAGGTAGTCCAGACTGGATATGTAGCTGTGAGAATCATCGGCATAGAGATAATTGAACCCATGGGATCACCAAGTGAGACAAAATAGAGAGAAAAGAAAAGATAGCCCAGAATGGAGTCTTGGGGAACACACATACTTAGTGGGCGTGACAGATGAAAACGTAGCAAAGGAAAAGGAACTCTTGGACAGGTAGGAGGGGAAGTGAGAGAGAGCAATGTTCCAACAACCTAGAGAGGATAGAGTATTAAGGAGAAGGTGAGTAAACAGATGTTTCAGTAAGGTCCAGAAAGAAGAGGATTTAGAAAAAAGGCCATTAGATTTGGTGATTGAGATCAATGATAAATTTGGAGAGAGCAGTTTTTGTTGAATGATGACATTGGAAGCTGGGTTGAAGAAGATTTTATTTTACTTTTAAAATTCTAATTAATTAATTAATTTTTGGTGAGGCAATTGGGGTTAAGTGACTTGCCCAGGGTCACACAGCTAGTGTTAAGTGTCTGAGGTCGGATTTGAACTCAGGTACTCCTGACTCCAGGACTGGTGCTCTATCCACTGCGCCACCTAGCTGCCTCCAAGCAGATTTTAAAAATAGTGAGAAGTAGAGGCACCAGTTGTGGCTTTCTCAAAGAATTTAGTCAAGGAGAGGAGAGATAAAATATGATAGCTCACAGAGATGGTAGGATCAAATGAATAGTGTGTGTTTAAAAAAAATTTTTTTTAAGGATGGGGAAGCCCACAAGCATGTATGTAGCAACAGATAATAAGCCAGTATATATGGAGACATTGGAAATAGAGAGAGTGGGATGAGAGTGGAGGCAATCTAAGGCCATTTTTAATTGCACAGTGCCTTGAAGGGGTTGGAGGGGGAAGACGTCAGAGTGACAGTGAATAAGGAGGAGGGGAGAAAAAGGAGCTTTTGGTTAATGGCTTAATTTTTTGGTGCAGTATGTATTGATGTTCTCAGATGAGAGGGTGGGACGGGAGGGTGCTGTGGAATGCCGGAGAAGCTATTTAAACATTTTATGAGAGGCAGCATGGTGTGTATAAAGAGCTAGCCTTGGAATCAAGAACAACTGGCATCAAGTCCCGACTCTGACAGGTTTGCTGTGTTCTAGAATGTTCTCCTTCCTCATCTCTGCCTCCTCACTTCTCTGACTTTCCAAGTACTCGGCTAAAATCCCACCTCCTGCAGGAAGCCTTTTGCAACCCGTCTTAATTTTAGTGCCTTCTCTCTGTTAGTTTTTTTTTTTTTTCCCTGTGTACCCTGTTTATCGACTGTTTGTACATAGTTGTTTGCATATCATCTCTCCCATTAGGCTGTGAGCTCCGCAGGGATGGGACTGCCTTCTCCCTTTCTTTGTATCCCCAGTACTTAACACAGTTCCTTGCACACAGTAGGTGGTGGTTTTTTTTTTTTGAGGGACAGTAGGTGTTTAATAAATATTTATTGACTGACTCATGCTGGATGAGTCACTTAAACTCTCAGTATTCTAGTCAATTCTCTGAGATTGTAAGTGTTTTAAAGAAATTATTTCAACCAACAAGAAAAACAACCCCCTTGTAACAAATATGCATAGTCAAGCAAAACAAATGCTTACATTAGCCACATCCAATAATATATACCTCATTTTGCATCTTCGGTTCATTGCCTCTGTCAGGAGGGTGATGGTGTTCATCAATAGTGCTCCTCTGGACTTGGGGTTGCCCATTTTTTTTATTAGAGTTCTTTAGTCTAAGATTACAAGTTACTGAAGAGGCAACTGGGTGGTGCACACTGGCCCTGGACAAGAGGACAGGAGTTCAAATTTGGCCTCAGACACTTGACAGTTAGTAGCTGTGTGACTCTGCCTCAAATTTCCAGAGCCATGTCCAGTCATCCTGATCTATATCTTGCCACTGGACCCAGATGGCTCTGGGGGAGACAGTGAGGCTGGTGACTTTGCATAGCCCTCCTTCACTTAAATCCTATTCACTGCAAGTCATGACATCACCCCAGTGTTATAGTCCTCTTTGAGAACAAAGGACAAACAAGAAGAAGTTACTCCAGCTGTGTGACCCTGGGCAAGTCACTTAACCCCAATTGCCTCATAAAAAAAAAAAATGAAGTTACTGAGGAGATTCCAGTCAGCATTGGCAGAGGAAATCTTACAGGGAGCTCCCTTTAATGAATGAAATTAAAGCGGTTTACAAAGCAAACTCTCCTCACAAAGAGCCTCTAAGGCTCTGAGGTAGGCAATACGACCATTGCTATCATTTTGCAGAAGAGAAATTGAGGGTTATTGAGATTAAGGGACATGTCTGTGGGCATGTAGGTAGTGAGTATAAGAGTTGGGACCAAACTGAACTCAGAGTCCCGTGTTCCTTCTACTATAACATGGCCGAGAAGGTTACAGTCTTCAGCTATAACTGCAGTTTTAACAGCCAAACTTTTAGAGTATTTGATATTTTCCAGGCTGTCTGCTCCTGTTGCATTATCTAGGTAGACTAATGCTCTAAAGCAAATAACTCTGGGCTTGCAGCTTCCTTGAAGTCTTGAAAAACTGGGAACACAGGGAGTCATACTGATTTTCAGGACTCGTTCCTTCTCACTCTACAAAACTGACCTTGTTGAGGAGTCTCAGGGAGAAGCACTCTCTCTAGACTGTGGCTTCCTAGACTTTAACCTTTGTTGCAAAGTTTCGAGCAATGTACAGTATGCAGGATGGCCACCTGCCCTGGCCAGCCTTTTGTATGTCATTGCCTTTTCAGGCCAAAACTAAGCATGGTTCCCTCTCTGCTCATACTCTGAGATGTGACTCTGATCACTTACTGTCCATTTCCGGACTTTGTCAGCAGGCTGGTGCTATTTATAAGGGACTGTTGACTACGGCTGTCTGGATTGCTTAATGCATGGCAGCAAAATCATGTTTGGACTATGTAGTGGGATGGATGTAGAAAATGGATTCATTCAATTTTTGCCCTGATATGAAGTGGGATGCTATCTGGTTTCCTTGATTTTTCTGAGTCCAAGTCCAGTGCTTGCAAAGGACTCTCTGAACTGGATTCCTGCTTTCTCTCCTTATTTCTGGCCAGCCTGTTAAGAAAACAAACCAGCATCTTGGTATTGGCAGGGAGTGGAGGTATTTTGTTTTGATTCTCTGTAAGTTGCAGGTAGTTACACAACATTAACACTCTCGGGAGAGAGGACAGAACAAAATGTTTCTAACTGCCCATTTGATGTACCTATCCTTCCTTCTGACAGGTAAAGGAGCAATAAATGTCCAACCAAGTAAGAAACACAGCAAGACTTGAATCATTGGAATGGCTAGATCTCTCACAGGACAATTATTGGCTTTTGTTGATTCTTGGGTCATTGGTAGTCTAGGAGTTCATGTATTGAGCATTCACTGTAGGCAGAATTAGATGCCGTGATGAGAAGCCAAGTTCTTTCTCCCTCAAGGACTTCATAATTAAATAGGAAAAACTAGAGAAACTATCAGATTTTTATGTGCCAATATCAACAGACATTGGAATAAATAGCTCAGGCTTTAAATAATGTTGCACGATGATAATCATCACAATGATGGTTTTGTGGTGGTCTTTTTTATCATTTAATCAAATTGATATCATGTGACTTCTCTGTGCTAGGATCTAGGGATACAGAGACAAACAAACAAACAAAGCTCCTGCCTTGGAAGAATTGACCGTCTAGTGAGGAGAGACGCTGAGTATAGAGAGTATGGCAGGGAAGGCACTGCTGGTAGCTGGGGGGTCAGGAAAGACTTCAGGTAGAAGATGCCAGTTTGAGCTGAGTCTTGATGGAAGCTCAGAATTCTAAGAGGCAGATGTGAGGAAGGGAGAGCGTTCCAGGGGTGTGCGCCCTGATACAAAGGCAGCAAGATGAGAGGTGGAGTGCTGTGTGTGAGCAAGCGCGTGCGCGCTCGTGCGTGAGAAGGAGCAGGTTGTGATCAGGCCGTCAAGAGTTTCATATGCCAAACAGAGGAGTTTTTGTTTGATCCTGGCAAGGAAGAGGATGTCAGGCAGTGGATGGAGTTTATCATATGGGGAGGCAACCTGCGCTTTTTGGAAATCCTTTTGGCAATCGTATGGAGGATGGTTGGGGCTGTGAGAGACTTGCGGCAGGATTAGGAATTAGGAAGCAATTTGAGTAATTCAAACGAGAGGGGATTGGGACTGGACTGGAGTGATGGCCAAGTGAGGAGAATCAAAGGGAATGTATGTATAAAAGATGTGTAGGTAGAAATGACAAGATTTGGCACCTGGCTGGATTTCTGGGGGTGAGCGAGGGCGAGGGATCAAGCTTGTGAACCTGGGAAACTGGAGGTGCCTTAGACATAACCATTTGAAAGAGGGTCGCGTTTTCGGGATAGACTAGTGAGTTCTTTTGGACATGTTGAACTGGGGATGCTGACAGCGTGTTGTGCAGTGTGGACTATCTAGAAGGCAGGGCATGACTGGGTCTCCAGAGAGTTGAACTCAGGTCCTTCTGAATCCAGGGCTGGTGCTTTATCCACTGTGCCACCTAGCTACCCCCTCCCATAGTTTTAAATCAAGCTTCGGAAAATGGGTTGGCCATTTCCCTTTTCTTCTGGACTTTCTCTCAGGGGTTAGATACCTGTATGGGCCCCAACTTCTTTAAATTTGACTGTTTAAATCTCAAAGCTTCCTTAAGGAGTCAGTGCTTAAGGATTCTGCTGAAAAAGGAAAGGTTAGCAGTCTGCTTAGTTAAGTTTTCTTTGTAGTTCTGTTCGAAGTAAACCTTGGCCTGAGGGAATAGAATAGGGATATAATTAATGTAGTACTAAAGCGAAAGCCTTAGGGCCCTCTAAGCCTGGAGAATGAAATTTGAGTGTCTTTATTGCTATTTTAAGCCACTTTCTGACCCATCTACCCCATTACGGTATTGGATCATGGAGGATGGTCTCGGAAAGTGTGAGCCTGTAACGCCAAGGCAATTGAAGCTCCTTTGCTCTCCGGCTGTGCCGCTAGCTTGGCCTGCTTAATACTTCAGCTGTGCAGGGATTTTCTCTGACTCTCTCTTACCTAGAAAAGGATTCCTCAATGATTTCTTTAAAGGTCAGTGGTTGTTAGGCTGTCAAAAAACAAAACCAGAAAAAACACTTTGGATTCTTACTGCCCTGTCCATTTGGACTGGAATTTTCTGTGCTTCTCTTAGTGAAATCTAGGACTTGGATATTTGTTGATATCAAGCCATATTTCTTTCAATATTTACTGCGGACCTCCTATGTGCAAGATGCTGTGCTTGGTGTTAATAGCACAGAGAGGAACAAGCTCATGGATTTAGACCTTGGAGACCTTCTACTCCAATATCCTCATTTTAAAGGTTAACTGTGACTTGCCCAAGGTGACATAGTCAGCAAATAGCAGACCCAGGATTGTAACTCTGGTCCTTTGCCTCTAAATTCATTATTCTTTCTTCTGTCCCTAGGGTCTTTGTTCATGCTTCTTCCCCCTGAAAGAATTTATAATCTGGTAGGGTGGATGATACTTGTGCACAAATAATGGTAAGATAGAAGCATCGTGAAGATATGCAGAGTTCTGTGAGTAGGAGGGCCAGAAAACATATGGTAGCATATGGCACATGAACTAGGCTACATAGAATGCGGAACTGAGGTCAGAAAGATTTGGGTTCAGATCCACCACAGATAATTTCTAGTTGTGGGATCCCTGGACAGGTACTTAACCTCTGTTTTTTAGCTTCCTCATCTGTAACATGGGAATGATAGAAGCTTAGATCAGGATTTTGGGGAGGGTTAATTGAGATAACTCATGTAAAGTACTTTGCAAGTCTTAAGGTATTATATAAATATTAGCTATGGCAATGATGATAATGATTGGACTGGTGATTTCATCAGTGTAAGGAAAGACTACCAGAAGATAAGCACCTTCTCTTCAATTTATACAACGAGGTCTCATGAATTCTGTCACATTTTTTGAATTTATACTATTCACAGTTATAATTATATGTAAGATAGGCTAATTGTCTAGCCCAATTGAAATATGCAATAAAAATTTTTAAATTTTTATCTGTTTATTCATATAATAGCAGAAGACAAGAAAAATATTTCTGATTCAGGTTTATTACACAATAATAAAGTAGTTGTATAAAATAAAAATTTTAAAAATTACTATATGTCATACCTAAAAACAAGCCTGATAGCGATGAAAACACTGTTACTGTCATTTAAAATGTTTTGGCAGCAGAGACCGAATTGTCTTTTCTTTAAATCTTCATGCATACTCTGGTAGTTGTAGAAAGCTTTATCCACATCTCCAAGAGTTTGCATGCTTACATTCTCACATAATAAATTAAATGCAGTTGGATGACCTGGGGCATTGTTTAAAACCTGCAATACTTTAAATATGCTATTATTGTCTTTGCAATATGTTTTAACACCTGGGCCAGAATAACTGGAAAACTTGTCCTAAAAACAGATTTAGTCACCAGTGCTTTCTTGTTTTGACTGCTATACAACTAGAAGTGATTGATGGGTAGAGCCTCTCAGAGTGTGAGGATTCCAAGACTGATAAGTATTGGTTTTAATTTAAAATCTCAGTGTTAGATGATCCTTAGACACTTTAAATCCAAGGTGTTTTTTCTTTCCAGAAATATAAGTTTTGGAACATACCCTTTTCCAGAATAAACCTGTTTCATTCACATTAAACATCTCTTGATCAGTGTATCTATTTTCTTTGATTACTTTCTTCAAAACATTAGAATATTTAGCTGTCACATCTTTATCTGCTCTGGATGCTAGTCTTCTAATTTTAACATTGTGCAATTGAACTATATTTTTAAAGGCATAGGATCAACCCAATGCTTGCAGTAAAAGTTTCTTCACTATTCACTTGATTTCCATTTTCTCTTCACTGCTTTAATGCTGAAAACTTAAAGCTTTTGTTTGAATGGCTACTCTGCTAAGAAAAAATAATTTTTAATTGCAGTCTTCAGCCCATACATTGATTTCTGTCCTTGTAACACTTCTGTTCCTTATAGTTATTTGCAAATCACAAAAAGTTGATGCAAGCTTGCCCTTTTCTTTTATTTTGCCAGCGAGCCTCATAATGATGTGTGCTGAAGATTCAGACAAAACAACGTCTTGTTCTTTTTCAGAATTACTCTGACTGTATTTATATGTTCAGTTATAAAATTTTTGTTCTAGTTAATAACAGATCTTTCCATCTGAAGTGTTCTTCCTTTTACCCTTTTTTTTTGGGGGGGCATTGGGGGTTAAGTGACTTGCCCAGGGTCACACAGCTAGTAAGTGTCAAGTGTCTGAGGCCGGATTTGAACTCAGGTCCTCCTGAATCCAGGGCCAGTGCTCTATCCACTGTGCCACCTAGGTGTCCCCACTTTTGCCCATTTTGTTAAGGTCTCTGTTTAAAAAAATTTAACACTTTTTTATAATACAGTTTGTAGCAGCACAGCACGTTCACATGCCATGACAGGCCAATGCAGATTGACTGGGCATTACCTTCAACTAGCTTGCAACTGAACTTTTGACTTGAATTGAATGCAGCCGGGTATCATTTTATAATTTGTACTCAAGTGAATTTCACAGTATTTGAACTCCCAGCTGTAGTCTAAAGGAGGTGTCTGTGGCACTAGAAAATCAAGCGATTTGAGGAGAGCCATACTGCCTTCCATTCAGTGTGGGGGTGGGGTGGGGTGGGGTGGGAAGTTGAACCTAGGCTTTCTTACACAGAGTGATGCTGATAGGATGTGGGTCATAGATTTTAGAGCCGAAATAAACCTTAGAGATCCTCTGGTCCAGCTCCCTGATTTTATAGGGTAACTGAAGCTCAAAGAAGAGAAGGAAGTAACTTACTTGTTCTCACACAGTCAGTCAGTGGTAGAGCTAGAACTAGACCCAAGCCTCGTGATTCCTAGCCAAGTGCTCTTTTCACCATGCTGCGCTATTTCTCCTGTTAAAAGTAAGCGGTGGTTTCCTTTTGGCCTAATTGATGGAAGTCTTACCTAAATCCACCAACTAAACAAGAAAAGAGCCACCTGTCCAGGTTTTCACAGCAGCATTATTTATAAATGCAGAAATCTGAAAGCAGCCTCAATATCCAACAATAGGGAATGGTTTACTAAGTTCTGTTAACATGAATCCCAGAACTTCCCTATTCAGGGGGATGCCCAGGCCAGCCATGTCTTCATTCCTTGCCAAGTTGAGCTCCAGACTCTCTGGACTTTGTCTACTATCTCCTTCCTTCGCTTTTTCCTCCTTTCCCCCTCTTTTTAGTTGCCTTTTATTTATTTTTTCTCCATTAGAATGTAACTCCTCGAGGACAAGGGCTCAGCACAATACCCACCATATCATAATTCCTTAATAAATGCTTGTTGACCTTATTTGACTTGGTCTTGTGAAATATTATAATATAACCGATGCAGAAATATTGAAAGTTCTTTAAGCAGAATAATGCAAAGCAGAAAGAGCAGAAGCAGAAGAAAAGAGTGTACACTGACTGTGACTATATGGGAGAAACAATGAATCTGGTTCTAATATGTAACAGTACACATGACATTGGTAAAACATGTTATATCAGTCTATGGTCGGGATTAGAGTTGGCTCCTGAAAGGGAAAATATCTAAAAGAACTCTCTTCTTTATAGGCACTAAAGTATGAAATAATGCTAATTTAGCCAAATTAGCTTATGTGAAAACATTCTAGCCACCAAGATTAATGACAACGACGACGATGATGATGGCAACAATGGTTAACATTTATATATAGCTTTAAGGCTTACAAAGCACTTTACATATGTTATCTCATTTGCTCCGCATAATTACCCTAGCAGGTCAGTGCTGTTATCCCCATTTCACAGATGGGGACACTGCATCTGAGAGAAGCTAAGTGGTGGGCCCAGGGTCACACAGCTAGTCAGTCAGTGTCTGAGGCTGGTTATGAATTCAGGTCTTCTTGACTTCAGGCCCAGTGCTTTATCTACTATGCTGCCTTGTTACCATCACTTCCACCAATGTCTTCCACTAGTGACTTTGAGTTCTAGGAGATTGTGCTAGTGATATGTGAGCTCTGGCAAATCCTACCAAGCTGAAAGATCTGAGTATGTGATCAGTGATGGTCTGTGTGTCTGTTGTCTGATGACTAAATTAGCTAAATCAGAAGAAGTTCACCAGCTTGGCCAATAGGGATGAGTATTTCTACCCTAACACTTGAAGATGATTTCCTGAGCTGTCAAAGGGCCAGTATCCTTGTGGGTAGAGGGAATATCTTCAGTGGAGAGGTTGCAGGCCCTTTATATACTGAAGCAGCTAGCAGCATTGTCCTGCTCTGGCCACTGCCTTGGTGTAGAACCTTCTGCTTTTTTTTTTAGTGAGGCAATTAGGGTTAAGTGACTTGCCCAGGGTCACATAGCTAGTAAGTGTTAAGTGTCTGAAGCTGGATTTGAACTCAGGTACTCCTGAATCCAGGGCCGGTGCTCTATCCATTGTGCCACCTAGCTGCCCCAGAGCCTTCTGCTTTTTAAACTTCAGGGACAGAAAAACTAGGTAAGAGTTGTATGAACTGATGCAAAGTAAAACGAGCAGAACCAGGAGAACATTGTATCCAGTAACAGTGATATTGTAAAATAATCAACTGTGAATGTCTTAGCTATTCTCAGCAACAGAGTGATCCGACACGGTTCTAAAGGATTCATGATGAAAAATGCTATCCACCTCCTGAGAAAGAGCTAATGGAGTCTGAATATAGATTGAAGCATCCTCTTAAAACTTTCTTTATTTTTTTCTTTTTCTTTTTCTAATTTTTTTTGGGAAGGGCTGGGCCATGAGGATTAAATGACTTGCCCAGGGTCACACAGCTAGTAAATGTTAAGTGTCTGAGGTCAGATTTGAACTCGGGTCCTCCTGAATCCAGAGCCGGTGCTTTATCTACTATGCCACCTAGCTGCCCCTATTTTTCTTGTTTAAAATTTTTTTTGATCTATGTTCTCTTTTGCAACATGGCTAATATGGAAATATGTTTTGCATGTCTCTACATGCATAATCTGTATCAATTTGCTTGCTTTGTCAAGGAGGGGAGGGAAGGAGGAAGGGAATTTGGAATTCAAAAATTATTTTAAAAGAGTTAAAAATTGTTTTTGCATGTAATTGAGGGGAAAAAAGAAAAACATTCTTAAAAAATAAACTTCAGCAATCTTTGACTCTCTTCTTGTAGCTACTACATCCTCCACCAACAGTGATGGTACCTTTTCCCAAAGGATAGAAATCAACTTTTGAAGACAGAAAAATAGAGTTTAAAAAAATCATACTGTTGACATCATCATTTCCACAGTAGACCATTCAGGTTTGACAAATGTCTCTACTCATTGGGCAAATAATAGATTTCTGCTTCACCCTTACTGTTTGTGTTGTTACCTGGTCATCCATGACTTAAGCTCTCACGTGGGGTCATGTAACAGCTTTTACATATAGATCATTGTTTGAAAAATTCTGGAAGCACTTTTAGCTGCTTTGAAAGGTTAACAATTCCCTCTCCCTCCTTGTCCTCTCCCAGGACCCCACTGATTTTTTTGGTGGTGGTGTGCCAGGCTACAGTCAGCATAGCATTACTGGGTACAAGGAACCTTCTGTTAGCTGAGAAAATGTTGTGTGTGGCATATTGTCAATTGGGCACGATGTCATAGATGGCCTTCAAAGTGCTCTTCAGAGGGGCAGAGCTCTATGGCCCTGCCGAGACCAGCAGTCCAAGAATGGTAAGGGCAGCTTATTGTGTTGTGCAGATAACTCTAAACTGGCTAATTAAATTTCTGCCTTCCTGAGAAAACATTTCTCCCCATTGAGATTGGCTCAGGCAGATCCTCTTGATACACTGATTTGTGTTTCCTGGAGAGTATGGGAAGCTGGGTCAGACAAGAGCTTCTGTTCTGATCTTTTTTTTTTTTTTTTAAACTTATGCCACATGACTATTCCATATTTGAGCTTTGAATTTTATTCATTGGTTTCCCATCCTGGGCCACAGACTCTTTGGTGTGAACAGAGATCGGAAGGTGGGATTTGCACCATTCAAGACTGGAGCTGCTTGTGGGTTTGGGTCTTTCTGTTTCCCCTGGTGTCAGGACAAGCCACTTCTCTGGGAAAGTCTGAAAGTGCTTACTAAGACCATTTACTATGATAGTAATACTAGGGGCAGCAAAGGGGGAGTGGCAAGAGTACAGGATTATGGGCCAGAAGACCTGGAGTAAGTCATGTTACTTCCCTGGATTTTTGTTTCCTCATCTGTAAAACGAGAGTTTAGATTAGGTGAAGTCTAAGCTCCCTTATAGCTTTAAAATGTGATGATTCAGTGATATAATAATAGTATTTAAAAAGCATTATCATGGGATAGGCCGAAGCTTCTTACACTGTGGGTTGTGCCCCCATATGGAGTCTTGTAACAATGTGGGGGTTGTGAAAAATTTGGTAACAGTAAAAGGTTATGTATACCTATTTTATATACCTACATACCCAGGGTCACATAAAAATTTCTCAGGGCAAAAAGGGGCCGCGTGTGGAAAAAGTTTAAGAAGCCTTGGGATAGGCTATAAACATTTGCCATATAAGTTAAATATTCTTAGGTCACATGTTACTGATTTAATGCCCTTAGCTCCTGCTTGTGTTTTCAATTGATAATCATGGTTACAGTCGTGCTAGCATGAGGGAGAATACAAAGTGTGCAGTATGGATTATTGGTTCTTATATGGCAGCATGTGATAGTAGATGTGGTTTATATGGGCTATGTGACTTTGTGCCAGTTCTTTCACCACCCTCAATTCTTAAACTCTAGCTTTCAGACCAGTTGTTGTCCTGCATTGACAAATAAATGCAGGCGTTCCCTATCCCAATGAAATTCTAGACCTAGGTGGGAAAAAAAAATCTTTACAACATCCTTGTGATGTAGAGAGGGGCAAAGATGAGGTATACAGTGGGAAAAATGGAAACCTTGAAAAGATGAGATGCCTTTCAAGTAGCAGTGCACAAGCTTGGACACACCTGCTGCTGCAACTGCTGCCCTAATGACTAGGTTCCGGTACTGGCTCATTACCTCTGAGCCATGTATAAAGCTGTTTCTGCTGTGGGCTTGAGGTCAGGCTATAATGCAGGAGAAGTCCCTCACAGGAACAAGGTGCCACATAACCTTTCCTTATCCCTCAACATTGCTGCAGCAATGGCTGAAATTCTCAGTGCTGGCAAACCTCTCATTCTGATCATGCCTTTTATGTCGTTTGATCATGTGCTTTCTGTTGCTTAAATTTCATTCAGACAGACATTCAACTTTGGAGGAGATAAGACAATTTCTTATTGTCCTTTCAGGCTTTAGAAAAATACCTTTGCTTAATGGAAAACTTTTATTCCTTTTTCGGGTGGTCACCTCTCCAATATCCATTGGATATGAGGTCTCCATCTCTTTGCTGCCCTGGCCAGGTCTTGTGGCTGCCTCTCCCTTCGAAAGCTTTCGGAAACTTCCCTTATTGCCCAGGCAGTACTAGAAAGCTGGGCAAGGAGGGTGGTGTATGACTGTGTGTGTGAGACAATGTTACAGGAAGTGATTTTTATAATATCTGCCGTTTGGAATTATCTGTTCTATTGCTCATTTCTGTTAACATTGATAACTGATCCTTAACTGTAAGTCTCATGCATTGTTATAGTGTGCTTTTTTGCTACTAAGCTCAGTGCCTGCAGAATAATTTCTTGTTTTTATTTCTAAAACCTTTAGTTCACCTACTGGCATCTTCACGGTGAGTCCTAGCCAGTGGAGCGATTTCAGAAGGGAAAGAATGGGCTGAGAGGTAATCCTGGATTAATCAGACTTTTACTGCTAGAGGACTCTGTAAAACAAGATGATGATAAAAGGAGATTATTTCTATAGTACTTCACAATATGCAAAACACTTCACCTATATTTGCATTTGACACAGGCACTCAGAGACATTTGTTGAGCTGATTTTAATATTTAACAATTCTATTAAACAAAAGAGCGAGAGAGATCGTCTCTACTTTGCAGATGAAGAAACTGAGGCTTAGGACACTTCAGTGACTTAGAGGAGTTAAGATGCTTCTTAAAAGTATAGCATTTCCTTTGACACTGATAAAGCAAATTTAGAGCAACTTAGCCAGGAAAGTGTATGCATGATTAGTACTTTGAATGAAAATGAAACCACCATCTTTATAAGTGTTGGGTAGCCAGAGTCTTAAGTGACAACTGACTTTGGAGTCTTGGGCAAAGGCTAATGCTAAGATTATTTAATTCCAAAAGGGTGACATTGGGATGTTCTGAGTGGAGTATGATATGTTACTTGATGAACTTTCAGGAAACCATAGAGTTGAAAAGTAGGTGTTATGATTGCCATTAGATTTCCTGTGATTGTTCTCCAGGATCTTTGGAAGAGTAAATTTGAAAAATGTCCATCAAAGGAGGCAGTCCATGGAGTCAAGAAGACTAGGTTTGAATCTTGGCTTTCATGCTAACATCTGTGACCCTGGACAAGTCCCCTAATCTGAAACTCAGTATCCTCTTTTGCAAAGTAGGGATGATGATACTTTGTTGTTAGAAAAGTGCTTTGTAAACTTTAAGGTACTATAGAAATGTGAGTTATTATTAAACACTATTAGGTGCTTCAGGAGATACAAAAATAATACATGGTGCTATAGATAAATAACTCAAATGCATAATACATTATAATTATATAATAGATATACTGAATGTTGTGAGAGTTCCAAGAAGAGAGAGAGAGATCATTTGGGATCTGGGAGGGCTTCTTGGAGGAGGAAGTGGTATTTGAAGTAGACCTTGAAGTACCAAAAAGAATTGGGCAAACATTATTGGCTTGGGGGGGGGGACGACGGGACGAGGGGAGACAGAGGAACTTTTAGACAGAAAGATAATATATGAACAAAGATACAGGGACAGAAGCATTAGGATGTATTTGGGAAACAGCAAATATAGTCATTGGATTTTACCTGAGTGTAAAGTGTATGAAGAGAAGTTAGTGAATTGGAAAAAAGAGACAACAGAAGAACAAGTATCACTTAAGAGGCTATTAACAGTCGTTTTGGCAAGGGGAAATGAAGGCTTGAACTGTTGTGGTGGCAGCAGTATTGAAAGGAGGGGGCAGCTGTAAGGGTCAGTGGGATTCATAGTACTTGGAGTCAGATGACACCAAGGATTCTGTCATGTGTGACTAGGAGTGATGACATTATTTAGTTAAAAACAAAAATAAGGAAAAAGAAAGCGGAGTGTTTCATTTTAGAGAAGGTGAATTTGATTTACAGGCATCACAATTCAGGTGGAAATTCTTGATGGACATTGTAAATGTAGGACTAGACCTCTGGACAAGAGGTTAGGGTTGGGCTCTGTACAGTACTGGAAACAAACTAATTGCTCTAAAATGCTTGTTGATTTATTGAGGCTTTTTATTATCTATCTATCTATCTATCTATCTATCTATCTATCTATCTATCTATCTATCTATCTATCTATCTATTTTGGTGAGGCAATTGGGGTTAAGCGACTTGCCCAAGGTCACACAGCTAGTAAGTGTTAAGTGTCTGAGGCCGGATTTGAACTCAGGTATCCTTAATCCAGGGCCGGTGCTCTATCCACTGTACCATCTAGCTGCCCCTATTGAAGCTTTTTAGATTGGAAACTATTTTGTAAATGGGGATTGATTGTCCAAAAGGAATATGACTCAGTGATAGATTGGCCTAAATCCTGCCTTCATAGATTCCCTTCTCAGACCTTCACTGCTGGGTCATATAAATGAAAGATAGGAAGAACCCATCTCTCATCATGTTGCTTTCTATTTTAGTGAAGTTAGTACACTTGCTTTTCATGCCATGTGCCTCCTGATTTTTTGTTGTTGAGCTATTCCTGAAATCTTCTGCTTTGAATTCTGATTTTAACTAACTTCTTTCCATATTCTCAGTGAGAGTCTGATCATTCTGTATGTCTTATGTGCTTATAATACACATAGTTTACATTGTATTAAAATGACTCAAAGTATTTTGTTAGCAGCCTGCTACTTGCAAGGGATTGTGTGGAAAACAAAGTATAAGGCACTCTCCCTACCCTTATGCAACTTAAAGTTTAGTAGGATAGATGAGATATGTACACAAATAACTGCAATAAAAGATATGTGAATGGAATGAGAGAAGCAAGTGCAAAGTTAGTTTGGAGAAAGGAGCAGGGAAGTCTTTCTGTAGATGACCTTTAATCTGGGCCTTAAAGTTGGCCAAGATTGACTAGGTAACATAGGGGAAGGAAAGAGAAGTATTAAAACCATTAAGTTGGGGCAGCTAGGTGGTGCAGTGGATAAAGCACTGGTCCTGGATTCAGGAGGACCTAAGTTCAAATCCAGCCTCAGACCCTTGACACTTACTTAGCTGTGTGACCCTGGGCAAGTCACTTAACCCTGATTGCCCTGCAAAAAAAAAAAAAACCCATTAAGTAAGAGGAAACAGTAAGAGCAAAGACATGCAGATGGTAAAGCTTGAAAAATGTTTGGGAAAAGTAAATCAAACAGTTTGGCTGTACTACTCGTCTCTTTTCTTCAATGGAACTCTTTCCATCTACTGATCATCTTGTCTGGATTCATTCTTCAGTAATTAGTAAACTTCTACTTCCTCTTCAGCCCCTGTGATACTGAATCCCGGACTGCCAAAGATAAATCTCTTCTCCCTAATGCCTTCACATCTCCACCTCTACCCCCATGGTGCCTTCCTCCATAGATGCCCGCTTCATTCACTGTGTTCTCTGGAATTCCCTCTCCAGAATTTACAAACACTTGTAGAGATTTATTGCAGTGGTGGTGGTAGAGGAGGAGGAGGAGGACCTAGGCTCTTCTAAGCCCAGTGGTATCTTCCCATTGAGGTCTAGATTTGAGAACATTTATTTGCATTGAGGTGATCATTGAAGCATCAGAGACAGGTAAGACAGAGAAAAGAGCCTTCAGAGGCTCTTTAGGGAAGAATGGAGGGGGCAGAGGAGCCTAGACAGAGCAGGAGTAGCATGGTCAGGAGAATGAAGAATGTGTGGGATCGTTGTCCATTGAGATGTATCCTTTCTCCTCACAATTGTTTAGAAACTTCATAGGGTTAGAGTTGGATGTGTCTTTTTTGTCTTGATTTTCCCCTCAGCGTTCAGAATAGGACTTACCTAGAGGATACTCCAGTAAATGATTTGTCTTAGATTGAACAAAACCTTAAGGTTATGGTAGGTTCACACTTCGCATGCCCTTCTAGTGGTGTTTGATCACCACCGAGTTATTTCTGTGCACAACAGTAAAATTTATAAAAAAAAAATTATAATCAAATGTGAGATGATGTATGTGGGAAAGCTTTGTAAGCTATAAAATGCCATTAAAATGAAGAAATTATTCTTTTCGCCCTCTAATTGTGCTGGCTTTCATTCTTCTCACATTCTGGGCCCTGGTGGCTGACCTTTCTAGCAATACCCATCCCATAGCTTTCAAGCTATCCTTCATGGTGTATGACACACTTGTTTATGGGTACAGAGTGACCTGAAGTTAAATAGAAAAATCCTTCTCCATGGGATAGCAATTTGTTTCAAATGCCACGTTGGTAGCACTATGGCCTTTTGTGGGGCTGTGGTTGAGATAGGTAGCCCGAATGCGAAGGCCCTCTGAAAGGCAGACTTGTGTTACAACACAGCAGGCTGCTAGCCTGAGCACTTCATAAGGGCAACAAGAAGGCTTTGCGTTTGGCGCTCAGTTAAGGCAAGAGTAGTCAATCCAATTCCCCCATAACATATACCTTCTAAAGCAAAGTGGTTTTAAATGAAGTGGTGTCAAGTGCCTTTTTTTTTTTTTAAGTTCCATAAGCCAGATTGGAATCTGATCCTGTCTCCTGGGTCATGTATTGGACATCCCTGGTCTAGTGGATAGTGGGCATTGGGTTAAGTGGCTCTGTACTGTTTCATTTTGTGACCTTGGGCCAGCTGCCTAGTTCTCCTGTTTGTAAAGTGAGAAGAATTATCTTTCTAGACCCATCCCCCTTTTATTTTTAAAAATCCTGCTCATAAAACATACTTATGAAACCTTCCCTAATGAACCCAAATCAAATGAGAGAATTTCTATTTGTAAAGTGTTTAGCATAGTGCCTGGCACATAGTAGGTGCTTGATAAAGGCTTGCCCCCCACAAGCTCACTCAACTGTAATTACTCCATTACTTGACATGTTCTCCAGGAGATGGCTGCAGAAAAGATACCTTCATTTATACTCCAGGTATATTACCTAGAAATGAGCCAAGCACATATTTCGCAGAATCATCCAAAGGGTCAGGGTATGAAGGTGCCTCAGAGGTCATTCAGTACAACCTGTAACTGAAAATAGAATTTCCCTGTACGTCATCTCCAATCAAGTGGTTCATTGTAATAGTTGATGATAGAGCATGCTCTCTATTACCTCACCCACAAGGGAGTTTAGCTTCTACTTAAAGACTTCTTGTGATGGTGAACCCCGTACCTCCCAAAGTGGCTATTTTGCCAGTTAATCAGCAGGCATTTATGGGACATTTGATGTGGGCCAGGCTCTGTGCTAAACTTTGGGAATATGAAGAAATAGCAAAGACAGCCCTTGCCATCAAGGAGCTCACATTCTAATGGATGAGACATCATAAACTGGTGCATATAAGAAACATTCTGAGTAGATAAAAGGAAACCTTAGAGTGAAAAGTGCTCCTAGAACCATCAAAGACCTGAGAAAGTCTCTTGCCAAAGATGGCATTTGAGCTGAGTCTTGAAGGGAGCCAGGGATTCTGAGGAGAGGATTCGAGGCAGGAGAACACTGCTCCCCCTTCCCCCAAGCCAGGGCAAAAGAAGAGAAAGGAGGCAGAGTGTCCTCTCCTTTTGGGCAGCTTGTTTGTCCTGACTGAACCAATATCTTACTCTCTAACTTGCTTTCTTTTTTCTTTTTTCAAAACATCATTGTATTATATGTCAAATCTTATTTTTATTTTATATCTAATATACCATCAGTTCTTTCAGAGACTTGCATCTAACAGGGATCTTTTTTTAATCACAAAAGTATTTTATTATTTTCCAGTTACATGTAAAGATAATTTTCAACATTTGTTTTTATAAGATTTTTAATTCCAAATTTTTCTCCCTCCCTTCCTTCCCTCCCCCCTCCCCAAGACTGAAAGCAATCTGATATAGGTTATATATGTACAATCACATCAAACATATTTCTGCATTAGTCATGCTATGGAAGAAGAATCAGAGCAAAAGGGAAAAAGCTAAAAAAAGAAAAAAAACACCCCAAAGTAGAAACAGTATATGGTTCAATCTGCATCCAGATCCCACAGTTCTTTCTCTGGCTGTGGGGAGCAATTTCCAACATGAGTCCTTTGGAATTGTCTTGGATCATCGTATTGCTGAGAATTGCACAGCCACACTGTGGCCTGTGGCTCTTCAAGGCACTGATCCATGGCTGTCTGCGACTGGTGGAAGCCTACTACTACTTTTCACCCACTGCACCTAGTTTTACCCTCTTTGGCCAAGCAGAACAAGCTCATTCTCTCTTTCCGTTTCTTGTCCTCAGAGTCAGCCCAAGCCAGGGTTTATTATCCTGGCCAAACAATGTGCTGACATTTTGACTGTGAAAGGGCTGGACTTGAAGTCAAAAGACATGGACTTGAGTTTTAGCTATGACGTGAACTGTGGGACCTTGGGCAGGTCACTTCAATCTCCCAGCTTCAATTCCTCATCAATAGAATAGGGATTCTTCAGCTAGGGGAGAACTGGAGAGAGTGCTGGACCTGGAGTTAGAACGACCTGCTTATAACTATACTTTATATGACTTTGGACAAGTCACTTAGTGTCTGCTTCAGTTTATTCATTTGAGAAATGGGGACAATAATAGCACCTACCTCCCAGTGTTGTGAAATACTTTGCAGACCACAAGTGCTAAATAAATGCCAGTTATTATTATTATTATTGAGATAACAACATTCTCATATCTTGTGTTTTTGTGATATAAATTCTTTGTTAACCTTAGAGTACTATATAAATGGGATTTCTTACTTTGATCTTTCCTCTAATAGAATGTAAGTTCTATTTTATTGGTACCTTTATACCCTCAGTGTCTAACCTAGTATCTGACACAAAAGGGACCTTAATAAATACTTGCATACTTGCTTACTTGATTTCCATTTCTTAGAATGAGGGTTCTGCATGAGAAACAAGGTAGAGTTGTCAAGATCAGGACTGTGAAAACATTGATTGGCTCTTTGACAGGAAACAATTGATTATACTGTAGTTGCCTCCTAATGTAGTTCGTGTTCTTTTTTCCTCCTTTTTCCCTTTTGTTCCCTCTTGTTTTTGGGGGATGACCAGTTGGCATAATGGATAGAGTGCTGAGCCTGGAGTCAGGAAGACTCATCTTCCTGAGTTCAAATCTAGCCTCCGACATTTACTAGTTCTGTGACCCTGGGCAAGTCACTTGTCCCTGTTTGTCTTAGTTCCTCACCCATCAAATGAGCTGGAGAAGAAAATGGCCAACCCCTCTAGTATCTTTGCTTCCCCTTTCCTTCCCCAATCCCCCCAAATCCCCCTATTTTTTTTTTTTTTTTGCTAGGAGGGAGACCCTGGCCCAAATAGCTTGGTAAGATAAAAGTGGTTTGGAAGTGGGGCCTGCAAGATGAACTATATAAGCTTCACTTGGTTTAGGTGGAAAGAGGATGAAAAGAACAGAAGAAAGAGGGAAGAAAGGAAACAAGTATTTAAGTGCCTGCTATGTGCCAGGCCCTGTGCCAAGCACTTTATAAATCTTATTTTATTTGATCTTCACAAGTGAGTCTTGGAGTTCCTAGAGAACTGTCACGGGATGAAAATGTTAGCAGAGTTTCGAGTGGACATTTACAACCTCACTGATTTAAGACATCACAGTGCCACTCATTTTACCGAAGGGAACTCAGGTGCCTACTTTCCCTAAGGCTGAGGCAGGCTTGGGGTAGTGTGCTAACTGAGAACAGAAGTCCTAGTCATAGTGACGCTGCCTGGGACATTCTTTCCTCTCGGTGTGTCTCTTGGCCCTCTCCTTCTGTGCCCAGAGCCTGCCTGACCACTGAAGACGTGACCAGCCGTAGTTCTTTCCATCTGGAAACCAAGTGGCCTTTTCCTCCTTTCCGTGGACTCTGGTCCAGCAGTGCTGGTCTTCTGGCTGTCTCTGGGCCAGGAATGCTCTCCTTCCTCACCTCAGCCTCTTGGCTGACCCGACTGTTTTCAAGACTCAGCTCAGATGCTACCTTCTATAAGAGGACTTGCCAGTTCCCCCTTCCTCTTCCCCTCCATCCCAACCACTCCACCCTCAGTGCAGTTTTCTCTGAGATTACTTTCCATTTACATTGTATATGTTTTGTATGTACAGTGTTTGTGGATGTTGCCTTTTCCAAGAGAGTGTCAGTTCTTTGAGGTCAGGGGCTGTGTTTTTGCCTTTCTTTGTATCACCAGCGCCTTAACATATAGTAAACACTGAAAAAAAAAAATGCTTGTTGATTGACTTATTGACTCAATTTCTGGGTGTTTGGCTGTGGCCATATAGCCTATGGGTTTCTCATGGTGGACTGATGTTCTGTGTGGGTCTTACTTAAACTGTGGTTGCAGTATTTCACAACTTGAAGGAGAGGTCAACTTAGAAGGATTATGGTTGTAGATCACAGCATGGGTGCTAACTTCTTGTAGGCAGCAATGACCTGAGACAATGAAAGCTTTGCCATTTGCTGGGTTTATTGACTTAACACCTTTATTTTATCCACAGTTTTCTCTCTTCTCCAATTCCAGCGCTTATACTAGGGAGTTTCAACACCTCTGACCTGGACTATTATAGTAGCCTGCTGATTGGTCTTTCTGCCACAAGTCTCTCCTCATTCTAGTTCATTTGCCACTCAGCTGTCATAGAGAACTTTAAGCTCAGATCTGACCATTCTGCACCCCCACCCCCATCCTAATAAACCTCTATCATTGTCTGTCTCCTCCAGGATCAAATAGAAAATTCTCTATTCGGAGTACAAATTCTCCTACCCCATATCCCCTTTTCCAGTCTTCTCACACTCCCCCTCTCCTCTCACTCTCTGTGATCAGTGACACTTAGTTTTCCTTTCACAAGACACTCCATTTTTACTCATGCTGCCCCTCCCCACTCCATGCTTGGGATGTTTCCCTCTTCATTTCTCCCCCCTGACTCCAGGTCCCTGCTAAAATCCTACATTCTACCATAAGCCTTTCCTGCTCTCTCTTAGTGCTATTGCCTTTTCTCTGTTGATTATCTCCAATTTATCCTGCATTTACATTGTTTGTACATACTGGTTTGCATTTGGTCTCCTCCTGTTAGACTGTGAACTCCTTGAGGGCAGGGACTATCTTTTTGCCTTTCTTTGTATCTCCATTATTTAACACTGAGCCTACACCACATACCACACTACACCATAAATGTTTAGTGACAAATATGCTTTGGGGCAGGAAGCTTCCCTGGATTATGAAGAGTAGAGAATAGAATTTGTTAGAGTTGAAACAAGGAGACTAGGCTCATTGGTGTTGTGTTCCATAGGTTCATCATCAATAAGAACAATCTCATCCAATTTTGTTTTATTTTCTTGGTTGAGCCTTAGCCAGGGTACCTTCAGAGAAGGGTGTTTTTGAAGAACCAGGATCAGGTTTTTCTAAAGCAGGAGTTCTTTGCCTTTTTTGTGTCATAGACATCTTTGGCAATCTGGTGAAGCCTGTGGACCTCCTCAGAAGTTCATGAAATAAAATACATAGTAATACAAATGAAACCAATTATATTGAAAATAGTTATAAAAATACTAAAAATGAAACAAGTTCACAGACCTCATGTTGAGTCTCTGTTTTACAGGAATTGTTTATTTCAGGATGTCACCTGGGCTTAAGTTCAGCCCCAAACGCCCCACGGTTTTCTAGCAGAATCTCGTGATTGGCAATGCCAAGAGTTGGCAGCCTTTGGAAAATGGTGTGCCAAGGTTCTGATCTCTTTCTTTCTGTCACACCTGGGAGAGGGGGAGAATCAAGAAATGTGCCATGAGCAGCTTGGCCAGGAGGGCGTGGGACGCGGAAGCAGCAAACAGCATGTTGGTGACAATCACATTTGCTGTAGATTACTGACCTCTGTTCTGTAGTAATGCATGAGGCAGTGGGGGAAATGCATGGATTATGTCACATGGCGAGAGTGCAAACACACAGAAGTTCTCGTTTTCTTAGGCTGGCTTCAGCATGTGCTGTGCTAATTGGCTAGAATGTGGCTGAACAGTATGGGTCACTGACAGAAAGTTCAAAACATGCCTTCCCTTCATTGGGCAGTGGTCAGCAGTCTGCTTAATAGCTGACCACCCTGTTGATTTTACCAGCGTGGCTTGGGAATTCCCTTCCTGGCTAATAGACATTTGAATGAACAAAATGGTTTTCTCCTTAGGACTCTAGGGATACAGGGAAACTTTTGAATTTTGCCAGAATACATGATGGAATAGTGGAAAGGCATGAGAAGGGTAACATGTTGTGGGAAGCATGGTCTCTCAAGGCATTGTACCAGCGTAATCTCTTCTTACTGAGACAGTCTGAGGAGAGAAATCAGAGGAAGGAAAATGCTGGTTTCCTTTTACAGAAAGCAGCTTCTCTCATGCCAAGCCATTACTGGCAATGCCTTAGCACCTTAGAGCAGTGACTAATGGAGAGGGAGACTGATTTTGTGGCAAGAGCAGGTAGGACAAGCAGTGCCCTGAGACACAATGACAAGGTCAGCTTCTCCGGCTGGCACTTGGTGGTGGTGACAGTTACAGTCTATTTTGAGAAAGTAGGAGGCTTTGTTCTGTGCAGACTTTTCCTCTGCACTCCTAGATTTAACCCTGGCACTGATTAGCTGTCATCAGCCTTGCCTTTGGTTGTAGAAGTGTGTACCAGGTACAGTAGATGGGGCTTGATACCTATTCTATGTGTAAAGCCAAAGTGTTTACTTGGAGAAAAGACTTTCAGTTTATCATTGACAGGGAAATGTACCATGTCAATCAGGGAGATTAAACTCTGACTTTACTAATTCAAAGATCTACTGCATGTAAGGTAGTGAATGTAATACAAAGAAGAATAAAATATAATCATTGGAGCTGAAGAGAGGGACTCTTCCAACCTTGATGACTGGGAGGATTGGCACAAATCAATAACTCATAAGGGGTATTTGGTTTTGGGGGAAGGATAATGAGTTTACTTTTGGAAATGATGACTTCAAACTATTAATGGGACATCTGGCTGGTGAAAATATCCAGAAAATGGTGGAAAATGCTTTTTGGAGGTCTAGAATGTCCAGGAGAGGGATTGGGGCTAGAAATACTAATTTGGGAATTATAGACAGTTAACATTTCTTTGAATTGGCAACTCTTCAGCATTGGTGATTGAATTCTTCAAGAAGCTTAAAGAAAATTAAAGGTAAAAGATTAATTTTCTGGGTGGCAGGATGGCACAAAAAGAGGAAATAGATTTAAACCTCAGCCAGAGAAATTTGGGTTAGATGCAAAGAAGAATTTTTTTTCAATATTAAGTAACAGGCAAGATAAAGTGCTTAACTGGTAGTAGAGGGTTTGTTGAATCTCCTTTCTTGGAAATTTTTGATAACTATGAGCCATCCATTTGTTTTTAATGGTTCAATATAGCCTCATGTGAAGAGAAGAGATCATGCTACATACCAGCAGACTGTCCTTTTCAGTCTGTGATTTTGTAGATTGGGGGTGATTGGGCAAGTCGGCTTACTTTGCCATGCTTCAGTCAGCCAGTGAGTCAGCAGCACAGCTGTGAATAGAGTGGGTGGAAGGGCATCTAAATTTAGTAGTTATTCATTTGAGAAGGTTTTCAGGGAACCATTCCTCTCTGCCCCATGGCTTTAGTCATGCTCCTCTTTCTGGATACAGGAGAAACAGGAGCACAATATATTCTTTATGGTATTTCATGAGAGTGAGTGTGACACGAGTGTTTGGTCTTTCTATAATGATGCTTTTCTCCAGCTTAACTGTGACACACAGAGCATGTAAACTCATTTGAAAAGACTCAAGAGAGAATTGCTTTGAAAATAAGCACTGAAAACCATGCCAATGCAAAGACAGTTTGAACCTGGCTATCTTCTTCCAGAAGAGAGACCTAGAAAATAAAAAATACAATCCGTTGTCTCTCCTACTTCCTTGCCTGTACAAGTGACTATTTGCAGTACTGTTGGAACTGCCAGAACTGATTGCATTTTGGTTTGTGGATGGCATCTGGGTGGTGATTAAAGCATCTGGCCCTTCAATTTCTTTCTTTTTGCTCATATGATACCGATATGCTGCCCTATGGCATTCCAAGTGAACTCAACCTTTATTAACTCCATTATACTTTCCTCACAAAAGGGGAGGGGCAGGGACACACTCAGATCACAAGGGAAAGAGAGAAGGGGAGGGACAGGATGATCTATTTTTTCTTTGTGTTATACTTGTACTGATGGGGTATTATGTCTTAGCTTCTCTGAGCCTTGGGGAGCTGTCCTTTCCAAAGGGTAATAAAGATCTTGATAGCATTACTTCCCAAAGGCCTGACTGACATTATTGTGGCCATTTGAAACTAAGTATTTGAAACTCTCTCTTGAAAGCCAAGAAGGAAATTTTGTGACTGTGTCAGAGGCTAGCAAATGGCAGCTGATGCCATTAATGACCATTCTGGCCCGCAGTTACTTGGAAGGAGTTAGCACACTTGACCTACATGATCACGGAGGCACTTGGACAGAGAAAGTTTACAAGTTTTACTTGTATCTTTCTTAGTTGCACTTTCTTCTTTGTGAACCAGTACCCTTTTATAGACAAAACCATTTCTCACCCCCAAATCTCCCATTACTGATTTTGGCCTGGTGGTTTTGTGGAATAAGTCATGGAGCTGCTCTTCTCTGTCACAGTCTATCTAAAACAAGAGCATAAAGCATAGAGACAACTGAATAACAAGTGAATAATGAGAGGCATAAATTAAATGAAAAGAAATATGTATATTGCAGAAAAGTAAAGGATGAGTGCCCTTTGGGAGAGTTAGAGGTATTTTGGAGTGAGTGATGTGTTTGGGTGGAGAGGGTGAAAGGAAGTTGATTAATCCTCTAAGAAATCTTCATGAAAGAATTAGTGTTTTGGCAGTTATTTGAAAGAAAAAAGCTGTTCATCTTGGCTGTGAGAAATTATTGAGAATGGATTGGTTAATAGTGAAGGAAAATATTGGACAAAGTGCACCGTTGCTAGTGAAAGGACTTTGGCTCTTTTCAGTAATGAAAGTGAATGCTGACTTATTCTCTAATCCATTTGTTACAGATACTTTTGTGGTTTGTGGTTCTTGATTTAGCTCTAATCTTTACTGAAGCTGCATCATTCCTTTTTCCAGGAAGTGCTTGTACTAAGCTGTCCCAAGATGGACCTTCCAGAAATCCCTATTATAACATGTCCTTCTCTGTCTTTGAATTCCTATGGTCAGGAAGAGGTCTACTGGAAGGCTAATATGAATCCCTTATATAGTATTTTTTTAAAAATCCAAAACCATTTATTCAGCGCTTACTATGTGCAAGGCACTGGGCTAAGCACTGGAAATACAGATAAAGAAAGAAAGAAAGAAAGAGTTTCTAATTCTCAAGCTTATATTCTAACAGAGGGAGACAACACATAAAAAGGAAGCTGAAGGGAGAAGAAAAAATTAGGGTACCTGGCATAGGGACATCCTAGGAAAAGACTGGGAGGGTCAGGAGTTCAGCCTGGAGAGAAAATTAAGACATAATTGGACTGGGTATTCTTTCTTAAAAAATGGACATTCTGGGAAGGACCAGCCAATCAGAGAGAAGCCACAGGGCAGAGGGTCCTTCTTATGTGTGAAGTGCAGGAATAGAATGAGCTTCCAGGGTAAAGAGCGGCATGGTGGAGAAAGCTGAGAGGGTCTGTTTTACAACTTGGAGAGGAATGAAGACATTTTTGGCCTTTTAATCTATTTTTTTTTTCTGGGAAGGGAGTGGGGAAGAGAAAGCATTTGCTCATTATGATGGTAATATTCCTTGGGATGCTTGATTTATTCAGGCATTCTTTCCAGATCAACCAGCACTTTTCCCAGTTATATTTTAACATTTCTTAGAAAATGGAAAAACAGATAGTGAGGTAAGAAGGGACAACACTTGTTTCTAGGAGACTGATTTCCCCAGTCGTTGTAGAGCCGCCATCTAAGCTTAGATGTCATTACCTACATCTGGGTAGATTTTTCAGAGGAAAAGTCTGTCTCTGCCCTCACCTTCTCTCTCTCCTCCCCTCCTCTGTCCCCTTCTCTCCTCTGTATATCCTCTCCTTCCTTTCCCCTCTCCTCCCTGTCTCCTTTCTCTTCTTCCTCTTTACCCCTTCTTTCTTCCTATCTCTTCCCATATATTTCCCTGTATTTCAAAATGACATAATTGTGTGTGCCACAGTTCATGCTGGTGGCCTTCCAGATATGCACCCATCACTGAATAGATCAGTGCAAATTTTCTAACAATGGCTTATTTTTCTATTCCATGGATGTTCTTCCTTCAGCTTGTGTTCCTTGTGGCTCTGGCACATGAGTCACCTAGAACCATTAATTAGAAAATTTTCTCTCTCCAGGATTGCAGTTTGACAGATTTTCATAACCATTGGCTACAAACATCTTTGGCTGCATCATTTGAAATCATGTTTCAGGACATCTTTTAAAGTATTTCTTCTACTTAAGATGTCCCCCATTTCAACCTAGCAATGGTTGTTTGGATGGTATGTGGTTTTTACATCTGAAACTTCCCACTGAGAAAATCTGCATTTGGTCCCTTATGTATTTCCTTCCTTCCTTCCTTCCTTCCTTCCTTCCTTCCTTCCTTCCTTCCTTCCTTCCTTCCTTCCTTCCTTCCTTCCTTCCTTCCTTCCTTCCTTCCTTCCTTCCTTCCTTCCTTCCTTCCTTCCTTCCTTCCTTCCTTCCTTCCTTTCTCTTTCATCATTTCTTTCATTTTCTTTTTCTCTACATTTCTATTCATTTGAACTTAAATACAAAAAAAAACCCCATTGCCATGCATATAGCATAACATAAAAAGAAGATTAAATATAAAACCATGAATTTCCATTTCACACTGTTTACTTTTTTTGAAAAAACTATGTAATAAATACTATGCATTGTTTTCAAAGTTGCCCTGTTTTCCTGTGCTTCTTTATAAGTTTTCTTTTGTTCTATGCTGTACACTTTTTTCCTTCCTCCTTCCCCACGCCACCCTCAAGTAGGTTACCATTAAACACAACTATGTTTACATATGTAAAACCATACTATACATACTAATATTTATTAGTTCTTTTTCTGGAGGTGGATAGCATATTCCTTCATAGGTCCTTTGTAGTTTATTTGAATATAGTACTCTAAATGACTTAGTTCAAAATTGTTTTTGTAACAATATTGCTGTTACTGTGTCCAGTGTTCTTTTGGTTCTATTCATTTAACACCATTATTTCAGGCATGTCTTTCCATGTTTTTCTGACATCAACCTGCTCACCATTTCATATGGCCCAGTAGTGTTCTGTCATAGTAATACACCACAACTTGTTTAGCCATTCCCTAATTGAAGGGCATCCCCTCAATTTCCAGTTCTTTGCCACCACAAAGAGAGCTGTTATCAATATTTTGAAACATATAAATTCTTTTCCTTTTCCCCCTAATAACCTTGGGAAACAAACCTAATAGTGGCATTGCTGGGTCAAAGGGTATTTACAGTTTCATAATTCTTTGGGCATAATTCCAGATTGCTCCACATGGTTGGATCAGTTCACAGTTTCATCAACAGTCAGTTAGGGTCCCAATTTTTCCACATTCCGGCCAATATTTGCTGCTTTCCACTCTTATCATTTTAGCCAATCTCATGTACAAGATATATCCCAAAGTTTAATTTAATTTGCATTTCTCTAAACAGTAATGATTTAGAGAATTTTTATATGACTATATATAGTTTTGATTTCATCAAAAAACTGCCTGTTCATATCCTTTGACCATTTATCAATTAGGGAATGACTTGTATTCTTAAAGATTTGGCAAAGTTCCTTATGTATGTTCTTTTTTTAAAAATCGGGTTAATCAGAGCCCAGGTTTCAGTGTCTTATAGCTTTTAACACAACTACAATAGTACCTTGCATGTACATAGCACTTGAAAAATTTCAAAACCTTTTCACACCTCTCTTCTCCTGTTATTTCTACACCAACTCTAAGAAGAAGAGCACATGGTATGAGTTCTGCTTTATAAATGAGAAATTGGGGCATGAAGAGATCAGACAACATAAAGTTATATAGCTAGTTAGTGATAGAGCTAGGATTAATAATAATGATACTAGCTTATACATTTATAGTGCTTTAAGGTCTGCAAAGCACTTTATATACATTATCTCTTTTGATCCTTCACTTCTAACTCAACTATCTTAGACTTCTCATTTCTCATCTTTTCCTGAAACAAGACATTCCACCTCTAGACTCTGGGATATTTTTTTCCTTTTTCTTTTTGGGTGGGGCAATGAGGATTAAGTGACACGCCTAGGGTCACACAGCTAGTAAGTATCAAGTGTCTGAATCCAGGGCCAGTGCTTTATCCACTGTGCCACCTAGCTGCTCCCATCTCTTTTGTTCCTTACAACAACTCTCCGAGGTGCGCGCTGTAATCACCTGAAGCTCAGAGAAGTTCTATGATTTACCTCCTCATTTTAAGGCCAATGCTGTAGCCACTCTACCAGGTTTCATTTCAACCCAGAGCCCCGAAGATGATAAAAGATCAATATTTCTCCCACAGATTCTGAATTCTATTCGTGGTAATGCCAGCCCTGACAATAAAGTGCATCCTGAGTTCTGTTAACCCTTTCTTCAAATTTTATGTCCCTGGTTGAGTCACATCTCTGTGGCTTAATTCCTGGAACAGGTGGGGGTTATAGCCTGATCCTTCCCACCCTCACCCTCACATTCATCCCACACATAGAAATGACTTCAAGTATAAAACCAAGAGCGACCCTAACCCACTCACCACCTCCTATCCCTGGCTGATTCCTAATTTGGTCCCATAGAAAAACCTTGCATGGAGTGGGTACTAAAGTATGTTAAATTGCACTGGATATTGGAATTGAGTTGCATTCTACCTTGGTAGGAGTCAGTACTAGGTGATTCTGTATCTCTTATGGGACACCTGAAAAAGCGTTGATTCTTTATGAGGGAATCTAGATATTTTTATTCTGTTTTGCTGGAGGAAGCATGGGTTAGGAGGGAGTTTGAGATAATCATCAGGAATGATTTGGTACAAATCCTACTTTGGACACTAACTCTATGACTAAGGGCAAGTAAATCACTTAATCTCTCTAAGACTCAGTTTTTTTATTTATAAAATGGGGAGTAATAATGCCTGTTATATCTCGCAGGATTATCATGAAGGTCAAATGAGATAATGTATTTAAAATGCTCTATAAATCTTAATGTGCTACTAATGTCGATGACTATTTTTGTTACTAACTCTGAGTTTCCTGGAACTGTTTTCTGTCATACAGATTACTTTTTAGCTATCCACATGATTTCATACTCACTAGAATTTACATGGACCTTAGAAGAAACCTGAAACGCAAGATGGTGTGTTCATCCTTAGAAATAGTGTGGGGGTGGGTTAGATTGGTAGCCTCCAAGGAGGAAGAGGGAGACAGACCAGCAAAGGGGGAGGGTAAGGGGAATTTTAGTGTCTCTAGCAATATTTAGAAACCAAAATTGATTTTTGGCTTTTTGACCTCTTTTCAGGCTTGTATTGATGAAAACTTGGACATGGTGAAGTTCCTAGTGGAGAACAGAGCCAATGTAAACCAGCAGGACAATGAGGGCTGGACTCCTCTTCATGCAGCAGCTTCCTGTGGCTATCTTAACATAGCAGAGTGAGTGAGTTTCAATGGAAACTGATTCTTCACAGTAGTACATACTATCCTTCTTATTCTGCTCCTGCTCCAGAACTATAGAATCGTTAATGGACTCAACCATTATCAATCACAAATAAAAAGGCAAAAGTAGTTACTGATGCTAAATATCTAAACAGCTAATAATTGCATGGCTTTTTATTTGAAGTATTTCCCTATTAAAAATAGATTTGTTGATATTGTTTGTTTTTACATCACTAACGTTTCCCCTTGTTTTCCTACTTATCCCTCCTCCTCTCCCAGGGAGCCATTTCATATCTTCTAAAATATGAACAAATTTGACATTATATATAGCATTTCACTTCTGTTGACCCTCATTTCTGCAAAGGAGTGGAGAGAGGTGTTTTCACAAATCTTTTCTTTGGGATCTTGCTTGAGCTAATATAACTTTATAACAGCTAGGTCAACTAAATTTCAAAATAATTAGAGAACTGGCCCTGAAATCAGGGAGACCTGAGTTCAGATTGGGCCTCATACACTTACAAAGCATATGAGGCTGGGCAAGTCACTTAACCTCTGTCTCCCTCAGTTTCCTCAGCTGCAAAATGGGGATAATGATAGCTACCTCTGAGGGTTGTTGCAAGGATAAAATGAGATAATATTTGTAAAGTACTTTGCAAACCTTAAAGAGCTATAGAAATGCTAGCTATTATTATTGTTACTACTACTACTAGTAGTACCAGGGGAAGGAAACCCTGATTTCAAACCTCCGCTGCCTTGCGGCTATACCCATATATGGGAAAGGCTTCGGGAGTTAACCCCGAGGAAAAATCAGGAGTCGGAGTCCCTTAGGCAGTTGGATGTTGGACATCACATCCCTCTGGCAACTCTTGCGGCGGCACTGGTGCCAAACTGTACTGGCTCTGCCTCTCCTTTGGATCCACCAATGTCACGAAGAGGGAAAACCTGCTGCATG
The DNA here is from genome assembly GCF_019393635.1 of Dromiciops gliroides. Classification (NCBI taxonomy): domain Eukaryota; kingdom Metazoa; phylum Chordata; class Mammalia; order Microbiotheria; family Microbiotheriidae; genus Dromiciops; species Dromiciops gliroides. The sequence goes on from NC_057864.1 coordinate 100,465,537, forward strand.
GGCAACAGCTTGTTTTCCATATTGATCTGCCCAGGCCAGTGCCCTGGAGAGAACACTCCAGCTACTCCTCATGGGGTGGATACAACAGGAGCTGTGGCTCCCGTATCGGACTACACAGCCACACTGTGGCCTGTGGCTCTTCAAGGCACTGATCCATGGTCGTCCGAGACTGGTGGAGGCTTACTACCACTACTACTACTACTACTACTCCTACTACTCCTACTACTACTACTCTTCCTCCTCATAAAAGATTATTTCATTTTAATTGTCTTTTTCTTAAACATTCAGTTTCAGTTGTTTTTTGTTCTTTCTATTTGCATTTCCAGTTATTGCATTTATATTGTTTTTCTTGTTCTGTTTACTTCACTTTGCTTCTGTTCATATAAGTTTTTTCATGCTTCTCTGTATTAATTTATCATTTCTTATAGCACAGTATTTCTCAGCATTCTTGTACCACATTTTGTTTAGCTATTCCCCAAGTGATGGGCAACTAATTGTTCTGAACTTAATAAACACCAAGCAAAGACATCTCTGTATATAAAGTAGAACAGAAAAAGGAAGACTCATGAAACCACAAATCTCTGTTATCTACTTGCTTTTAAAAAATGTTTCTAGTAAATTTAACACATTACTCTTAAAGTTATCTTGCTCTTCTGTGTTTCTCCTTGAATTTCCTTCCATGTTATGAACATTTACTTTGTTATTTTTGGCGACCACAAAAAAGTGCTGCTCTAGCTATTTCAGTGTGTATGGGGACTTTGTTGTTGCCATTGTCCTTCTTGGGGTATTTACCTAGAAAGGAGATCTCTGGGTCAAAGGGTTTGGACGTTTTAGATATTTTCTTTGTGTAATTCCAAATTACATTTCATAATGGTTGTATTAATTCATAGTTCTACCAGTAATATATGACTATACCTATTTCTCTACAGCCACTTCAACACTGCCATTTCTTGCCTTTTGTCATTTTTGCCAATTTGATTCCCAGCCAACTTAGTAGAAGGCTAAGTGATAGGATGAGTTTCACAACTACTTTTTTTTTTCCAATTTATCTGGAATTTGATCTAGTATTTTTGTTTACAAAGATAGAACTTCTCTTTCCCTGTCTGGGTTTACTTTGTGAACATCTACAGGCAGATATAAATGTCACCAGACCTAGAGATTTGTGTGAACCAATATATCCAAATACCCAAATGTATCTGTGATCACATTGGACATGCTCTTTACCTTTAGTGAGAGAGGTCTTAAACCATCTCTACTTCCTTTCCTGGGAAACTCTTGTCCATGTGCTCTCATTAGTTCACCACAGGTGGTTCCCCCAGCATCTTGGGACACTGCCTTGATCTCTCCTGACATGATGAGACTACAAATGGAGAACATGGACTGACTTTTGGTAATCCCTTGCTCTTGTCATATGACCACTGGATTTTCTTTTCTGGAACATGTCTGTGTCCTTTATAGTGCTCCTCCATAATTCATTGTTTGTAATGTGTTGCAGCCTACTTACCCCACACTATGTGATTAAGTTCTTGAACTTTGAATCCATTTCAATTTTAGTTCTTTGGAGACTACAATATTCTGTTTCAGAAATTCCTCATCCAGTGTATGATGGATTGAGTGACACTGGTAAGCACCCCTAGCAAGCATGTCTCCCACTTGTCCAGGGTCACACAGCTAGTAAGTGTCAAGTGTCTGAGGCTGGATTTGAACTCAGGTACTCCTGAATCCAGGGCTGATGCTTTATCCACTGCGCCACCTAGCTGCCCCTGTTTTATTCTTTAATATTAATGATCAGAAGTTGACTATCTTTGAGTAACCTATAATTTTGATATATGCATGGGAGATAAATTATTGGAAGAGAATGACTAAGGTAGTATTGTGCTGTACTACATTAAACTTTTTTTTAATATAGTAAACAAATGTAGTATGTTCTTATATTTTTTTCCATCTTTCAGCCTGATTATTTATGTCATGTTTAAGGTTTGCTTTACTGTAGAATATCACTTGTGAAAGACTGCTTGTTCCCTTCTAATGCCCCATCACGGTTGCCCTTCTAATAATCCTCATGTAGATTAATTTTTTTTCTTTTTCTTTCTTTCTCTTTCCTTCCTTCCTTCCTTCCTTCCTTCCTTCCTTCCTTCCTTCCTTCCTTCCTTCCTTCCTTCCTTCCTTCCTTCCTTCCTTCCTTCCTTCCTTCCTTCCTTCCTTCCTTCCTTCCTTCCTTCCTTCCTTCCTTCCTTCCTTCCTTCCTTCCTTCCTTCCTTCCTTCCTTCCTTTCTTTCTTTCTTTCTTTCTTTCTTTCTTTCTTTCTTTCTTTCTTTCTTTCTTTCTTTCTTTCTTTTTTGCAGGGCAGTGAGGGTTAAGTTACTTGCCCAGGGTCACACAGCTAGTAAGTGTCAAGTGTCTGAGGCCAGATTTGAACTCAGGTCCTCCTGAATCCAGGGCCAGTGTTTTATCTACTGTGCTGTCTAGCTGCCCCGATGTGGATTATTTTCATAAAAATTTTAAATAGTTAGGAAAGTAGCAATGGGTTGATAATTATTGATGATCTCTTAGTTACCTTTTAAAAATAATAATAAGGGCTAAGATTTCTTCCATACGTTTGGGATTTTACCTTCAGCTATCTTAAGAATCATTCCCTGGGTTACTTCAGAATTGTATTAAATCTAGCATACAGAGCTTACAGAGCTTACAGAGGAAGCAGAAATACCACAGTCACAGGATTGTTTCTACATACCCAGGACTACAATATTAGAGTCCAGATGCAGTGGTCCTACTGGCCTCAATACTGAAGTTTGTTAATGGCCTTCATGGCTCTTTTATGCTGTTGTCCGTCCTAGTTTTGTCCTTCAATGCCATGGGGAGGGCTTTGTTTCGTTATGATTCCTGATTATGTTCTCTTTCAACTTGCTTTTCTTTCCAATATTTTTTTTTCCTTTTTTATGAGACTTTACAGCTTTGCAAACTGTTCATCATCTTTCACCATCCTCTGTAAAATTTTACAAATCAGTTTGTATTCTAAAACAATGTTGACCATGGCTTCCGTATCTTCCCACTTGGCTGGTGGATCAAGTATTTGCTGGCTGAGTTGGGTTCTAGGCTCTTTTGGTTTTCTTGTTATAGTAATTAATAGCAAAAATTGTCTTTTTTCTTTTCTTTTTTTTTTTTTTTAATGAGGCAATTGGGGTTAAGTGACTTGCCCAAGGTCATACAGCTAGTGAGTGTTAAGTGTCTGAGGCCTGATTTGAACTCAGGTCCTACTGAATCCAATGCCAGTGTTTTATCCACTGCACCACCTAGCTGCCCCAATAGCAAAAATTTTCATAGGACTTTAAGGATTGCAAAGCACTTTCTTTTTTTAAAAAATTTACTTATTTATTTTTTGCAAAGCACTTTCAAAAGTATTACTTCATTCTGTCCTCATAACAACTTTGGGAGGTAGGTGCTGTTACTAGACATTTTACAGATGAGGAAACTGAGATTGGCAGAGGTTAAGGGACTTTCCCCAGAGTTACATTGCCAATAAGTGTCTGAGCTGGGATTTGAACTTAGGTCTTTTTCCCTCTAGGTTGAGTGCTTTATCCACCATGCTGCCTAGCTGCCTCTGATTGGTAAAATGCAGTACAAAATTGCACTAATCAGTATTGATTTCCTTTTTTACATCCATTTTCTGGCCTTTAACACCAATAATTTGTTTAAGTAGCAGGTTGGAGGTAATTGAATACCATAGCCTTTTCTTGTTTTTATTCTCTTTGCTTCAATTAATTTTGGTCTTTGCTCTAACAAGTCAGTAGTCTGACTATACACAGACAGTTGATTCAGGAATAACTCCCACATTAGTAATGAATCATTTCCTGCCAGTTAAAATATAATCAATTTCTTTTTTTGTGATATTGCTTGGTGCTCATCTCATCTAGCACTTTCTGTCTCACTTTTTGATGATGTTTAAGAATGAGGATTCTTTATAGTATAAAAGCTTTTGGCCTCTTCTGTTTCTTAACTCTGAACCATATTTTTTACCCCACTCTAACTAATTCTTACTTTTGCATTGAAGTTATTATATATCAAAGTATCTGTTGTTTTAATTTGAAGGATCTTGTTGAGTTTTAGTAGAACTTCTACAGCCAATATTGGTGTATGAACTCAGCTATTTTTGTGGTGATCTCTTTGCAAATACTTATCATGGGCACTGTAATATAAGATAATCAAATGTCCCATGAAATGTTTTTCTTGTTCCCTTTGGATATGTAATAAAACCGGAGACTTTATTTGCCTCTCCCAGGAGATTTGTGACCTTTCCTTTTATTTAGCTGCAATTCACTTCTGTTTTCTAGATAGGATTCCTTTCCTCTTGTAGTATGTCCACTCTTTGGTCATTGAAGAAATTAGAGTCACAGTTAAAGTACTGAGAACTAAGTTAATGTTAATAAACAGTCCAAAAACTGTGATTCTTGGAATTGCCTATTTCCTTTTCTCTCACTCAGCTACAGAAGTAGAAGGGGATTATGCAGAACTAAAGGCTATTTTGTCATTTTTTTTTTGTTTCATGGGTTGCCATGACCCCCTAAAATCATTACCAAGTGGCCAACTTGGCTCATTGTTTTGGTGATAAGGCCTTCCTGTAGTTAGCTAGACTGGTCCTTGGGAAGTAGATAAAATTTTTTGCTTGGACTGTACTTGGAGTTTCTAGCAAGGTAATAGTTGCTGCTGGCATAGTTTTCAAGGACCCAGGGATCGCTCTCCCGCACCATGAGATCTCAGAGTAGCACTTGGTGGAGATAAGCTTGAGTAATTATGTTTTAAAGCAAAAGAAGTAGGCCTGAAGATGGAAAGATGGCTGCCTAAATATCACACAAGCCTCACTGGTCAGTGTTGAAAGAATAAGCCTAAACGTAGTGAGCAAAGGACAAGGCAGTAACAGGTCCTTTCCATGTTAGTCGTGTAACTCTGTTTCATAAAACGCCATCAATGGCTTCACTTCTGAGATATCCGCCTGTCTTCCCTCAGGCAAAGAGGCACCACCAGAAGAGTGGTTTGTTTTTGTTTTTGTTTTTTTTTTAAAGTCAGGCAGTTGGGGTTAAGTGACTTGCCCAGGGTCACACAGCTAGTAAGTGTTAAGTGTCTGAGGTTGGATTTGAACTCAGGTACTCCTGACTCCAGGGCTGGTGCTCTATCCATTGCGCCACCTAGCTGCCCCTTTTTTGTTTTATTTTAAGGAGAAAGTTGATCGTCACCTTCAAAATAAGAGGTTTTGAGTATTTCTCAGATGAGTGTAACTTCAGATTATGATCAGGTATGTTTTGTGATGGAAAGAAGTGGAATATTAAGGCTGTTTAAAGCAAACTTGTTGGTCGGAAGTTCCTTCTGATGTGCATAGCACTTCATTGTGCCTCTCTTGTTCCACAAACAAGCCCTGAGAGTGCTGTTGACGATTGTGTGAGATCAGGGGCCTCCTTTCCCACAGAATTGGATTGTCTTAGGTTGATCTTGTAGATCCTGTGGCATTGGAGTCACCCCTGAGCACAGGGTTATTGTGATCCCTTGTGGGAGAAGTGGCACAAAAGAAGAGCCTGGCAGCGGAATGTTGAGCTGTGCCACTGGTGTTTGGCTGATCGTCCCCAAAGCAAACAGAAATGTATGGGATGGTTTTATTCACTCTCGGGTCCCTCCATTTGTTTCAGTTTTGGGGAAGCTGGCAAGCTCTTCATCGCTTAGGCTAGCCCCCTTTAGAGATGGCTCTCAGTCTCTCGTGTGCTAGTTTCTTCTTGGTGGTTGTTTTTGCTAAAAATTTGATTAATTTGTGGAACATACAAACTTCCTTACTACTGGCATTTCAGCTTTGGTCAGAGACAGCATCCATGATTTTGGAGCTGCCCAGTCTCATTAAATTTAGCCAGATGGATAGATAGAGCGTAGATTAAGCATTTACTGTGTGCCAGACACTGTGCTAAATGCTGAGGAAACATATAATAAAAAAGACGGCTCCTGCATGCAGGGACTTTACATTCTAATGGGGAAAGATAAGTTAAAAAACCAAGCTGGAGGGGAGAGAGGCAGGCACTTGGGGAAAGGCTGCTGGGGAGGAGGGGGAAAAGTCTGGGGAGTCCGGAGCGAGGCCAGGAATGAAATGAGTGTGGATGGCTTGGGCCACTTATGACATGGCTGCCTGGGCCAAGGATTCACTGATCAGAAGAGAGGACCACAGAGGCAGGGGGATCTCTGAGCTCCTGAGGAGCCAGGAACGGAGCCAGAATGAGGAATCAACAAGAGGAGTGTGTGCCCTGAGTCAGGAACATGACGCCGATTGGTGTCCCCCAGAGACTTGCATCTTTTCTTCTTCTTTCCTTAGGAATCTGAGCACAGAGATTAATTTTAAATCAGATCTCCTGTTAAACACCTTTGATCCTATGTGAACCGGTCACAGTGATTCCTTTAACTTGACATTTTGGGTAAACACACTTGTGTAATAGAAATAAGTATGAAACTTATCAGTCCTTTTTTCCCTTCAGAAGAATTACTTGGTGTGAAGTGAATCACTTATTTATTTCTAGGATAAATCTGAGGCCAGTGGATCTTGGTAAGACTGATTATAATGTGTTGACTTCACAACAAAACCTACTTAGGTAATTCTGTGGGGTTATGCTACAATTCATTTCTCATTAGGTTTATCCTTATGACAGGCTTTGAATTTCACTGTTATTATTCATTTCTATAGTATAGGGTGGACCAAAAGTCATGAAGGGGTCTGATGTTTTAATAACTTTTTGAAAATTATTTTTTCTTTATTTCATATATGTGTGTGTGTGTGTGTGTGTGTGTGTGTGTATCCTATATATACTGTGCTATGGTATTGTAAATTAAAAACTAAAAATAAAGGAGTTATTAGATATTGAAACCATTTGTGATTTTGTGACTTTTGGCCTACCTTATACATGTATTCATTTTACAAAAAATTGAAAATCGCTTTAGCTTTAGGCCAGGAATTATATAGACGCTTTTAGAGGTTGTCAGTCCTCGATTACCTACTTGTATTCATTTGGTTCTTCATAGATTTTGTAGTCTTTCTGGAAAAGACACTTGTGAGCCCTTATTTTTGTTTCATTTCATTTTTTTTAAATAGTATTTTCTTCCCAATTACATGTAAAAACAATTTTCAACATTTGTTTTTTTTTAATTTTGAGTTCTGAATTCTTTCACTCTGGCAGTAAGCAATCTGATATATCTTACACATTATGTAATCATGTAAAACATATTTCCATATTGGTCATTTTGTGGAAGAAAACTCAAACCAAAAAGAAAAAAAAGTGAAAGATAGTATGGTGAGCCCTTATTTTCAGGGGAGAAGAAAGTGAGAAACAAATGGGTTTTCTCTTCCCATAAAGACTCTTGTGTTCAAGTGCTTTCTGTTGTGCTCCCATTTTTCTTTTCTTTACACTGGATAGTAATAGTAAAACACAAAGAGAAGTTTGACCTTGGTTCTATTCCTTTTCTGTCCTTCACGTGCACTCTCTCCCCTCTGCTCCCCTCCTTTCCCCATATTTATTGTGCTAATAGGATGTGCCAGTGCTTCTTAATATGAGGATCCTAGGGGGAACAAATGAAAACTATGCAGGATTCATGGACTTACATGAATTATGCTTAAGGAGAATAGAAACCAAAGGGTGTTTTTTTTCCTTTTATAACAGTAGTTTTGGAGGACAGTACTGAACGAGGCCATGTTTTCCTTTTGTAGACTTCAGGCCATGTCTAGAGGTCACCCCCCAGTATCCTAGGCCTGGGTGTGTCTTATATCAGTGCATTGGAACACAATGGATGCCTACACCCGAGTCCATTGGTATGTGGGTGTGTGCCCATTCGTTTGGCAAACATTTATTAAGTCTCTTCTACATTCTAGGCACTGTGCTATTTCAGGGAAGGGTGGTGTGTAGTCCATTGCATAGGCCTTTCTTGCTTTCAGATGTTTCTAAGTACTAAATTGCTAACTCCAGCCATTATTGGGCCTCTTGCTGGCTCAAAACCTAATTCATAAAGGCTAATTAAATTCCTCACAGACGTTGAATTGCACATTTACATATTCATGAAAGAAAAAAGTGCTGACTATGTGCCAAACCTTGTGCTCAGTGCTGAGGATACAAACAGAAAAAAGGACAGTCCCTGCTCTCAAGAAACTCAGACTCTAATGATGAGACTCGTCAGATAGCTTAGCTCAAGCCTACAGGTGCTAAGGGGGTGGTTCTGGCTTGCACTGGAAGGCCTGGGGGGTCTTTACCATGGATCAGATGGTCTGATGATAGTGCCCAGGGATCTGGAGGGCAGAGTGGCAAGGATGATAAGTCTTGGTGATCTGCCGGGAGACTCCCAGCTCTTTGAAATGGTGTGGACAGCCATGTTGTTCTTTTGCCTGACTGCCCTGGGGGTTGTGGGCAGTCTCAGGGGAGGGGAGACCCCTAGGAGAGGGGGTGCTCCTCTGGCAGTTCTTCCTGTCTAGTTGTGCTATGAAGTCTGGGTATCTCCCAGGCAAGGGGCAAGGGGAAGTTATAGGAAGGGAACCTCTACCAATGGTTCTTTCTTCACACAGTCTTTATAAGGCCATAGCATATTAATGATTTCTCTGGTATGAGAATTCTCTTCTGGAGTGAGGAGGGGACTCTAGATGACTGGTGGTGGTTGGTATGTGTATGTGAGGTAGATGTGTGTGTGTGTGTGTGTGTGCATATTGGAACAGATACCTTAAATATATATACTTGAGACCACAAAAATATTTCATGCAACCAAATGTAGCCATTGGCAAAATCCTAGTGACAAGCATTGCTCTGTGTTTCTTATGGCTTTTGTGTCAAAATTATTCCAAGATGTAGCAAGGACTTTTCTTTGGAGGGGATGTGATCTTATTCCTTGTGGTCTCCAGAAGGCTTCTCACCCATCCATGGGGGTTCTTGTTTTTCTTTTTAAACATTCGCAGTGCTGTTTGTTAAGCATGTCCTGCTTGTTGCCATAGAACCTAGGGGAGAAGGAAGAAGCCTTGAACCTCAGCCACTGAAAGTTCCTAGAGGCCCAAAGGGCTAAACACGGAACACCTTGTTTGAGACCTGTTTGGAATCCCAGACCAGACGCCTTTTCCTGTTAGTTTGTCAAGCTCCTCTCTAACCTTTGGTGCATGAGTGTAAATGGACCCCAGCTTGGCATAGATAACGTTACTCCTGGGTCTCGTCTGTGCAGGTATTTCATTAACCATGGAGCCAGTGTGGCTGCAGTGAATAGCGAAGGTGAAGTCCCCTCTGACCTTGCAGAAGAGGCAGCAATGAAGGACCTGCTCCTGGAGCAAGTGAAGAAGCAAGGTAACTCATCGGGGTAGCTCTGGGGGGCCCAGTGCCCTCTCCTAGTGAAAGGCGTGAGAGAAAGCAGCAGCTGCCGCTGGAACACAGACACTTCAGAAATGATCCTTTCATCTTGTGGGAGCCTTTCATTAGTGTGTGATGGGAGGGGGAGGGTTAGATCTGTCTGCACAGCATTAGTCACCAATTACCAACATCCTGGATCCTCTTACTAACTCAGGCAAGAGAAGACCAAGTGCCATGAAGATGCATCAGTCTTTGTGCCCTTTCTGAAAGTTAGCTACAAACCTTGTTAAATGGGCTAAGTTGATTCATTCCTCGATGAGGCAACTCCACCTGATCCAAGTTAGGGAGGCCTGTGATTTCTTGTATTTCCCCTGATGAGAGCCGGGAATCAACCTGGGCAAGCCGTTTATTTATACCCTCTGAAATGACCTTTGAACAGTCACACTTGTCAGGTCAAACTGCTCAGAAATGGAAAGAAATAAGAAAGAAATGGAAAGAAATAAGAAAGAAATAAGAAAGAAATAAGAGGAGATCGAAGAGGCAGAGAATACGCTTTCCTTCTTCATCCACATTTTATATTTTCAGGAAAACCACCATCTGGGGATAATTCTGCTGTAGGCAAAGGAGCGTTACATTTTGTGTAGGAGAATTTGGGTCTGGATTCATCTTGCTCTGACTGTGGGCAAGTTGCTTGACCTCTCTGGGTCTCAGTTTCCTCATCTATAAAATGAGGGGGTTGGACTAGAAGCCACTCAAGATACTCTAATCCTAAATCATTTAGCTCGAGGATGGCCTTGAGAATTGTGGGTGGGACTTTTGCTATTTCTTTGTGGTCTGTGTTTATGGCAGTGCTAGAACTGCTAGGTTGTATCTGTCTACACTGTGGCCAGAAGTGCAGCTCAACAAATGGACCATGTCCTAAATTGACTCTGTGCTTGTCTTAATGCACAGACTCACACGGTTTTGTTTATTGAGACAGGCTTTGCCTCATTAAATGGAAAGGAATATTTTTTTCATTCATTCAGCAGTTATTGAGGAACAGCATGGTCCGGTCAGCTCTGAAGTTAGGAAGACCTAGATTCTGGCCCTGTCCTCAGTACCTGTTAGGTATGTGACCATGGACAGGTCTCTTAACTTCTTAGTGCCCCAGGAAGTAGCTCACAGTGAGGTTCTGGATAGCACTGGTGCAGGGCATTTCCAAACAAGGACCTCCCTACCTATATTTCTTAGGTCCAGACTGAAAATAAATTTTGGGGGCCACCTGTTCCATACAAAGCCCTGAGTTGTTATGAATAGGCATATAGAAACAAAGATAAAAGCAGTTTTTTCATTCGGGGAGTTTACATCCTGCTAAGAGGATCCACGATGGGAACAAAAGTAGTGGACACCAGCTAATACACAGAAAGAGAGCACTGACCACTAGGGGAAGAGGAGGCTGAAGGAAGCCAGGAATCCCAAGAGTTGGAAGGGAGGAGGAAGATTATTCTAGGCCAGGGGGACAAATTGGTGCAAATACACAGAGGCAAGAGATAGAGCACCCACATGAGGGGCAGCAGTTATCTGGTTTGGCTGGAAGAGCAAGCATGTAAAACAGTGATGTGAAATGAGGCTGGAAAGCCAGATCGGAGTCCAATTGTAGATGTCCTTAGATGATAGGCCAGGGACTTGTACTTTATCATAGAAGCATTGGGGAGACACCGGGGAATGACGCGGCAAGACCTGGGCCTTAGAAATAGGATTTTGGTGTTGTGTTTATGATGGAAGCAAAAAGACCATCTTGTTGGCTAGGTAGGGTTGGAGCAGGGTGGCTGATGCTCTGTGATGAGCATTCAAAGTAGAAGGAATGGCTTTGACCAAAGGCGCACTGATTTACCGTCAGCAAGTCAGCGCACCTCCTGCTAAAGGCTGGGGATACAGAGAAAGGCGAAGGACAATCCCCACCTCAGATTGATCACATGCAAACAGCTGTGTACAGACAAGCTACAGACAAGAGAAATGGGAGGGGACCAGTGGAAGGAAGGCACTAGCAGTAAAGGGGCGGGGAAGGACTTCCTGGTGAAGAGGGGACTTTAGCCGGGACTTAATGAAGCTGAGAGCAGGAGAGGAGGAAGGAGGGTATCCCAGGCATGGGGGCAGCCAGTGAAAAGGTGCAGACTCAGAAGATGGAGACAAGGACGGGGCAGAAGGCCCTGTGGTGGGGAGGGAGGGTGAGGGTGAGGGTGAACGTGGAGGGCCCAGGCCGAGAGGCGACCTTGGGGAAATGAGTCCTTTCTGAGACAAGCTAGAAGAGGAAGATACTGCTTTGGATTAGGGGCCATCAGAGAGTGAAACGTTTGCCTTCTCTTGTCCCGAGTGTAAGCGAAAACAAAATCTTGGTACATGTGCTCCATCCTTAACACCTGAGGGATGATTTGGTCATGTTAGGTGTGAGCTCCTGTCAGCCCTTGATTATTTATAGTATCCAGGATCTCTGCAACAAACCTCTCCCCTCCTACTCCAGTTCAGCTGCATTGCAGGTTACCAGGAGTACAACTGAGCTGGGAGGCTGTCAGCACCACCCAGAGAATGAATGTATCTGGATTTCTACATGAATTTTGGATTTTCCTGTGTTGAGGAAGAATGCCTCACTGATAGCAAGTAATGTAAAGTTTCATCCGTTATAGTAATTTACCAGTCATGTGTCCCACAGTTTTTTTAAGTGGTGCATGGATTTTCTGGAGTTTGATGACATTTTTTTTCCAGGAGGATACATTGAACTCCAGTTAGCATTGTATTACTCCTAATATTTGGGTATGCATCAACTGTTCTGGAGATTTTACAGCCCCAAGCAGAGTTCTGACTTATGTATGTGGATCACTTTTGGGAGAGTGCTCTAGAGAAGGGCGTTCTGGTTGGTTTTCATTTGCAGTTTGTAGGTTATACTTGAGACAAAATATCTTGTGCTCCTTGTGCTGGAGAGGCATGAATGCTAGACTAGAATTCAGGGAAGCCTGGTTCTGGTGCTCGCCTCCCTGTGTCACCAGTGAACTGTGTGACATTGGAACATCACCTGACTCTTGTGTCTGTTTCATCCTCCTTCAAATTTGTCTAATAATCCCTGTCATCCTTAATGTATAAATCTGTTGTGAGGCTAAAACTACCACATGTTTAGAGAACTTTTTGAAAAGGGTTAGCAAATATAAGGTATTGGATTTGCAGGCTCTTTTCCTCTTATGAATAACTTACAATGTGTTCTTCCCATGAATCTTCTTTTGTGTAAAATTTTCATTCCTGTATCAGAAGGTATCCATCAGTTTAAATACTAACAGTGATGTGTATATGTTTGGTGTGGGTGTGTGTATATATATGTACACATATATACACATGGATTTTAGAACAGTAATCTTAGTGGTCATGTAGTCTCACCTTCATTTTAGGAGTTATAAGTCACTCATATACCATTTTCTGAGGTTTGCAAAGTGCTTCACATTATTTCATTTGAGTCTCACAATAGCTCTCTAAGGTAGGGATATAGAAGTATTATCCTCATTTGAAAGGTAAGGCAAAGATATTTTCTCTAATTGCACAGTTAGTGAGTATAAGAGTTGGGATTCTGCCCCAGATATCTCTTGACTTTCTCAACACTTTATCCACTATTATATGGTTCTCCAATGAGGACACAAGTGAGCACAGAGAAAAGAGAGAGATGAAGAAATTTGCTGAAGAACACAATGACTTAATGGGAGATATCTCCTGACTCTAGTTTAGTGCACTTTATACCCTACTAGGCTCAGGAATTTGTGTGTGTGTGTGTGTCTGTGTCTGTGTCTGTGTCTGTGTCTGTGTCCATGTCTATGCATGGTTGTGTAGAAATGTCCTTTGCATTCCAAGCTAGGAGTAAAATGGAAAAACTTAAAGACTTAGCTTGTATTTCAGACACGTTTGGAATCCTGACAAAGAGAAGATCCTAGCAGACCCTGCTGGGTGTTTCACTTTCTGCTGTTTTCTGCAGGGGTGGATCTGGAGCAGTCAAGGAAAGAGGAGGAGCAGCAGATGTTGCAGGACGCTCGCCAGTGGCTCAATAGTGGAAAAATTGAGGATGTGAGGCAGGCTCGTTCGGGGGCCACTGCCCTCCACGTGGCTGCTGCCAAGGGCTACTCCGAAGTTCTCAGGTAGGACCCCTCGCCACCTTGAGCACATTGTGGGCACTGAAAATTGACTGATGGTTCTTTTGACAGATGCCTCTGGAAGAGGGATTTTCTCAGTTGGTATGTTTGTGTCTTCATCAGGGCATGTACTCTACCTTCTGCCATTGTTCTCATGAGTTTCCCCCTTTTCTTCTTCCACAGCAGCCCTGGGTTTTGCATGTTTATGAGCATACATACATGCTATGGAATATAAAGCGTACGAGGGTTCTATTGAACATAAAAATTGGGAAGCACTGGCCTACTAGACACCACAAGACCCCGTCCAGGCCCATGATTTATCATAAGTAACACGTGCAACCACCACCTCTTGTAACTTGTAATAAAGCATGAATTTGTAATCATTTTGGCCCTTTGTAATCTCCAGTCATGGCTTGGAGATCTTTAATTACATAGACACCGATTCACTATATTGCCTGTCTTCCAATTAGGTGTAAGAATAAAACTTCTTTAAAGGCCCTTTTTTATACACTGTATTAGAGTTTTCAAACCTCACCTGCCCTCCTTGTCCTTTCATCTCTACACCATAGATGCCATCTTTTGATGTTGATATTAGCTAAGCTTCCCCTAAAACTTAAATGGCCAAGACCAGACAGGAACAACAGGTGCAGGTTGCAGACAAGCAAATTTAGACTCAGCATATCCCCATTACCCGTTATTATTTACTTTGGACAGATTCTGCCTGAACTTATCTGTGCACATGCTGTTCTCCCTCTCTCCCCGTAGTGGAAATCAAGGTCTCTGAGGCCTCGCTTTTGTTGTCATAACTCCTGACCCAGCACAATGCCTGGCACACAACAGACACTTAAACCATGTCTGTCGAGTTTTTGAATCACATTTAAGACAATCATTCTTCACACTGGAATGGATAGCTGCCCCTTGAGGCAGTGGGCTCCGCTTGTCAGCGTGTTGTAGAGGGGATTCTTCATCGTGTGAAGATTGGCTGGGCCTCTGAGAGCACTTTCAAATCCAGCGTCTGATTCATGGCTCAGAAGCGGGAGCTGCCCTGCCACAAGCTCAAGTTTGGGTTGGTCAGGCTTTCCTGGCTGAGCTTTTATAGAGTGAGCCTATCTGGGTCGGTCATACATCCGAGATTTTCTACAAAGTGCCCTGCAGGGAACTCGGTTTCCAGTTTGTATTGTGTCTTTTCCTTCTATGACAAAATAGAAAACTCATTCTCATTATATACTTATAGGATGTGACTGGTTGAATCAGTCTTGAGTTAGTATGTATATTGAAGGGACACACCTTTCTATGTTCTCTGTTTATAGGAAGAACACCAGTGTGCCAGGAAAATGCCAGGTAGCATTTAGTAGATACTATCTTTGGCCAATAGACCTTATGGTGGGCCCCCGCAACCCCCCTCCCCTTTCTCCCCCCCATCAAATTGATTTTGAAACCTGAACTTTGTCTTAGAAAGCGGAAGGAATCATTCAGTTCATTTTAGTTGAATGTTTATTAAATGCCTTTCTTCTGTGGGAACGTGTGTGTGTGTGTGTGTGTGTGTGTGTGTGTGTGTATTTTGGTGGGGCAATGAAGGTTAAGTGACTTGCCTAGGGTCACACAGCTAGTAAGTGTGATTTGAACTCATGTCCTCCTGAATCCAGGGCTAGTGCTTTTTCCATTGTGCCACTTAGCTGCCCCTGCCTTTCTTCTGTGTGTAAGGTACTTGCTAGGCACTGGGAATACCTAGGATTTCAGGACCCAGAGCTAAACTGGTAATGGATTAGGAGTCATTCTGCAGAGAACTATTGTTAAGCATTTTACCTTTGGTTTTTCTTCTCAGGCTTTTGATCCAGGCTGGCTATGAACTGAATGTTCAGGATCATGATGGCTGGACTCCCCTCCATGCTGCTGCACATTGGGGGGTGAAAGAAGCCTGTTCTATCTTGGCGGAGGCGCTCTGTGACATGGATGTCAGGAATAAACTGGTCAGTGAAGCAAACATCCAGTAGGCAGCAGTGGGCATAGGGATCCATAACATGTCAGCAGGCTCGGAGTGGTTAGAGCATCACACTGCATGCTACCTTTTTAAAAATAAGTTTTTGTTGATGTATTTTCTTTTTATGTCACCTGTGCTTCTCATTATATCTCTTCCTTCCACCCACTTCCAGAGAATAAAAAAAGAGGGGAAAAAATAGTTAAAGCAAAAACTAACAAGCGGATCAGAGAAACTATATACAATGTTCCCCACCCATGACCAGACCCCTTGGGAGGAAGTGGGGGGACGTACCAATCCTAAATCTTGTAACATGGAAAGCATCATTTTTTGAGGGGCTGTTGTTTTTGTGTCTTCTCTGCATTAGACAGGACAGTATCATAAAATAGGGGTTCTGTGGGCAGGGTGCAAAGCAGAACGTGGGAGCTGAATGGTCCCTAGAACAGGGAACACTGATTTTGTTGATGTTTGGTTTCCTGCTGGTCATGGTGCCCCTTTTCCCTGCCAGGGCCAAACTCCCTTTGATGTGGCTGATGAAGGGCTTGTGGAACACTTGGAGATGCTCCAGAAGAAGCAGAATGTGGTGAGTCTGCGGCTGCTGCCTTTCATTTCAGCTTCTCTAACAATTTGTTATCTACCCCAGGTATCTTAGCCACTTGCTTTAGTTATGTCTCTACTGAGAACTAAAGTGGACATGTCTGCATTCTCTGAGGTGATCATTGGTCTCTTCAGGGACTCTCAGACAGCCTGTGCTAAGAAAGTATCCCAGAAAACACTAATGTTGAAACTTGCTTTTTATAGCAAGATAACCTATTAATTGCTTGGGTTTTTAAGCTCCTGATTGCCTCTGAATTCCAAACAATGGTTATATAGAACCATGGTTTTTCCCACCTCATAAGTTGGATGTCATTGTGGGGAAAATGGAAAAGATCAAGAAACTTTTGTTACTTGAAAATGAAAAAAAAAAAAGCACTGCCTTTTGGGTCAGGGGCACTGGATAGCTGAAAACTCTCAGTTTTTTTCCAAAAATCTTAACTATACACATTTGAAGATGTATCACCATCATCATCTTGTCCTAATTGAATGTTTAACTATATGTGTTACTTTGCTGCCTGCTGTGCAAAATAACAACATAAACGTGCTGACTTTTACCCTTTAGAAAAGACTTTAGTGTTTTCCAAGGGTTTTCCATTCCCTATCTCCACAATATGTATGATTATTCCAGTTTTATAGATGAGTAAATGTGAGTCTGTGAGATATGGTATACAGTCACACCACCAGTGAATGTGTGGTATAGGATTTGAAACCAGCTCTCTCTTGACTCCAGGTTCACTACCCTGCCTATCATCAAACCAGTCAAACCAATGCATAAACATATACATGGTGCATAAAGCTGGCAGACTAGAGACTTATAGCTAGTATGTGAACAGTAAATGATTGACATTGTACACATATGAAGATTTGAGTGGTCTGGAAAAAAGAGAACAATGATCATGGTATAATTGGAGTGAAGAACAAGGGCAGTCACCATGGGAATGCCAGTCTGAGAGCGGGAGTGAAGAAATTGCTGCTTTCTTCTTCTCTATCTTGGGAGGCTGTTTTTTCACCTTCTAGGGGGCTGTGAGGTAGGGAATAACTGTTTGGAGTTTTAGGACAGACACTAAACTGCCCTGATATAGCAGCAGTGTAGGTGAGAGTTCTGATGAAAACAAACATTTAGAGTAGTTGGCACATGTACCCTAGGACCTCAAGAAGCAGAGAAAGAAGGATTTGTTTTGGGATGTTAAGATAGTTGAATTCTGCTGTTGGTATCTGTTGATTGACTAGAGAAAGACCTCAAACAAAAGTATAGTTACTAAACATGCTCAGAGAGCATGGGATTTTTAATCTGAGAAGGCTATTAGGCTTCCCCTAGGCCAGGATTTCTTAACCCATAAACTTTTTTTTTTTTTGTGGAGCAATGAAGGTTAAGTGACTTGCTCAGGGTCATACAGCTAGTAAGTGTCAAGTGTCTGAGGCCAGATTTGGACTCAGGTCCTCCTGAATCCAGGGCCGGTGTTTTATCCACTGTGCCATCTAGCTGCCCCCTGTGCCCATAAACTTTTTTTTTTTAATTAATAAAGTATTTTATTTTTTCCATTACATGTAAAGATAGTTCTCAACTTTTGTTCATACAAGCTTTATAATTTCAGATTTTTCTCCCTCCTCCCTCCCCTAGACAGCAGGTAATCTGATATAGGTTATTTATATGTATACATATATATATATATACACATACATAATAACATTAATACTATTTCTGCATTAGTCATGTTATAAGAGAAAAAATCAGAGCAATGATGAAAAACCTCAAAATAGAGAAAAACAACAGCACCAAAAACAAAAGAAATAGTATGGTTCATTCAGCATCTATACTCCACAGTTCTTTTTTTTTTTCTTGGATTTGGAGATCCTCTTCTATCATGAGTTCCCTGGAACTCTTCTGTACCATTGCATTGGTGAGAAGAATATAGCCCATCACAGTAGATCAACACTCAATATTGATGATACTGTGTACAATGTTCTTCTGGTTCTGCTCATCTCACTCAGCATCAGCTCACGTAAGACCCTCCAGGTTTCTCTGAACTCCTCCTGCTCATCATTTCTTACAGCACAATAGTATTCCATTGTATTCATATACCACAACTTGTCCAGCCATTCCCCAATTGATGGGCACCCCCTCAACTTCCAATTCCTTGCCACCACATAAAGAGCAGCTATAAATATTTTTGTGCATGTGGGTCCCTTTCCCCTTTCCATGATTTCTTTGGGAAAAAGACCCAAAAGTGGTATTGCTGGGTCAAAGGGTATGCACAGCTTTATCGCCCTTTGGGCATAAGCTCATAAACTTTTGAAAAAAATATTTTGATAACTGTATTTCAGTACAATGTGTTTCCTTTGAGATCCTGTTTATTTTATGTGCATAGAAACATTATTCTGAGAACAGATCCATAAAGGCTCATTAGACTGCCAGATGGGTCCATGACACAAAAAGGTTAAGAAATCCTGCCTGGGGATGGCATCTTAATTTTAAAGAAATTACATGTCTTGTAAGTAGTAGAGCAAGGACTAGAGTTCCAGCCTCTCTGAATTGTGCCTTATAAAATGCTTAGTGTAGGACCCTTCCTAAGTATTTTGGGATGGTCCTCTTCTTTTTCTGTTCCTTTGGCTGGGGGGAAGAGAGAAACATCCGAGTGGAGGGATTCTCTTGGCCTCTTCCCACTCTAGTGAAACTGGGATGTGGGCTTTCCTGGGAGTGTCTACAGCCCTTTATGGTGCGTTACTTCCTCCTGGTGATTCTTGTGTTTCACTTGACTTTAAGACAGTGGCAAAATGACACAGAATTATGCTCCAAGCAGAATAACTAATTGCTAGCTCTTTTCATCTCCTTTGTTGTACATGTCACTAAATGGCAAAGATCAATGCTGTTATATAGCCACAACAGTATTCCTAAAACAGACATATGTAGTTTGTGTGGTTGGGTTTGGATATAAGTGGATGACCATAAGGGACTGTAGATTATAATTAATCTTTAATTGCTTCACTGGTAGAATGAAGTTTCTTGTTTACTTTTCTAGCAATATTTGGTGAATTAGCTTGCAGGCCTATGAAACTCTTTGATCCAGACCTTTTATCTTAGTCTTGGGTGCTAAGCTTTCTTAATTATTGATTTTTTTTTACATAAATGAATAAATGGGTCAAATCTGCTTTTTCAGAATAATCTGTAGTGGCATGATATTTTTGGGTCAGAGGCAAGAGCACTGGACTTTGAGTCACAGGAGCTGGGTTCAAATCTGGTTGTGTCACTTGTGGGCAAGTCACTTCCTCTTTGTGGGTTTCAATTTCCTCATCTCTAAAATGAGAGAACTGGACTAGATGACTTTTAAGATCGATTTAAGCTTTTATTTGTTATGATTCTATGATTAATTGATTTTCTCTTCATCCACTTCCCCCCTTCTGGATTTTATTCTTTTTTTGGGGGGGGGGAATCTGGCAAGTTAGCAGAATTAGCTTTGAACTTCTGTGCCTTCGTTGAGTCATAGTTTCAGCTCCATCTTATTTGCACATCTTGCCCTTTACTGTCTCATCCTAACATGTGGCTACATAGTGAGGTCCTTGTTAAAAAGACCTAACTTCTATCAGTCTCTGTACTCCGTCCAATCCTAGTCATTGCCTCTGGGATAGTCATGCCGTTTTAAGAGCCTTCCATTACTGCTGATGTTTAATAATCAACAAGACATATTTCTCTCTTCTTCTTTTCCATTCTCAGCTTCGAAGTGAGAAAGAGACAAGAAATAAACTCATTGAAGCAGACCTGAATGGCAAGTTGCAGAGTGGACTCTTTAAAAAGTAAGGCATTTGACAGTAAGAACAGGGGAGGGAGGAATGGGATTTTATCTGGCTCTGTGAGACACTTAGAGCAGCAACTCCTTCCTAGACACTAAAAATGCATGTTTTTAAGTGATGTGAGATTACAGGGGCCTCAGCATAACTTATGCTCCTTACTCTTTTACTTTATGGCACATAGCCCTACATAGGCCTGAGAAATAAAACAAGCTTTACTTCTTTTCTCTGACCCCTCTGGAAGGTTTTTGTGGGAATTTCATTTATTACTATTATCATTGTCGTCATCACCATCACAATCCTCATCACTAAAAATAATAACAATTCATGTGTATTAATGTATTACGGTTTGCAAAGTGTTTTCCTTATAGTAATGCTCTAAGGAGAAACTCAGTGATTGACTGCAGACAGCTGACCTTGGGTCATATAAAGCTGTTTGAAATGATGGGGACTAACATTTATTAGTGAAGGAATCACTGAGAATGAATGAGATATTTGGGGCTTTGAAATTAGTTGGGCATATTATGATTTTCCTGCTTATCCAAGTGATCTTAGCCCATCTACACGGATGATGGTGACATTTATCATCAAGATGCTGGTATCGTCCTAGAGCTATTCAAGCTAAATATGCTTGAATAAGGGAGTTAGATAAGACAGATTTGAAGCAGAGTCGCAGAGGAAGGAAATCAAAGAGGAAAGGGTTTTGAAGACAGTACCCTTGTTAATCTTAAATGCAATTAAACCTCAGAAATGGCTTGTCTTGTGTAAGGGGCTAAAATTCTAGCTAGTCTGTCTAAAATATCTAATGAGTAGTCGCCAATAAATTATAAGATTTAGCAAGAGTTAGATTTTTAAACATTTATTAAGGAGAATAAGAATTTGGTAAAGAGAGAGAGAAAGGCCTAGATTCATCTCTTAAAGGGAGAGAGCATTCCTAGCTCCACTCTCAACCAGAGTCCTGACGAAAGAGAGGGAGAGTGCCAGCCTCGCCCCCTCTTCCTCCCACAAGCAAACGTCACTTCCTGACGCCAAAAAGCCACATGTCTTGCCCTCAGATGCCTTCTCCTCATGAGAGAGCGTCCTGCAGTAAGTCTCCAGCAGGTGGCGTCATTCCAATCGTTACACTTGTTAATACTATGTATTATTATTTTGGATTTAGCAAAGAGAAGATTCTGTATGATGAGGAAACACCCAAGTCCCAAGAAGCAGAGGAAGAAATTAAGGAATCTAGCAGCTCTAGCTCAGAAGAGGAAGAAGAAGGCGAAGAGGAGGCTTCTGAGTCAGACACTGAGAAGGAGGCAGGTAATACAGGGATGTTTGTGAAAATGACTTTCCCGGGCTGGGCGGCTAAGGGAGCCTTTCCCAGTTGAAAGCTCCCAGGCCGCTGAGTACTCCAAAAGCCGCTTTGAAGTCTTGGTCATAGTGATGTTGACTGTCGCGGAAGCTGGCTGTAGAGCTCTGGGCTCTGGCAGAGTGTATTTAGTCATTGCTAGGTGGTGGTATAACAAGATGCTCTGTGAGCTCTTAGACGAGGAAGCCAAATGTCCTGACCCTGAGTTGGTGGATGGTATGAAGATCAAATTCTGAAGGCTCAGGATTGAAGATGGGAGGCAGAGGAAGGGAGAGCTGGTAAGTATGCTTTGGGACAAATACTTTTTGCTTCTCCCTGGGGAATAC
This sequence comes from Dromiciops gliroides, assembly GCF_019393635.1. Classification (NCBI taxonomy): domain Eukaryota; kingdom Metazoa; phylum Chordata; class Mammalia; order Microbiotheria; family Microbiotheriidae; genus Dromiciops; species Dromiciops gliroides. Next base: position 100,487,058 of record NC_057864.1, read on the forward strand.
ATTTGCATTTAGTTCTCTAATCTATAAAATCCCTTAAAGCACAGCTTGAAATCTTACTTCAGCTTGTTAATTTCCCTCAGTTCTGCGTTGGTGATAAGATGTGAAAGGCAAGGGCCACATCAGGGAAGGAAAGGAGAGTGTCTTTTTCATCTTATTTTGTAGCTTTTTGATTTGGACATGTAGACATCAAATATACCTTCTTGAGCAGTTTGGCCAAGACCTCTTTAATGGTAATTGAGATGATAGTATATTCAGCCTAATCATTCATAAAATGACCAGTAGATTAATCTAAAATAATTTATGTGAAGCTTTGCTGTGCAGTCAGTCATACATTTGGAGAGACCCACTCACACATACTTTTATTTCATTCTTCCTACTCTTGAACACTTCCTGAGGGTATAGGATCTTTTTGGGTTGTTCTGTTTTGTTTTATTTGCAGGGCAATGAGGGTTAAGTGGCTTGCCCAGGGTCACACAGCTAGTAAGTGTCAAGTGTCTGAGCCCGGATTTGAACTTAGGTCCTCCTGAATCCAGGGCCAGCGCTTTAACATGACAGTGGGTCATGTTAGATGATCCATAAAGCAAAATAAGCTTTTATATTTGATCCCACAAAGTGAAACCATTAACCTGGTACACTCAGCATTCACCATCAGGCTATATTTCCCTGTGAGGGCACATATTGGAGTCCTATAGAATAATTCCAATGTATGTGCAGTATTTCTGGCCAGAATGATTGAACTGGATGAGGAAAGGTCACATAGGTAGCTTGTGATGGAGCCCATTTTCTAAACTCTGACATGGCCAGGCTGCCCGTATTAAAGACGTGGAAGTCTGAACATTGTTGTTCCTGTGGTGGGGATCATGTCCTGGGCACTGCTACTTTAGGACACTGTCTTCTCTCCTCCTGCTCCATTCTCTGTGCCCCATTCAATTTCAGTGAAGGAAATGGAAAAGTTGAAGGCTTAGAGAGGAGATAAATGCTAGTTGAATTTATAATGCAGCAGATTTCCTTTTGTTCACTCCTATGGCAACTACAATTGGTTGGGAAATGCGAGTTCAGTGCTGACCCAAGTGACTCTAAACTTAACATGAACACATTAATATTTATTCAGTATCTATGGGGCACTATCTATCTAGAGCAGCCATCTGCTAGCTTACATGTTAAGGCATAGTTAGAGTTCTAGAATTAGCAGAATGGAAGGGATCCCTCCTAACTGGTTTTCATGGCTTTAGTCTCTTCCCTTCCTCCAATCTACCCTGTACGATTCTGGTGGATTAATCTTCCTGCTGCATCACTGCTTTGATTACATCTCTCCTCTGCTTAAAAATGGTCATTGTTTCCCCCCCTCTCTGCCAAATAAAGTTCAGCCTCCCTAGCCCAGTAATCAAGGCCCTCTATAATCTGTCCACAGCAACCGTGACAACTTTATCTTCTATCACTCTCCTGTTTGTATCCTACTATGCTCCAGACAAAGAAACTATCCCTTGATCATGTTTTGTACATTCCTAACTCTGCTTTTCCTTATGCTACTCCTTAAGGTTGGAATACCTTAACCCTTTGGTCCCCCAGTCAGAGCTTTTCAAATGTCCATTTTTAAGGCCCCTTTTTCTGTGAAGCTTCCCCTGATAAACAACAGCTGGATGTGAACTTTTACTCTCCTAAACTCCTTATAGCTCTTTGTTAGTACCATTCTTATGGTACTTATCAATAACTCTATGTTGTAATCACCTTTGTATAGTACATAGTTAATCTTCCTTACTACATTTATGGGTTGTCATGTAAAGTAATCCAGAAAACAGAAGGAAGTTGCAGATAAAAAAGAAGGCTAGGCCACAGGCTGTTCATGGAGAAGCAAATAAAGGCGCTTTTGTGAATTCAAAGGGATGTAACATTTCAGCGCATATATATCATATCACAATGCTTATGATAATCATTTGCAGAAAAATCACCATTAAAATAATTGTAGTTTATGTATGATCATTCATTGCAGAGGATGAGGAGGTAGACAAATTTTACAAAGAAGTTGATAAGCCTTTCCAATTAAAAAGTTTTTGCCTCTCAACTTAAAACACCAAGTAGAATGGATATTTCCATAAATATAGTTGAACAGAAAAAGATGACTGTACTTAAAACTGTCATCTTTATTACATACAGTTTACTTTTCTTTCAAAATTTTATAAATTCAACATGTAACTTTCAAAGCTATCTCACAAGTCTGATTCTTCTTTGTCTTGTTTTCCAAATTAAAAAAAAATGTGTTAATGACCCTCTTTTATCTTTGTTTTTTTCCCCTACCCTGTCTCTTTCTCCCCTCCACATTGAAAGAAAAAAAAAAGGGGAAAACAAAACCAAGTCAATAAGAATTTATTAATACGCGTGATTAGACAAAACAAGTTTCTACATTGGCCATATCTAAGAATGTTTCTCTTATTCTGAATCTTGGATCCATCAATTCTCTGTCAGGAGGTGAATGCATATTTTATCCTCAGTTCTTTGGAACTGAGGTTGGTCTTCACATCAGTCAGAATTCTTAAGGCCTTCAGAGTTACTTTTCTTTCTTTCTTTCTTTCTTTCTTTCTTTCTTTCTTTCTTTCTTTCTTTCTTTCTTTCTTTCTTTCTTTCTTTCTTTCTTTCTTTCTTCTTTCTTTCTTTCTTCCTTCCTTCCTTCCTTCCTTCCTTCCTTCCTTCCTTCCTTCCTTCCTTCCTTCCTTCCTTCCTTCCTTCCTTCCTTCCTTCCTTCCTTCCTTCCTTCCTTCCTTCCTTTCTCCAAATTAGAATTTTATTTTCCAAATTGCATGTAAAAGCAAATTTTGCCATAAATTTTTTTTAAACTTTGTGTTCCAACTTCTCTTCCTCCCTCCCTTCCCACCTCCCATCCCAAGAACTCAAGCAATTCAATATAAATTATACATTGTTAGTCATGGAAAACAAATCTACATTAGCTAGGTTATGAGAGAAAACAGATAAAAACAAAACTTCAGATTAAGGAATTGTCAAAAAAAACGTGTTTCAATCTGTTTTCAGATACCATCAGTTCTTCCTCTGTAGATGGATTGCAATTTTCATATGTTCTTCAGAGTTTTATTGCATCATTGCCTTGCTGAAAATAACCACATGCTTCCCAGCAGATCATCTTACACTAATGCTATTATTTTGTATACAGTACATTTCTCTCTGCTTCAGTCCATGTGGGTCTTTCCAGGTTTTTCTGATAGCATCCTGTTCATTGTAACTTTTATATAGTACCTTAAACTTGACAAAGAATTTTCTTCACAATAGCCCAGCAGAGTAGGTACCATATGTTTTTCTGTTGTAGTCAAATCATCATAACTATTTCCCCCCATCCTATTCCCTTCCAATGATATTTACTCTATTTTCTATCTTATTTTGCCTTATTCCTCCTCAAAAGTGTTTTGCTACTGGCTGCCCCCTCCCCCACTCTACCCTCCCTTCATTCACCCTTCCCTCCTTATCCTCTTCCCCTCCTACTTTCCTGTAGGGCTAAATAGATGACTCCTCCCAGTTGGGTGTGTATATTATTCCCTCCTTGAGCCCATGCTGATGAGGTTAAGGTCTTTGAGCTAATTCTGTTTTCTAAATGTTTCTTCCTCCCTCCCTCCTCAACTCTCCCTATGAAATCAAGCAATTCAATATATGTCATACATGTGCTGTTATGCAGAACATCTTTACCTTCCTCAAAAGTGTTTTGCTTTTTACTGCTCCCTCCCCCAAACTTCCTTTCCCTCCTTCCCCTCTTCCCTCCCACCCCCATCTCCTTCCCCTCTCACTTTTCCTCAGGGCAAAAATATATTACTATACCCACTTGAGTATGTATGTTATTCCCTCTTTGAGCCAATTCTGATGATAGTAAGGTTCACTCACTCCCCCACTCCTTCCCTCTCTTCCCCTCCCCTCCATAAGCTTTTTTCTTGTTTCCGGCATGTGAGCTACCTCTCCCCAGTCCACCTCTCCCCTCCCCCCTCCCCCAGTCTATTCCTCCTACCCCTCAACCCTATTTTAAAGATGTCATCATGGGTTAGCTAGGTGGCACAGTGGACAAAACACCAGACCTGGGCCCAGGAGGCCCAGAGCCCAAATCCGGCCCCAGACATAAGACAACCCACCCTGTTTTCTCCACAAAGAATAAGGATACACAAAAAATAAATGCTTTACAAATACCATCCTTTCATATTCAGTTCAGACCTGTGTCCTCTGTGTATTCCTTACTGAAAAAGTTCTTATGAGATGGAAGTATTATTTTCTCATGTATGAATGTAAACAGTTTAACCTTTTAATGTCCCTTGTGATTTCTTTTTCCTGTTTACCTTTTTATGATTCTCTAGGGTCTTGTATTTGAAAGTCAAATTTTCTATTCAGTTCGGGTCTTTTCATCGCAAATGCCTGAAAGTCCTCTTTTTCATTGAAGTCCCATTTTTTCCTCTGAAAGATTATACTCACTTTTGCTGGGTTCGCAATTTTTGGCTGTAGTCCCAGTTCCTTTGCCCTCTGGCATATCATATTCCATGCCCTCTGGTCCTTTAATGTAGATGCTGCTAGATCTTGCTTTATCCTTATTGGAGCTCCACAGTATTTGAATTTCTTCTTTCTAGCTGCTTGCAATATTTTCTTCTTGACCTGGGAGTTCTGGAATTTGGCTATAATATTCCTAGAGGTTTTCCTTTTGGCATCTCTTTTCAGGAGGTGATCAATGGATTCTTTCAATTTATATTTTAGCTTCTGTTTCTAGAGTATTAGGGCAATTTTCCCTGACAATCTCTTGGAGGATGGTGTCTAAGCTTTTACTCTGGTCATGGTTTTCAGGTAGTCCAATGATTTTCAAATTATCTCTCCTGGATTTTTTTTCCAGGTCAGCTGTTTTTCCAAGGAGATATTTCACATTACCCTCTTTTTTCATTGAATTGGATTTGCTTTACTGTGTCTTAGTTTCTCATAAAGTCACTAGCTTCCATTTGCTCAATCCTAATTCTTAGGCAGTTATTTTCATCAGAGAGCTTTTTTATCTCCTTTTCCATTTGACTTTTCAAACTGTTGACTTTTTTCTCATGACTCTCCTGCATTGCTCTCATTTCTCTTTCCATTCTTTCCTCCCTCTCTCTACATCTTCCTTCTATCTCTCCTACTTTCTCCTCAAAGTCCCTTTTGAGAGCTTCCATGGCTTGAGACCAGTTCATATTTTTCTTGGAAGCTTTGGATGTAGGGGCCCTGAGGTTGTTATCTTCTTCTGAGGGTGCACCTTGATCTTCCTTGTCACTGAAAAAACTTTCTATAGTTCTGAACTTTCTTTGCTTTCTCATCTTGCTGTCTTTTATTCGACTTTTAACTCCCCATTGGGGGGCCCTGCTTCTAAACTACACTACTGTTCCAAGCTTCAGAGGGTCCTAGGTGTTTTGGTTTGAGGGAGGGCAGGTTTTTCTCTCTCCTGGCTTGTTCTCTGGTCCAAAGATAACCTCCAGCTAACTTGATAGTTAACCAGCCAGCAGAGCACTGTGGTGGTTCTTAGCTTTGATGAGCCTGCACCCCTTCCCTACCGGGGCCTTCCGCCGCTCAGGATTTCTTCCTGGTTCCCCACTGGGGTGGGACAGCCGAATTCCTCCCTAGGTCCCACTGACACCCCTGCATTTCCCCCCACCCCGCCCCTGGCCAGCCATTCAGCCCTCTCACCCGACCGACCGCAAGCTCAGTTCCAGAAGATGCTGGTGCTGCAGGTGATTCAGAGGCTCATGGTGTGGCATGCCTGGGGTCTCAGGGTTGGACTTTACTCACAACTCAGCACAGCCCCCTTTAATCTGTCTATGGCTAGAAAATAATCTCAGCCCATATTTTTGTGGTATTTTCTGCTCCAGGGGTTCTTTTATTTCTGTTTTTTGGGTAATTGTATCAGGAACTCTATGTGTTTAATGCCTTTCCTCCACCCCCATTACTTTTCTTTATAAATTTGTTCTTATATAAATTGATTTCTTGGTTCTGCTCACTTCATTCTTCATCGATACTTAAAAAAAAAACAACAAGCTCTTTTCACCATTCATGGTGGTAAGAGCCTCTACTTTTGAACTCTGGTTGTTACTATCCTGAACATGCTATTGGAAGAAGTGGGAATGAAAGGCACTGAATAAAAGCCATTGGCTAGACCAAGCATACCCAGAGGAGATCTATCCAAGAGGTGACAACTTTGATATTGAGGGATTCATACTCAAGGAAAATGAATGGAGGATAAAACCAAAGACATTAGAAAGGAAGAAATCTGACCAAAATATTCCCCACTAAGAGCTATCAGTAAGTGCCTATCCATATGCCTGTTTTACCAGCTATACAAATCTTTTTTTGGGGGGGAGGGGGGCAGGGCAGTGAGGGTTAAGTGACTTGTCCAGGGTCACATAGCTAGTAAACATCAAATGTCTGAGGTCAGATTTGAACTTAGGTCCTCCTGAATCCAGGGCTGGTGCTTTATCCTCTTCGCCATCTAGCTGCCCCCAGTTATACAAATTTTTATGAGAATAATCCAAACATACATTGAAAGCATCTCTGATAAGGCTATTATTATAGCCCACTTTGCATCTGCTGCTCTGCCTGGTTTCAACTCCCTACAACAAGATGTCCCTCCCAGGATAAGTTCATCACTTCTAAATTCACCACCATGCTGCTAGTTCAAGCCTTGATTGGCTCCTTCACTCTCAGCCTCCTCTCCTCTCTGATTGGACAGCCGGAGGGCAGAAAACCAAACTCCTTCCAGTGCTTTCCCTTATAAAAGTAGAGAGATTGGACTCTCATATCCAGAGACTCCACTTTGCATCTGCTGAGCTTCCTGGTTTCAACTCCATGGAATAAGATCTCCCTGCCCTGGGTACCTCTTGGTGTCTCCCCTTCCTGCCTTTCCTGCCTCCTCCTCTACATTGTAAGCTTTTTGAGGGTAAGGACTATCTTTTTATTAATTTTATTCCCAGTGCTTAACACAGTGCCTGGCATTTAATAAATCTGTATTGAATTGGGGTTGTTATTAGAAAAGAATAAGCAGATTTCCACAGACAGTAGTCCACAGTGGACCACATCTTTATAATTGCACAATTTGTTGAAAGGTATAAAGGATATAAAATCCTAATGTGCTTATTTCTTACTAATTTTTTAAAAAGCATTTGATTCAGGAGAGCAAAATGCTGCCTTCAAGGCTCTCCTCCAACCAGGTGTCTCAAGGTATATGTAAAGATCCCACAGGTTTTTGATATATAAAAGATGTAACCAACAGAGAAAACGTTTTTTGGTGACTTTCTGGTTATTTATACCAGATGAAACATAAACCAGTTTAAAAAAGAGTATTTATACTCATAGGGAAGGTACAGCACAGAGTTCAAGTTGGAGAAGAATCCCTTGGATTTGTGAGGTCCTTCCAATTCCTTGTTTGTGGATGACATTGTGTCCATTGATTCAAGCCCTGCAGCATTGCAGAACCTCCAAAATCAAGTTTATAATCACTCGAGAGATTTGACATAACTATCCACGCAAGAAAAGTCAAACTGAAAAAAATAGTTATTATTTTAATCAAGATTTTTTAAAAAGCAAACAAAGCTAAAACCTCTAGCATTTATATCTTTAGGGTTTGCAAGTGCTTTGCACATCTTATCTCATTTGATCCTCACAGTAGTCTTGGGATGTAGGCATTATTGTTATTCCCTTTCTTCAGATCAGTGAACAGAGGCAGAGAGAAGGTAAGAGACTTGCCCTGGGGCTAGGGAGTTTTTGAAGCAGGCTTTGAACTCAGGTCTTCTTGATTCCAAGTTGTCTAAATTATGATGTGCTATCGGATGAACAATCTATTGAGTTTCTGTCTTATTTTGTATAAATGGACCAGATACTACAAATAAACTTTGGGAAATCGGCAAGTTTTTTCAGTGACCCTAAGCTTTTCTTTGGAACAATAACCCATCCCCCCTTCCCCCCCGGTGGTGATCTATGGATTCTTTTGATTGGCACTTTGTTTTCTGTGTTCAGAGGTTCTTGGCAGGCTGTTGTTAATATTATTTCTTTTATTATGGCATGTAGGGGTTTTTTTACCTTTGGTCTTCTGGGACACCTCTTAGAATCCTCAAGTTGTTTCCACACATTCTTTTTTTGAGAGCTATATATTTTGCTTGCATAGAGATCATGTCTTCTCTTTTGCTTCTCTTCTTCTGGATAGTCCTTCACTTCTACAGTCATATATCACCAACTGCCTTTTGGACATCTCCAGTTGAATGTCTTATATGAGGCCTATGGGCCCATAGGCCTCAAACGTATGTCTGAAACGGATCTCATTATCTTTCTCACCAAACCCTTCCCTTCTTCTAAACTTCATTTTTCCTATCAAGGATATCACCACTTTCACAGTGACCCAGGCTCACAATCTCTATATCATTTTCAGCTTTCCTCAGGTCTTTATCCAGATCCAATTAATTGCCAAACCTTATTTCTACATCTCTATTGTGTAACTTTCTCTCTATTCACACAGTGACCACCCTACGTCAAGCCGTCATTGCCTCATGCCTAGATTATTTCTGTTACCTTCTCTTTGACATCCCCACTCCAAATGATCCTTCACTCAGCTTCCAAAAATGATTTTCCTAAAGCATCTGTCCCTCTCTGTCTCTGTCTCTCTGTGTCTATGTGTCTCCCTTCCCTCTCCCCGCTTCCCTCTTTCACACACACACACACACACACACACACACACACACACACATTTACTAAGCTACAGTGGTTGCCTCCTGGATCAAATGTAAAACCCTCTTTTTGGCGTGTAAAGCCCTGTACAAGCTGGCCCCTTCCCAGCTCCCCAATCTTCTTATACTTGACTCCCCTCTGTCCATCTACAGTCTAGCTGCACCTGTCTACTTGCTGTTCCCCTCACATGACACACTATCTCTGAACCCTGTCCTTTCCCCATGCACAGTTTGTTACATGTAGGGATTCTTTGGGGCAATCAACGGAATTATATCATGAGTCCTTAACCTGGGGTTAACAGATCCTCTAAGGGATCCTTGGATAGGTATTCAAGGAGGCCACATTTTTTCCCTAACCTGCCTTCAGTACCTTGAATGCTGTCCTTTTTCATCTCTACCTCCTGCCTTCATCTACCCTTCTGCAGGAGGCCTCTCCTGTTCTCCCCCACTGCTAATGCCATCTCTCTGGGACTGAACTTTTTCTACATTGGATATGTCCTTGATGTCCATAGAGATTTACATGTTGTCTTCTCTAGTAGAATTTGCTTTTCTGTGAATCCCTAGCACTTAGCACAGTGCCTGGCCCATAGGGAGCACTTACCAAGGGCTTGTTGACTAACTGACTATTGATGATATTGGGTGGCTACAGCACTGTTTGATGGACACATTGATGGGATAGGTGCAGCACCCTTGCGTTTCTGGAGTGAGGAGGCTTCAATATATTCAGTGATAGCTTCTGGAGGAGATTGCAGAATTGTAGCATTTAGCATTGGAAGGGGCCTCAGCTTTCATTTGATCCAGGAGGTCTTCACCTTTTTTCTGTCATAGACCGCTTTGGCCACCTAGGATACCCTCTTCAGGAGCTTCTTTAAATGCATTAGATCAACTACATAGGAAGAAAAGAAATCAGTTTGATTGAAGTATAGTTTTCACAATATTTTTCTCATCCAAGTTCATGGATCCCCTGAAATATATCCATGTATCCCTTAGGACAGGGCTTCTTAAACTTTTTCCATTCACAACCCCTTTTCACCCAAGAAATTTTGATGTGACTCTGGGCATATAGGTGTATAAAATAGGTACACGTAATCTTTTACTGTTGCCAAATTTTTCATGAACCCCATATTAGGTTATGCAACCCCCAGTTTAAGAAGCTTTGCCTTAGGGGAGTATTTCAACCCCAGGTTAAGGACCCCTCATCTAATACAGATGATTGCCCGAAAGTCTCCATACTGTAGCATACTGGAGTCATTCAGCCTCTGCTTGAAAACCTTCAGTGAGGAGACATTCACTAGCCACTGAAGGCAACTCAGACCTCTTTTGTGTTAACCTCCGGACCAGAACTTTGTAGTCAGGAGCAGCCCCTCTCAGCTGGTACCTAAGTAGCGGTAGTGGCGGCTTTGGTTTCGTTGTGGTGCCTCTCCTGGAGGCAGCAGTTTCCTTGGGGGAGGAGGCCTCCAAACCCTGGCCAACATGGAGTGTCCCACTCTCAGTGGTCAAAGCGGCCACTTGATTCTTCATTTTATACTTTTTTTTTTTTTTTTTTTTAGTGAGGCAATTGGGGTTAAGTGACTTGCCCAGGGTCACACAGCTAGTAAGTGTTAAGTGTCTGAGGCTGGATTTGAACTCAGGTCCTCCTGACTCCAGGGCTGGTGCTCTATCCACTGCGCCACCTAGCTGCCCCCCATTTTATACTTTTTAATAGTATGCTATTGTACTTCATTTTATACTGTTTTAAGGTTTGTTTTGCTATTGATTCACCTGTGCTAGTTTTGTCTCTCCCACCAAATTTGTTGAGGTCAGGGACTGTGTCTTCTCTTTCTGTTGTCTCCCCTGCAGTGGCGAGCACCGTCATGAGCACCGTAGCTGCTTGTGGCATTTTGCTAATTGATGAAATATCTCACAGTTGTGTGCCCCAGTAACTCATTCAGCAGATCCTGTTTTTAATCCCCTCTACACATTACAGAGTTCTTAGGGCAGGGGATTCAGTGACACACCACTTTGGTTATCTTCTCCTCCCTGTGCTCTGTTTGTGGTTTTTCATTCACATGGAGTTCAAGTATTTGTGTGGATTCGTGCTTTAACCCTTTGGCCCGATAATTGCCAGGTAATCCCTTTCAGTTAGCAGAGAAGGGAAGGAGAGAGAAGCAGTATTTTCATAGGATTGTTATTTCTTTCTCCATTGTCAAACACCAGATCAAAAGCCGGAGGCTGTTGTCAACCACTCCAGCTCTGAAGCAAAGAGCCCCGTCATGGAGCAGATACCGCCACCCTCTCAGAACATCTTCTCGGCTTCTTCTGCCAGAAGAGTGAGTACCTTGGGAAAGCTGTCAGAGCAGCTCCAGCTCTGGGTGATCCCCTAGAAGACCACAGGGGAAACTTTGGAATGAAGCTTCGTAAATAATAAGATCACAGCGCCTGAGAGATGGTGCATTCAGAGTGCTTGAGGGCTTATCGACATGCTCTTGATGTCGAGTCTGTAAAACTCTTGGCTGGGTAGTGGTATTAGTGCACAGAGCCAAAAGGGCCTTTGTTGTTGGAAGCTGCTTGTTGTCTGTCACCTGAAAAATGTTATCTTATGATAAAGTTAGTGTTTCCTACCCGTAGTTTTATATGGCAGCATCTTGGGGAGCACAGACCTTCAGTGTTTACTGTTTTGATGGCTACTCTGTGCTCTTTGCCTCTGCTCGGAAGGTTTTCTGCTGAGATTCCCATCTTTGCCCTTTATGGGAAGTTAAAAAAGAAGATAAGTGCCCACCGAAAGGCAAAGCACCAATGGGTTCCTACACCTTTCGTCTCCTAGGAACCTTGGGGATTAACCATGGCACTCACAGCACTCCCTGGCAGCCATACTCAATCTGAGCGATAGGCAAGGGGGCATGGCAGGGAGGGAGCCCAGGGCATTCTGTAGAAGGCTTTAGACTCCATAGAGGCTCTAGACTGATGGAGGCACATCCAAGTCCTCTGAGGGGTTTTTAGCAACTAGAATTTGCAGGGCTTTTTGTCAAGATGACACAGTTTTGTCAAGTATAATGCCCTGATACTTCATAGGTCCTTGGCTACACGGGATCGGATGATAGATTTGGAGTTGGAAGGGATCTTAGAGGCCATCCAGTCCAGCCCCTTCGTTTCACAGTCTCAATTGATTATTTTCTTCAGTTGCTAAATCGCCCCCCCCCCCAAATGTCACCTAGTTGCCAAACTTGTGGTGGTTTGAGTATGTGGTGGGATGAACTGGTCTAGGCTGGTAGTAGGTGACATAGCCTTCACAAGAACTTAGAGCCACCTCCACACTCCTTTGAAGACTTTAGAAGCAGGGGTGCTCAATTTTAAATCAGCTCATCTCACTTCCTTTCTTGCTAGGGACTCATTTTTGTTTTCCATCCTCTGGATTAAGGCAATGTCTGTTATCCCCATTTTAGAGATGGGAATAATGAGGCCCACACATGTAACTAGGACTCAGTCTAGTAATCCTTGCACAAGACAACAGGGCTCTATTGAGCTCACGTGTTAAGAGTGGAACTAAATTAGGAAAAGGCTAGTTGTCTGAAAAAGGAATCTGCTGAGACCGTATGGCCATTGCTCCTCCTTATTCCTTCCTTTCCTTTCCTAGTTCTCCTCTAGTCTCTTCAATAAGGCAGAAGAGCCCAAGGATGAATCCCCTGCCTCGTGGAGACTTGGGCTCCGGAAGACCGGCAGCCACAACATGCTCAGTGAGGTGGCCAGTCCTCGTGAGGCTTTAAGGGATCGAGGCTCCTCCATCTACCGTTCCTCATCAAGCCCCAGGATTTCTGCACTGCTAGACAACAAAGAAAAGGTGCTGTTTGGAGGGGGTCGGGAGAGTCCTTCTATGGCGGCTCAGCCATGGGGGTAGAGAGAAAACCCTTGCCGCCCCAGAAAACCATAGAGAGCAGCTTGACATTTGGTTTCAATCTTGATTCACAATGGAAAAGTAATTGTTGACAAGAGCTGCAATAATTCTCGCTCTACAGATCACGTAGTTTCTCCTCTTGACTCTACTTATATCTAGCCTTATCATACAACAGCGACAGTGTGAGGTGTATCCAGGCTCGAGAATGGCCCAAAAAGTCTTATGGAAAAATCCCACTTGTTGTTTGTTTAGGACTTGGGGGTAAATCAGCTAAGTGACATTGGGCGTAATCCCTTAGTTTGGGCTTCCAAGCCAAAAGATCTCAACAGAGGTAGAATTTGGAGGAAAAAATGCTCTTGAAACTTCTGCCAATAAAAGAAGAAAAAGAATCTGTTTTGTGGTGGCTGGGCAGTCCTCACCAACAGCTCCTCACCCAAGATGAGTAAATATGGCTCCTTTCAAATTGCCCCATCCCTGGTCTTAAGCTGGCTCACCTGATGTTCTCACTTGTCCTCTCTGAGGTCAGTTAGCTTGTGTGGTTTTTAAGCTACTGAGAACCCTGAGACAGAAGGTGCATGCTGGCTTGGCTGCCTTGGCAGTGACGTTTGTCATACTTTTCCCCAAAGAAGTATTTCCAGGATAACTCCGAGGACAACCCACCGTACTCATCCTTTAGATTTGCGGTCTGATATTCAAAAACAAATAAGATGATGTACTGGTCCATATAGCATTTGGAACTCTTTGGGTTTTGGCTTTTGAACAGGCCTCTTCACCCCTCCCCTCTCTGCCATAACTGAGCAATTTGGGCTGCTTCTATCCATGTTCTAATTATCCCACCTTGCAGTGGCTTGTTCCACTTATACGTCTTTCTTTTTGAAAGGACCTCGGATTCCTGAGCTGCTGAAAACTTGCCCTTTTGCATGCAGCCCTGGAAGTGGAATTGGTGTCTGAACTAAGCTGGACAATTGGCCCGTGTTTGGAGGTGGTGCACTTGGTCCCAGGGTTTATGTCCCATGTCAGTACTACACCCAGCCAACACTTTCCTTGTTTTGGTTTTGCAGGAGAGGGAAAACAAAAGCTATTTTTCCTCACTAGCACCCCGGAGGCTCAATAGCGCAAGTGACATTGAGGAAAAGGAAAACAGGTACGGCTCTGTCAAGCTAGCGGGCTGCTTTGGTCTGATGCTGGTGTGCAGAAAGGTCTTCCTGGATTCTTGTTTCTCTGCCCTAAGCAGGCAGATATCCTTGGTCCATTTTGAATGTCTTCCTGTCAGCATCCCACTACATAGTATCTGCATTACATGTCTTCCTGGTCCCTCCTCCTGATGTTTCTCACTTTAATACATTGTGGTGAAATTTTCCTTTTAGTTTTTATATCTGTCTTACCATGCCCTGCAGCCAGTCCACTTTCTTCCTGAGAGGATCTTTTCTCTTCTTTTCTGTTATGATAACTCCCATTTTGTATCTAAGTGAGACAGTGGATACAGTACTGAACCCAGAATAGGGAAAATCCAAGTTTGCTTCCCGCCCCAGACACTTACTTGCTGTGTAACCCTTGGAAAGTCACTTAACCTCTGTTATCTTCAGCTTCCTCAACTGTAAAATGGGTCTAATGACAGTACCCACCTCCCAGAGCTGTGGTGAGAATAAAATGATATTTGTGAAGTGCTTAGCACAACGCCTCCTGCATAGCAGGGACCTAATGAACCCTGCCCTGCCCTTCCTTCCTTTTCCTCGCCTTCCCTTCTCTTCTTCCCTTCCTGCTGTTCTTCCTAAAACTTGTATTCCAAGTCCAGAGGTCTTGTGACTTATGCTGTAAATTTGTTTTGCTTTTAGAAGATACTTAATGAAAGCTTGTGAATTGAACTGACAGTTATTGACTCTTATTTATTTTGAATGTCCTCAGTACTTTTATACCATGATGGTGAAATGTCAGGGCAGAGCTCAAAAAAAGGAATCTTAGCACATGGGTCAAAAGTGTTCCTTGCTACCACATGTGAAGAGCTGCACAATTATCAGTCATTAGCACCTGGCTGCTGTGGAGCTGCAAATCAGGTCTGGGACCCCACCAGAGTGATTGCTGATGCATCGAGCCAGGGAAGTGATCCCCTGAGGGGGTGGAAAGCTCCCTGGGCTTGGAATCAGAAGGCCGGGTTTGAACATGGCTCTGCTGCTTATTAGTTGTGCAGCCGTGGGCAGGTCACTTCTCAGGGCTTACTTTTCCTCATCTGAAGATGAAGATCTCAGCCTCGTGATTGCTGAGGTTCTTTCCAAATCTGCCATTCTGTGATCCTGGTAATGCTGTTGCTGTGAGACAGGGTGTCTGATGTTTATGGGAGTGTTTCATTTGGTAGCACTCTTGGCATCTTTTGGCAGCTTGTTCCACTTACTATGTTGCTGCATGGGGCAACCACAGAGTTTTGTTGGTTGTCTTCAGTTTTCGTCCTGCCAGTGCGAAGCTTCACAGGGAGGATGCAGGGATGTGCGATGCTATATAGAATGGATTCCCAAGGAGCTTACAAGCGTTACAAGACCAACACATAGAACACAGTTAACTGTTGGAAGAAAGCACGGGATTCATGTATAACCCATATCAAATTGCTTGCCTTCTCACTGAGGGGAACGGGGGGAAGGAGAGAATTTGGAACTCAAAAGTTTAAAAAACAAATGTTAAAAAAATGTTTGTACGTGTAATTGAAGAAAGAAAGGAAAATATTTTTTAAAAAAGAAAAAAAGAAAGTACCACAGTGATTGGCACAGACAAGCGAGTTCCTTGACCAGGAGTTGCACTGTGTGTTGAAGAGGTTGGGGAAAGGAGACATACTGTAACGATTGGAATGACGCCACCTGCTGGAGACTTACTGTAGAAGAGTTCTGCCCATGAAGGGAAGGTCTTTGAGGGCAAGACCAGGAGTCTCTTCTTTGGCGGGAGGAAGTGACGCGAACTAGTGGGAGGAGGAAGGAAGAGACTGGCGCTGACTCTGGGGCTCTTTCCTGGGGACGCTGGCGGAGAAGGGAGCTAGAAATGTGCTCTCCCTTTAATAGATAGGAATCTAGGCCTTTCTCTCTCTTTACCAAATTCTTATTCTCCTTAATAAATGCTTAAAAGTCTAACTCTTGCTAAAGCTTATAATTTATTGGCGACCACTCATTAGATATTTTAGACAGTTTAGCTAGAATTTTAGCCCTTAACAATACCTTGAAACTACAGACACTTCAGGCAGGGGGAATGTCAGAAACCTTCAACAAATATGGCCCATAAGGGCTGAGAGGTTTGGCCGACCTGGCCAGAGTGGAGTTAGTGAGTGTTGTGAGGTAAGATAGGACATGTTTTCTCTTGACCCAGTATTTTCCTCCTGTATTTTCTGCCTACTGGTTCTAGTTTTCTCCTACTCTGAAGCATGCAGAAAGGACAAATAGGAGCAGTGGAAGTTCCTGGGAGTTCCTAATTTAGGTTATGTGAGAAGGAGCTTCCTAGTAAAGTGTAGAGGTGAAAAGGGAGTTTGTCATAGGTCCGGAGACAGCTTGTGTGCAGGCACAGGGATGAGTTTGGAGAACAACAAGGAGACCAGTTTGGCTGGGAAGGACCTGAAGTTAATTTAGAGAGGTGAGTGGCACCTGAGTTTTGGTGTGTTTTCAGTGCTAGGTTTTAAAGTTCACATTTCATCCTGGAGGCAAAACAGTCATCGAAGCTTTTGGAGCAGGGCCGTAACACGACCAGGCCTGTGCCTTTGAAACGCTATTTTGGCAGCTCTCTGGAGGGTGAATTGGACAGGAGCATCCTGCAAGGAGGGATAGTAATAAAGAAGCTGGTTCGGTAGTCCTGATGATAGGTGACAAGAACCTGCAGTTGAGCGCTGGTTCTGCAGTTGGAGAGAAGGGGATGAACCAGAGAGGTGAGGTGGAGGTGACATTGACAAGACTTGGCAATTGATGAAATGTGGGGTCTGAGGGAGAGTGAAGGGTCAAGAGTGACACAGGTGGTGAAACCTAGGTACTCGGAATGATTGTGATGTCCTCAACAGAACTGGCAAAGTTTGGAGCAGGGCGGTGCTTTAGGAGGCAGGACAAGTACTTCAGTTTGGGAGATTTTTTAGTTTGACAGGTTTACAGGACATCTAAACAGATGTGTTAATTATGCAGTTAGAAATGTGAAGGAGAGAGGTCAGGGCTGGATCTGTGGATCTGAGAGGCGTCTTTATACCAGTGATAACTGAACACACGAGAGCTGATCAGATCACATAGAGCACTCTTGAGGTTGTTGGTAACTTTGCAGAGACACCAAAGGTTAGAACTGAAAGTCTGATTATGTTGGGTTGACAGTGAGTGATTGTTGGAAAAGTGAAAATAAATGGTATAGATGACACTTTCTAGGAGTTTGGTTGTGGAAGGGAGAAGCTATGTAGCACATAATACCTTCAGAAGATGGCAGAGTCAAGTGAAGGTTTGAAAATGATATTTTCTTATTAGAGGAGGTGGGAGCACAGGAGAAAGCCTATAGAAATGGTGAGATTAAAAATGAGAGTGGTAATGATTGAAGGGCCAGGTTTTTAGAAGAGAATAGGATGGATGGGATCAAAGACACGAATAGAAGGGATTGGCATTGGCAAAGTGAAGGACCATCTCTTCAGCAGAGCCTGTAGCAAAGGAGGAGACAGTGGGGGACGATTAGGAAGCATTTTGGGGAGAGGACAGAACTCGGGGAGTTTCCTTCTGTTTATCTTAGTAAAGTATGAGGGAATATATAGGGAATTAGAAGAGGGGAGAAAAAGTTCTTTCTCCTAATTTTCCTCACATCTGCATGACCTGATCCCATGTTTCTAAAATTCAGAAATTCAGATTAGCACTATTAGTTCAGCTTTATTATGGATGCAATAGACTTCTGTGAGTTGCTCTAGGAATCTAACCACTATTTATAATACTTTATCTTGGAATCCTAACCACTATTAATCATGATTTTTCTCCTTGTGGGGAAAAATGCATTATTTTCTAACTCATCAGTCTAAACAGCCAATGAATTTCTGGAATGCAACCATCTTGTAAATATGAATTGCCCATAAAATCAAATTAAGATAGCTTGGTACAGATTATATACATAAGCTTTGGAAGAATTTGGAGTAAGCTTCATAGAGCCATATCAATTAGCCAGTGACCAAGCATTTATAGGGCATTGGCCCTGGAGTCAAGAGGACCCGAGTTCAAATCTGGCCTCAGACACTTGACACTACTATCTGTGTGACCCTGGGCAAGTCACTTAACCCCAATTCCTTCAAACAACTGGGCCATCTCCAGTTGTCCTGAGGCATATCTTGCCACTGGACCCAGATGGTCCTGAAGAAGAGAGTGAGGTTGGTGACCTTTCACAGCCCTCCCTCATTTAAATCCAGTTCAGTACAAGTCATGATATCACTCGATGTCACCGTCCTCTTTGAGAATGATGGATCAACAACAACAACAACCACCATGTAACAGGCACTGGGGATGAGGGACAAAAAGAAACTGTCCTTAGCCTCAAGGAGCTTACGTTCTATTGTGGGGAACTGATACACACACACAAGTATGTACAAAGTAAAAAAATGAGGTTATTTCAGAGTTGGTGAAGGGATAGCCTGTGAGCTGAGTAGTCCTAAAGATGAGCTCTGGAGCTGGAAGGGACTAATGATTATCCACCACAATCCTTTCATTTCATACATGAGGAAACTAAGGCCAGAGAGGTGGCACAACCTCCCCAAAGTCACCTAGCTGTTAAAGAGCAGAGCCAGGGCTAGACCAGGCCAGGGAGTCGCATTGACTTGGGCCTTGATTTTCTCTTTGATCAGTATGTTCAGATGGTTAAACAAGTAAAAGTGGCTGCTCCCCTGTAGGCTTTGAATTGCTACAGAGTAATGAGTATTCTTGAATTTCAGACTCTTCTTTCTGAGAGTTTCCACTGAGATTTTTATCTTTTGTTTGTCTCACAGCATCTCTGAGTTGAGGAGGCGAGAGGATTTAACTGGGGGCTTTAGGAATGGATCTATTACTCACTGTTAACATATTGACCTGGAATTTCAAGGTTTTTGTAGTCTAATCACAACTCTATAAATGGATCAGTTGGTCCAAAAATGAACAAAATTCACAATTATCATGACTTATTTGATTATATTGAACCCGAAGTACTGTATTTCAGAGGAAAATCGGAGTTGGTAGAATTTTTTATCAAGGTTACATGGTTTTCAAAGACCTAACTAAAGAAATGGTTCATCAGAAGCTCTCTAGGGTCTGAGGCTTGCAGTACATGCCCTTGTTCCCCTACTTAGGTGTCCACACCACTGGGCCTGGAGAGAGTTAATACTAATGATAACAGTAACAACAGCATTTATAGAGGCACCATGCTGAGGACTTCACTGATGTGATCTCATCTGATCTCACAACAGCTCTGGGAGGCAGGTGCTATTAGGACCCTATTTTACAGGTGAGGAAACTCAGAGGCTGAGTAACTTGCCCAGGGTCATGTGGCTGGTACCACTTAGGCATCGGATAGAGTACTGGGTCTGGGCAAATCGTTTAGCCTCAGTGTCCTCATCTGTAGCACCTAACTCCCAGGGCTTTTGTGAGAACCAGACATGATCATATTTGTAAAGCACTTCTACCTGAGCCCAAAGTACAGTACTTAAAGTACCATACAAATGCAGCTGTGGTCATTGTTGTTACCACCATTATTATTATTCCTGGAGAAGGGATAGGAAGCCAGAAGCTGCTGAGTCCAGATGCCAGGGATATGTTCCCTTTGACCCCAGGGCTTCTCTGCAGCTGACAGTGCCTCCCCAGGGATGGCCTCCCCCCAGAGGAAACCTCTTCCTCCCTCCCTCCCTCCCTCCCTTTCCCTCTGGGTTCTCTGTGCCTGGCACCATGCTGGGCACTGAGTATAACAAAAGAAAGCTGATGCAGTCCCTGCCATCAGGGAGCTCCCTTTCTAATGAGAGAGACAGCAGGCAGGCCACTCTGCTCAGACCAGATGCATGCAGGGTAAATGCAGGGCCACCTCAGAGGGAAGGCACTGGCGCTGTGGGCCCTGAGCAGAGGCTGCTGGCAGAAGGTGGGAATGAACCAGAAGCCTGGGGAGCTCTGCTCTCAGTACTTGGTGGTGGATAATCAGCCTGAAAGACCCATGAAAGCACTGCAAGATTGGGTGATTTCCTGTCCATCGCCAGGGGAAGGACACTTGAAATGGGGAAGGGAATAAAGGAAGGGGACAGACATTTAGTAAGTGCATACTCTGTGTCAGGGACTGTGCTAAGCACTTTATACATATTATTTGATCTTCAAAACAAGTCTGGGAGGTAGGTGTTATTATCCCTGTTTTACAGTTGAGGAAACTGAGGCAGGCAGAGGTTAAGTGACTAGTCTAGGGTCACATAGCTAGCTAAATGTCTGACACTGGATTTGAATTCAGGTCTTCCTGATTCCAGGCCCATTGCTCCATCTGCTTTACCACCTACCCAACTCATTGCTGTTTTCCTGCCTTTAGTCATTGTTCCAGGACTTCTCATTCTTGCTGCTCCCTCCCAGTTTGTATTGTGTAATAATCAGAAGGTCGTGGCAGCACGGGGGCAGGGAGCCGAGGGACTGACCACTTTCCCAAACCCAAAATGTTTTTTTGTTGTTGTTTTTTCCTCTTTTGCCTCTACAGAGAATCAGCTGTTAATCTGGTGCGGAGTGGCTCCTACACTCGGCAGCTTTGGAGGGATGAAGCAAAGGGAAACGAAACTTCTCAGACTGGTGCTCCTTCCACCTATGTATCAACCTACTTGAAAAGGTATAGATCTTGAGGAAGAATTCCCAGTGATTGACCACAGCCATGGTGTCTGCCTCAAATAGAAACAGGGCCTCTGAACCCTACGTCAGGCTCTCTGCTGGTTGCACATTGACTTAGTGTTGGAATGTAGTATTTATCTATGTTGTATTTTTATTTATTTTGTTACTGTTTTCCAATTACATTTTAATCCAGGCCAGGCTGCACTTGGGAGTGTTGTAGGTTGCATGCAGCCTGTGGGCCACACATTTGACACCTCTGCACTGCAGAAACAAGAGTGACAGCTGCACGCATCACTAACATGCAGGATTTTTTTGGCTTTCTTGGGATATTTTGGCTGATCGAAATTAAAAGCAATTAGCATTAACTGAATTAAATTAAGTCTAAGCCACAGATGTTAATTTTTCTTTTTTACCTTCTTTCCCATGCCTTCTCCCTCATTTCCTCACCTCCAACCTGTCATTCCCATAGAATCCTAAAACAGAGCTTTCTGCCTGTTGTAAAAACTGACCCTAAATCGGAATCATCCATATTTCTAAAGCTTCTGGAGAAAGGAGAGGCTTCATTTGAGAGAGAGAGAGAGAGAGAGAGAGAGAGAGAGAGAGAGAGAGTGTGTGTGTGTGTGTGTGTGTGTGTGTGTGTGTGTGTGTGTGTGGTTGCTTCGACACTTGAGTTTTCTAAATGATTTCTTTTGTTCTGTAGCTTCAGACCCTTCAAGATTGTGGCGCCCTCAAGTTTAGGAAGTGCTTGTGTTTTCCTTTTTCTTCTTTCTCTTACCTCCCTTTTCTGTAGTTACTTTGTTTGCTACTGGTCAGTCAGTCAAGCAGAATTGCTTGACTAGTCCTCTGTTTGGGGCCTGAGAACTGTTGATTTGAAAGATTCCCTCTCTCTGGTTTGCCCACTTCTTGTTCTTTTTCTAGCCTCTTAGAGACTTCCTCCTCCTTTATTTTGTACTAGACCCATCACAGTCTGATGCATTAGTTCACTGATTGGCTGTCTCAGGCTTGGAAAGAGAGACTGTGTAGGCAACTCACCAAGGCAGGATCAGACCGTATTTTTGTTTGACAGGAAGTATCTCCATGCTATCCCCCACTTATCACTGCTGTTCAATAGGAAGGGAGAGGCCCCACCAGCTGATAAATGTTTGAACATGGCATTAGAATTATAAGCTTATGAAATAAACAACTTCTGTAGCCTTTTAGCAGTTTTTAGTTATGCAGATACATGCTATGAAAGGAGACATGGCTAAATACAAGAAATTATTTCATTCTGGTTCAAAGTTATCTTTGATTTTCAGTTGTGTGCACTCAGCCAGCCAGGTGCAGCAGGATGGGGGAGAATGAGAAAGTGAGACGAATTGTAAAGGTCAGGGTCTTGGTGCACCTTGTTTGCCACACTCTCATTGAAAACAGCACTAGTGATGTTCTTTGTCTAGGTGAATGGGTCTGACATTATTGCAGGATGTAATGTTGATTTTATGAACCTAGCTTTTTCTAAACAGGTTAAGTGGATACCTTTTGGTGTGACAGATGCAGTCAATTTCTTTGGCACAGCTTTTGTGAGCAGCAGGGAGAAAGGCTTTGTCAGATCAGGATGGAAAGCACACTTGATGAACATTTTGAAAGAAAATATGTTCAAGATGCATCAGAAATTGATTTTTTATAGCTTTCCTAGTTCTAAGAACTCAAAGGACTTTCTTTGTGATTTTAGGAAAATAGTATTCTCCTCAATTTTATAGATGAGGTCCAAAGAAATTATGACTTGTTCTAGGTCATAGAGCAGTGAAGCTAGAATTATAGTACTAATCTCCTGACTCTCAAACCTATGCTATTTTCCTTTATATGATATAATTTTCAATCAGGAGGATATATATGCAGTCATGATTTAAAAGGAGAAGTTGGGTCACAATTCAAGTCATCCTGGGTCTAATGAGGAGACCTTGGAAAAAACCTGTAGTTTATCCCCCCCACCCTTCTGTCAGGGTTGTATTCATGTCACCCAGAAAAACACCTGTCTTCTCCTTTCTTGAAAGGCGGATTTCTTTTCTTTCTTAATATAGTCCAATGCCTGTACAGCTGTTTAGAAGTTCTAAAAATCTAACCCAAACTCTTCTTGCTGCCATTTGAACTGACTCCTATATTTAATGAAAACAAAGAAAAGCTAACTGTACCTTGTTCATTGCATCCTAGGCTAAGATGTGCTCAAGTCTCCTTGACAACACTTCTCGATAGCTAAATTACCCCCATTCCCTATGCCTTGAGCTTTCCTTCTTCTTTATCTGCCAGCCCTCTAATAGTTCTGGTTCTTAGTTTGTTCTCTGGAACCTTTCCAAATTCTCTTCTCTTGTGTGGGCTTTCTGCGATGCTAACTTGATTTACTTCATGCTCTTGGGAAAGCACTATTTCTTACTCTGGGGTCTAATAGGCTTGGCCTATTTTAATATGATCATTTCCTTTTCCTTTCTTAGTCTCTGCACAGGCTGTGCCTCCCACTTCCCCATGTTATCTATCTTCTCTCCCACTGCCCAGAGTATTCTCCTCTTCTGTCAATTCTGTTTTATATGAGCTCTTAGGAAAAGAATATTTCTTACCTTGGGGACTAATAGGATAGGTTGCTCTTTGAATACATTAATTTTCTTTTTTCTAACCTACACTGCCCTAACCGTGTCTCCCATTTTCCTACAGTCTTAACATTATTTGTCATCTTCTCATTGCTGCATGTATTTCTGTACTCTTCAGTAGTAACTGACCTACAACATCCCCTACCAGTGACCAAGTACTAGCCAAATTTGATCACTTCTTCATTGCCTTACCCTCTCTACTTTGGTTCATGTTTATGTAAAGCACACAACCTGAGTGGGGAGCTGGGGCTGGGAATTTGTTGTGTGCACTGCATGTCCTAAAGGCAAATGACAAAGTGACCCTTATGCTGTTTTACAGTGCTTCATTTGGTAGAAGTAGTGACCCCACCAGTCCCTACATTTCAGCCAATCGCAATTCATCTCCTGCTACCTCACCCACTACCATTGGTTCATCTACCTCTCGAGGCAGCCAGTGGCAACCTGCCTCTTCCTGCCCTACACCAATCAGTGCAAATACTACTGCATCCGTTCACCATGGCAGGTAAGGTTTACTGGAGCCACTTGCATTAGGCTCAACAAGTTTTTGCTGTTGATACCCAGATGAAAATTATACTTAGGCCTCAAACCTGATGGAAATTACCTACAAAGCTAGATTCATTCTTAAGGTGCATTGCAACATACATAATATTCAGGATACATATTTAATTAACATCATTGGCTTCTGCACTGGATTCTCTTCTTAGTTGTGATTGGAAATCAAGGGTATTTGTTAAATCAAATGTTAAAATGATTTCCATACCCCATTTTCAAGGTATGAATTTTCCTGCGGATACATAAAAATTGGAATACCTTTTCTTCAGCTTTTACGGAAGATGGACTGTGAACCCAGTCAGGTTGAAAAGTGGCACCTTATTCTAAAAGGCAGCATTTAGCAGAAAGCCTTTTGCTTTCTAAATAGAGACAGTGACTTGCTAGATAATGTGGGAAGGGGGATGTCGTCATTCATTTGAAGTTCAATCCTAGGTATTCTCTTCTTGGCTTGTAGGTAAGCCTAAAGGCAGCATGGTAAGGATAGCTGTGTGAAAGTCCAGCAGAGACTTTTTTTTTTAAAGTACATTTTTATTGATACTTTTGATTTTTATGTCACCTACATTTCCCAGTGTACTTTTCCCATCTTCCGCTTCTTGGGATTCATCCCTTATTATAGAATAAAAAGACAGGGGGAAAAAGCAGCTGAGGAAAAGTAACTAACCTTTTGACACACTCTAAGATCTTTAGTGTTCCACACTCTTAAACTCCTTCCTCTGCAAAGAAGGGAAAGAGGTATAGCAGTTACTTTTAAGTAGAATGATGATATTTATGACTTTTGTTATGGGAATGATCTTACTTTTTAGTGCAGTTACCTTTTATGGGCCTAGGTTTTACAAATAACTGAAAGAAAATAGGAAATGATAATGGTAGTAACTCTAGCATTGGGCAACACAGAAGATAGTTCTTAGATGTTAGGTTGTAAGAGAACTCAACAGCCCACATATTTTGTAGTTGAAGAAATGGAGACTCACAAATAGATATTAGTAGAACCAGAAGATGAAGCAGTGTGCTGCAGTGGAAAGAGCATTGAATTAGTGACTAGCCCTGGAGTCAGAAGGACCTGAATTCAAATCTGGCCTCAGATACTTACTAACTGTGTGACCTGGGCAAATTTCTTAACTCTGATTGCTAACCTCCTTCCTGCCCTGGCCCCCCCCCCCCCCCCCCGCAAAAAAAAAAAAAAGAGCATTGAATTTAGAATTTATAGGTCTGGGTTCAAATCTTATCTATGTTCTTTACTGTGTAAGGTTCTTGGGCAAATTACATCACCTCTCGGGGCCTCAGTTTCTTCATCTGTAAAATGAAAGGGTTGGATTCCATGACCTCTAAGGTCCCTATGTTTTTTTTGACTAGGACCTAGGTCTGGCAGCTCCCAGTTCAGCACTTTGCACTTTTTTGTTAGGCTATACTTAACACCTGTCACATCACCAGGAGATTTCTTTCCCTGATGTGGGTGATCGTCGTGTAAGATAAGGCTTCCACTGTTAGTAATAGCAATATTATCATTAATGATTATGAATATCAGGAGTGAGTATCTGCATATCTCCATTATTCTTGAGGGGCATCATGGTGGAGTAGACAGAAGCCTGAACTTCAAGTCAAGAAGATCGAGGGTGGAATGACTGTGGGCAAGGCCCTTCACTCCTGGGCCTCACCTTTCTCATTTGATAGAGTTTGACTCAGGGACCTTGAAGGTCCTTAACAGCTCTAAAACCTAGAGTGGATCCTGTCATGCAGTATTGCTTGGAGAGAGGCAGAGGAGGTATTCTCATGCCCATCTGACAAATCAGAATGTTGAGCATCACAGGGATCACATGATTTGAGCAGGGTCAGATTTCTGGAGTCAGGCTAGAACCCAGATCATTGACTTCTGGCTCAAAGCCCGAGGCACTCAACATTGTACTACTTCCCACAAATACCTGCCTTGTACAAGAGCCATATACTTTTGGAAAAGATTAATAATTTTTAATCCTCAAAGGACCAAGCTGTGTCAATTGATAGAGCACATTGTTTTTTATCCATAAGGCAAAGAAAACAGACATACTAAGTTGAAAGACTTTGTTTCAAAGTAAAATTATAATTATTTTACATAAATTGATGTTGCTACTTTCTTCTAGTGTTAAAACTTCAGTATTACTTAAAGACTCTCTAGTATTTCCATAAGTATTACTTTGAGCAATTCTACCTCTTGTATTTTGTTTTATACATACAGAAATGCCAGGAGTACAACAAAGAAATGGTTTGAATTAAAGGGAAGAGAAGGAAACTAGCATTATATTAAGTGCCTACTGTGTTCCACACACTGTGCTCAGTGCTTTAGACATATTTTCTCATGTGACCCTCACCACAACCCTAGGAGGCAGGCGCTGTTATTTTCCCAATTTTACAGTTAAAGAAACTGAGGCACACGGCTTAAGTGACGTGCCAAGGGTCACATAGCTAGTGAGCATCAGAGGCGGGTTGAACTCCAGTCTTCCTGACTCCAGGTACAATGCTCTACCACCTAGCTGAGGCATCTAGTTACTTTAGAGGCATATATTGTTTACATTTAGTGCATATTTAATATAAACCTAAGCAACAGCTTTGGTTTGGGTCATTTTTAAAATCAGATTTGTAAATTGGTGATGATGATAATGCTCAGTCACAGAGAATGGTAGAATCTTTGAGTTAGAAGGGATTTCAAAGTTCATCATGAACAACCTAAATGTTAAGTAGGAATCCATCCTCCACTTAGAGACCTCCATTGATGGAGGGTCTTCTTCTTTATTAAGGAACCCATTCTACCATGGAACACTTCTCATCAGCAATAGCAATGAAATCACTGTGTAGAGATTCTCCTTACTCCAGTATGCAACATACTGTTTGAAAATGGCAGTGATGCCCATGAAGATGAAGGGCAAGAAGAACAACTGGGTCTGGTCAAATATATGCAGGAAAAAAACCATTAAAAATAATAAAAGAGGCAGCTAGGTGGCACAGTGGATAAAGCACTGGCCTTGGATTCAGGAGGACCTGAGTTCAAATCCAGCCTCAGACACTTGACACTTACTAGCTGTATGACCCTGGGAAAGTCACTTAACCCTCATTGCCCTGCAAAAAAATAAAATAAAATTTTAAAAAATGATAATAATAATAATAAAAACACATGGACCCAGGGTTCTAGTTCTTGTGGATTCACCTGATGCGTAGGTCTTACAATACTGACTTAAATCACTTCTCTTCTGACTGATCCATGCCCTTTGTGTGGCATGTCTCATGTTGCAGAGTTGCATCTAGTTTTCTGCCTTTCTTGATCCCAGCAGCTGCTAATGTTCTCTCCTAAAATGTGCCTTGTATTTATTTTGTGTAATATGCTCTCTCCCCCGACAAAGATGCTTGGGGACAGGAAATTTTCTATTCTTTGTCTTTGTAGCCCCACCACCTAGCCCAGTACTTGGTGTGTAGTAGTTGCATAATACATGCTTGTTGAATAATTGAGATGGATCTAGGGATATATTCAAATTTTTTATCTGAATTTTTTCTTTGAAGTTTACTCTGCCGACATGATATATTTGACAATGAACTTGTGATCGCTTATAAATTTTCCTTGGATTAAGCTTCTGGTGGAGATAGGGTATTTAGGAGTTTTCATGCTCCTGATTGCTTCTCTGATAAGTGATTTTCAATTTTGGATTTTTGTTACCCTAGCAACAAGCTGTGATGTCACAAATAATAGCTTCTTGGGAGGAGAGCCTGTGGTTAGAGCAAATCCCTTTAAGAAACAAAGATCCTGTTCTCATGCAAATGACTTTAATTATACATCTTGTAGTTACAAAATCTGTAGTTAAGGTTACACCTAGAATCCTACTAGAATTCCATTTTGAGCCAATAATTATTTGCCCTCTGATTCTCTTTTTTTATCCAAAATACATTATGCTAACCTGCATGTAGGCAGCAAGTAAGGTAATTGGTTCAAATACAAAGGAGCTAGGAGAGGGAGAATTAAATATGCTAAGGATTTACTAAACAATCAGAATATTTATATATGGATAATACAAGGAGCTCACCATCATATTTTGGCTCAAGAATCCCATGAAGACTCCCTTTCCCAGGTATTGATTGGGGAGGTGGGGGTGGGGGGAGACCGGAATTGTAAGTGACTTCAGTGTCCCTTTCATGTGTGGCCAGAACCAGCTTGTGTATGCATGTGTGAGGTCCAGATGGCGGCAAGGAATCCAGCAAAATACCATTGCCCATGTCAGTCAGCATCTTGGCTGTGCCCTAGCTAACGTCTTTTATCTCAGGCAAGGAATTTCATTAAATACAGCCCCTTGGGTGGCGGGTGGGGAGGTGGGTGTGCATGGGCACAGCGATAGTGTTCCCAAGCAGATGAGCTTTTTAACCTTAAAAAGCTCAGAATGAAAGAGGAGTTGGAAGGTTTTGCTGTTAAATCTAACTCAGTTCTATATTCTTTCAGGGGCCTATTGGGGGAGATGCCTAAGTGTTCTCTGTGTTGTATTTTCTTTGGTTTCAGAACTCCTTACAAGCTCCATGCAGATTCATCTGTGGAAAAAGCTGCAGACAGTGTGTCCTCTGGCACCCCACTGTGTGTGATCACCAATCGCCCCCCGCCTAGCACTGCCAATGGGGTTACAGCTGCCAATGTGCTCTCAACTACTGGGACAGACTCCTCCACAGAAGCCAGGGAGAGGAGGCGGTGGGTGACAATTTTTATTTCCATCTATTAAATCTTGCTTTGAGGCTGTTGGTAAAGAAGTAGGACAATGTATTTCTTCTCCACTCTTAGGATGATTTATATTGAATGATTCCATATTGTCCAGGGTTTATCTTTGGCCTCAGGAAGGTTTTTGTGGGGATAGGAGGGGCTGGGGGGTGGGGGAGGAGATCTCAATATAGAAGACAATGCTGTGATCTGTACATGCCAATATCTCATTGGTACTACGAGCCAAAGAAGTAGAAGGTGATCTTTGCCTGTTTTACTTAAGAGAGAGCAGAAGCACAAAGACATTGTGACTTTTCAAGGTCATACAGCAAACTTGGAGCAAATTTAAAGGAGTATATTAAAATAGAAGAGTTAGAGAATAAGAACAATAAAGCAAATGTTTGATTATTCCATCCCAAAAAGCTATGGCTAAAGCAAGACATGGTGGGATATGGAGCAGCATATTTTAGTAGAAAGAGCAGTAAGTCTAGAAGTCAGAAGATCCAGGTCTCAGCCTGAGTTCTATCACTTAGGAGGCACATAATCTTGGTTAGGTTTCTGAAACTCTCTGAGCATTATGTGCTTATCTGCAAAATAGAGATAGTAACACCTGTCCTGTCTACCTCACGAGATCATGACTTGAAGTGTTGTACTAATACATGTAGCTTTTGTGATGAGGTGGTTTGCTTCTCCACTGGAGGTGGAACAGGAGAAAATTATTCTAGCTGGCAGTAGGGAAGATTTAGGGTTGACACTAAGAACTTCTTGCATGTGAGGATTGAGGTCTCTTGAAATAAGTTATAGAGATGCAGTATGTAAGTCTACTTGGAGTCACAAAGACAGAAGTTCCTACTGATTATTTCTCTCATAGGATACAAAATGTGTGACTCTACCAACATTTAGATTTTAACTCTCTTCAGATGGTTTTTACTCTCATGGAATAACATCCCTGGAATAGATTTTAATCCTTTAGAAAGAGGGTTATTCAATATATTT
The DNA here is from genome assembly GCF_019393635.1 of Dromiciops gliroides. Classification (NCBI taxonomy): domain Eukaryota; kingdom Metazoa; phylum Chordata; class Mammalia; order Microbiotheria; family Microbiotheriidae; genus Dromiciops; species Dromiciops gliroides. Next base: position 100,516,298 of record NC_057864.1, read on the forward strand.
TCACTCTCTTCTATTTTCAATAGATCTCTGAAACTATAGGGGAGAAATAGAGAGGTTAACATGGGAGAGCAGACAAAAGGAGATGTGTCACTGAGATAGGAAATAGGTCATTTCTTCCTGCCAGTCATTTCTTGCATTGAGGACATATTAAATGAAGAAAACTAATTTTCTTCGTAAACACATTTCAGTAACCACAGTTTCTTCTTGTGTGTCGGTTTGTCACCGAGGATATATTAATAAACCAATGTTGGGCATGTAGTGTATGTTTAAATGGTAGCCTAGATGTGAACTTAGTTTCTGGGTGAGAACTTGTTAAATGCAATAATGATATTCCCATACAAGGAAAAACTCCCATATGGGATCTCTCCTTCCATTTAAAAAACTACTGTGCTGAGAGAATTAACGTTAAGGCTAGTCTTATCATTGTACTCATTCTGGAAAAGAGGGGGAGTCAAAGAATTCATTATACATGAAGTGCCTGGTTGCATCAATCAGTCAGCAAGTAGTAGTTACATGTTTATGGTGCCATGCCCAGAACTGGAGATAGAGAGCCAAAACCTCATAGTCTCTGCCTTCCAAAAATGGAAATTCTACTGGAGAAGGCAATATGTGCATCCGTGAGTGTCTACAGAATAAATTCTAGGGAATTTGGCAGGGGAGGAGGAGGGGAGAAATTAGAAGCTAACAAGGATCAGGAAGGGCCTCCTTCTCCTCCACAAACATTTATTAAGCACCTATTATGTGCAAATCCTGTATTAAGCACTGGGAATACATAGAAAGGAAAAAACCCAAAACATGATCCCTGACATTAAGGAGCTAGTGTTCTTGTGGGGGAGGTAACGTAAAAAAAAAAAATGATGTAAATACAAGAGATATACATTGTAAAAGGGAAGGAGATTTGAGAGGAGAGGCTCTAGCAGTTGAGGGAGATGCTGTAGGGACCAGAAAAGGTTTCTTCTGGAAGGTGAGATTTGAGTTTTGAAGAAAGCCAGGAGGCAGAGCTGTGTAGAGAATGGATTAAAAAAGGGGAGATATTAAAGCAGGAAGACCAGTCAGAAGGCTCTTGTAAGAGTCCAGGTGAGAGATGATAAGGACCGGAGCTAATGTGGTGGCTGTATAAGTAGAGTTGATGGGGAGAGATGTTGTGCAGATAGAAACATGGTTTGGCATCTGGCATGAGTCAGAGAGATGAATCTGGGTGACTAGAAGGATGATGGTGTCCTTACCTAACTCTCCTAAGAAATAGGAAAGTTTGGAATAAGAATCAGTTCACTTTTGGACATGGCAAGTTTAAGATGGGATGTGGGATATCCAGTTTAAAATTTCCAATAGGGAGCTTAGGAAACGCAGTAGGGTTACATTGGTGTGATCATTAGTCTCACAGAAGCTGACAAAGTCACCAAATGAGAGAATATAGAGAAAGAAAGGAAGTGGTCCAGGACAGAGCCTTGGGATCACAATCAGAATGATATAGATGATGATCCAAAAAAGGAGAATGAGAAAGAATGGTCAGAGAGGTAGTCTGACAGGTAGTAAGAGAACCACGAAAAAATAGTGCCATGAAGTTAGGAGAAAGGATCCAGGAAAAGAGTATTTAATAGTGTCAGGTGCTCCAACAGTCAAGAAGGTTGAATATGGAGAAAGGACAATCACATTTGGCAGTTAAATCATGATTGATGACTTTGGGGAGAACAGATGATAGCTTTCTGAAGACCTTCAGTCGAATAATGAGGTTGGAAACTAGTTTTCAGAGGGTTGAGAAATGATTGATTAGAGGAAGGAAGGAAGACACTGCTTTTTCTAAGGTTTTGGCTATAAAAGGGAGGAAATACAGTCTGTCTTGGGTGTGGGTGCTAGAATTGATTAAGACCTATACATGGTTGTAGGCCAGCAGGAAAAAGTCAGGTGGATAGAGGTTAAAGATCAGAGAGTGGGGGCATATGGAGGCAGTCTGTTGGAGAGAATAGCAAATGATATCTGAGGTATTGAAATATAGAGAAGGGGAGAAGAAGGAGTGGCTCTGTTTCCTCATTAAAGTGTGAGCTGAGTACCTCAGCTGAGCAGGCAGTGAGGGAGTCCTGTGGGAGACTTGAGAGTCGAAAAAGTTCGTAGTAGCAGGCTGTGGATAGAACAGTAGAGACTTGGAGTCTGAAAATGGGAAAACTGGACAGACTTTGATTTGGTGTAATTGAGTCAGCACTTCTGTCATCCTCAGCCTTCTTTTCTCTCTTTTCACAAGAGCCTTTGTTTGGTGTCTCATGTAGTTCTGGGTCAGATGCTACAAGCTCAATAGGCATGTCCTGTCTAAGGCATGACACACTGATGTGTAAGAACATATAAAAGACAGGATGTGTGTATATATACATATATACATCTGTGCACATACATGTGTATATACACAGATGTGTATAAGACATGTATTCTCTGGAACAGAATAGAAACATTAAACTGTGATTTGAATAATGATGCTAGTGGCCAGCCCAGTAGTACTAAGGATATGAGTCACATTATCCCTAAGACTGTTAGGCTGAATGGATCAAATGTGGCTTACATGTGAACATCACTGCAAGTATAACATCTCTTGAGAAGGCCTACCTTCTTGGGAGAGAAAAGCCCACACTCAGAAAACATTTAATTATGGCTGTGGGTGAGGTAAAGCCAATTCATTTTCTCTTTTCGCCCAAACATGAATTTACCCCTCCCACCGACCCCCAACACAAATCAGATGTTTTGCAAGCAACCTGTTCTCTCTAACAGCATGTGCTACTGCTTAATTCTTTCCTTGAAACTGCAGCATTCCCTATAATCAGCCTTTTGTTGCCATATAAAAGGACACATCTCAGCTCCTGCTGGGAACCAGTGCAGGCATACAGAGTCTATTTTCAAAATATCTGATTTGAAACTCATGATGACTGGGAAAATGGGGCTTTAAAACTGACTTTGGGGAGGTTGTATCTCCAGGAAGGGCAAGATATATGGTCAGTGGAAGCTATTCCCTCCATAATTAGCTAATTGTAATTAGTGTAATTTGATCTTTTAGGAGGGAGAATGTTATATTTCCTAAATTTCAGAAACATGGATGTTATTAGAGGAATCTAGCATTCTTGCCAAGAGTAAAATAGACTTTTGGATCAGAGAGGAGGTCTGCATCTCTGTGTGAATATCTATAGCCATTAGCCTACATTCTTAGTATAGGTGAGAGTTATGTTCATTTTGCTAACTGCTAGGACTAAAATATTTATTATTGTGCAAAATTTTAAGATGATTTATTAGCTTCTTCAGTGCCCATAAACATATCAGGTTGAATCAAATGAACTGGCTGATTTCAAGCCTTATGGGAATCTAGTTGATTTCCTCTGTTGAGGAGGCAATATGACCCAGGGTTAAAACTTTTGAATCCCTTCTATTATTTTTAACAGAAATACTACCTTGAATGAGGAAGCATTTAAAGTCCTCTTACATCTTATAGTTATTCATACCTTTTGTTTGCGGTAAAGAGGGGCAGGGGCTCTTCTGCCCATTTTACAGAAATGAAAAACGAGACCTAGAAAAGGGAAGTAATGTTTTCAAGGCCTCACAGTGAGTTATTGGAGGGCTAAGGACTAACACCTTAGGGTTCCTCAGTTTCTAGACTGAATTGTTTAACTGTTTCTTCATTTGGATGCTATTACTGTTAAGTTCAGAAGGTCAGTTTGGGTTGTAGGGCTGCCTTTATTTTCAGTTTATTACTCAGGATGAGAGAATCTAATTTTCTCTTTGACTGAGCCCTTTGCTCTAATGGCTGTCACACAGAATTCATAGTCCTTACGGACATTACAAGAACTAGTGGGGTCATTTGATTGTAAAGGGATTGATTTGGCTAGCTGACAGCAGGTTGGAAATGGAAAGTGGTAAGCAGTTGGAAGATAAGCCTGTATTGGACATCAAGTCTGAACAGCAGCTGTCACGCTGGTGTAGTTAGTGCTCTGGTTCATTTCCCAAAGCCTGAAGTTTTCCTTAGCAACGAACCATCAACAAGTCCCCAGCTAATATTAGAGTGCTCTAACAGCATTTGATTCTCTTGCTCTGTTTCTCCATTCTCTGTCCCTCCCCTTCTACTCTTGTATACCCCCTCCCCTTTTCTCTGCCTCCCTTTTCATAATTTCCTATGCTTTCTCCTTCCTGCTTCCGTCACTTTCCCTCCCATCGCTTGTCTCTCTCCCCACTCCTTCCCCTCTTTCCTCTTTCTCTCCCTCCTTTCCTTCTTTCCTCTCTTTCCTCCTATTTCTCTGCCCCTTTGTTGTGAACATTCCTTTTCTCATGTTGTACCAAGTTGTTTTGTCTAATAGAGGGCAGGGTCTTTTAGGTGTTTTTAGTATTCCCTGCACCTATCAGAGTGACTTTTATGTGGTTAAACAATAAGTGCTTATTGAATTGAAGTTCAGCTCTGTGTTGAAATTATGTTGAGTACTGGTAGTGGTAGGCTTACATGACTTGAATGGACGAGATGGTTGGTTTCTCTTGACCTTTGCTGGTGTCCTGACAGCCTCATGCTGCATTTATGTTAGCAAAGCCAAGTCAGAATCTAATCAGTCACTCTCATATGGACACAGAATGAATAACTTCAGTCAATGCAGAAGTCTTCTAATGGAGTTGAGTGGAAAACCACCAAATTCCTATTCTATCATCCCTTATTATTTTCCTGACCTATATATACAGTTACTCTTTCTAATATGAAGCTAATGAAACCATTGTTTTTGGACTGCTGGAAAAATATTAGTTACATATATATATATATATATATATATATATATTTTATATCTTTACTTTTTGTCACCTTCATTTCCAAAATATAGTTCTGCTCTCCCCTTCCTATAATACCTTCCCTTGTGACAAAGGCTGCTAGAAATTGGATTACATTGTTAAGTCATGAACAATGAAAAGAACCCTTTGATATCACAGGATCACATGTTACATAGGAGGAAACTGACATCAAAATAAGTTATGTGACTTTCCCAAAGTTGTCCAGACAGTAAGCCGAATTGGAGTTTATATCTCTTCTCTTTCCAACTCCAGTGCCCTTGCCACTATATTGTGGCCTCATCCAAGTTTATGCCAAAGCTTTAATTCAAGACACATTACTTAAATTGTACAGACCATTGTGCAAGGTGCTAAGGGAGATACACAGTTAAAAGAAGTTGCTGTCACAGTCTACCATGGTGATTAACATAAATAGATACAAAATAATATGTGAGTGCATTACAAAGGTGCAGAACAAAATGCTGTGTGAGGACTGAGTAAAGTTGGTTACTGACTTGGTGGTTCAGGGAAGTTTTTTTGAACAGGTGGCACTTGAGTTGTATTTTTGAAGGGTGAATGGGAATTCACCCAACAAAGAAAGGAGGAAAGGAGAATGTTCCAGAGATAGGGAGGAGATAGGCAAGTATAGAGTATATTTAGCAAATAGTGTACAGTACAGCTTGTTTGGAGCTTGGAAAATATATATATGTGTGTGTGTGTATGCATATGTATTTACACACACACACACACACACACACACACACACACACACACACACACACACACGGGATGAAAGTGAAAAAGGCTAGAAAGTTAGTATGGTCCAGATTGGGCATGGTCTTGAATGACCTCTAAACAGGTTTTTTATTATTACCAAGTGGTCAGTAGGATCATTGAAGATTTTTCAAGAGAGCAGTGCATGTCCAGATTTATATAGTAAGGAAGATTCATTTGCCAGCTTTTTATGAAAGATGAACTGGAGAGGGGAAAAAGTGGGAGGAGGAAAGTATATTTGAAAGTACTCCCTCTTGCCCCTCCCCTAACACACACCCTCTCTCTAAGGGGAAAATGCTGTTTTGCTTTTGTCTTTGTACCCCTCCGTGCTTTTCAAACTGCCTGGCAGCATCTAGTAGGCATTTTATAAACACTTGCTGGTTGATTGACACGACATGGTAACTGTTTGAATCTAAGATGCAAATGACAGGTAAAAGTTACAGGTAACACCAAGGTTTTAGATGTGGGGGATTTACCACTGACAGAAATGATGAAGTCAGAGAAAGAGCAAATTTAAGGAGCGAGAATAAATTTGGCTGTGGAAACCTGGTTCAAAATAGTTAACAAAAAAGAAATTCCACGAACTTTCTTAGTCTCTCTAGTTTTCTTTTCTTTTCTTTCTTTCTTTTTTCTTTTTCTTTTGGCAGGGCAATAAGGGTTAAGTGACTTGCTCAGGGTCACACAGCTAGTAAGTGTCAAGTGTCTGAGGCTGGATTTGAACTCAGGTTCACCTAGCTGCCCCTCTAGTTTTATTTTAAAACAAAGATTTTCATTCTTTATACAAAAGTCTAATGTTAATGCTGCGTCATCTTTTCTCTCTTTTGGCTATAGAACATGCCACAATGAAATAGTGAAGTACATGGTTTATATATTTGCTCTAAATGTGTAATATTTTAGGGCAAAAAAGATTTTCATCTCCCCCACCCCCTGCCCTTAAAAGGGCTATGTCTGTGTACAGTTTGGATGGGGTAAAAGAGACCAGGGAGAGGCATATGCTGGATGTGGCTGAGGAAGTTAAACTATTTGAGTGGAAATTGTGTTTAGGGAAGCAAAAGAGTAGTTGATTGTGATAGGGTGGGACAACTGGCTAGAGGCTTTACATTATACTGATGCTTTCAGAATGTCTGAGGAGAATCATCTTGGCAGCTATATGAGGTTTGTAGATAAAAAGAAAAGGGAGTGAAAGGCAGTTGCTATAGTGAAAAGAGCACTGGGTTTAGAGTCAGAGAACCTAGTTCAAATCCCATCTCTGCTGCTTACTATTTATAAGACCTTGAACAAGTCCCTTAACCTTTTGGGGCCAATTTTCTTTATCTTTAAAATTAAGAGTGATCGGGGTGGGGGGAGAGGAGAGAGGAGTTGGGTTTAAATGGCATCTAAAGTCCCTTCTAGCTCTAAATACTACAATCACTATGTATAACAGTAGACATATTTTCCATCTTTGCAGCTTTGGAAGCTTCCAAATTACTTGTGTAATACTGAATCAAGTTTCCAGTCCTATACTCTGGAAGGGGGGAAAAACTGTGTTAGCTCCTTAAGTAGAAATGGTAACACAGAATCTTCTGGAAGCTAAATGACAGCAGGTATCAGCAGGCTGAATGAATATGCTCTTCAAGTAAGACTGAAACCAGAAATGTATCAGTGTGTCTAGGGTTTTTTGTTTTGTTTTGTTTTTTATCTCATGGTTGCATCTGTTTTGAAAAGGCTAGGGAGAGTAATGTTTGTTGTTTCTGAATGTGCTACCCATCAAATACTCATAACTTCCTAGAAAAAATATGTGCTAATTTTTAAAAATTTCTAATAGTTTATTATTTTTATTTTTTAAATAACCAGCACTTTTTATTAATCTGCCCCTCACACTGCTCCTCTTTGCCCTAATTAAGCAATTTTTTTTTTTAATCTGAAAAATCCCTCAGTATATATCTACATAATCTGGCAAAATGTTAGCCATATCTCAAAATGTCTATCTGTTTCTGCATTTTAACTTCATCACCTCTTGGAAAGTGAGTAGTGTGCTTCATCTTTACTCTTTTGGACTTGTAGTTTATTGTTGCATTGATCAGAGTTCTAGTCTTTCAAAGTTTTCCTCTATAATGTATAAATTTTTTTCTTAGTTCTGCTCACTTTGACATCAGTTCATAAAGGTTTTGCCAGTTTCCCCTGAAATTGTCCGTTTCATCTTTTCTTATGGCATAATAATATTCTATTACCTTCATCTACTACACTTATTTAGCCATTCCATCATAGAAGCAGCCTTTGGGTTTCCCATTTTTGTTTACCACAAAAGAGCTACTACCAGTATTTTTGCACATATTTTTATTTTGTACATTTTGTACTTAAAAATTTTGTAAATATTTTGTAACTGTAGATCCTTTGCCTCTTACTTTGACTTCTTCAGGGTATAAGCCTGGTACTGGTGTAGTTTGATTTACAGTTTGGTAACTTTCCAGGTATTGTTCTGTGACATTAAAATTGGATATTAGATATAAATCTACCCTACTTAACCTTTCCCTTAATTTATCTCCCAGACTAGTAAATGGAAGAAGCTTCTGGTTTTCTAGATAGAGCTTTTATTGTATGGTAGTCACAAGGTGATGTTGATTAGAAGGATAGGAAAGTAGAAATACAATACAAATCGTCTTAAGTCTAGGCTTAGTCTATATTCCGTATAAAACTCACCAAAAGCGGAAGGCCACCTTTGGGGTGAGAGACCAAGTCAAGCGAGTGCTGTTAACCGAGAGCCGGGCCGAGTCAAACTCCAATCCGCGTCTGTCTGTGCAGTGCAGCCAGGAGACCAGCGGAGCAAGAAAAAAAAGGCCTCACTTCCGTTCTCTCCTTGCCTTTTAAGCTCGCACCCCAGAAGTCGAGTGCTCAGCAGGCAATCTGGCGTGCGTCACAGGCGGACTGGTGTGCGTAGCTCATGCTGTTGGTCTCCTCCCTAAAAGGGTAGTCCTAAAAAAACCTGGCGTCTCTCCATTATCTAACCGACTGTTAAAACTTTTTACCACAGTTCTAATTTACTTTGCAGAAGGGCTGGATCAATTTACAGCTCTACCAACAATGTACTAGTGTAGCTGTTTTCCCACAGCCTCTCCAACATTTGTGTCCAACACTCTTCTTTTGTCATCTTTGTCATGTGAATAGATGAAATCTCAAAGTTGCTTTAATTTGTACTTCTTTAATTATTAATGATTTAGAGCATCACTTCATATGATTGTTGCTTAAAAACTGTATCTTCATATTTTTTTATCATTTATCTATTAGGTGTAGTTTTATATATTTGAAATGATTCCTTATATATTTTATTTTATTTTATTGGTGAGGCAATTTGGGTTAAGTGATTTGCCCAGGGTCACACAGCTAGTGTTTTCAAGTGTCTGAAGGCTGGATTTGATCTCAGGTCCTCCTGAATCCAGGGCTGGTGCTTCATCCACTGTGCCACCTAGCTGCCCCCTATCTTTGAGATTTTTGACCTTTCATTCTTGCCATATAAAATTACTTTTTTTAGGTTTATAAACTATTCTTTAGGAGTATTGAATTAGTACATTAATTTAGGTAGAAGTATAATATTTATTAAGTAGGCTTGGTCTACCCACAAGGAATTAATGTTTTTCCAATTATTTAAGTCTGTCTATTTCCAAAAAGAGTGTTTTATGGTTAACATACACATATAGTCCCTGGGTGAATATTGGAAGATACAGTTCCAAGTATTTTATAACTTCTAGAATTATGTTAAGTGGAATTTCTCTTTTTAGCTCTTCTTTCTCTATGTGTGTGTGTGTGTGTGTGTGTGTGTGTGTGTGTGTGTGTGTGTGAATGTGAATGCTGGTGATTTTTGTGGGTTTATTTTATATCTTGCAACCTTACTGAAGTTATTAAATCATTTCAGTGAATTTTTGTTTGACCCTCTAAGATTCTCACAATTTACTGTTATGTAGTCTGCAAAAAGCAATGATTTTTTTTGTTTATGCTATTCCCTTAATTTCTTTTTCTTGTTTTATTGCTAGAGCTAGCATTCCAAGCACTGTTAAATTGTAGTGGTGATGATGAGTGTCCTTGTTTTACTTATGATCTTACAGGAAAGTCCTCTGACTTTTCTCTGTTACATATAATGTTTGCTTTGGGGTTTAGATAAAAACTTTGCTATGTTAAGGAAAGCTCCATTTATTCCTGTGCTTTTCTAGAGTTTTTATAAAAATGAATGTTTGGTTCTGTCAAAAACTTTTTTAGCATCAATTGATATAGTCATATAATTTTTATTATTTGTATCATTAACATGGTTTATTACATCTGTAGCTTTCCTTATGTTGAACCAATCCTATGTTCCTGGTATAAACCCAATCTGATCATAGTGTATAATTTTTCTAATGCATCATTGTGTCCTACTTGCTAATATTACATTTAACATTTTTGTATCAGTGTTCATTGGGGGATATTAATAGGTAGGTTTCTTTATGTGATTTGTCTCTCTCTGGTTTAGACATCAAAACTATCGTATTGTAGAAAGAAACTGGAAGAGTGTCTTCTTAGTATTGCAGGAAGTTTACATAGTACTCACATTTATTGTTCCATGAATGTTTGACATAATTCAAATCTTGTCCTGAAGATTTTTCCCTTGGGAGTTCATTTATGGTTTGTTTAATGTCTTTTTTTCTGATACTGGGTTATTAAAGTAATCTATTCTAGGTCTTCTTTAAAACAAAACAAAAATATTTTTATTGATACCTTTTGGTTTGTATCACATTTTTTTCTGACCATATTTCTTTTTTCTCTCTTGTTCTTCCCCCCCCCCAGAACCTAGTGTTATCCCTTTTAAAAATATTTAAAAAAAATAATTTAGGAAAAATAACCAACGTATCAATTATATCTGAAAACATATGCAATATTTAACATCTGAAGTACCCCATCTTCAACAAAGGATGGAAAGTAAATAATCTTAGTTTTTCTCAAGGGTTAACCTTGATTATTATAATTACACATTATTCAGTTTCATTTTATTATTTTTTGTAGTTATTGTGTATTTTGTTCTTCTGGTTCTGCTATTTTTTCACTCTGTATCAATTTGTCTAAGTCTTCCTCTGCTTCTCTGAATTCATCATCTCCCTTGTTTAATGTGCTTCAGTCTTATTCCATTACATTCATATATCCCAATTTGTTTAGCTATTCCCTAATTAATCACTACTTTATTTCCAATTCTTTGCTGTCCCACAGAACATGAATGCTTCAGTGAATATTTTGGTGTATATGGTATCCTAGATTTTCAGTAGAATCTTTTGTTAAAATTGGGACCGAGAGTTACTACCACCCTTTACTTCAGGTTATTTTGTAAACCATATATAGGAGTCGTGGGATCTTGTTTCAGAGGTAAAGTTAATAATAGGTGCCATTTTCATAGTGTTTTTCACATTCACAAAACATTATATATTCATCCTCTCATTTGAGCCCTACACTAACCCTCTGGTGTAGATACTAAAGGTATTATTATGAGGAAACTGAGGCTCAGAGAGGTCGGATTTCTTGCCCATCATCAGTCATATAGTTACGAAATATGAGAGATGGTATCTAAAGAAGGTGGCCTCCCTGACTCAAGTCCAAGTTCTCATTTTTTAGCCTTCTTGGGTTGCCTCGGTTTTTCCTTCCTGTAACCTAGACTATCCTAGGGGCAATGGTTCAATCTCCTCTCTTGTTCATGCTAGGGTCTTGAAGGGAAACTTTTGTAAGACCGAAATAGTAAATGGCAGTCGTGGCCAGCTACCTTCTGATACCTTCCATCTCAGTGACAAGATGTTTCCAAGAATCTAAACACTTTGTAATCTACTTGGGGCTATAATTAGCAAGTTCAGTATGGGAACAGCTGACCTTGACTGGGAGGTTTGGTTTGAGCAAGGTTTCTCTTTCTGTTTCCTCTACATATGCCTAAAATATGCTTCATAGTTTAAAAACAACTACAACCCCTGCTTTTAATCCCCATTTAACAACGGAATGTTAATGGAATTTAACCTGGAATGCCTAAAACTCAGACTGTTTGGAGTTAAATCTGCAGGAATGAAGACTTTGAAACAGCAAAAATTGTAATATTCAATAAAGAATTTTAAAACTTAAATAAATTAAAATTTTAGAGGAGATAAAAATCTTCTATGTTTTTCTTAAAAGAAAGAGATGACCAGAAGGCCCAGTTTGTTTTTCCAAGAAAGTAAAAACACTAGATATTTCAGAAAGGGAGGAGCCTTACAATCTTATTTAAAAGTCTTCAATAGGAATCCTCTAAGCTGGCTGCTCCTTCCCCAGTTTCCTGGGCACTTAAGAGTAAAGTGAGCGGTTATCTAACACCTACGACTCAAAGCTCTTATCAGCCCTGGTTTTATAGCTAATCTACTTTTAGATAAAGTTGGATTCCTTTTTTCAGAGCTGTGACTATTAGCATGATGTGGGAGGGCCCTAAATGTTTTTTTTTCTCCCTTCCTCTTCCCAAGCTGACTTTCCCACGTTGAGTAGAGAAGGTTACCAGTGGCTTTATCAGAAAGAGGGGCCACTGTTTTACTGGGGAGAGGGCAGTGCAGGAATGGGCTACTCTGGCTATAGAGAGCTAGGCTTCCTGGGAATCACTCTCTAGGTGCGCTGCCAGGTAGTCAGGACAGGTAGAAATGCTCTGAGGTGGAGCCCACACTCCTTTGAGCCAGTCCTGTCTCAGTGTTGATTCTGTAGAAATCCAGGAAGTGTGTGTGCTTGTCTGGAGAGGGTTGGCCTATTGTATGCTGGGCGGGTGTCCAGCAAACTGCTGCCCTGGCACATCAGCCCCCTCTGAGCTCAGAAGCTCCCTAGGCTAAGCCAGTTGCTCAGGTATGCTGAAAGTCCATCCAGCAGCCGGACAAGGGGAGGCAATGACATCAGGTAAAGCTCCTTTAATGTTAGACCCCTAGTCCTTCTGTGGCTGACATGCATGTTCTTTTATCCCTTCCCTCTTGTGATGGTCTTGTAGGAGGCTGGCTTGATTGCCTGAGTTGTTCTATATAGGGGAAGAAGTCAGGGTACAAAGTTCTCAAAATGAAAAGTTTTAAACCTTTCTGCTATTTCCCCACTGCCCTAAGTGGTTTTAAATAATAGTGATTGGAAGGTTTTATATATGATATTGAGTATAGGGGCAAATAGGAAGAGAGGTAAAGAGCCAGGAAAATGATTTCAGCCTCAAAATTAGACAACTGACCATTTAAGTAATATATATTAGGTCCATGGTGCTGACTGTTCCTTGCATCTCTTCTTTGGGAAAAACTGTGGGTGCATGAGGAGGTGGGGCTGGGGGTGAGGGGGATTGATGGAGAAGTAGAGTGCTTCTGCCTTAGCATTTCAGTAAGAAATTGTAAGGATTTGCAAAGATATCTTCAGAGCTGTTTGAGTCAGAGCTGGTTAGCCACTATAACCCATAGAGTTTGCTTCTACCTTTCTGGAAAGAAATGTTATTTTGAATATCAGATGAAAAGTTTTAAAGTTTCAAAGCCAAATGTACTGGGCAAAATTCAGATAGGAGGCTTTAGGAGAATGCTGGTGATACCCCACAATGTTGACAGTCAGTGCAACATAGCCGCGTAGATCTAGAGCCAGAAGGACCCTCAGAAACCATTTTAGCCTGACCCCCTCATTTTTCAAATGGAGATAAGTTAGCATCAGAGGCTGGATCTGAATCAGGTCCCCTGGATTCCAGCCAATCCCATCATTCCTTCTAAGGTGCCAGCCACATTGTCTCCTCAGGGAGCTGGAGACTTCATGTTCATGTTGAACCTCCTGTGCCCATAAGATGGCAGCAGAGGCCCACCACAGCCACTCAAGGGCCCCAGGATTCTGGACACTCCATCTTCCTAAGGGTTTACAATATGGGCCCCTGCAAGGAGTCCCTTCTCTTCACTGCACCTGCAGCAGGGCCCAGGCTCTGCCCAACTGTTGAGACCCTCTGGGTGAGCTCTCTTCATACCTCTGACCATGGATTATCGAAGCTATAGAACAAGAGATTTGACCAGATGTTCCCTGAAGGCACTCCCCGTCCTAACATCTTCTGATCAAAGTCTTCGAGGAGTGGGATTGAGGAGGACCAGAGGAATGTAAGATAAAAATGAAGACTGAGAGATATGTGGTGGGAGGGTGGGGAGAAGTAAAGATGACTTGGCTGAACTATCTTCGCAGCTTCTGCAGGGTTATTTGCAAAGGTAGACCCAGTGATTAAAGGCTGTTGGTGTGTTCTTTGGAGGAGATACAGTGCCTTGGAAGATGCGCATTTCTGGGCTACAGAGGCTAAAGTTCTGAAAGTGGACCACATTGACAATTTCTGTGTTTTAATTGTTTAAAATAGAAGTGTTTGAGAACCAGCTCAGTATGCTATTCAGATGAAAACTTTATAGACCTGAGCAGACCAGCTTAGCAGTAAAAGCCTTTCCTTTATTACTCATTGCAGTCAGTGATTTTCATCTTTGCCTTTGTAGCCCTAAAAGTACATTCAGTAGATGCTTGTGGTTGATTAAGCTCTGTTATAAACACTAAATTTTCTTTATCTTCCTCTGTCTCCCAGATATGCAAGGGAAGCACTAACTTAGCTTCAATCTAACATGCTTCTTTGGAGAGCCCAATTGCTTAGAGAATCTCAAAGAATATATGTTAGCAGAGAACGATGAGAACGGATGTAGAGAGCAGGACAGCCAAGCACTAAGCTCATGGTAGCCATAACTTGTCCTCTGAGGGCCTCCTCTTCGTCCTCACCATTGTACTAAGGGGCTACGGCTCTTTGATATGCAAATAAAATACAGTGACGCCTTCATTAACAGCTTTCTGAGAGCCAAGCTCCTCTCCTAATGAAATTGAGTGCTTTTTAAAAGCACATACTATCTAGAAAGCAGAACAGCAAGCCCAGCAAATAGTGGATTCAAAAGAATAATACCCCAGCACACACTGTGTCTATCCACGGTCAGTAGAAAGTAAATAAGGTCAACTGTGGTCAGTCTGTGGAGTCTGAAGATAGACATTGTTATTAGGTTCCTTTTGTCTGTACCCATTTCTCTCTCTTGGTGACTTCTCACTTTGGGCATAAGTCTCCTGTTTACAACTTCAACTACCCTCCTTCCCCCCCCCCCCCTCTCTCTCTCTCTCACACACACACACACACTCACACACACAATTTAAGGACTAGTTTACTTAAGTGAGAATGAGTTTCATTTGATATATTAACCCAACAAACAGCATTTTTTTTTTAGTCTTTCATCTCTATAGTACAATGGAAGGTTTGTTTCCAATCAAGAAAATTCTGAGGAAGGAGTTTCCCTGAAATATTTGGAGTCCTATTCTTAAGGTTAGCCCTCAAGGGTAGGCTTTATAGGGGTACTGATATATCTGAGTTTTGGGGAGAGTAAGGAAAAAGAGATACACTCTCTGAACTTTGTCCCCTACCACCAGTAGGTAGTAGAAAAGACTGCCCCTCCAATGGAAAAATCTGGCACCTTTGTTCTGTTTCCCTGTTAACCTAGCCTCTCCCCTTTCTATATTCACAGTTCATTTTTTCCAGGATATTTGACTTATTTTAATTAGCATTTTAATTATATTTCATACCATGAAAGTGGCTGGGTGGCTCAGTAGATAAAGCATTGCCCTTGGAATCAGGAAGAGGTGTGTTCAAATTTTGTGTCAGTCACTTAGCATCTATGTGACTCTAGAGAAGTCATGTAACCTCTTTCAGCTTTAGTTTCCTCATCAGTAAAATGAAGTGATGACACCTACTTAACAGGATTGTTGTGAAGATCAAATGAGATAACATGTATAAATCACTTTGCAAATCTTAAAAGTGATAACATAATTACCATGACTTCTGTACTCCCCTCACTTTTCCTCCTCCCCCTTGTTATCAGACATTCTAGAATGTATCCCTCTACATCCTCTTAGCAGCGGCTTTCAAACTTTTTGCAGTTCTTAGAACCTTTCACTTTATTGAACCCTTGGAGTAAAATCTTTAAGAATAGTTTTTTTTAGGAGGCAGCTAGGTGGTGCAGTGGATAGAGCACTGGCCCTGGATTCAGGAGGACCTGAGTTCAAATCCAGCATCAGACCCTTGACACTTACTAGCTGTGTGACCTTGGGCAAGTCACTTAACCCCAATTGCCTCACCCAAAAAACCAAACCAAAAAAAAAAAAAGAATAATTTTTTAAAGCCTACTTCTTGTGTTACTAAATAAGACAGATCTTATATTTTCAGATCAGTTTTATTGTGAATATAATAATACACAGAAGTTAACTTCATTAAAAGTACATGTCGGGGCAGCTAGGTGGTGCAGTGGATAAAGCACCAGTCCTGGATTCAGGAGGACCTGAGTTCAAATCCAGCCTTCAGACACTTGACACTTAACTAGCTGTGTGACCCTGGGCAAGTCACTTAACCCTCATGCCCCTCCCCCCCAAAGTACATGTCTATTTACTATCAATAAGTTTTATAATTGGGAACAATAACTGGGTAAGATAGTTTATAGCAGTTTAAATTTTCTTCTTACCTAAACTAGTATTTTGGAAGATTGCTTACTTTACCATATTAACACATACATTTTCGGTGGGTTGTTTGTTTTTTGTGAATTCCTTGGCAAATCTATTGGAACCATGGATTGCTTGTGACCTTCGTACATTATTGGACCTGTTAGGTGATTGATTCTAGAATTAGAAGCCATCTTTTCCATCATGATCAAATTTTGGTTGACAACTTTTGGCTGGGAGGTAGCTTGCCATAGTGGCTAGACTGTTGAATGGGAAGTCAGAGGGGTACAGTGGTGGTCAAATGACCAGACTCGGAATAGCTGTTCATGGTTCAGTGTTAATATGGTGGAAGGCCTGTAGTGAGTACTTAGACTTTTGCTGTTAAGATGTTTGCTTAACATTTTTATCAGTGACTTGGATAAAGGCAAGGTGACTTGCTCATCAGATTTTCAAGGGACACCAAGCTAGAAGGAATAGCTCAAGCACTTGGTGATAGTTCAGAGCCAAGAGGATCTTGTCAGGTCAGAACAAAGGACTGGATTTATGAAGAAGTTCAGCAGGGATAAATGTAAAGTCTTAGACTTCGGTACAGAAATTGACATCTCAAAAAAAGATGGGGGATGTGTGGTTGGAGAGTAATCGTTCTGAAAAAGATCTTGGGGGTTTTCGTCGACTACAACTCAATATGAATCAGCAGTGTAATGTGGCAGCTAAAACAACTAATATGATTGTGGACAGACCATCCAGGGTAAGGCATGTGATTGTTCCACTGGATTCTGCCCTCATCTGATGTCATCTGGAGTATTGGGTTCCATTTTGGACACTACTATTCAAGTATGTCCTTGATAAGCTGGGGAATTTCCAGAGGATATCCAGGCTGGTGAAAGGTCTTGAGTCTAGGAAGGAGGAGGAGCCTTTGAAGGAGCTAGGCATGGTTAGCCCAGAGAAGAGGTTTGGGGAGACATGTGTCTTAAATATTCGAAAAGCCAACATGTGCAGAACCAGCAGCTATGGGTGGAAATTAACAGACAGTTTTAATCTTGAGGTCAGGAAAAACTTCCTAACAGAGCTACCCTAAAGTGGAATGGGCTTTCTTTTTTCTTTTGTTTTTTTAATTTAATTTTTTTTTAAATTATTTTTCATTCTCATTTTTCTCCTTCCCTCCCATCCCTTGAGAAGGCAAGAAGTGCTTACAATACCCATTATACATATGAAGTCATGCAAAACATATTTCTGCATTAGCCAACTTTGCAAAAGAGAAAGCAAGAAACATAAAGAAAAATTTTAAAATTCTGCTTCACTGCACTCAGAATTAATCAGTTCTCTGGAGGTGGATGGCATATTTTCATTAAGAGCCCTTTGGAATTGTCATGGATCATTGTATTGACCAGAGTAGCAGCTATCCCTATTAATAATAATTTGTAATACTAGGCAGCTAGATAGAGTGTGAAATCTGGAGTCAGGAAGATCTGAGTTCAAAGGTGGCCTCAAACACTTACTACCCAGGTGACCCTTAGCAAGTCATTTTAACTTGTTTGCCTCAGTTTCTTCATTTGTAAATTGGGGATAATAATAGCACCTACCTGCCAGGGTTGTTATGAGGATCAACTGAGATAATATAAAGTGCTTTGCAAACTGTTACCTATAATGAAACCAGCTTAAATCCTTATTAGAAAACTATGGTGTAAGTGTTCAAATCTTTCAGCCCTAAAAAAGGGCTATTGAACCCTAAAGCACACAGACACCATTTAAAGAAGGTTCGTAAAACTGCCCAAAGCCACTCTCTCCAGCCGTGTGATAGGCTTTCCGGAGAGCTGGCAAGTTCCCTTCCTTGGAGGAATCTTTCCCACCCAGAGAAGCAGGATTTCAGGGTTGGAAGGGGCCTCAGCAGCCATCTGGTCCAATCCATGCCCAGAGAAGACCACTTTGGGAGGCATGATTTAATGTAGGTCCCTTTGTGTGTGCATCCATTCTACGTATGTATGTATGTATGTATGTATGTATGTATATGTATATGTGTGTATAGATGTATATAGAAGTATATGTGTGTATATACACACACACACACACACACACACACACACACTGCTGCCTCAAGGTAATTATGAGGGGGATGGTGCTGCTGTTTGGCCCACCGTCATATAGAAGGTGATTCTCGAACTAAAGATTGTAAAAGATGGGGGTGAGGAAGGAGCACATGCCAGGCTTGGAGACTGCTGGCCATTACAAAGGCATGGGGGGAGGAGGAGAGTGTCAGGTACATCTAAGTCCAGGCTTGTGGGATTTCAGTGTGAGTAGAGGTGAGTAATGTGCAATAAAAGGAGAGATAGGCAGGTGCCAGGTTGTGAAAGATTTTAAAAACCAAAAGAAGGGCTGATATTTAATCGTAGAGTTAATGGGGAGCTACAAGATTTTACTGGGTAGGGGAGAAACATGATCATGTCCATTGGTAGCTGTGGGAAGGATGATTTGGAGTGCAGAAAGATTTAAGTTAGGGAGACCAGTTTGGAGGCTGTAGCAATAATAATCCAGGAGTAGGTGATAAGAACTTGAATGATTGAGAAGGTAGAAGAGAATGGAGAACAATATGTCTCTCTTATAATTATAGCATACATTTGGATGCATTTAACTGGTGCAGTCTGCAGCTATGGAAGTAAGGAAAAGTCGCCTTCCCCTTTTTCAGTGGAACTTGTAAACTTGGTATTGTTGGTGTTGACTTAAACACACAATGACCTTGATAACAAAATCATTGTCTTACATGAAAATAGCTTTCTCACTTGCGGCTGGAATGCTTTTGGTAGGATGAGTGCATAGTGTTTAATGAAGTACTTGCAGGGCTAAGAGCTAACTAAGAGACTGTAGAGATAGATCTTCTTGTGCATCGTCCTCATGGGGCAGGTGAAGAAACCTGAGGTTTCCAGAGTGGTCAGTTAGTAGCTCACCCAGAAGCACACAGGAGAGAAGCAGAGCAGGTGCTCAGACGCCAGACCCAGGCTTCTTGATAGTACCCCCTGTCACTTTATGTCTAAGGTAGGTCAAAGGGACATTTGCCTTACCCTGTGCCTGAGCATAAAGGAGTTCTTTTTTTTTTCCCTCTTTTTAATTTTTTTTTTAATGTATGAGGTATTTTATTTTTTCCGTTACATGTAAAGATAGTTCTCAACTTTTGTTTATACATGCTTTACAATTTCAGATTTTTCTCCCTCCCTTCCCTCCCTCCCCCCTTCCCTAGACAGCAGGTAATCTGATATAGGTTATATCTCTATATCTCTATACATATACATATAGATATATATATATACACACACATATATATACACATAATAACATTAATCCTATTTCTGCATTAATCCTGTTACAAGAGAAAGAATCAGAGCAGTGATGCAAAACCTCAAAATAGAAAAAAAAAACAACAGCACCCAAAACAAAAGAAATAATATGGTTCAATCAGCATCTATACTCCACAGTTCTTTCTTTCTTTTTTTTTTCTTGGATTTGGAGATCCTCTTCTATCATGAGTTCCCTGGAACTCTTCTGTACCATTGCATTGGTGAGAAGAATATAGTCCATCACAGTAGGTCAACACTCAATGTTGATGATACTGTGTACAATGTTCTTCTGGTTCTGCTCATCTCACTCATCATCAGCTAGGAGTTCTTTGAGTAGAAGCAATATGCAGTATGACTTAGGGAGTCTGGAGGAAGTGTCAAGGACAGTTTTCTTTTCACAAACCTGAATGATGATAACCCAGTGTTCTCCTGATCTAACACTCTGTTTTAGTTTTGCTGTTAAATTGGAGAGATAGTCATCATTTGAATGAATAGCCAAGTCTCAATTAGTATGGAATAACAATCCCCTCCCACCCAAAAGTGGTTGCATTATCCAAATTCAAACTGCGTTTCCATTAGACTGGAACCAGTCACCATTTTTTACATAATTATAACTTTGAATAGTATGTACATGCAACCACTTCAGGGATTCAATCACACTAATTGGGACAACTTATAGTATGGCCTCAAATTCTCCACAAATCAAATTCCCTGCAGAAATAAAAATGTTTATGTTCCAAAAATCTCGGCCTTAACAAGATTGTCAAATTGGGCAGTATTTGCAGACTCCCTTCATCTTCATTTAACACATTTACACCAAATCCAGAATCATATCCCTGAATTTCTAACTCTTGGGTGTCTGCTTACTTACTTGCATGCCACCCTTGGGCTTTGCCAATTGGCTTTCCCTCAGTCCCAGTTGAAATGGTACTTAGAGTTCAAATGAAAGGACACAGTAACAGGGGTTAGCACAAGGGCAGAGGAAATGATGCTCAGAAAAAGCTGAATCTGACCTGGCCTGTCCTCCCTTACAATGAAGGGAAATAAAATAGGGCCCTTTCCTCTACACCAAGTCAGAAGTATTGATTTGCTTGGTACAGTCTCTAAAATATGCATTTAATGGAATCTTATTTGGGGAGCCGTTATCACCATTGGCTCTGCACGCCCCTCCTCTCCCTTCTCCTCCTCCTCTTTTGTAGACAGCTTCTTAGCAAATTATAAGCTTTACCTCAGGCTTTCTGGGTAGTGGTGACAGTAGAAGCCTTCCCTAGTTTCCAAGGGAAACTGGGTGCTGAGACTGCAGTCTTTGCCGGCAGCTGCTTACCTTTCTTTGCTATCCATCTCCACGGTTCTTGTGACCTTCATTCTGCTATGCAGGCCTACACCAGGAGGTAACTGGATGGTTTTTTTTTTTTATCAGAGGTAGTTTCTCAACAGTCAGAGGACACACTGGGGTCTGGTGGGATTAAGTGATAAGGGGTGGCAGACTGCAAGTGCCACAGTTGGGAAGAAAATGCCTTGTCTGTATTCTCTAAATTCATGCCTATTGCTAATCCTATAAATATCTTGAAAAGTGGGAGCCCAGTATTAACAACCTCATATAACTTTAAAGTGCCACACTAAAAATCACTATAAGCGGGGAGCAACTTTTGAGGGGCATGGGTGGGAAAAAAAGAAAAACTTTTACCTTTAAGATAAAAAATAAAATCAACCACTTTGCATCTTTGCTGCTCAAAGAAGCTCCTTAATTAGCAAAATCCTAGTAAATTTAAATGCTTTATGAACTGTCTCTGGTTTTCTGGTTTAAGAGGAAGGTTTAACAATATCTTTTAATCAAGCTTTTAGAATTCTAGAGAAAATAACTCAAGAATATCAAAAGGTTTCATGCTTTACCAGCACTCAACCAAGCCCCCAAGTGACACTCACTTTCTGATGGGACACAATTGCAGTGTGTCCAATATTTGTATTTGGAGTATTTGTACCCAGTGACTACTGAGAAAAGCCACAAAAGAGGATGAAGACTAGAATCTCTCTGATAAGGCCCTGGTGGCAGGACACAACAGCAAATTGTGTTCTTTTTTTTTTTTAAAGTAAATTGTGTTCTATAAATGAAAACCTAGTTTTCTTTATCATCTCTTCCATATAGTATTAGTGACAGCACTTGGAGATGGGAGTTCCAGTTTTCATCTATGGCAGTGAAATGAGTAAGGCTTAGAGATACACAAAGACGCAAGAATGGTTAGAGTTAACTTTATAAGAGACTTCTGCTGTCCCTATGTTTGGTATCTTACATCATAGACCACAGAGCCAAGAGTGATTGAAGCTCTGTTTGGAAGGCAAGAATCCCCATTCTAAAACTAACATTGTATGACCTTGGACCCCAGCTGTTTCATCTGCAAAATATAAATAATCCTTGGCTGCTTCAAGGCAGGGAGGTGTGCCAGATAACCTCTTGAGATCCATTTTAGATGGAAGATTGAAGGTTTTGTTTTTTACTGCCATTTGCATATTTATACAAGTTAACCTTAAATCTTCTCTTGGACTCTTTAAATGTAAGTGGGTAGGGACAGCTAGGTGGCGCAGTGGATAAAGCACCGGCCCTGGAGTCAGGAGGACCTGAGTTCAAATCCGGCCTGAGACACTTAACACTTACTAGCTGTGTGACCCTGGGCAAGTCACTTAACCCCAATTGCCTCACTAAAAAAAAAAAAAGTAAGTGGGTAAATTATAGGACAGATGAGGCAGGCAGGTGCTGGAGTTAGTGGAGTGCTAGATTTGGAGTCACTTACTAGTTGTATGTCCCTGGGCAGGTCCAGCCTCTGTTCCATCAACTGTAAAATGGTGGTAATAGTAACATTTACCTTAAAGGGTTGTTAGGAGGATCTAATCAGTCTATAAATCAGTTAATCAGCAAGTATTTATTAAGCTTCCCCATGGGGGGGGGCATTGTGTTAAGTGCCTGGGATATGGGTACAACAGTCAAACAGTCTCTACCTGCAATGATCTTGCATTCTAATAGGAGAGAAAATGAACACACATACAGATTTGTACAGCATATGTATGTATACATATATCTAATTTATAATAATTAGAAATATGTACAAAATAATTAAATTCTAGGTAGCTCATGAGAGGAGAGCACTAGCAATTCTGGTCATCTGGAAAAGTTTCATTCAGAAAGTGGTGCTTAAGCTGCATCCTCCAGAAAGATGGGGACTCCATGAAGAGTGTGTGCTCCAGGCATGGAGAGTGACCAGGGCCAAGGCACAAAGAGAAGTAACGGGGTGCTGTGTACAAGAGATGGAGAAAAGGCCAGTTTGGTGGGATCACAGTGCAGGAGCAAGGCTGGCAAGACAGTTGGGATTTGGTTGTATAGGATTTTAAAAGGTAAACAGTGTGGCTTCTTTTTTATTCCTGGGGCAATAGAGAGTCACTGGAGGTGGCTAAGTAGGGAAGTCACATGGTCAGATGTACACTTATGGGCAAATTATTTTGGTATCAGTGTGTGTGATGGACTGGAGTAGTAGGAGACTTAGGGCATGGGTGCTGATTAAGAGGCTTATAATAACCTGTAATGTAGGTAAGAGATAGTAAGGGCCTGACCTCAGCTGGTAAACGTGTGTGAGAGATGATATGAAGGTGGAAATGGCAAGGTCTGGCAGCTAATCGGATATATGGAGGCAGGCGGAGTGAAAAATGATGAATAATGCCAGCATTATGAACCTGAGACTGGACCAGTGTGGGTGCTCTCAACAGAAGTAGGGAAGTTTGGAAGAAGGTGGGTTCAAGGGGAAGTTAATGAGTTGAGTTTTTCAGATATGATAATATATTTAAAGCTCATTGCCATGCTTAAAGTACTAAAGACATGCCAACTATGTTGATGATGCTACAGAAACACATTGATAGAAATTCACTTCCTTTTACACTTGTGTCTCTCCATTTTATTTAACAATTTTTCTTTGTTGTAAAGTGGAATACTCTGTGAAAGGACTCTAGGAGGAAACAGCCTTGGCATTATTTATTTATTTATTCATTCATTTGCTAGTTTATCCATTTATCTATCTGTTTATTCATTCATTCATTTGTTTGTTCGTTCATTTATTTGTTTATTTATTTAGGATTTCCCCAAAGTTACATGTTGTAACGATTGGAATGACGCCACCTGCTGGAGACTTACTGTAGGAAAGCTCCAACATGAGGAGAGGGCCTCTGAGGGCAGGACCATGCGGCTTTTCTTGGGTGTCAGGAAGTGACTGACGTTGGCTTGTGGGAGGAAGAAGGAGGAGGCTAGTGCTCTGACTCACTCTTTTGTGTGTGGACTCTGGCAGAGAGCAGAGCTAGAAATGCTCTCTCCCTTTAATAGATAGATGAATCTAGGCCTTTCTCTTTCTCTTCACCAAATTCTTATTCTCCTTAATAAATGCTTAAAAGTCTAACTCTTGCTAAAGCTTATAATTTATTGGTGACCACTCATTAGATTTTAGACAGACTAGCTAGAATTTTAGCCATTACAATGTATAAAGAAATTTTCACATCGATTTTTAAAACTTTGTGTTTCAAATTCTCTTCCTCCCTTCCTCCCCATCCCTCCTTAAGAACTCAAGCAATTCAAGTTATACATGTGCAGTCATGCAAAACATTTTCACATTAGTCAGGTTGTGAAAGAAAACAGACAAAAAACTTTAGAAAGAGGAACTAACAAAACTTTAATCTGTATTCAGATACCATTAGTTAGTTCTTTCTCCGTAGATGGACTGCATTTTTCATAAGTCCTTCTGAGAGCATCCTGCTCATCATTTCTTACAGCACAATAGTGTTCCATCCTAATCTCATTCCACAGTTTGTTCAACCTTTCCCCAAGTGATGGGCATCACCCCAATTTCGAATTCAACTTTTAAAAAAAATCTCTTTTAGGATACCAACCTAGTAGTGGTATTGCTAAGTCGAAGAGTATGCATGGTTTTATAGCCCCTTGGTCATAGTTCCAAATTGCTCTACAGAATGTTAGGATCAGTTTACAACTTTACCAAGAGTGTATTAATGTCTCATTTCCCCCATATCCCCCATAACATTTGTCATTTTCCCCTGCTGTCCTATTATCCAATCCAGTAGTATGAGGAGGTACCCAGAATTGTTTTGACCTAAATCTCTCCAATCAATTGTGAGCTAGAGCATTTTTTTATATGTCTATAGGTGGCTTTCACCTGAAAACTTCGTGTCTTTTGGTCATCTATCAATTGGGGAATGGCTCTCATTTTAACAAATGTGACTCCATTCTCTATGTGTTTGAGAATTGAGGCCTATCAGACAAACTTGCTTCAAATTTTTTTCACAGTATTACCCTCCATCCTCTTTCCTCCCCTTGATATTTACTCTATTTTCTATCTCCTCTGGGGACCAATTTTTAATTGGGGAGTGTTAGCTAAGCGGCTTGCTGCAATATTGGGGCAAGGAAGGAGACCGACAGCCTCCCTCAAAACAGAGCAGGATTTATTTAACAAGAACAAACTTTAAAAAAACCCACACAAACAGGATCAGTAGGATCAAGGAAAAGGAAATAAAATGGGGAAAGGGAAATTATACAACCTGAATAACACCACAGCCCAGGAATCAGCTGAGAATATACAGCAGCTTCCTGTTGCCTTCTAGCTTCCAGCTAGAATAGCGAATCTCCTCCCTGCTTCTTCCCAGCAGACCCCAGACAACCCCCAGCCAATTGGCTGGCTGCTCGGACAGTCACATGACTGCCATCACTAAACTTCCAATCATTATAATTTTGCCAGGCCCATGTAGGCGTTGGCGAGTGGTGATGACATGAGGTGCTAGCACCACGCGACGGCTATAACCAGTGGGTGGAGCACCCTGCCATTTGCTGAGCCCCAGAGGCCAGTGTGCCTGCCGAGGCTTTGTTTTTTTTAAATTCTAGCCAAAAGATGGGATCATAAAAACCTCAAATAACAATTACTGCTTTACACTTCTTTCACCCTATCCCTACACAAGTGTTTTGCTTCTGACTGCTCCCTCCCCCAATCTGCCTTCCCTTCCTTCACCCCTCACCCCTTACCCTCTTCCCCTCCCACTTTCCCACAGGGCAAGATATATACCCAATTGAGTGTGTATGTCATTCCCTCTTTGCAGCTCTGGTATTTTAAAAAAAAAGGCATCAATAACATTTAAACAAAGAAGGTGCTTAATAATGTTTGTTGATTGATGAATTAAAGATTTAAAAATGGTGCTAATCAAAGTTGAAGGGGCTATTGATGCTTATACCTTACCAAATTCCACCATTGAATTATTCTCACCCCATGCTCCCTCTGTTCCTATTCACTGTATTGTTGGTGAACTGTGAATTGATCCTACTCTTCTGGAAATTATTCTGAAACTATGGGAGAAAAGGAGCAGCAGACTGATAAATGTTTAACAACCAGCTCTCCATTAGAGAGCTGCATATATGCAAACACACCTTAAACTTTAATCTACAGTATTAACATTTTCTTGTTCAATTTCTTAAGTTTAGACAATCAACAAAACAATGTCTTGATTTGTAAGCACTTGATAATTTCTGAAATATAAATGCTCACACTGAAAATTTAACAATCAGCTCTCAAGAGCCAATTCAAACTGGCTGTGGCACACTTCCAGCAAACAGTGACTGAAACTACTCATACTCCTTGCTTCAGCAATCCCACTGCTGTGCATATACCCCAAGGATTTTAAAGACAGAAAGATCTAATATACACCAGATATTCACAGCTACACTTTTTGTGGTAGCCAAGAATTGGAAACAACGTGATTGCCATTGATTAGGGAATGGCTAGCAGAGCATACTGGGATATTTAGATGTAATAAAATATTATTGTTCAGTAAGGAATAGCCTGTGTTACTCTGGGTAAGTCCTGTAACCCCCCTCATTGTTCTCACTAAAACTGTAAGTTATGGAGAGGTTTCCTCATCTGGGAGTTCCTTTGAAATCACATGTTCAGCACCTGGCCCCATTCTACCAGTGCACAAATGAAAACAACACTAAAGGGTGGTGAGACTCTGAGTAATTCTAGTCACTGGACTTGCTCCAGAAAATATCATGGCAGACCATAGGGACCACAGTTACTAGATCATTGTTTTTCCTAAACTGTACACATTTGGTGTGGTCTCAGGAGGCATTCTGTATTTTAAAATTACTGTGGAAAAAGCAAAAGGCACTTTTTTTTTTTTTTCCCAAGTAGTGGGTTTTCCCTCAGTGGAGACCTTCAAGTGAAGGCTGGTTGATTGTTCATTAGGAATGTTGTTTTGGGGATGTACCTATTGAGGTCCCAGTTAGACTGGAAGACCTCTGAGTTCCCTTTCAACTTGTAGATCTATGATTCTCCAGCCTCTCTGAGTCTCTGCTCTCACTATTCCTTTTCTCTGAAATGTTCTTCCCATGCTTTCTAGTTGAATTCCTAATCATTCTTGATTCTCAGAAGTAAATGCTGCCCTCTCTAGGAAGCCTTCCCCATCTCCCTAGTCAGACTTTATATAGCTTTTTGCTCCTTTGTGTATTGTGGGGTTGTTATGGTAGTGGTGATGGTGAGTATGTATTTGACATCCCTGTCTTTGACAATTCAATTCCTTGAGGGCAGGGACTATCTTAACTAAAGTTTATCTCACCTAGGACCTATCTGAATTGAATTAAATTAGTTATGTAATCATTTAATTGGTTTTCAATTAACACGCATTTTTCTTTCCTTTCAATCTCTCCCCTTCTCCCGCCACAAAAAAGAAAAAAAGAAAAACAGAACTCTTAGAACAATTAGGAATAGTCATGCAAACACTGCCACATTGGCCATGTCAATGACTGTTTATTTCATTCTGCATATTTAGTCTGTTATCTCTGTGTTAGGAAGTGAGCAGTACTCTTCATCATTGCTCTGGAATCGTAGTTCAGCAATGCATTGGATCAGAGTTCTTGCATCTTTCAAAATTGTTCATTTTTTACAAAATTATCATCGTATAAATGTTTTTCCTGTCTTGCCCACTTCTCATTCTGCATCACTTCTTAGTTTTCCTAGACTTCTCTGAAACTGTCCCCTTTGTCATTTCTTATAATTCAATAGTAATACTCCATTACATTCATATGCCACAATTTGTTGACATTCCCCAATTAAGAGGTACCCTCTAGTTTTCAATTCTCTGCCACCACAAAAAGAGAAGCCATAAATAATTTTGTACATATGGAACTTTTTCTTCTTTGCTTTTGATCTCTTTGGGATATAGGCAAGATAGAAGTATCACTGGGTCAAAGGATATGCACAGTTTAGTAATTTGGGGTATAATTCCAAATTGCTTTCCAGAATGCCTTTACTGATTCATGTCACTGTGTAGTCTTGTAGAGCTGTTTATTGTGAACTGTATGTGCATGTTCCTTGTCTTCTAATAACTGGTACTTACAGGGTTCCTTCCTTTCCTCATATGAGAGAAAAATGGAATAGGGTTTCTTGACCTCTATTATAAGAACATTATGCCTTTGTCTCCATGTGAGACCAGTTATCTTTTCATATTGTGATGAGGCAACCTTTCTTTCTTTCTTTCTTTTTTAGTGAGGCAGTTGGGGTTAAGTGACTTGCCCAGGGTCACACAGCTAGTAAGTGTTAAGTGTCTGAGGTCGGATTTGAACTCAGGTCCTCCTGAATCCAGGGCCGGTGCTGTATCCATTGCACCACCTAGGTGCCCCAGATGAGGCAACCTTTAATCTCCCCTAGTGTTGTTTTCCCTCTTTTCCTTTTTCTTCAAATATTCTTAGAGTGGGGCAGCTAGGTGGTGCAGTGGATAGAGCGCTGGCCCTGGATATGCAAAAGGACCTGACTTCAAATCTCACTTCAGAGACCCTGGGCAAACCACTTAACTCCAATTGCCTTAATACATCCAGGGCCATCTCCAGTCATCGTGATTTGTATCTTGCCACTGGACCCAGATGACTGGAGGAGAGAGTGAGGTTGGTGACCTTGCACAACCCTCCCTCACTTAAATCCAATTCAGTGCAAGTCATGACATCACCCTGATGTCATGGTCCTCTTCAAGTATAAAGGACAAGCAACAATTATTAGTTAGATCTATTGAACCAGGATGGAAAATATTTTCTTGGGAAGTGAAACATTTCCACATTTAAGGTAAGTAAGGTAGACTAGCTTATTAGGAGGCATGAGTATCATTTAGCACACTCTTTGCTCAGGTCATCACAACAGAATCCTAAGATCTATGTCCTCTTGTTGATTGTTAATATTCATTCCTCAAGTCCTAAAATATTGTGTATGGTCTCTTAAGACAGAATTGAAGTACTCCAACTTTTTTCTGTGCTCATGATATATTCGTAGAGAGAAAAGATAGTGTCAAACTGAGGGCAGAGTTAAGTAAATTCTTGAATATCCATTGGTTAAATAAATAGGATAGTTAAAATCATAGTATATGCAGAGAAGATAGAGTCTGGACCTTCTACAAACAAAATAAACATATATACACTGGCATGCATGTATGAATATGTGTGTGTGTATGCTCTGGTCCCACTTGGCACAGTTACATTACTTTCTCTAGCACCATTCAGCAATGCATGAATAGGAAGGGAGGGAGCATCTGGTGAGAATAAGTCAATGGTGGAATTTATAGTGAGGTGTAAGCATCACTAGAACAAGGAAGTAAGGAAATATGTGTGTGCATGTATATGTGTGTGTGAAGGGAAGGAGGGAGGAAGCCAAAGAGAGCAGGAAGAGAATCAGTAGATTTCAGAGTCGAAATCCCTTAGGTCTCTTCCCATGTCATTGTTTAATGGTAAACTTAAGGGAATAGCCTGGAAGTCTGGTTTGGTTTGGATGCCAGAAGGTTTAATAATGGTCTGTTGGTAGCTCTGGCATAATTTAGAAGTTTTGTTTCTATATCATGAACTAAGATGTATTCCACTTCTTATCACTATGAGGAATAATGAAGTATGAGACAAATGGAGAAACTACAAGAACACATGATGATAGAGACCATGACTGTTACACTGAAATGGACAGATTATGTATCTGGAAGGAAATTCAGGACAGTATCATTCATCTGTTAGGTTCCCCTCCAGGAGCAGTGATTGATTTGTGAAATAGAGCTTATCTAGGAAATTCAGTGCTTGATTTCAAGGATCTGAGTTCTGTTTGCAGTGCTATGATGTATCTACTAAGTGATCTTAAGCCTGTTATTTCCCTAATATTATCCTAATATAGCACTGAGAAAAGGAGGCATTTTTCCTATGTCACTGAGGTATCTAGATTTGTAGCATGGAGGTGTTATTTTTTGTTGTTATTGGTGGCATTTTTTTACATGAATTACGTGCTTTGAAATCTTGCAGTGATAGACAAATTCTTCCTTATAGTCATCCCTTCTATCTGCCACTAGGATCTGGATTGGATGATTAATTTTGGTTAGAGTGAACCCTTGATTTTGTTATCACCCACAAAGATTCCACTTCCATAGCCTGGAATTCCTTTCTCAGATCATAACCTTCTGTGTTTCTCTTTGCCTTCTTCTGACCCTTCCATTGTACCCCATGATGTGTGATTCCTGATATGTTATAAACTTCTGTTCGTTTTTGAACCTCTTCTTCTCATGCTTCTTTCATCTTCTGCTTTCCTCCAGGTGCCAGTGTATTCCTACCTGCCCTCTCTAATCTGACTGACCTTTCTTTCATGCCCCCAGACACACTAGCCCTAGTGGAAGCAGTTGGAATACTTCTGACTCCTCAGTGCCACTTTCATACTCTCCCTTTGCCTCTGTCACTCAGAGACCTCCCCTTCTTCCATATTTATTTTATTCAAATTTTCCCCAAATTCTGATCCTGGTGTCAATTATTTACCAACCTACTGGCCATTCTACCTCCTTTCCCAAGGAGTTCCCAATGTGTGTCACAGCTCTCCACCCAAACTCCTGCCCTTCTACTGGGAGACATCCAAATGCATATTGTTTTTTCCTCAGATATCCCAATCTGCTCATCTTTTACAATCCACTCCTCTCCACCTCAAGTATAGGCATGGTCACAGCCTTCACTCAACATTGCCCACAGGTGTTCCACTTCTACGATCAGACACTGAAATTCTCTTCTCAGATCCCATCCTGCTATTCTTTGTCTTCACCATAACCTCTATCCTTCAGTACTTTCCCAGACCACACCAGACTCTAACCTTGAATTACTTTCACCATCTGCTTCCTTCACCCCTACTAATGTATGTTTGAACAAAGCTGGAAAAAATCATGCAGCTCTACTGATTTATGTTATCTAATTTCAGCTGTCCCAAGCCACAATAAGACAATACAGGCAGTTGGTTTTATGCCTTGCCAAAATATGTAAAATCTCATGGTAAAAACCACAGAGTTCATGGGGAAGATGGGGATGGAGGTACAACTCTAAAAAAATAATTTAATGACATTAAAAAAAAATCTAATTTTTAAAAAATTGGTAGCATAATTCTATACATGGTAAAAGGTTAATAACAACCTAAGTACTACAATAAATAATTGTAGAATTGGTGGGATGCAAACTGTTTGTTCCAGTGGCCATGAAGGTGGCTGAAGTAGCCCCTGTGGAGCACTTCTGAGGTGTTCAGACAAGACGCCAAGGTCACCAACTGCATCCTGGGCCATTTCCAGTCATTCTGACTTTTATCTTGCCACTGGATTTCAATGACTCAGAGTCAAATCCAGTTCATACATGAGTCCAGACATCATCCTTGATGTCATTGGTCTTTTTCAAAATTATGTACAAATAACAATAATAAATAATGGCTCATCGTGTCCTTGAGCTTGGCCTCAGCCTGTTGCTCAGCCTTTGTCCCTGGATGAGCTTTTGGTCAGGGAACAATTTGGGCTGGCTGAAACTTGAGCCTGAGGGCACAGTGGAAGGGCTTGGGGCTGGGGCTGGTTTGGACTAGCATTTCTCCACACACAACTTCTACTGTACCAGAAGATATACATTAATTATGGCACTTTGCCTTGACAAAGACCAGAAGTAGAGGTTGGAAGGGTTGCAGCTTGTGAGTTATTGTGATGTGTGCATTTTTCTGCATACTTGCTGTTTCTCAGGGAAGACATATTACACTGAAGCAAACTTGAAATCCGCATTACATTTTAAATCTTCCCTAATAAATAAATTGCTTTGGAACAGATTCGTGTTTTTTTTTTTTTTTTTTTTGTGGGGCAATGAGGGTTAAGTGACTTGCCCAAGGTCACACAGCTAGTAAGTGTCAAGTGTCTGAGACTGGATTTGAACTCAGGTCCTCCTGAATCCAAGGCCAGTGCTTTATCCACTGCGCCACCTAGCTGCCCCCCAGATTCGTGTTTTAAATAAAAACATTCTAACAGAACCATCTGAGCTTTTAGTCTTTCTTAATTGATTCTCTCTCTCACACCCCTTTTTGTTAATGTCTCACCCCTTTTAAAGTGTTCCAGACCTTTTTAATTTAAGCTTCCTACACCCTCCCATCTGAAGATCTAGCCTCATACTATACTGAGTTCTTCCTCTCTCTTTCTATTCCTCTTTTGACATCACTTTCCATTCTCTTCTACTTTACCCCAGTTTCTGATGAAGAGATGATTCTTCTTCTTGCCAAGGTCATCACCTCTACATGTACCCTCATTCAACTTTCATCTTCTTAAACAATTGCCCTCATAGTCACCCCCATTCTACTATCCTACAATCTCTCCCTTATCTACTGAATTCTTGCCTTCTTTCCACAAACATTTCTAAATCTTCTTCATCCTTAAAAACCCTCACCATACCCTGTCACACTCTATCCATACATATCCTTTTTCCTTTTCATAATCAAACTCCTTGATAAAGCTGTCTACATTTATTGTTTCTACTTCCTCTCCTCTCACTCTTTTCTCATCCAGTGGTAATCTGGCTTCTTACCTTATCACTTAATAGAAACTGCTTTCTCCAAAACTACTCATGTTCTCTTCAATGCTAAATCTGATGGATTTTTCTCTTTTCTTAATTTTTCTTGACCTCTCTGTAGCACTGTTGAATACTGTCTCTTCTGGTTACTCTCTATTCTCTGTTTTGTTTTTTTTTTTTTGTAACCTTCTTACTCTAGGTTCTCTTCTTTCCAATATGACGCTTCCTTTCTCAGTCTCCTTTACTGGATAATCATTCTTGTCATACTCCCTAAGTACCTCAAGGAAGTGTCCTCAGAGAGAGAGAGAGAGAGAGAGAGAGAGAGAGAGAGAGAGAGAGAGAGAGAGAGAGAGAGAGAGAGTGTGTGTGTGTGTGTGTGTGTGTGTGTGTGTGTGTGTGTGGCCCTCTCCTCTCCTCTCACTTGCTGATCTCATCAGCTCTCATGGGTTTGTTATCTAAAATATAGATAGTTCCAAATCTACCTATCAACCCTAGTCTCTTCTCTGAACTCCAGTTCTTCCTCTCCTACGTTTAAAACTGGGTGCCCCACTTGCATCCCAAATTGAACATGTCAAAATAGAACTCTCTCTCTTTCCTCAAAACTCATACCTTTTCCAAACATCCGTATTTTTGTCAAGGGCATCACCATCCTTACAGTCACCCAGGTCCGCAACCTCACAGTCATCTTTGACTTTTTACTCTTGCTCAGTCCACATGTGCAATTAGTTGTCAGATTTTGCAATTTCTGTCTCCACATCATCCCTCACCTATGTGCCCTCCTCTCTACTCAAGCAGCCCTCGCTTTTGGCCAGGATTCTTGCAGTAGGCTCTTAACAATTGAGTCCTCTTGACTTGAGTCTCTCCCCACCCTAATCCACCCTTTGCACAGGTGGGGCAGGTGTTTCTGAGCGAGGAACTCTCCCACTCATTCAATTCTGGTGATTCCCTATTGTCGTTGGCATTAAATTTAGACTCTTATTTGACTCCTAAAGTCATTCACGACTAGCAAGCATCTATTAAGTGCCTCCTATCTGCCAGGCAGTGTGCTAGGGCACAAAGACCAATATGAAATAGACCTGCCCAGGAGGAGCTGACCTTCTTTTGGGGAAGACAACACGTGCATATGTAAGCATGTACGCAGTCTATACAAAAGTAATCGAAGGTGATGTGCAGGGGGAGGAAATTAATAACTGAGAGGGGGTGGGGGAAAGCTTCATGTAGAACAATGGTATTTGAACCAAGTTTTGAAGGAAACACTGCCTGGTAGATAGTAGGCACTTTAAGAGATGCTCATTGGCTGCTTGATAATGAAATATCAGTGATTCTATATGTGTAGCAAGTTCCTGTTATTCTAATGTTGATTTTTAATTCCCTATCAGGTCATATCTAACACCTGTACGGGACGAGGAAGCAGAGTCCCAGCGGAAAGCTCGCTCCAGACAAGCTCGCCAGACCCGAAGATCTACCCAGGTGAATCAAGTCAAACCGACGAGCAGTTCTCTGTCTGTCTTCCCACTCACATACCTTTCTTTCTTTCTCCTTCTATGGCGATTATAATCTGTATTATTTTTAAGTGAAGGAGCAAATTGTAAAGTAGCTACTTGTAAATTGTGTTAAAGGGAGTGATATGCTGTGTAAAGGGGAAGTCAGATTATGCAGGGCTTTGAATGCCAGATTTAAGACTATATTTTGTCCTAGAGGCAATAGGCAGCTATCAAAGGCTTTTCCTATTTCTGTTGGGGGCACCCTGTTTGTCTTCTCAGTAACTCAAGCTGACAATCAGAGTCATTTTTAACTCTTCCTTCTCCTGAAGTTTTCATATCAAATCATTTACCAAATCTCAATAATTCTAACTCCACAATAATTTTTACACCCATACTCTTCTCTCCAGTCCTTGCTACCACTGTCATTCAGAGCCTATGGACATTTACAGCCTCCTCATTGATCCTCTTATATTTTTGGTCTTTCCTTTCTTTACTTCATTTTCCACAGAATCATCCTAAAGTTTACTATATAGCTGTCCTTCTCAATACAGGTTCTTCAGCTTTTCATAACCTGACTCCAGACCACCTACCTTTTCAGCTTCATTCTCTGTAGCTTCCATTTACACACTTTACATGTTTGACATTCTACTTGGAATTCAGCATGCACACAACTAGTCAATAAACATTTATTAAGTGCCTGTTATGTGCCCGATGCTGTCCTAAGTGCTGGGGATACAAAAAGAGGGAAAAGACAGTTCCTGCCCCCAAAGAGTTCATAATCTAATGGAGGAGACAACAAGAGAACAAATATATACAGACAAGCTCTGTACCTGATAAACAGGGAATAATTAAGAGAAGGAAGGCACTGGGATTAGGGGAGTTGGGAAAGGCTTCCTGTAGAAGATAGGATTTTAGTTGGGACTTAAAGGAAAGCCAGGAGGTAGGGATGGGAATGGAGAGCATTCCAGGCATGGGGAACAGTCAGAGATAATGCCCAGAGCCTAGAGACAGAGTGTCTTGTGTGAGAAACAGCATGGAGCCAGTGTCACTGGATCAAAGAACACATATATGAGAGTAAGGTGTAAGAAGACTGTAAGTGGTAGTGTCAGAAATAAAAATACTGGGCTTTCCTTTTTGGCAAATATATGAAGGCTTTATTACATTCTTGCAAGAATGGGCACACACTATAAAGAAAAGTGGCACACTTTGCCACAGCAAACTACTCTTTTTAATCTCTAATCCTGTCGTAAAGGTCCCTCCCCTCTTTGCCTCATTGGTTGAGGACTAAGAGGGGTACAATCTTCCCAGAATGTCTCTGCATATTTCCCCTTAACATGTCCCCCCTCCCATTACATTCATCGCATGTTTGAAAATGGTGGCAGTCCCCTCCTTTGGGGTGTTGACAGTTAATATGAATAAGCTAATTAAGCAAACACAATACAAACTAGCTTTAACCTTTGGCACACTTGGACTAGCTAGACTACTAGCCTTGAAGTTCTCTTCTATATCTACTTTTAGGTACCTGCAAGACTGTCTTTTAGCCTTGAGGTCCCCTTTCTGCAATCTTCCTTTCTTACCCAGACTCCCTCCCTGTTTCATATTCTGAGATAACAGCATTTTTCTGGTGGAAGACTTTATTTCATTTCTCTCAGGAGGGGAGGGTGGGATGGGGAACTAGGCTAAGGAGGGCTTTGAATTCCAAACAAAGGATTTTCTATTTGATCCTGGTATTGATATGGATCCTTTGGAGTTTATTTGAGGAGGGGAGTGACGTGGTAGGGCCAGCACTTTAAGAAAATCACTTTGGTGGCTGAAATTAGGAGAGGGGAAGGTTTAGGGGGAGAGTTAATGAGATCACTTCTGGACATGATGAATTTAAGATGTCTACTGCACATCCTGTCCCATATGTATGAAAGGCAACTGGATTTGCAAGATTGGAGGTCAGTGGAAAGGTTTAGGGTAGGATAGGTAGATTCAAGGGTCATCAGTATAGAGATAGTTAATTAAATCCATGGGAGCAGATGAGATCACCAAGGGAAACCAAATAGAGGGAGAAGAGGGTAAGGCCCAGGACAAAACCTTGAGGGACACCTCCAGTTAGAGGGCATGACTTGGATGAGGATTCGGCAAACAAGATGGAAAAGGAATGGTCAGATAGATAGGAGGAGAACCGGAGAGAATGGTGTTCCAGGAATGTAGAGAGAAGAGAGTATCCAGGAGGAGAGGGTGATCAAGAGTGTCTGAAGCTGCAGAGAGCAGTCGCAGTGGAATAATGAGGTCAGAAGCTAAATTATAAGGCGTTAAGAAGTGAGTAAGAGGAAAAAAAAGTGGAGGCACTGATCGTAGTGGGCTTTTTCAAGGAGTTTGACCACAAAGGGCAGAAGACATAAAGCACAAGGAAGAATCAAGTGAGGGGTATTTGAGGATGGGGAAAATCATAGGCATGTGTGTAGGCAGTAGAAAAGGAGCCAGTAGACAGGGAGAGACTGAAAATAAGGGACAGATTGGGGATGACGGAGGGAGGAATCTGTTGGAGAAGACAGGATGGAATGAGATTACTTGTGCAGATGGAGGGGTGGGTCTTGGTAAGGCATAAGATCACCTCTTCATGTGACAAGGGTAAAAGAGGAGACAGTGACAGAAGGGTTCTGAATGATAGGAGATGAGGAAGAGGTTAAAAGAGGGAGCTCACAGGGGATGGCCTCATTTTTTTCTGTAAACCATGAGGCAAGTTTCTCAGTTGAGAGGTTTGGTGCAGCGAGAGCCATGGAAGGTTTGAGGAAGGATGAAAAGGTTTGGAAGAGCCACTTTGGAGAGTGGGATGGTGAATTGATAAGGAAGGCAAAGTAGGATTGTCTAATGGCAGTGAGGGCCCAGTTGAGGTTGTGTCACATAAATTTGTAGTGGACAATTCATTTGTATGATTTTCTCCATCTACATTCAACAGGATGTGTATAGGATCAAAGGTGGTTGATAGTGGGGGTGATCTAAGAATGAGGCTTGG
The DNA here is from genome assembly GCF_019393635.1 of Dromiciops gliroides. Classification (NCBI taxonomy): domain Eukaryota; kingdom Metazoa; phylum Chordata; class Mammalia; order Microbiotheria; family Microbiotheriidae; genus Dromiciops; species Dromiciops gliroides. The sequence continues at coordinate 100,553,060 of NC_057864.1, forward strand.
CAAGGCACAATCAACAATATAATAAGGGAGTCAGAGACTCAAGAGAAGAGGACAACGTTAAGTTGAAGTGGTTCACCAAGGGTTCAAGACAGAAAAGGGGAGAGAGTGGTGAGTGCAAAGGAGATGATCTGTGAAAGAACTGAGGGGTCAAGGGATCAGAGGTCATGGTGTGAATGAAGGGTAGAGTTTTGTAAGGGAAGGCAGAGGGAGAGATGGAAAACTGATAGATTATGGCCAGATAAGGGAAGTGGAATTCTTGAACTTGGAAGTGGTACATTTGGTGGTGATGGCAAGATTAAAGGTATGACCATCTTTGTGGCTTATGGATATGAGTAGATTGAGGGACTGAATGGTTTGGGGATTTAAGGGAGAGTTGATATGAATATGAGAGCATGTGATATATAAAAACAAGATAATCTAAGGAGAGGAAGAGCACTAGGAACTTAAGGAATTCAGAGAAGGCTTTGAGGAGGAGGTGGTACCTGAGCTGATACTTGAAGGAAACAAAGATTCCAAGAGGTGAAAGGAAGAAGTATATTCTGAGCAAGGGGAAGGTCCTGTTCTAAGTTGCAGAGGCAGAAGATGGAATGCCAATCCAGAGAATATTCTGGGCAGGACATAAAGCACATGAAATGAAATACGAAATCCAGAAAGGAAGATGAAAGCTAGCTGAGGAGCTGGTATTTTATCTCTGAATCAGTAGGGAGCTGCTGCAGATTTTTGACAGGGGTAGCATCTTCCACATACAACTAGGTCTCTTCCATCCCTAACAGCCCTCTTTCCTTGCCCTCAATTGGTCTTCCTATCGTTCACAGCTAAACTCCTAGAAAAAGCTGTTTATACTCATTGCCTCCAGTGCCACTCCTTTTGCTCCCCTCTCAGTCCTTTCAAATATGTCTCTTTTTCAGTCCTTATCCTTCTTTTTTGCAGCATTAACTGTTGACCACTCTCTCTTCCTGGAGACTCGCTTGGAGTTTTAAAACATTTATTACTCTCTACTGGTTCCCCTACCTGCCTCACTCTTTGTCAGTCTCCTTTGCTGACTTTTCCATATCATACCTCCTGACTGGAAGTATTCCCAAAGGGTCTGTCCTGGGCCCTTTTCTCTCTCTACACCTACTTGCTTGGAGACCTCATCAGAGCCTAGGGGCTTAATGATCATCTCTAAGCAGATTCTAGATATTCAAGCTGGTCTCTTCCTTGAGCTTTGCCCCCTCATCATCCTCTCTAACTCAACATGTCCAAAACAAAACTTTTTCCCCAAGCACACTCCTCCTCCAAATTTACCTTTTTCTATCAGATATGCCACAATCCTGCCTGTCTCTCAAGTTCAAAATAATGTGTCATGCTTACTCCCCCACTCTCGCACTCCACGTTTCAGGGGCCCAAAACTTGCTGTTTCTCCTTCCATAACATCCCTCAAGTGTTTCCTCGTCTCTCCGATCCCATGACTACCACTTTGGTTCAGTCCCTACTTTCTCTTTCCTAGACTATTAATAGTTCTGGATTCCTGATTGCTCTTTCTGCCTTCAGTCGTTCCTCACTCCACAGAGCTGCTAAAATGATAATCCTAAAACACAAGCCTGATTATGGAATGCCTCTTCTAATCCCAATGGCTCCTATTGTTTCTAGTCTCAAATACACTCTTCTGTTTAGCTGTGAAAACCCTTTACAACTGGATCCCAATCCCTCTTTCCAGCCCTGTCTCAGAGGATGCCCTCCAAGTCTGGGTACGGTTTTAATCACTTGAATAACTCACAACTGCACTAAGGTTTTTGGAATACCTTGTATGTTGCTGCTCTTCTTAGATGTTGAAATCCAGCCAAGCTGGCCTTCTGTTTATTCTTCACAAGTCAGTCTCTATCTCCCATCTTTGTGCCTTCGTAATGGCCACCTCTTCAGCTTTCCCTCTGAAAGAAGAGAATGCCCATCTGCCTTCGAGGCACAGCTAAAGCATCTTCTGCATGAACACCTTTTAGTATTCTCCTTCTCACAATGCCTTATATTTATTCTCCTTATGTTTATTCCGGTTGTAATGATATGTGTTTGTTCTTTCCTCCATTAAAATGTTAATTCCATGCAAGTAGCTATTGTTTCATTTTGGTTTGTTTCCCTAGTACCTAGCAAAGTGACTCATACGTGGTAGGTACTTAACAGATAATTATTGACAGATTCACAAGTCCCTGGAGGACACTGGGTATTGTAGAAAGTCCCCGTTTGAAATCTTGGCCATTTTTTAATTTTTGCTTTGAGTGCGAATTTTTTCTTCTCTGGGCCTAACTTTGTCTCTGAGAGAAGAGTGAGGCTCCTGCTTCTACCTCATCTTGGCAAGTACAGAGTCTCTGTGTCTCTTTGAACTCTAGGGCTATTCTAATGATGGATCTGAGAGCAACTAACCATGAACCAATTACTTTGTGACAGGCAACTCTCTATAGTAACTCATTTCCTGGGACTGAGAGTTGGAAGAGCCAAGGTATGGACACTGGGCTGTTTATGCACAGACCTGAGTGCTTTGCAAACTGGGTTTTGTGCTCTCAACTCAAGGCCCTGTCTCTGCTCAGCCCTTCTCGGATTATTGGTCTTCATTTTAGGAGCCATTTGCCCTTCCTCTGGAGCCTGAGGTTATTAATTTGAGTTGAATTTTGCTTTTCGACAGCCAAAATCCACCTCTCTTTGTGGGAAGGATTTATTTGTGGACTGGAGCTTGAGATTTCAAGGATCTGAATTTTGTTTCTAACCTTGCTTTCCATCAGTTAAACCAGAAAAGCTTTGGTTTAAAGTCTGACTTTCATCTCCCTGACTTTACTAAGGTCTCCCTCTCTACTTCCAGGGTGTCACTCTAACTGATCTTCAGGAAGCAGAGAGAACCTTCAGCCGTTCCCGGGCAGAAAGGCAATCTCAAGAACAGCCAAGTGAAAGAACGGAAAGCGGTCTGGAGGGACTCGGGGGAGGTGGTGAAAAGCAAGAGCCCCTCACAGCACTGACGAAGGAAACTGGAGAGATCCGGCCACGAGGGAGTAGGAACTGGGAGGAGGAGGAGGTAAACTTGTCTGGGCTCTCTTGAAAGGGTGGTAGTCAAGTTGGGGTACCCTCCCCCCCCCAAGGGTGCTCACTTGTACCTGGAAGGGTGGTAGGCAGAGAAACAATCTTTCTATGGATAAAAAACCTTTGTACCTACAAGATTTAGCGAGATAAACATCTACCAGTTAGGAACAAATTTCTTCTCTTTGAGGTTAGTTGTGCTTCTTGCACAAATGTCCAGCCGTCCAGATGAGAGACACATCTTGCAGTATAATAAAATTAGCAAATCCAGGAGTTTAAAGAGCAGCCTTTGCTCCAGTGAACACAAAAAGTCACTATCCACTGCTGAGGCATTCTTCATGGGTTCTGCTTTTCTGTTGAAGTGAGACGGACAGAAGATTAGGATTGGAAATAACTTCCACTTCTTTTTCTATCCCTGAGTGACTGGGCCTGGCCAATTCTTTGTGGCACTTTGGTACAAAGCTTTCTTCCTTTGTGAAATGTTTCCTAGGGGTGGCTAGGTGGCACAGTGGATAGAGCGCCGGCCCTGGAGTCAGGAGTACCTGAGTTCAAATCCGGCCTCAGACACTTAACACTTACTAGCTGTGTGACCCTGGGCAAGTCACTTAACCCCAATTGCCTCACAAAAAAAAAAAAAAAAAACAAAGAAATGTTTCCTGGACAATAGCTGGAGCCTCCTGGGGCAGACACTTTACCAAATGAACCAAATTAAGAGTGATATTCTTTGCCTTATTCATTAGAGTACAAAACAAAATGGGAATGAGAAAGAGTTGGGAAAAGACTAAACACTTAGCAGCTCTTGCAAATTGGTGGAGTGCTCAGATGTAGTGGCTGGGCTTTTACCCAGGTTCTCCTGCATCTGACTTCACATCTTTATTGACCTTTTATTTTCCTAAATATTTACTCTCTTCATTTTCCCAGCTCCAAAATACCATCTTCCCCATCATTTTCCTTCTCTCACCAAAGGGGCCTTTTCTAAAAAGGCAGATACGATTTAATCGTCCCTTACCCTGATTGGGAAAAATATTCTTGGCCTGCTTTCAGCACGGGGTTGATACAATAACCATGTGAGTCCCGAGGTTGTTCTTTTTGAGGGTAGTTAACAGGCCGACTTTCAGTCTGCATAGTCTGCACTTGGTGGACAGAGCCTCTCACTTTCAGTAAGAACCTTAGGGAAGCTCATTGGGGAAAAATCTACAGTGTTTACCCTTGTATGTTGGGAATTGACTCTAATACCCAACCCTGTGGGTCATTTGTAGCCTTCTTATGGACAACTGAGGTGCCTAACCCAGCAAGACAAGCCCACAACACCAGTTTCTCCTTCTGGGTCAAGCCCTTCGCTTTCCATTGGATCCTACCTCCTCCGGGCAAGTAGATCCTCAGGCCTGGACTCTGAGAGTTCAGAAACTGCTACAAGCACTGCGAAGGACATGGAAAAAAATGGTATGTAGACCTTTAAAATAAAGGGAGCCTTCTCCAGGACTTGTGGGCCCATGTTCTAAAGGCCCATGCTACCTTTTGTTTTTGGTGGTTAGAGAATGAAGACCCAGATTTGGATGGCCAGTCCTCTAAGACGTCCATCCGGGAGAGGCGCCGGCCCAAGGAGAGGCGACGAGGGACAGGCATAAACTTCTGGACAAAGGATGTAAGTGGGGGTGTTTCAGTTTTCCTTGGTGTTCTCTATAACTGAGGTGGTGGCTGTGTTTTGTAATTAGCTTCTGTTTGGTACCCCACATCCAGCCAGCGCTTAGAGAATGTCTGTGAAGAGGAGGAGAATATCAGGCCCCTTAGGCAAAACGCTATGGTGATTTAGGGGTTAGTGCCACATAGGTATCAGACTCACCTGATAGTAGCTGTCCACAGCCCTCACCCACTTCGGACATTGAAAATAATAGTAACTCGGGGGCAGCTAGGTGGCACAGTAGATAGAACACCAGCCCTGGAGTCAGGAGTACCTGAGTTCAAATCCGGCCTCAGACACTTAACACTTACTAGCTGTGTGACCCTGGGCAAGTCACTTAACCCCAATTGCCTCACTAAAAAAAAAAAACTAAAAAAAAATAAAGAAAGAAAAAAAGAAAATAATAGTAACTCAGGGCAGCTAGGTGAAGCAGTGGATAGAGCACCGGCCCTGAATTCAGGAGTACCTGAGTTCAAATCCGACCTCAGACACTTGACACTTACTAGCTGTGTGACCCTGGGCAAGTCACTTAACCCCAATTGCCTCACCAAAAAAAAAAAAGAAGAAAAGAATAGTAACTCACCTTCATATTGTACTTTAAGGTTTTCAGAGGGCTTCTTTCACAACAACCCAAAGAGGGACGGCTGTGCAGATGTTTTCACGCCTATTTTTAGAAAAGAAACCCAGACTCAGAAGAATGTCTGTAACCTGCTCAGTTCATACAGCTAATACATATTAGATCTGGACCCTGAACCCAGATCTTCTGATACCAAGACTAGTGCTCTTTCCACTATGTCAGGCAGATGAGGGGCACAGTGGACAGAGCCTTGGGCTTAGAGTCAGGAAGTTTTGAGTTTCAATCTGTCCTCAGATACTTACTAGCTGTGTGACTCCAGGCAAATCACTTAACCTCTGTTTGCCTCAGTTTTACTCACAGGTAATAATAATTTTGTAAGGTTATTGAGAGGATCCATTGAGATACTATTTTTAAAGTGCTTAGCACAGTGCCTGGCACATATAGAAATGCTTATTCCCTTTTCCCTCCCTTAGACTACACACTCTCACAAAACCACATTCGTGTATACAAAACTCTGTACTAAATCTTGTAAGGAAATACAAAGGCCATAAGGAATTTGTGGTGGGGAAGAGGAAAGGACATTGTAAGCATGGACTCCCATGAATACAATCGCTCAAATATTCATAGACTCATAGACTGTTAGAACCGGAAAAGGGCTTAGAGGTCATCTGGTCCATCCCACTCAGTAGAGAGACGAGGAAGCTGAGACCTCTCAGAGGCAAAGCACTCAGCTTTGTGGTGGAGTTAGAAGTAAAGCTCAGGCGACCCTTGTACTCTTCGGAGTCCTGTACACTACACTAGTACTAGGATGCATGGGTAGCGAAGGAAAGAATAAAGGGCTGGTTGATTGCAAAGTCATTTTGAGAACAGATGTGTTTGCTCTAGTAAAATGGACCATGTTCAGACCCTTTCCTGTCTTGGTCCTTGGCACGGCTGAGGAATCAGCATAGACTCTGCTTCCTGATTGCCATAGATAACTTAAAAGTATTGATCCATTCATAGATGAGATGATGACACTAGTAAAATACATATCTACTCTAAGCTATTCTCTTGGTAGAGATCTTTATTTGATTTGGAAGTACAGTGTGAGGGAAAGAGTATTGGCCTGGGAGTCAAAATACCTGAGATCTGACCATTGCTACCTCTGAAACTATGAAAATCATCAATTATTAATCATTTTAATGAATCAATTAATGAATACTAATCATTTTGAGCCCCAGTTCCTCATTTGTAAAATGAGAATAATCTCATTTGCTCTACTTAATTCACAAGGCTATTGTGAGAAAGCCTTTTAAAAGGATAATGCTCATGCAGTTTTTATTCTTTCCAAAGTTGATATAAAGTGAAAATAGTAAGACGAAAGTTGTTTTTCCTTGCCAACAGATGATTTTTGACTGACAAGACCTCTCTTTTACCCAAAATTCATTGAAAGTGTTCATTTGCAGTTAATATTCCTTAGCTTCTAACCCATGATGCCTATGGAAAGGGAGCAGCAGCATCAAAGTGTCACTTTGGCAGTCACCTTTTGATATCCATCAAACAACTTCTTGCTTGAAACACCAGGCTGTATAAGTGATGGGAACTGATTTTGTGGCTGCCAAGAGTGCTGTGACAGTGACTGTCCTCTCTCTCTCCTCTCTTCCTTTTCAGGGAGATGAAGCTGATGTCACAGAAGACTTGAAAGAGTCATGGGTAAGTGACAGGCCAGTGAGAAATGCCTTTCTAAGGTCAGTCTTGCTCACATGCATGAAATTTTAATGAAGGGAGCAAAAGATCCCATGTAGCTTGGCTGGCTAATGAAAATGTCTAGGTTTAAGTTAGCTATCCACGGGGCTTTGGAAACAGTCATTCCACCATGAGACATTATTTATTAGTTATTCTGTGTTCTTAGGAACATCTCCAAAGCTATGACCTTGAATTAGATTTATGTTCTTCAATAACAGTCTGATAAGACGTGTCTTCTCATTCTCAAAGAGATATTACAAGATTATGGGAAACTCTTTGAACTCTTTGGAAGAAAAATAATGTGGTCAATCCCTGTTTATCTGTACTAATGTAGAGGAGGAATAAACATAGATAATGTAAAGCATCAGATAACTCCAGAACCATTCATACTCGACTTTGTAATATAATCAGACACCCATGAAACATGCCCTTCTGACACTATAGTTAAAGACCTGGAGATCCCCTAGCTGGTTAGTGGATAAGGAAAATCCCAGCTCACTTCACATAAACCACAAAGGATATACTTTTCTTGAGGATAATGGAGAATTAACTATATTGTTCTTACAGTCATTCTTTGAAAATAAGAAGAATTTGTATGTTGGCTAAAAGATTTAAAGACTGCCACACAAGTTCTTGATTATGGAAAGTAGTCTGTAAAGAGATTTGTTGCTATCCATCTTTGTTGTTTGTTTTTACAACCAAATCACAGTCTCAGAAGTGCTGTAGAAAATCAGCAACCGAGTCAACATGAGCAAATGTTTGATCACTTTGACTTCTGTATTTGAGCTGAAACTCCAAAAAGCCACCTCCATTGTGAATTCTACACTGAGGTGGCAGTAAGATTCTGTACTCAAGAAAGAAATACTGTCTTGGTGGAGTATAGGACTATGGAAGCAAGCAGTGGGCTTCTGTGTTGTGTGAAATTGCCAACAACTCTTTGGAGCTGTGGTGCGTTAATGAAAATCACTCTTGGCTCACCTTAAGGGGCTTGGTGGTAGGGGAAGGGAATGTGGGTGAACTTTTGGAAATTTTTCTGAAAAGAGTTATGTCACCCATATAGAGTAACAGAATTAACTTAGCACCAAAATCCCTATGCTTGCTAAGTCCATGAAGAGAATTGAGAATGAATTCAGTTCAGTTCAATGGATGAAGGCTTTGATGACATGGAACAAATCTTTTTTTTTAGTGACATTCAGGTGTTTTTTTTGTTTTTGTTTTTTTTGCGGGGCAATGGGGCTTAAGTGACTTGCCCAAGGTCACACAGCTAGTAAGTGTCAAGTGTCTGAGGCCAGATTTGAACTCAGGAACTCTTGAATCCAGGGCCGGTGCTTTATCCACTGTGCTACCTAGCCGCCCCCATTCAGGTGTTTTTTTAAACCTTTCTGTACTTCTTGGTATTAGAAGTACCTCGAGATAGTACATCGTATGTATTCCAAGATTTCCTGGCCTGGGGTTCCACATAAGCAGAATTGATAAAGGCATATTCACTTTAAGTCCATTTATTAAAAACTGAAGAGTAGACCTAGCTGATGAAGATAAGCAAGTGACTTCATAGACTGGAGTAAAAATTATTTGACAACCTGAAAAAGAATACACTCACCCAGTTCCCTGGAGCTCCTACCAACAGATGCATACTACTTACCCCATATTCCTTTTGAGGGAAGTTCAAAGTGATTAGCCTAGTCTCTCAGTTATTAACCTTTCAGTGCCAGAATTATGATATGTAAGAATGAACATGGTTCAGGTCTCAGATGATTAACCCCCATGAATGATGCAAAAGGGAGCTCTGTTGTCATGTCCCCAGAGGAAAAAAAAAAAGTACCTTAACAATTGTTTTAGCCACCATAAATTCACCCCTCTTTTTGAGCCAGTGTGTTCAAATGAGAGTATTAATTTTTGGTTCTTCTATTCCCATTTCCCCTCCCTTCCAATACTGGCAGGTGTGAGGCCTACGCTAGCTTGCATGCCAGGTCACAGCCCAGTCTAAATTACCGCAGTTCTGCTCCAAAACACATGGCTGGCAGCATCCTAAAGTTGCTCCCTCTCCCTTACTGCATGTCTGTCTATCAAAGTGGCTGCTCCCCAGCTCTGCTCTGTCAGGAAGAAGAGAAACCTGGCAACCAGGCATAGAGTGCTGTACTTGGATGGAAATGTCCCTCTGGCTGATTAAAATGGGCACTGGTTTTTCCTCTCTGATCTTTTTTTTTTTTAATCTGATCTTTTTTTTAATTCAGCAAAACTATAGCTTGCTATTGAGGCAATTCTTTTTCCCTGGCCTGACCTATACTGGGTGTTGGAATTGCCTGTTTTCATTAAAGCCACTAGGTGGCAAAATGGATAGCATGCTGGAACTGGAGTCTCATAGTAAGTGTTACGTAAATGCTTGTTCCTTCCTTCCTTTCTCCTTTCCTCCCTCCCTCCTTCCCTCCTGTGTTCATAACCTTAATCTTCTGCAACCAGGTGGGATTGCACCCAAGGTTTTCCCTATTTTAGAAGCTTTCCAGAGAACATTTGCAACCTATCATTTATTTCTATCTGTAACGACATTAGAATCCTTCTTTATAACTAACTTGTATCTCTAAGGCATAATTTAAGCCCTTTTCTTTTCTCTGTGCTTAAAGTGGAGAGTAACTAATTTATAGCCTCTACAAAGTGATTCTGGTGATCATCAGTTCTGCTCAGTGTTTGTTTGATGTTTAATTTTTCACCTCTGCCCCTACCCCAGAGTTCGTTCATGTTACTTCTTCTTGTCATCAATAAATTATCTAACTCAGAATGGGCAGGACTCCAGTCATGTTTTACTTACTGTAGATACCACAGCATATTGCTATTGAGAGTTGGGCTTTGTTCAAACTCAGTAAAGCACATAGTTCTCCTCTAAACTCGTCCCCATTCAGAAACCCTTGGACTATTTACCAAAGGTGAGACATTTTGTTCTAGGAAGTGTTGACTCTGTGATGAAAGCCATTTCTTATAGCATTTGAGCTTCCTCATCTACATTAACAATTCATAGGTAGCAAGACAATTTCCACCAGTCAGAACTCTTCTAGTGTCAAATTTGGTAAAATAGAAACTAGGTATAAACCATAAGAAGAGAACACTAATCCTACTTATGTGTGAAAATGTATTACATTTTTAATGTTTTCTCTGTCAGTGCTAAAGAAATCGAAATACTTGTTCTAGTGCCTGATATCTTAGTGTCTAGTGTAGATATGACTTTAAAAACACTTCCAGAAGATAGCTGTTTATATTTTTCCTGTTTTTCTTTTTTAATCTACCCCTCTGAACTTAAAAAAAAAATTCTTTGAAAAAAAGTGTGTGATATTTCTGCCTTTTCTTCCCACTTTAAGGATTTACTCTTTTGTGCATACCCTTCCTAGAGTCAGTGTAGGTTGTATACTTGAATTCCTCACTAGAGGGCATAAGTGCTTAAGAGAAATGATGTTGGTGAGTATAGAAAAGTACCCTAGGGAACTTAGTGGAGGTAAAATTACTTTTATTTTAAAGGAATTGCTGAAGAACATTACAAGCAAGACATATTCAGACTGTTTCTTAGCTCGTAAATTCTTAGAGTTCCATAGGACCCTTTCCTCTTTATAATTGGGGAAACCAAGGCCAGCAGCTCAAGTAACTTCCCCCAGGTCATGAAGCTCACCTGTAGCAGAGCCCAGCGTAGAAGGCCACAGTACAGCAAAGGGGATAGAATAGTAGACTTGGAGTCAGATGCCTCTGGTTCTGTGTAACATGGGAAAAGTAATAGCACTGCCCCCTCCCCAATAGACTTGTTGTAAGGACCAAACACCTTCTGGTGCTTTAAAAAGGAAGTTATTATGGTTGTTACTCTTAGAACCCAGGTCTCCTGATTTCCTGTCCAGTGGTCTTCCTACTCTGCCACCCTCCCTCTTTATTTAGATTTAAGGACATAGATCCTACATTAGCATTCACATTTTATCCTAGTCCCTAATATTATTTAATTTTTTTATCATCATCATTATCAGAAGAAGATGATGAATAGCTCATATTTATATAGAACTTACTATGTGCCAGAAACTTTGATAAGCGCTTTACCAGTTTTATGTCATTTATACTTACAACAACCCTGGGACATACATTGTACAGTAAAGAAAACTGAGGCAGACAAAGGTTAATCAACTTTTCCAGGGTCACGCAGCTGGTTGCTGAGGCCAAACTTGGACTCATTTTCCTTACTCTAGGCCCAGTGCTGTATGTCCACTGTGTTACCTAGCTGCCTCAAAGATTGTTCAGTAACTAGATATCAGTATTTTCTTCCTAAGAGGACCTTTCTTGAAGGTCAAATTACCAGTGTTTGGTAAACGGGAAAGCCTCCTCAGATTGAGATTCTTTGGGCATCACTATTTTCTTGCTTTTTTTCAGGGAGGAATTATGTGTGTTAAAAGCTCAGCATCTTCATGCATTAGTAGGGAAGATGCTTATTTTCTATTTTTGGAATTTCTGGTGCTTTTAGACAAATCACTGTAGTCCTGGACCTGGGCAAAGTCTCAAAAATCAACATCCTGCCCAGAATAGATCAGCTACAGAGGCTCAAAACAAGACCTCAAAGGGAACTAACGTGTATCCGTTTGGCTCATCTCTGGGCTGCTAATGCTCTCCAAATTAATAGATTATATGGAATGGAGATGTTGGCAAAAAATTTACTTTTTCAGTGATATCCAGGGCATCTGCCCTTCCTGAATTCAAATGGATCCTGAGCTTGTCACGAGTTGATCTGGGAAGGACCCTTCAGGAAAAATGCATTGTAGAAAAAGATGAATACTAAAAATGCTGAAAATTCAGACTGGATGAAAGAAAAGAGCAAAAATAAAACCTGGTTCTAAGAAGTAGTTTTGAGGGGGAGAGTAATACATAATTGGAGCTAGGCAGTCACTGAAATATTTTTGTGAAGACTTAAAACCACCAACAGAGATAGTCTTCCCACGACGTGGGAGAGGATATTGGACTGAATTGACCTTGGAAACTCTTCCAACTCATAAATCTACAAATCAGATATCAAGTTAGACTGGCATCTTTGATTCAGTAGACTTATTTCCTACTCATTTTTCAGTACTCTTATTTTACTTCCCAGTCAGAGTACTTTCATAAAACTGAGTAAGTTATATGAATAGATCAATATATTCATGAGTTTTTCCTGTTGCTTGCCCTCCGCCAACTCTTCTTCAGTCCTTGAACTTGGCTCTAGATGCAGCTTTTCCCTCTCCATTTTTAATCAGTACCACCGCACAAATGCCCCCCTCCTCCCATCTTTCTAGTTCGGCTAAACAACCCCTTATAACTTTTGACCTTGACATATTGTGGAAATGGTACCCTCAAGATCTGTTAATCCTGCCTACAAAAGAGACACAAGGGTATCAGGGAGCTCAGTGTCCCTGAGCATTGTTCAGCACCTTGTGAAATATTCATCCCCTGCTGCCTTCTGCTCCACAGACCATGTCCAGACTGCCTTTGAAGTCCAAGGGTGTAATGAGACTGTGTTCCTACTGCATCAGAGGGATCCTATTGATTAAACTGTAGCTGCAAATGTTTTTTAAGTGGGTTCTCTTCTTTGTTCCTCTTGCCTTGCCTGATTTATCTTCAGTTCAATTTCAGCTTGGAACAAGGCGTACTGCCATTCTAGTCAAGGAGCATCTACCTCCTAGATGCCTGGAATGGCAAGCTCTCTTCTGTACAGGATAGTGACCAACTAAGCCACCTTTTCTCCCATCATCTGAGACCTAATACCTTTCTTGCATTGTATGGACATTTCATTTCCATTAAGCAACTTTTTGTTGCTGCTGCTGCTGCTACTACTGTTGTTGTTGTTGTTATTCCAAGGGGTTATTCACAAAGAGAGAGAGAGAGACAGACAGACAGACACACTAAAACCGTATAAAATAGATGCATATATAAGAACAGGTAATTGGAGGTGCATAAAAAGAATGTGTTAACTGGATTAATGTACCAAACTCACTGATATCTACCTGTCTCATCTTTCTGTTTCTGTCACCTGAATGGCTGGTGATCATTTTTGTTTTCCTATGACAAGTCACCCAGTCTTGACTTCTTTGCAATTCCATCTTCCTCATACCACAGACACCATTTTTTACAGTTTTTTTCAGTTATCAAGCATTTTTTCTTTTATCTACATCCTCCACCCAGAAAAAAATATGAAACCCTTGTAACAAATAAGCATAGTCAGACAAAATTAATTCCTGCATTGACTATGTCCAAAAATGTCTCTCCCCCCCCCCCCCCCGCATATTAGTTATTTTGTTGGGAATGTCTAAAATCTATTCATATATCTTTTTTTTTGTTTTGTTTTTTGTGGGGCAATGGGGATTAAGTGACTTGCCCAGGGTCACATAGCTAGCAAGTGTCAAGCGTCTGAGGCCGGATTTGAACTCAGGTACTCCTGAATCCAGGGCCGGTGCTTTATCCACTGTACCATCTAGCTGCCCCCATATATCTTTATGAAACTAGAGTACCTGATTCTTCATCTCGTCATGAAGATGAAAGTATTTGGGGTTCCATTGACCTTGGTTTTTTACTTCATAGATGTTTTTAATAATAATCCACATTTATAGAGCACTTTTAGAAATTTGTAGAGCATTTTTGGTACAACAGTCCTATGAGGCAGGAAAAGCACATGTCATCATTCCCATTTGACGGATTGGAGAACCAAGGAAGCAGCATGGTACAGTAGAAAGTGTATTGGTTCTAGACTGTATTGCTTGATAATTGAAAAGAAATATAACTGTTAAATCATATAAAAATATATGACTGTTAAACTCTAGACCTAGGTTTAAAGCCTGCTTCTAATGCCTCCTGTTTGTGACTTTAGATAAGTCACTTAATCTCCCTTGCCTAAAGCTGGACTAGATGGCTTTGGGAGGCCCTTCTAGCTGCAGATCTATAATCCTGTGGTTTTATAACTAGTAGATCGATGGAGTGGCCTTGCCCATGGTCACAAGCAGCACAGCCAGCACTCAAACCCAGTGCCCTTTCACTTGCATTGTAGAGTGGCAAATGTTGGGAGTCAGAGTAGCAGTGTCTCATGGCCCTGGGTCTTCATTGGATGGATACCTCAGGAATCTGGAGTGTTTTTCATTGAGGCCTTCAATTATTTGCTGAGATAGTCCAGAGGAGTAACAAGGCCTCAAGGATTCTGCTTTTTCCCAGGACCTTTTTGAGCCTATGACCCAACTAAAGGCCTGCTCTGTGAGCCACATTTTTCAGTCTTCTCTTTGTCCTACTGATGTTACTCTTCCCCCATTTCCCCCTCTTGTCCTAAGCCTTCATTTTACAGATGGGAAAATTGAGTCACATGCAGGTTAAATGACTCGCCCCAAGTCCTACAGCCCACAGTGGAGCTGGGATTCAAAGTCAGGCTCTCTGATGGCAACACCACACCTCGTAGTGTACTGAGAGCCGCCACTTTTCAGGTCCCTTCTGTCCCAAGTCATTGTCCTGATTTCCTCCCAGCCCTGGAACTGTGGCATTTTCTGTGGGCACCTCTTTCCTCCAAAGCACACCTAGGTATTTCCTAGCAACCCTCTCTCACTTTGGAAAACATCTTTGCCTGCACTCTTCTTTTAGGTAAATTCTGGGCCTGTTTTGTGTTTGCCTCAGCTTTGTTGCCTAATATGGTAAGGTATGTTCGAGGCACAGCCTGCACTGTTGAGATAGGGAAACAGCTTCACTAGGAAAAAGGGCAAGGAGAAGTGAGGTGTGGAGACTTGTTCTGGAGAAATGGTTTGTTTAGGTTGTTTTTGGTAAAGTTTTATCCCTCCTGTCACTGTCATGATCTCTTTGAAGAGTGCAGACTTTTCTTGCTAGTAAATAAAGGGGAAAGATTACAAAACAATGGCCTTGTTTTCTGTCGTTTTAAAAAGATCAGTCAGTATGCTCCTGGGAGAGATGAGCTCAGGCTTTCTCCTAAAAAAGGAGGACTATTGGGAAAAGTTGGAGACATTCGCTAAAATGATCAGACTTTTAATGATGTGCAGAGGAAGAATAGATTTAGGAAGCAATGACTTTCATAAACAGTCCTTCTGTAACCAGCTTCTCGAAGTCAGCAGAGATTCCCCCTGTGCCAGAGCCAGCCTGCTTGGGATCTAGGAAGGGACTGCAGTGGGGTCTGGGAAAGGAGAAGGAGGCTGAAAAATGTAGCAAATCAGCATATTGTGGGGGAAGCTGCAATCCAGCCTGGGGGGGGCGGGGGGAGGGGGCACACAGTGAACAATCTTCTGTACTGCTTGACTCCACATCAGCCCAGAAAGGTCATTCTTCTCTCCATAGACTCACTGTGCCTTGGAACAGCAAGTTTCTTAAAATACCCCAGCATGTTCTGATTTTCTATATATGGGTCATACTTGGGCCTCATTCTAGCCATGAGCTCTGTAAACCATTATAAGAACAAAGTTGTTTCCTACATATCCCTTTTAAAGGCTTCTCTGATTTGTGGTTGCTAAGAGAAGCCACGTAACCAAGCTCAGATTCACCTGTAGGAGGCCCTATCCCTTGTTGACCCACCTCATAGTTTCAGTTGATCATGAAAGCAGTTCCTTCAGTAAATAATGAAAATGAATAAACAATTGATAAGCTTGACTCCAGAGTCATGTTGGGGGTCATTTCATTATCCAGAGATAAAAAAAAGATGTATCTCTTAAAGATACTGTAGCTTTGTTTCTTCACCTCCTTTTTTTTTGACTTTTCCCATCTCAGGCCTCCAGTTACTTGACTTCCCATGACAGATAATCTCTCCTAGGCCACCTTGAGACAGACAGAAATGAGTCCATTTTGCTGTTCTTAAGAAAAGAAGTCATGGCCATCTCCAGCTTTGAACATTTCTCAGATTCGCTTGTTACCATGATAACACATTCACAAGTTTGTTTACAAAGGAGTGGAGTTATTTTATTAAAGCAACCTGGCCCTTAACCATAACTATCTCAATGTAACAGTTTGTTTGATCTTAAGGGCTATAGTTTCTTTTGTTGTCAACACCCCTGAGAAGACTTAAGGCCGTGTGTTTGGCCAGTGCTGAGGGTCCAGTAAGTGATTCAGGCAGCAAATAGGATGTGGAATAGACAGTGCCCTCAGAGGAAATAACCACATTCTCATGTCTCTAATGAGCTTCCACCAGACAAGTTTAGTTTTGCCACCAGTGAGACAGCTGGGCTTGAGATATTAAAAAAGGTTGCTTTTGGTAAGGCTTAAATGTTGGAATATCTAGGGTAAAAATGACTGAGTATCTGGTTGCATTTTTAGCTATCTATGCAGCAGCTCAGGATTCACCAAAGTGGAAGAGTAAGATTTATGGCTGTTTAGTGAAAATGATATCATCTGTATGTAAACTGTCTGTGTGTCTGTGTTTAATAGCCAAAGGGAAGATCCATTTATGGCTCATGAATGTTTACACAAACGTGCCCAAAATACTTTGCATTGTTTCACAGCCTGAACTTGTCTTTGTCACCCTTCACATCTAGTCCTTGTCAAGGCCTGTTGTTTTTACCTCCACACACCTCCCTGTTCCCCCTTCTCACCTCTAACAGTACCACCAGCCTAGTGCTGGCTGTCATCAGTCCACCCCTGGATTATTGCAGTAGTCTTCTGGTTGGTCTCCCTGCCTCATCCTCTTTTCCCACTCACCTGTCAGATTGATCTTTCTAAAGCTGAAATGTGATCTCAGCATCCTACCACACAAGTGCATGTGTGTGTGTGTATGCACACGCGCGCGCACACACACACATATATACACTCTCTCCCTCTAGTGGCTCTCTGCCACATCCAGGACCAAATAGAAAGTCATCTCTTCGGCTTTTAAAGCCCTTCATAACCTGGCCCCATCCTGCCAGTCTTCTCCCACTGTGATGTAGTGACACTGACCTTGCTGTTCCTCACACAAGACTATCTCCTGACAGTGCACCTTCACTGGCTCTCCCCTATGCCTGTCATACTCTGTCGCTGCCTCCAGGCTTCCCTGGATTCCTTTAGGTCTCAGCTAAAATCCCACCTTCTACAGGAAGCCTTTCTTTAGTCCCCTTAATGCTCGTGCCTTACCTCTGAGACTACTCCCAGTTTATCCGGTATATCTCTTTTGTACAAAATTGTTTGTATGTTATCTCTCCTGGTACACTGTGAACCCCACAAGCCCCTTGCCTTTCTTTATATCCCCTGTATTTAACACAATACCTGGCACATACTTGGTGCTTACTGAATGCTTCTTGACTTAACTGTGCCAGTGTGTCTACTTGAAGGTACATTCTTTTGACTGAAGGAAAACATAAAGACATTTTTAAAAGGCACTTGAGTAACTTGACTGCTGAAGACAGAATTTTTATCACAGCTCTGGTGCTTTCAGCACTAGCTTACATTACCAATTTTATTCCAGATGAGGGAAATTTGAAAAATGAAAATAACACATTTTTGAATGACAAGACCAAATAAAACATTCTGAACTCAGAGAAAATGCTTCATTTAGAACCAGGTCAGGAGTAGGGACCCCTGTTCTTCTGGCACGGGGTAATGAATGGTGGCTTACTACTGACACTTTGAGCAGGAAGAGGAATAGAATGAATGTGTGTGACTTGTTAACTGGAGGGAAAAGGAAGGGGTTGGCCAAACTGATTGTCACTAGTGACAAGGTTTAATTGAACCAATTCTGTAAGCAGCAACTATCAAAATAGGTAGGGAAGAGCATGGTCATAGTGATCAACCCCTGTGCCACTGAAGATTAGCCCCCATGCCACATTTGGCTCACATGTTGTGGGTTGTTGAGTTAGAGGTTGCTTGCCAACATTTCAGTTGTCTTTTATCCTAGTAACTGAGCATCTTTCCAGTTTTCTCTACTAACTTAATTGTTGACAGTTTGGAGGAGGATAAGGTAAAGTTGGCTGTTGAGAAGCATTGGCTCATGCTTGGGAAAACCTCAATGAGTTTTGGTTGTTTTGAGGCAAGAAGCAAGCTCTGAAGCCTTGTATATGTGTGTGGCATGGGTGTTGCTGCTACTGTTGTGTGTTTTTTATGACAGTGGCCTCCATGTCATTTTAGATGAAATCTGTTGAGGAGAAAAATCAGATGTGGTCCTTTAGTGTGTCACTCTCTTTTTTTTTTCATCTGCTTTCTTCCCTCTTCACTCTCCCAAAGACCTCTCTTCTAGGAAGGCTAAAACTGCAGATATTGGCTAGACAAACCAAGGATTCTGTGGAGTTTTACATTTAAGATTTGTAGATGCCCGCAAGGCTGCCTGTCAAAATGCTGTTAATTGCCATCATTCAGTGTAATTTCTGGGTTGTCATTTGAATTCACAGATCTGAAGGACATTTACCTTGTTAGTCTTTTTGCTTTGTCAGCCTTCTTTCACCTGAATATAAGGAGAACTTCTTTGAAGGTAGGGAAGGACACATACAAAAAGGGGAAGATCTTTGCTTCTGAACACCTGGCTTTCCTGTTGAAATAGATTGTTAGCACTT
Source organism: Dromiciops gliroides (assembly GCF_019393635.1). NCBI lineage: Eukaryota > Metazoa > Chordata > Mammalia > Microbiotheria > Microbiotheriidae > Dromiciops > Dromiciops gliroides. The sequence goes on from NC_057864.1 coordinate 100,571,571, forward strand.
ACCTAGAAGTTTCTTGAAGGCAGGAACCTGTCTTCTGTTTTTTTGGATCCTCTTCAGCACCTAGAATGAGGACTTGAATATGCTCAGCAAATACTTGTTGGCTTAATTTTGACTTGATTTTCAGTAGGGAGAAGTCAAACGCATTGCTTTTTTAGGTCAATCAATAAACATTTATTAAGCACCTGCTACATGCTAGGCACTGAACTAATCACTGGGGTTACAAAGAAAGAGAAGACAGTCCCTGCCCCCACTAAAAAGAACTGAAAAGCTGCCATGGTGGGGAATAGAATGGGAGGCATCCGGAGCAGTCCAGAGGAGTGCAGCTGGGTTGGAGATGAAGACATGGCTGGCCCGGGCCCCCTCCTGAAATGGAGGTTCTATGAGGAGCCCACTTCACAGTCTCCCGTGTCACAGTGATATAGCCTATTTCAGAAATGGATGTCCTGCCTGGTAAATAAAGTTCTCTCAGGTGTGGGTTGACAATTTTACAGATATTCCCTGAGGTCACTCTGGTGACATTTAGTTCTCTGAAATAAGAATGTATTAGTATCTGAGAAATTTTTATGCCCTTCCCCTGACTTCGACCTATATAGAGGTTTAGTTTCCTTGACTCCAATGGGCTCTGAACCATTTCTTATGAAACCAAGCTAGGAGGCAGAGCTTCTGGAGATAGACTTTTGAAGTATTGGTGATGTACTTGATAACCTCAGCAAAGAAGTCGGATTAGCATTGAGACAGGATTGAAGCTTAGTAACTAGCCACTGCTGCTTTTCTTCCTTCCTCCAAAAATGTGTGGTTTTCTTTCAGGGGTAGCCCTATCTCTACAGTGCAGGATCCATCTCCTTTTGACATAATAGTAACAACAACAACAAAAACACATTTATTTAGCATTTTAAGCTCTTTATATGCATTATCCCATTTGATGTGGGAAAAATCCCTGTAAGGTGAATTTGATTATTATCCCCATTTATGGATAAGTAAATTGAAGCTCAGAAAATGTAAAGGACTTGCCCAGGGTCACACAAACATTTGAGGTCAGACTCAAACCTAGTGCTTCCTGATTCTAAGTCCAACTCTATCTACTGTGATATTTCTCTCCATATGAATTTCAAAAGTTAGAATAGGTTGTAAAATTTAAATGGAGACTGAAGTTAATATGGAGTATAGTTTATACTGACTCCTAGTAATAGTAGTAATTTTTTCAAAACATTTAATTGAAAAATGCATTTTTTACATTTCATTCCTGTATTTCTAGGAGCATCAGGAACATAGCAGAAACCAGATTGATTGGTTCATTAAATGATAGCTTATTCCCAAAATCAGAAATGTTTTTCTGGTTTTGCCATTTCCCAAGCAAAACAAAACTTGTTGGTGTTATCATGGAATGTTTGATTTAAAATTCAACATGCCCCAAACTGAATTCATTATCTTTCTCCCAAGCTCTCCCATGTTCTTATTACTGGTGAGGGCATCACTGTCTTCCCAGTCACCCAAGGTCACAACCAAGGTATCATCCTTGAATTCTCAGTCTTTTTCACCCTCCGTATCTAATCTGTTCCCAAGACCTGTCATTTTTACCTTCACAATGTCTCTTGAATATACCCCCTTCTCTCCTCTGACACAGTGACCTCTCCTCATTCTTGGACTACTGCAGTAGCATGCTAGTGGATCTGCCTGCCTCAAGTGTCTCCTTTCTCTAAACCATCCTCTGCTCAGCTGTCAGTGTGATCTACCTAAAGCACAGATTTTACCTTATTCTCCCTCCCCCCCCACCTCACTCAGTTCTAGTGGTGTCTTTTCATCTCCAGAGTTTATTTTTTGAAGCTGTCTATCACCGTGCCTTTTCCTGCCTTTCCAATGTTCTTACTTCTTACACACCCCTTCTTCACCGCAGATACATGGCCTCCTTGCTGTTCTTTGAACTAGACTCTCCATATTCCAGCTCTGCATTTTCACTGCCTATCCTCCTAAGTCTAGAATTCTCTCCACACTCATTTCTACCTCCTGGTTTCCCTGGATTCTTTTAAGTGCTAGCTGAGATCTCACCTTCATCAAGAAACCTTTCCTAATTCCCCTTCATCTTAGTGCCTTCCCTCTTTTGGTTAGTTCTAATTTATCTTGTATAGACCATGTTTTTATATAGTTGTTTTCAATGTTCAGCTTTTCGGCAACTTTCAGAAGTTGTTTTCGATGTCTCCCCCATTAGACTGTGAACTCCTTGAGACCAAGGACACTCTTCTCTCCCTTGATGTTCCTGGTGCTTACTTATCACAGTACCTGGCACACAGTAGGTGCTTCACAATGCTTGTTGACTGACTGACTAGTTGCCTTCCCCATTCCTCCCAGAAGGAATGGGATTTTGGTTGCAGGGTTACATCAGAAGGGTGGTAGAAGTTGCACAAAAAGTTAATTTATTTAGTGCCATACCAATCAAACTATCAAAAATATTTTATAGATCTGGAAAAAATAATAACAAAATTCATCTGGAAGAACAAATATGACAGAGGAAGATATAAAGATCAATACAAAATATAAAATAGATTATTTTTATTATATAAAATTTTAAAGCTTTTGTACTAACAAAACTAATATAACCAAGATTATAAGTAAAGTAGAAAACTAGGAAAGAATTTTTGAAACAAGTATCTCTGATAAAAGCTTCATTTCTCAAATATATAGAGAACTGAGTCAAATTTATAAAAATACAAGTCATTCCACAATTGATAAATGGTCAAAGGATATGAACAGAGATTTTTCAGGCAAATCAGAGCTATCTGTAGTCATATGAAAAAATGCTCTAGATCAACATTGATAGAGAAAAATAAATTAGAACAATTCTGAGGTATAACCTCACACCTATGTGACAAATATAACAAAAAAGGGAAAATATTGGATATTGGAGGGTATGTGGGAAAACTGGGATGCTAAGCCCCTGTTGGTGGAATTGTGAAAAGATCCAACCATTCTGGAGAGCAATTTGGAACTTAGGTTCAAAGGGCTATAAAATTGTGCATGCCCTTTACTCCAGCAATACCACTGCTAGGTTTATATCCCAAAGATATCCCCAAAAAGAGAAAAATACCTATTTGTACAAAAATATTTATAGCAGCTCTTTTTGTGGTATATGATTTTAATGGAATATTGTTGTGCTATAAGAAATGACCAGCAAGATGATTTCAGAAAGGCCTGAAAAGACTTATATGAACTGATGTATAATGAAGTGAGCAGAACCAGGAGAACGTTGTGCACAGTGACAGCAATATTGTTTGATGAAGAACTGTGAATGACTTAACTATTTTCAGCAATACAATGATCCAAGACAGTCCCAAAGGATTAATGATAAAGCATACTATCCACCTCCAAAGAAAGAGCTGATATTGATGGAACACAGACTGAAACATGCTGTTTTTAACTTTCATTTTTTTCTTTTATTCAAGTTTTCTTATACAAAATGACTAATATGGTAATGTTTTACATAATTGCACATGTACAACCTATATCTAATGGCTTACTGCCTCAGGGAGAGGGGTGGTTAGGGAGGGAAAGAGGGATAGAATTTGGAACTCAAAACTTTAAATAAAAATGTTTAATATTTTTTTAAAAAAAAGAAGTTGCACAAAAGAATAGCACTTAGCCATCTATGGAATTCCATTCTCTCTCTCTGGCTCATCAACCATTTGCGACTTTGATGGATTCTCTTTAGTTAACAGTATTGTGAGTCTCTTGTTAACTGCAGTTTGCTTTGTAGGCTTGGCTGTAAGTCAACTTATCATTAGTTTTCTTGCAAAGGCTGGAGGAGTGGAGACTTAGTCATCTTGTAGATTTCAAATTGCACTGTTAGTTTGATTCTGCACTTTAAGCCCCTCTTTCCCAAACAATTTTTACTCCACAATTCTGCTTTCCCCCCTTAAGAAAAGATATGGGGCAGCTAGGTGGCGCAGTGGATAGAGCACTGGCCCTGGATTCAGGAGGACCTGAGTTCAAATTCGGCCTCAGACACTTAACACTTACTAGCTGTGTGACCCTGGGCAAGTCACTTAACCCCAAGTGCCTCACCAAAAAAAAAAAAAAAGGTGGGCCTGCCTTCTTTGCCAGTTTCTATTAGAATATTAGAAAATAACTGAATCACATTAACCCCCACCCTGAAAGAGGGTGTATTATAAAAGGTCTTTTGGATTAAGATAGTGGATAAGACAGTGAAAAGCCATGGTTGGCTTCCTATTAACTTGCAGTCTATCCCAGGCCTGCCTTATCCTCTCTCTTTCCTTTCTACATTTCCTGTATTTGGTTATGGAAACTTTTCAGGTAAGAGACTTAGTTGGGGGTAAGCAAAATTTTATTAACAAGCCACCCCAAATGACCTTAACCCAGGAAGTTTCACCAGAATGCATTAGTGAAACAATTGAACTGAGCTTTGGAAAAACATTCTCCAGAGATGATAGACTTTGATTTAAGTAAGAATGGTTTCCTTTTTAAAAAAATAATAAATCAGGTTTTAGGAGAGTGGTTTCTCTCTCAGGAGAATACCTCCATCTGTCTTTTTCCTCCCACACACTCTTAAAAAAAATAAAAAAGCAAATACCCTTTTGAGCATGGACAAGGAATCATGAACTCATGGTTCTGGTTTGGGATGAATAACTGACTTATTGCTTGACCTTGAGGAAGTCACCTAACCTCTCTGGGCTTCATTAGCCTAAAGTTTCCATTTAAATGCTCTACACTGTTCCAACTCTTATCGTCCTTATTAAGATTGAAATGATAGATCTCAGGGAGCCAGGGCCAGATTCTGTTATGTAGATGCTAAGTGTTCCAGATATGGATGATGAGGCTAATGGTTCCTGGCTTCGACTTATTTGATTTGCATTTTGAAGTGCTTTGAGTTCTTTTCATGAAAGGTATTTTCGAACTCCAAAAAAGAAATGTGTTTGTGAAAGATGGTGGTACTATACTTCAAAATACTGCAGTGGTACAAGTGAGGACCTATAAAAGAAAGTCTGCATCTCCAAACAGTTAGAAGCCTGACAGGAAATTCACTGAGGGCTTGTTAAGAGAACTGTTTTCACTTGTCAGGTGGGTATCATCCTTGGCTCTTACAGCAGAGGTTGGAGGATTAAATGTGCTAAAAACCATAGCATCTGGGAATTGAAAGAGGCCCCCAAGGTTAGCTAGTCTTGCTCCTACCTTAGCAAGAATCCTGTCTATAACATCCCAAATAAATGGGCATCTACTCTCCCTTTAAACACCTCCAATAGTGAACAACTCTTAACAGAAACATGAGGTCCATTCACTCTTCTACACGTAGTGAAATGTGCATCCTGAGCCTCATTAATGGTACCATAGATTGATGAATTGGTTTGAATTGGGTATGTATTGTCTTAAGAAGCCATCCAAACCTCCACAGAGAAATAAGTAGGCTGCTGCTGGAAGAGAATCTTCAGGCCTCACAGGATTAGAGGCTGGGTTTTGCCAATCCCTCATTCATTCCCTAGATCTATAAACAGAGGATAAGCCAATTTGGTATAAAATGCTTGTGCTAAGGGTAAACTAGTCATGTTCTGATTGTTATCTCAGAAAGTTCACATTGTACCCAATGTAATATAACCAACTTCTATTTTCACCCTTGTCCCTTTTTCTCTTCAACTCTTCTCTTTCTATTTAATAGAATTTGCACTCTATCCTATTGACCTTTCCTTCCTCAATTCTTTTTTTTTTTTAATCTTTCTAGCTCATTACACTAAATCCCCAGTGGGATATGTTTCTAGGGTTGGAGAAGCAGCTCTCTAGAGAGCTGTGCTGTAGGCTTGCCTTATCATTCTCTCCTTTGTATTACCACATTTGACAATTTTCCTTTTCTTTCCAATAGACATAGTCAAAAGGCTCTGACCTCTGCTTCCCCAGACAGCAAATTCCTCATTGGAACACAGTCTGTATTCCTTTTATGGAAAATGGCAATGGTGAATGTACATCATGCTTACCACACAGCCTGTTGTAACTCAAAGATCTTACCTTCTTTTTATGTTCTCTCCTCCGTTTTTGCAATTTCACTATATCAGTCCTTTACAAAATATCTGAACAAGCTTCACATAGCGGAAATCTTCCTGACTACAGCCACCGTTTAGTTTTCTCTTGGGCTGTATTTACCATGTCAGCCAGCTACAGAGTCAGGGTGGATGTTGCAACTGCAGAAGTCAGAGTAGAATTTGGATAGCATTAGAAATAACAGATTTTGGTGTTTAGGTGCCTGCAGGAATGCTGGAACTATTAGTGTACTGATCTCTAGGAACTGTGTAGGGATAGGAAAAGTTCAGAATACAATAGAAACACATAATAGTACAGACCACTTCAATAATGATTTTGGAATTTTTAAGGTCCCCAGAATCTCGTGTTTTCTCTATCTGGGTTGAATTTCTCAGAATATTGATTTATTTGTTATATAGATTTATTGCAGCTGAGAAGAGAGGTCTTTCAATAATTATTTCTAGGAGTAATAAAAAGAAATGAATTCACTTCCATTACTCTTTGTAGATCCCAACATTTATGTCATGAAACAGTGACCCATAAATTCTCATCATGGACTATTTATTGACAAGAAATACTTTGTAAAGTAAGTCACAAACCCTACTGACTGCTGTTGATTTGGAACCTTGCATTTCTCTGAAACCCTTTAGGGAAAGAAGTAGCTACCAAGTACCACTCTTCTTCTCACCCCTAATATACAAGACCACCATATTGGGGTTGTTCGTAGAGTACTAATACATTATTTGGGAGACAGTGGCATCAGTTATATTAGACTTCAGACCAACTGAAAGGACCCAAGAGTAGAAACTTTGGCCAGTTGGTGAAATTGAGAACTATCCCAAATGCCTCATTGAGCACCTAGGTCACTTTCATCAATGGTAGTAAGGGGTGGGCATCAAAGAGCAGAATAGAATGGTTAGCCACAAAGCCTTGGAACACAGCTGGCTCATTATAACGCCCTCATTGTTGTATTCCCCATATGGAGAGGGGTAATGAGACCTCCTCCCATATGGTGAAGTGAAGATGGATTCCTTATAAATAATGACTGAAAAAATAACTCATCAATCAGTGGTAAGTAATATATAGATCAGCATGGTATACAGGGATCACAGATATAGATGATTCTTCTAAACAAGGTCTTGGTGCAAACCATAAAATAATGTCACAGAGGCATAGACAGACAACAAGCCTTGCAACAATGGTTACCTAATAGCCTGATGGCATGCGTGTTCTCAAGTTAGAAAACCAATACGCCAGGTCTTCAATTGACACTTGCTACGTGTGTATGCATTTGTACCTATAAACACACACACAACTAACATGCTGTGTTTTTAGGCTGACTTTTCCAGTAGTGGTGATGTTATACTAACCCACAGGTGCTGTCTTAGCCAGGACCTTCGATGATAACAGTACCCACTGGTGAAGAGGATTTTTTTCTCTACTGCAGAGCTATGTGAACCAGGATTCTCTAGATTCTCTGTTTCATATTGAGTGACTAACTTCAGAAATCTAATTAATTTGTTTTTCACATTGGTTCTTTTTACCACATCATCATCGTATTTTGTGAACCTAGCCAATTTCATTTCTTCTAGAGATATGTGTCATTCTCATACTCTCAAACACTATTTGTCTCAGCATAATTGTATTTATTTGGGATTGCAATGCATTACAGTTTAGGAACAGAAGAAAGGATAGCCATTTATTGCTCACCCCGAAAGTGTTTCCCTCTAGACTGATTAAGGGAACTTTGATTTTTGAGCCTTACATTCATTTATTTTCATATGTGAATTCCAGAACTAATAAATCAGTAGGAGTAATGTTCTAATTAGTGTAATATCCTTCTTGGCTACTGTTTCCTAGCATGGAGCTGACCTTGAGTTCTCTAAGGCTATGCCAGCAGAGTGTAAGATCTCGTGGGTCCTACCAGTCTAGAAAGGCTTTGATCTGGAATTCTTAACTTGAACTGTGAACTTGTTTTGCTTTTGTTTGTTTGTTTGGTTTTTGGTGGGGCAGTGAGAGTTGAATGACTTGCCCAGGGTCACAGTTTTTTGTGTTTTTTTTTTTTTAACCTACATACTGATAACTGTATTTCAGTATAATTGGTTTCCTTTTCAATACTGTGTATTCATTTGAAAACATTTTTCTGAGAAAAAGTCCATAGGCTTTACCAAACTGCCAAAGGGGTCTATGATACTCAAAAAGTTAAGAACTCCTGGTTAGAATACAGGTCCTGTGACAAAATGTCATCCATGAACTCATCCAGTGGTGAAGAGGGTGGGCAATCAGCTGACAAATATTTTGTTCATGAGGATCATTTGTGAAGGCATTGAAGTATGGTAACCTGCATGTGGAGGCACTCCCCATACCAATAAAATCATGGATTCTTGAAGTACATGTTGTATAAAAGCGAATTTCTTCTTTTAATCTTATTATGAGAACTGTCACCTAGGGCTTCCCTATACTTTGGACTTCCTTCTTTGCCTCCTGCTTAGTCATTTCCTCAGGGTACCTTTAGTTCATCAGCACTAGGAACCTTTTTCTTGGCTGAGCCACAGGGCTAGAAAGTGGAGAAAGCAGAAGTTATTCTCATTAGTATTCAAAAATGTAGGATCCCAGGAAAAGATAATATGGTAAATACTGTGGAGAGAAGAAAGATTAAGGAACCAAGTTCAGTCCAATATGTCTTTTTCATCTTCAATAAATATTTAACATTTTATAAAGATAGCACTTCTGGATCTTTGTTAGAAGAGTGGACTTGAGAGCTATGTAATCTATGGAAATTTGGTAGAGGAAAGTAGAATCAAATTGTCTAGTTAGCTCATTGTTTTGTTTTTGCCAAGAAAAAAATAAATAAAAAACCTCTTTCCTTATCCTCTATGCATTTTGAAATCATGACAATTAGAACCCTTTCTCTCACCATCTGGTACAATCAGGTGAACTTCCATGAAGGACCTAAAGGAAATCATCAAAATTAAAAGAAATGTAGCTAAACACAAGTAAAAATTGGATTTAAAGTGGAATGTATGATCTAGCGAACTGTTGATACTTTTATAGGTTTCTGATTACTGCTGATGTTTCCTGTCATCTTTTCACTGTACATTTATAGATTCAGCTTTCATGGGACTCAATCATTTCACAAGTTATTTACTTTTTCCAAATTCTGAACTTAAACATCAAAAATTGAGCAGCAGCATTTCCATTTATACAGAACACAAAGGATTGTTTTTGAAACTATGAACCTCCATCTCATACAGCTTCATATCTTTGGGGGGGGGTAGGCAGGGCAATGAGGGTTAAGTGATTTGCCCAGGGTCACACAGCTAGTAAGTGTCTAGTGTCTGAGGCTGGATTTGAACTCAGGTCCTCCTGAATCCAGGGCCGGTGCTTTATCCACTGTGCCACCTAGCTGCCCCTTGCTTCATATCTTTCTAAACCTTGAGTCCATCACCTCTCTGTAAGGAAATGGGTAACATTCTTCATCATAGGTCCTCTGGAGAAATGGTTATCATTGCAATCATAGTACTTAAGTCTTTCAAAGTTGTTTTTTATTATAATGTTGTTGTACATGTATAAATTATTCTCCTGGTTCTGCTTATTTCACTCTTCTACCAAGATTCTTTACCCAGGATTCCTCTCTTTCATAATTTCTTAGGGCATAATAATATTCTATAGAATAGAATATATTATTCTATTAAACTCTGTGGTTTGTGAATCCATTCCCTAATTGATGGATGGACATATCCTTAGATTCTTATTATTTGTTTTTCTTTACTTTATTTTCCCTTTTAATCTTCTTTCCTCCTCCCCCAATTGGGATCAAAAATTTTATTTTGCTATTTCTTATCTAGAATTATCCTTCCTCTAAAACCTTTCTGCTTGTTTCCTTTTTGTGTTTAATATATTTCTTTACCAAAATATTTGTATTCCTGATTGTATACATTCAGAACTCCATTGTCTGTTTCATGTGATGCCCATTTTTCCTTTGACTGTCTGCTTTCCATTGTTACAGAGTCACTCCCTCCTTCTAAATGGAATTTTTGTGTATCTTTGAATCTAGAATAATTCTTTACAGAGATCAATGTTGTCTCTGGTTTACTAATTTCTTCAGCATCAGTTCTTGAATTGAGGCTTTGTATCAGGGCCAGGTGTCATCCCCTGCTGCACTTTTATGTGGCCCTACTTGGTCTTGCCCTGGATCACCTAGATTCTTTTTTTTTGGGGGGGGGTGTGAGAACAGGACAATGAGGCTTAAGTGATTTGCCCAGGGTCACACAGCCAATGCATCGAGTATCTGAGGTCAGATGTGAACTCAGGTCCTCCTGAATCCAGGGCCAATGCTTTATCCACTGTGCCACCTAGCTGCTTGATCACCTAGATTCTTGCACGCACCTCTACCTCCTAGGGTCAGTGGGTTTCAGGGTCAAGGTCTTCCAGATCTTTGAGGTTCAGAACACTGGGTCTTTGGGACATATAGTATCTCAGGACAGACTGGTAGGGACCTTGGAGTCTGTGAGCACCTGAGCTATCCTGGTCTAAGTGATACCACACTACATTGGTTATTAAGGTCCTGCTGTGAGTTTTTGGTACCCCTCAGAATTTCTGACCTCTGTGGGGCTGTCTTGGAGGAACTCTTCTCCACCTTTGCTGCTTCTGGAAACAAAACCTTTCAGACTACATGTGTCTTTCCTATCACTGGTCATATTGGATAAGTACCATCTTATTTGCCTTTATGGGCACTGGTACTGGCACTAGCTTTGCTGGTGCCTGTCTTTCCTATTGACTTTTGGATAATTTTTTGTGTTGCTATAAGGTGAAAGAAGTAATTTGTGGTAGTTTCTCAATGGATTTCTTGATTGTTATTCAATCTGTTATGAATTTTAGGTTTTTGTTGGAGTGGGTATATGAAACTAGGCAGTTTGTTTCCATTCAAGTATTTTGGCAGGCACCTTTGGGCCTACAATTTAGATATGCATCCACTAGGTGGCAATAGATGCCTTGATTTTTGTTTTTGTTTTTCCCTTCTGAGTTTGAAGGATGATATTTTCACTTGCATTCACAAATTTTACAGAATGTGATTATCAAAAATAACTCATTAAAACAGCTGAACTTGAGACTGATCAAGGCAGTACAGTAGGAGAAAGCATACAGTCCATCTCTCTCCTCAGCTACTCCAACAAAGATCAGCTAGCGATAGGGAAATCTAAGGGTGGACAAACTTATTGCCTCACCTAATTGTGGTGTTCAAGTAGAAATCTGTACAGACAAGGGAGGGGCTGTAGAAGCAGGCATCTGAACTAGTCAAAGGACAGTAAACACACACACACATATATAAAGCTTAGCATGGAAATATATTCAACTCAGTAGAGAAACAGAAAAGGGAAGGTGGAAAGAGGAAATAAAGAGGGTAGATTCAGAGAAGGGTTAGTTAAAAGCAAAACAAACTAAGATCAGAGGGAGGGTCATGAAGAAGGGTTTAAAAGGAAAGAAATAAAGAGTAATAATCTATGATAACAAGAAAGGGGGATAAAGACAAGAGTCTAAGAGAATGAGAGGGAAATACAAAACAATCACAGCTATGAATGTGAATGAAATTAATTCACTTGTAAAAGATGAGGCCAGGGGGCAGCTAGGTGTCACAGTGGATAAAGCACTGGCCCTGGATTCAGGAGGACCTGAGTTCAAATCCAGCCTCAGACACTTAACACTTACTAGCTGTGTGACCTTGGGCAAGTCACTTAACCCTCATTGCCCAGCAAAAACCAAAACAAAATGGATAGAAAGCAAAATCCAACAATGTATTGTTTATAAGAAACACACCTGAAACATAAAAACTTATATAAAGTTAAAATAAAGGACTGGAAGAAAATCTGTTATGCCTCAGCTAAACTTAAAAAGGTATGGGTAATAAGTATAATGGGTAAAGCAACAGCAAACATTAATTTAATTAAAAGAGATAAACAGTAAAACTACAATTTGCTGAAAAGTATCATAGACAGTGAATTAACTTAACATATATGCACCAAATGGCATACTACCTAAATACTTAAAGGAAAAGTTAAACAACTTATGGGGAGAAAAATCAAATTATAACAATGGACTACTTCAACTTAGACTACTCAGAACTAACAGCTCCTAAAAACAAAAAACAAAACAACAAAAAAAAAAACAAGAAAGAAGTTAAGTCCTTGAATAGAATTTTTAGAAAAATTCAATATTATAGGTCTCTGGTGATTATTGAATGGAAATAGAAAGGAATATACATATTTCTTGGCTCTGTGTTGCACATTACAAAAATTTACCATGCAGCATAAAAACCTTACAAATTCAGAAAAGCAGTAATGTTAAACACATCATTTCCTGACCACAATTGAGTTCAAAAATATATTCAATAGAGAGCCACTGGATTAAAAAAAATGCTAAGTAACTTAATCCTACAGAATTAGTATATCAAAGAACAAATCATAGAAAGTAATTTCATTAAAGATAATAACAACAATGAGACAACATACTAAAATTTATGGGATTCAGCCAAAGCAATCTTTAGGAAAAATTTTCTGTCTCTAAAACAGCTGAGCTTAACGATCAGGCTTTGTTTAAAAATGTATGTTTAAAGGCAACTTTTGAAAAAAATAAGTATTTCAAATACAACTAGCTATAAACTTCTTTCACTAATACTTACCTTTTGCTTTATTAGCTTAACCTGAGTTCTTAGCTTATAGTCAAATGTCTTTCATATTTTTGCCTTTAGGTTTTCATTTGGCTTTGGATCAGGTGCTCTGTACTGCTTATCCCTCAGTATTTGAACACTTTTAACTAACCTAATGAGAATCTGCTCATTAAAGTAAATTTCTCCATATGCTGTTCCTATTTACAGATGATATCATGCTGGCAAGCCCCATTGCAGAGCCTCTTGAAAGAGCTGTGTAACCACTTGAGAGTTTGGCTTGATTACCCATATAGGGAAAACCCAAGTAAATAAAAAATGTCTATTGACATAAAGTTAGATGGATAATCCATAGGTTTGTCTTTCAAAACGTATATATTGAATAGACAGTGCAATTGGATAATGTGTTGGGCCCAGAATTAAACAGGTAGAGAAGAGCAGCCTGGATTAACTTTGGAAAATTGCAAGGCTCCTTTAATGCCTTCAAATTCCACTATAAACAAGTTCCTGTCTTTTAAAAATAATACTCACAAAATATTGTATTCTCTGAAGAATTAGAAATGAACACCACTTATAGTGCAATAGAGACATACATGGTGGATGTGAGCAGGCCACAGTAACAAACAGGGAACTCCAAAGATGAATCATAGTAAAGATGCTATCAAAATAGGATAAGAAGGAAGTAAGCTGGTTACATAGCAAAAGTAAAGTTTAAGCAGTAGAGAGCTATTTTGTTTCACTGGCATCCTTTTAACATCAGGAGAAATTGAGGAAGGCAATGAGTGGACCCACTGTAGCAAAGTTCTCTGGGGATATGGAAAAGAATCACAGGATAGACAAGCTTTGATGAATTGGAATCTATATCATCGAAGGGAACAACCATGTCAGTGAGATCTTAGATCCATTTGAATATGTTTTGAGTAATGGGTCTATTTTAACTACTTCCAAACTAATCAGATTCAGAATGCTCCTTTTGCTCTTGTGTCCTCCTTCCATGCTCCAAAAAATCAGCTACCCAGAGGCATGTTAACTTCCTGATTAGGTTTTTTTTTTCTTCTTCTAATCATGAGAAGATAATTTTCCACTTTACTCTTTTGGGATGAAGTAGAATGAACCAGCCCCTACTCTCCTGCTATTTACTTCTTTAACTAGAGCTCAAAGAAACTCCATTTTTAATTAATGCACTTCTAGCAATGCCTGGGACTCCAAAACTCAGTCTGAATCAAGGTTCTTTCCTCAACCTTTCTGTAAAGAACATAGATTTGTATGCAGAACACAGCTCATAAGCTAGAATCTAAACTCTACTATGACATTGTTTTGGGGGACCAAAGTCCCATAAACATACTTAAGAAGGATAAGAACATTTTGTAGGCTGATAAAAGTTAGCTGAGAGTTTAGATTTTTTGGAAAATGCCCGCAAGTCTCTTTTAGAAAAGTCTTGTCCCACCTATCTGTTATCCCTCCCACCCCATTATATGAAGCATATACCTTTAATGGATGATGTGTATTGCTTCAGTTTTTATTTTTTATTGCATGTTAACAGAGTGCATGTCAGAGGTGCCCTGTTAGTTTGAAAGAGTCACATGATTTCCAACAATTCCTTATTTCTTTGTATTACTAGCTCTTTGGCTTGGGATGATTCATTTCAAAGAAGAAGTAACCAAACAGGGGGATGGGAGGAAAAGATTCATTTTGTGTCAGATTTTCTCCAAATATCTTCCCACAAATTAGACTCTACGCTGGAATTATCACCAAATGGAAATGTACATTCTCTGGTCCTTGGAAACCACTTTCTAAGTATCAAATTTAAATTCTCCCCCCTCCCCAAAGAAAAAGGGATCTCAAGATTCCTACAAAGTAAAAATAAACTATTACAGTATAGAAATTAAGGGCAAAGGGCAAGTGGTGGGAAAATCTCTTCTTACTTTAGTCATCCTATTACAACTGAGCCCTCAAAAATGTTTTTGATTACTAATAAAAACAATGACGGAATATACATAGGGGAGACACAAACTAAACTCATTCTGCTTAGGAAATACGCAGAAAGGAATCAGGAATTAATGATTTCTCGTCAATACTTCCTAGATGATAAACTCCTTGAAGGCATTCACCTTATCTTTTACAACTTTGTATCCCACACAATGTCTTGGTACATACCACTTCGTACATAGTAGGTACTTCACATAGCTGAAAATGAGAGCTCTGCTTAAAAATAGCTAGTCTCATTTGTGTTCCTAGCTCCTAAAGGAAAAACTCTGCAAATGATACACTTAATTTTAAGGTTATTCAAAGAAAGTTAATAGAATCTTGGATTTCAAAGGAACATCACAGATCATTTTGAAGCATGAATCAGTGTCCTCGACAATATCCCTGACAAATGGTAATCCAACTTCCCTTTGATCATCTCTAGTAATGAGGTCACTGACTTCTGAAGCAGTCCATCCCACTTTTGGACGGCTCTGAATTGTAAGGAAGCTCTTTATGTTGAGCCAAAATCTGCTGCCTTGTAACTTGTTCTGTTCTCTGGAGCAAAACGATAACAATAATAATAATAGGCATTTTAAAAGCAATTTGCCGACCTCTCATTTGATCCTCACTACAGATATGGAAAGGCAGATGGGTTTAGTGACTTGCCCAGAATCAAAGAGGTGGTAAGTGTCTAAGAATGGATCTGAATTCAGGTTTCCTGACTCCTAGTGCAACTCTCCCTGTGCCACCTAGCTGCCTTAAGAAACACTGTGAATCAAAATGTTGGAAATGTTGGAAATGTCAGTCATGTCCCTCATTCACATTGAATTAATTTTAACATATATTTATTATGTACCTGTTATGTGTGAGTGAGGCATCGTGCTGAGTGCTAGGGACACAAAAATGAAAAGCAACCTTGTCCCTGTCGCATAGGAGTTTACAGTATAGTAGAGAATCAGTCCTATACTCAGCAACAATGTAAATTAAAATATCCTAAGTTTATAAGATATCCATAGAATAACCCAAGAAATTTGGAGAGGGAGCTAGGAGAAGCCCTTCATGACAAGATACCATTTGGACTGGGCCTTCCTCATTTCAAGGAATGGGGAAGGACTTCAGCAGATGTGGAAAGAGGCCATTCTACAAGTAAGGAACAGAGTGGACTTGGAGAGAGGAGGGAGTAGGATGAGATTAGGAAATGGATAGTAGGCCTGTTTGGAGTGTATAAAAAGAATAGCATGAAATAAACCTGAAAAGGTAACTTGGTGTGTATTTTGCATATAGACAATGAATGGGGTGCCACTAAAGACTTTTAGTTAGAGGAATGATATAATCAGACCCATTCATTAGAAAGACAATAAGTGTGAAGGGTAAATTGGAGAAGGGAGAAACATAAGAAAGGAAAATCAGTTGGCTATTTCAAGTCCAGACAAAATATAATAAAGTCTTGGACTGGAGTAGCAGCAAAGTAGAACAGTTGAATATGAGACATTTTGAAGGAAAAATCAACAGAATTTGGCAACTAATTAGAAAAGAAGGGGTAAATGAGTGGGGAAAATTCAAAGAAAAAGTGACTCCAAAGTTTGGAATCCGGATGATAGTACTATCAAAGGAGGATGACTGGGTTTGGTTCAGGATAAAAAAGATGATAAGTCCAGTTTTATACATATTTCATTTTAGGTATTCTTGGGACTGCTAGGTAGATGTGTCCCACAGACTGTTGGAAATACTGACTTAGACTACAGTAGATATAAGGAGTGAATTCTAGGCCGGCAAAATAAATTTGAAGAAGAAAGGACTTGGTTAAACATCCTCCTTTCTGCTATTCCTCAAGTCCCTTCACCATCATAGGTGCCCTTGGTTGTAAATATTCTACCCCAAACCTGGCATCTAGAACTGAATCCAACAGTACTGCATAGAATTGATGGTCTGTCTAATACAGCTAGAATACAGCTAGACTTAACACCTTCCTCATTCTGGACACTATTTGTATTAATGCAGCTTAGATCCCATTATCTTCTTGGGCTATTACATCATTAACTTGCAGTTAAGTTAAACTCTCCAGGTCATGTGAACTGCTATCTAGCTACACCTCATGTGACACAGTTGATATTTTTACTTAAGTATGTTTACATTTCTTCCCTATTAAGTTGAACCTAGTAAATTCCACCCATTGTTCCAAACTCTCAAGATTTTCAGATCTCTGTTCCATCCTAGCTACACATTAGCCATCCCTTCACCCTGTCCCTGAAGAACTGATGCCATCTATTCCTTTAAGTTATTGATTAAAATGTTGAATAGGACAGTCAAAGTATTTCAAAGTATAGGTCTCCTCTATTTTTCCAGTGTTATTTCATGCAGTGTGCTCCAGGAAAACGAAAATGTCCTCTTCTGTTGTCTTACACCACCCTCCATCCCTTCTACCTTTCATGTCTTACTATTCTGGGAATGCCCCCCACACACACACACACAGTCTGTTGATATCCTACTAGTCTTTTAAAGGCCAGTTCATATTCTAACCCCATGGAAAGATAGTGATCTTTCCCCCACAAACCACATGTAGGATATTGTTTGTATTAATGCTAATTTGATTGTATGTCCTAACATTCTGCTAGATTGTTAAAGATGCTGTCTTTTAAGGGCAGGCACTCTGTCGTCTATAATCTTTGTAACTCCCTTCCTTGACCCTGCCCTGTGCCCAGTACAATACAGTACACTTGGGGTACACTAAAGAAATGTCATAAACTAAATAATGCTGAGGAAAGAACATGAGACATGCTACTAGAGATGTCCCTCCTGGGAGACATTCCACTAATCAGTACTTTTTGTTTATATGGCTCAAAATGCACTTACTATAAAATCTACATCTTCCCATCTTCTCCCCAAGGCTATCATGAGATACTTTGTCAGATGCTTTACTGAAATTCAATTGTATTATTTCTAGGGTTTTTCTAGTGCCTTTTAAGTAACTCCTGTTTAAAAAAAAAAAGAGAGAAAGGAATGTGTCTTATTGCCCCTATTAAACCGCAAGCTCCTTGAAGGCATGGTCCATGCCATGCATATCTTTATACTTCCCTCATTGACTAGCATTTTGCATTTCACAGAGTAGGTACTTTTTCCCCCAGAGAAAAAAAATCGAACAAGTTCATTGAATAACATGCCAGGCAATACAGCCAAACTGGTAGATCATGTAGTCCTATGTCAATATAAACAGAATCTTTAAAATAAGCACAAGTGTTCTTGAGGAATAAGTTAGGAGGGTGTGATACCCTGGTTTGAGTAGGGTCTGTATTTGCAAAGTAAAATGAATAGTTAAAATCATCTGGTTATTTCAGATAGTTAATGAATTTATATTATCCAGATAATTGAAATTTAAAAGGCATGTTTGATTCTAAATTAAATAATTGTTTCACTTCTCCATTTCATTCTATGTTCACGTTCTTTCCTCAAAGTTTTCTAAAATCACTTAATTTCAAATAAAATAAATAGGCAATTTCCCCATTTTTTGAAGTGACAGGGTATTGATTCCACAAGCATTTATTAAGATGTAGTAGTCACTTAGTAGGTACTTAGCACAATGACTGGTACATAGTAGGCACCTTGTAAAAAGACTTGAGTTCAGGAGAGAGGTTATGGTTGGATAAATAGATCTGAGAGTCATCTGCAGAGTAAAGATTGGAGCTGATGGAATCACCAAGTGAAGTAATAAAAAGGGAGAAAAAAAGAGAAGAGAGCCCAATATGGATCCCTGGGAGACACCTAGACTTAACAGGTACAACCTGGATGAAGATCCAACAAAAGACATTGAAAAGGAGTGGTCAAACACCTAGGAAGAGAGCCAGGAGAAAGCAATGTCTTAAAAATCTAGGGAAAAGAGAGCATCAAAGAGTAGTGGGTAATCACTATTGTCACAGGCTGAAGAGAGGTTGTAAAGGACGATTGAGAAAAGACCATGTGATTTTGTCAATTAAGAGATCATTGATAGCTTTGGAGGGATCAGTTTCAATTGAATGAGGTAAGAAGCCAGACTGCAAAGAGTTAATAAGGGAATAAGAGAAAAGGAAGTGGAGGCACTGATTGTAGATGGCCTTCTCAAGGAGTTTAGATATGAAAGGGAGGAGAGATAGATATAAGATGATATCTAGTGAGGATAGATGGATCAAATGAGGATTTTTTGAGGCTAGGGGAGACATGGAAGTGCTTGTAGGCAATGGGGAAGCAGCCAGTACACAGGGAGAAATTGAAGCTTAATAAAATAGGCATGATAGATGGGGCAGTCTGCTGGAGATGACTGGACAGAGTGGGATCACTCATGCATGTAGAGGGTCTACTTTGGCAAGAAGGGCTACCTCTGTGTGTCAGACAGAGATGAAGGAGGAAATGGTGGCAGAGGGCATTTGAGTGATGTGAGATGAGAAGAGAAGAAGGGGCTCTTGGTAAATGGCCTTCATTTTTTTCAGTGAAATATGAAGCAGGGGTCTCATATGAGAGGGAGGGGAAGGAGGAGCCACCAGGGTTAGAAGAATTGAAAAGTTTTAGGAAAGCTGCTGTGGTGAGTGGAAGATATAAAAGAATTCCCTTGCTGCAGTGAGGGTCCACTTGAGATTATATAACAAATCTATAGTGGACCTAGTCATCATAGGTCCCCTTAATTAGTGCTTAAGCAAGCATGCAGTAAACCCTTATTCTATTCCAGGTACTGTGTTAAACCCTGGGTATATAAAGAAAGGCAAAAATAGTCCTTACTCTCAAGGAGCTCACAACCTAATAGGCGAGACAATATATGAATGACCATGTACATGTGGGATATATACAGGATAATTTGGTGATAATCAATAGAAGGAAGACACTAGTCTTAATGGAGATTGGGAAAGGCCTCTTGCAGAAGGTGAGATTTTAGTTGAAATTTAAGGAAGCCAGAAACTTTGGGAAATTCTTTCAGTGGGCCTCATCCTTTGTTAGCTCTACTAGATGTCATGGCAATCAAAATTTTAAGTAGATCAGACAGATTTAGAATTGAGCTTCTATGTCCCTTACTTGTAACAATGGCAGAAGTTTCTTGTTCAACAGACGGCAAATACTTGGTCCATCACCTTCTTGTTTTCCTACTTAAATTTGGACAAAATAATATATGTTGCAGATTCCAAGAGGGAAGCTGGAAAATGGGTGGTCTTGAATTCTGAAAGAAAATTCTCTATTGAAACTTGTTTGTTTGGGTCCAGAAAACTCTACGGCATGGGAAGTTAATTTCACCTTCCAGAGGGTTTTCTGTTCTGTTCCATTTCTAGCATCCAGGATAGGTTAAGCAAGAGCAGAGCATTCTCTTGTCACTCAGTTGAGATCAGCATCTTAGAGACTGCAGTTCACATTGAATGGGTTTCAAGTTGGAGATCCTTTGGGGTTTATTAACACTGAAATTTCTGGCTTTATTCAGCCATCGTTTGTTTAGACTATTAATTTAAACATGGTTTCTGTATGCATTTTAGAGAAAATCAGTATATCAGCACTAATATCCTAGAGCAGTGAGAATTTTGCGTAGCATTTATCTGTTCTACATACACATATCTAACCATATGTGGTAATAGTTATACATCCTAACCTAACCCTTTTTAAAAAAGAATCAAATTGATGCTCAGCAAATAAACCAGTTCTAATCTGCATAATCAGTCTGTTGCTTTGCCTAAACTTTACCTTGCCCTAAACTCCCCTCAGCTCTTGTATACCTTCTTAAATACTTCATCCCTATTGGATGATGCTTTACATTCTGTTTCCTTGCTACATACACATTCCTCTCTTGTTCTCAGCAGAGAGGGATCCTACAAACTGGCAGGTATGGCAACACAGTACACTGAAGTGGAATAAGGTTTAGTTTTTGTATTTTGTTTTTTGGTAAATTTTTAATCATTATACATACTATGAATGATGCCATCAAATTAATATGCTTGGACATTCTGAAATGGGGCTTCACAACTATCCCCATGTCCTTCACATGGCAATGATCTTTGCTAATCATGAATTGCCACTTTGTATGGAAGGCATAGCTGTTGATTTGGGAAATAATCAGCATGAAATGCCAAACATTCCTTTCTTGGGTGGAATATTGGCTAATTTGGACTTCTGACAATTGCAGCACCCTGAGATGGTTAGGGCTGGACTTGTTCAGTGATATTTTTGGAAACTCCAGTCATAGCATAGATTGGCCAAAGAATTTCCAGTATGCACTTGGATTACCTGACTGTATACATGGGAAACTGTGACAATCCGAGATTTGTGATGCTTTCAGTGATTGTGTTAACCATGAAAACCCCTTTTGTATGGTTTGTGGTCTTGCTTCCGTGAGATTACTCTAAGCTTTCCAAATGGACAATCAGTAATGTTGCTGCCCCTTCTAAGTTTACCTGCTGGTTGCAAATCTTAATTTTGCTTCTGAATGACATTTGGCAGTGTTACTGACTCACATCAATCAGGTTGAGTAAAGATCAAGTTCAGCCTATATCAATAAGCCTTATTTAACTAAAAGGTGAGAAAGGTATCCATTTATTATACCCACATAGAAGCAAAAATAACCATTTCCTTACACTGGTAGCAGTGTTCATTTCCTAGGTTCCAAGTTTTCCCAAATAACTTAAGCATTTTTCACAGTGCCTTCCATCACAAGTGGCTATCACTGCCATAATTATAAGATGTTATCTTTTCCATGTGCAAAGTAAATTCCTGCCTGAATGTTTAGTCTTTTGAAGATCAAAGAAAGAGGAAAAGAACTTATATTTACAAAAATATTCAAAATAACTCTTTTTGTAATAGTCTAAAATGGAAAACTAAGGGAGTGCATTCCTATTAGGTAATAGTTAAATAACGGCATGTGAGTGTATGGGAATATTATTGTGTCATTAAAAAATATGAAATGGACAGTTTCAGAGGAAATAGGGCTACAGGGGATAGAATACTGAACCTGGAACCAGGAAGACCTATACTTTCAAGCTGAGTAACCCTGGGCAAGTCACAACCTCTATTTGCCTTAGTTTCCTCAACCATAAAATAGGGGTAACAAAAGTACCTACTTCATAGGATTGCTGTGAGGATCAAATGAGATATTTATAAAGCACTTAGCACAGTGCCTGGCATATAAGGTGCTATATAAATATTTATTCCCTTCCCCTTTCTCATGCAGAGTGAAGTGAGGAGAACTAGGAGAACAGTTAAAAAACGATAACATTTTGGAGACAAACAACTTTTGAAAGACTAGAACTCTTATCGATGCAATGGTAAACCATAGGTCCAGAGAACTGAAAATGAAACACTCCACTCACCTCTTGCCAAAAAGGTGATGAACTTAAAATGCAGAATGACACACAGTTGAGGACAATGGCTATTGTGGGAATTTGTTTTGCTGGACTGTGCATATTTGTATGAAGACTTTAATTTTCAATTTTTTGATCATTCATTTAGAGGGAACAACAGGAGGGAAAGATAAATGCTTGTAAATATAAATTCAAAATGTAAAGCCATCTAGTATCTTGAGACCTTAAAGATTTCTCTAATAGTGCTTTTCTTGGACTGTTAGCATTTTTCATCACAGTGCAAAATAGGTCTTTTCCAAGCCTGTGACTTTTCCTGAGTGCAGATAGTCAGCTCTCCTGAGTGATGATGGAGCCCAGTTAGGAGGCTTAGCAGTGTTCTAAGGTATCGATATACTCAGCTTAAGATCATTGACAAACTGCAACATCTGGAGGCCCACACCATTTTAAGGAATTCCACTTCCATTTGGACTCTGGTGTGGAAATCCTCCAGTGATTCCCTGTTGCCTCTAGGGTAAAATTTAACCCTTCTGTTCCCCTTTTAAACCCCTTCACAACCTATCTCCAACCCATCTTTTCAGCCTTCTCAGGTGTTGCTTTCCCTCCTACATACATATATACGGCAGTCCTAAGTTGGCTGTTTGTTCCTCACACACAACACTACATCTCTCATCCCTGGAACCTACTCTTTTTTTTCCTTTTTCTCTTTCTTTCTTTCTTTCTTTCCTTCTTTTTTGTGGGGCAATGAGGGTTAAGTGACTTGCCCAGGGTCACACAGCTAGTAACTGTCAAGTGTCTGAGGCCAGATTTGAACTCAAGTCCTCCTGAATCCAGGGCCAGTGCTTTATCCACTGTGCCACCTAGCTGCCCCCGGAACCCATTCTTAACTCACCTCTGCTTCATAGTATCTGTCTCTTCCTTCAAGACATAGCTTAAATATCACCACTTATTCCTGATTTCCTCCTACCCCCAACTGTTAGCATCTACCCCTTGCATTTATTTTCTTTTTATTCTAGATATGCTTAAAATATGTTCTTAATGTCTTCTTATTAGAGTGTGAGCTGCTTACAAAAGGGGATTATATATACATGTATATATCTATCCATATCCGTATATGTATACATATGTGTTTGTATACACATATACACACATATATAGTATATGTATGTATATACACACACAGAGAGAGATGTTTGCATACATGGTGTGTGTTTATATAGCAGCAGCTCAGTGGTACAGTGGATAGAAAATCCTGGACCTGAAATAAAAACCAGAATTCAGATCCCACCTTTGACACTTAATAGCTGTGTGACTGTGAGCAAGTCATTTAATGTCTGTTTGTCTCAGTTTTTGCAAAATGGGGATGAGGATAGCATTTCCCTTCCAAAATTGTTATGAGGATCAAATAAGATCATATCGCAGTGGATAGAGTGCCACACCTGTACATAGAGGCCTGCAGATAGAGAAAGATTGGCATTCAAATCTGACCCCAGACCCTTACTAGATGTGTGACCCTGAGCAAGTCACTTAACCCTGTTTGCCTTAGTTTCCTCATCTGTAAAATGAGCTGGAGAAAGAAATGACAACCAACTTCACTATCTTTGCCAAGAGAACCCCAGATGGGATCAAAAAGAGTTGAACATGACTGAACAATAAAAAAGAGGATACGTTGTTGGAGTAGAGTCTTCAAACTGACATTTTATTTCTCAAAATCAAAAATATATTATAGTCAACAAATAGTAAGCAGAATGGGAGCTTGTACTCGCTGCATCTTTCAGTCAGGTGTGTGAGTACAAAGATGTAACCTGCTATAGAATATCATCTAAAAAAATTGTTCCTTCTTAGGATTTCATCAAATATGTCTTTGATATAGTTATGGATTTCATAGAGGTGTACTAATAATTTTCTTTATTACCTTTTTCATTAATAGTAATGCCCATAATTCTTTTCTAGTGTTTGGCATCCTCCTTTCTTTCACATATCTTGAGAATCAATCCTTCAATATCCTCAAAATGCATCATCTGCAGTAGAGACTTTAGTGTATGTATGTTCTAGTTCTATTGCTCTTTTCATTTTTATTTTCTTTGCTGATATTTCTTCTTCATAACAATATATCAAGGAATGTGATTCCCATTAATGAAGAAAATAATTTGTTGTAAAAATCTTGGCAGATCTTTTCTATTTTTCACCTCTTTGTTGTCCTTCAAATTTCATCCTTAAGTGTTCTCAGATTGAGCAAGCTTATTGTTCCCATTTTTTTTTGTTCTGTGAACCTCTTTCAACAATAACAAAATATGTATTGTGAACCCCTAGGGTAGTTTAATAGACTACTCATAATATTATTTTAGATTTATTCATTAATGCTTAAAATAACTACAGTGAAAACTTCTGCCCCCAAAAGTTCCAAGTTAAACTTTACAATTATAAAACTTACAATAAAATATAAAATTTCACCCTCCCTCTTATTATAAAAACTATACATATAAAACATAAAACTGGAATTATAAAATAAATATGAATATTTTATGCAGAACATTGTATAAGAATTAAAAGATGTAACTAGCAAGAATTCACATAGTTCTGTAAGACTTCACATTTAATTTCTTTATTTTACAAATTTTGTTGAATATAGAAATATTTTAATTAAATAATATATATCTTAGAAGATGTTTAACATGATATAATAATCATATATTAACTGAACTTTGATGTTGGACTTTCTTATTGGAACAAAAGTTCAATATTTTGATCAACAGTATTGAATTGTTTGATTTCTTAGGGAGGGTTGAGGAGGAAGGGAAGAAGAAAATTTGGAGCACAAAGTTTTAAAAAATCAATGTGAAAAAAAATTTTTACATGTAACAGGGAAAATTCTAAATAAATTAATTAATTAAAATATATATATTTGAAATATATATATATATATATTTGGCTCAACACCAGACACAGTCTTAAATCAAGAATTAAAGTGAAAATGCTTGCTCACACAAATGTGTGATAGGAAATGGAGAATTTTATAACCTTTCTTTCTGAGAAGTGGAAATTAATTTTTTATTTTAGCAGTCTAATCAATAATCAACAGTGAATAACTAGTTATAAAATATTTAGTTTTCCACTAGCTAATGACAAGTGCTATATTAAATGATAAATATGCTTTAAGCTCATTTGCATATATTACTTTTTGAAAAAAAAAAAAGAAAGAAAAGAATCTGTTCAGACATAACTCTTCACTTGAACCAATGGCACACCCGCTACACTCTCATAGAAACTCTACTGACCACTGTTGCCAACCAGTTCGTTTGAAAATTCCCCAGATACAAGAATAGTTGTATAATGTAGAAATATTTTTGATGACTAGCTTAAATTTGGGGGGGCTAAACTATGGATAACTAAACTGGGGACTTTTGACTATTTGGCTCTCTGACTTCGTTAATTTAATGTGGGCCTTTATAAAGTTCCACCACACTGCTCCCAAACTGATAAACTAAAGATTAAGAAGCCTCTTAACTAAATAATCAAAGCAGAGTTTATTTATGAGATACTATTTAAAATTAAGAATACAGGGAAATAGGGGGCAGCTAGATGGTGCAGTGGATAGAGCACTGGCCCTGGAGTCAGGAGTACCTGAGTTCAAATTCGGCCTCAGACACTTAACACTTACTAGCTGTGTGACCCTGGGCAAGTCACTTAACCCCAATTGCCTCACTAAAAAACAAACGAACAAACAAACAAACAAAAAAAGAATACAGGGAAATAAAATGTACAACCTGACTGCTTTCCTGGTCTCTTTCCACTGCTCTCTTTCCCACCTGCTGCTCTTCAAACCTCTTGAATACAATAAGGGCCTTAGCTGCCTCCGGCCTCAGGGCACATTACACTTTCCCTGGTTTGTATTAAGGCCTGTAACCTTGTCATCCCCGTAAGAACTCTCCTCTGAGTCCTTGTCCGTGCTCCCCTCTAGTTAGCCCCTCCTTCCTTCTTCAATCTTGTCTATCTAGTCCGTCCTCCTCTAGTCAGCCCTCCTCCTAGTCCGTCCCCCTCTCCTTAACCTTGTCTCTCTATCTAGTCCGTCCTCGCTCCTTCTTTAGTCCATCTCCCCTAGTCAGCCCTTCTCCTTCTAGTCTATCTAGTCTGTCTTCCTCTAGTCAGCCCCTCCTTGCTCCTCCTCCTGCTGTCTAACTCCCAGGTCTATATATACACCTTTTCTTCTCTCCTCTCAAATCTTGGGGCTTCCTTCGCCGCCAGAGACCAAGCTAAACCTCCAGCCAGGGCTACGGCTGGCTGGGGGGGTGGGGTGCACTCCCACTTCACGTGCCTCAGCACAGGCTATCTTTCAGATAGCTCCGCTAAGGTCGGAAGAAGCTGGGGGCTTTTTTTCCCCCCAGCTGTCTGACCTGGCATCTTGTATAGCCCACAGGGCTTTTTCCGCTCAGCTGAAGCTGAGGAAGGGGGGGGGAGAGACCCTGAGGGCCTAAGGCTTTCTAATCTCAGTCTAAAGGTAGGGTCCCCAAATCAAAATAAATTTCCACAATAAGTAGAGGATAAGTTTACTTATACTGCAATGAGAGCCTATATAAGGTTTATGCCCACAGAACCTTTGTGATGTTCCATGATGCTTTCAGGATGACCTGTGATGTGCATGCCCAGCAATCATGGTTTTCAAGCAGCCCAACATTTGTGCTTCAGAAAACACAAACAATCATAACGTCTAGATCATGTGATTATACAGCTGACGAGGTACAGTTATAGCAGAACAGAGGAATGAAGGAGCAACTCTGGTGTAGTACATAGAACTCAAGTGAGAGTAAGCCTATGTGTCTGACCATCCATTGGGAATCGTTGACTTGTGTTTGAAAGTCAAAATCTTGTGGCTGTTTGGAAACAATTTGATTACAAATTGAGAAACTGCAAGAAGATGTCGTACTTAGTCAGTGGTGGTCAGAGTATGATGTAATTGCTGCAAGAACACCAGCATCATTGCGCAGATGTTAGTGAAAGTTTTTAATCACTGCCAAAACAAAGCTATAATTCTTCAAACATGCATATGCACGTGTCATAGAGGGAAAATATATTTGCTATATAATTGGGCAGTCATTTATTATTTAGGGCATTATTGAAGATTTTTAGCATGAATCCCTTGGACCATCATTGTGGATCCTCAGGGCATTTACAAACCACTAATCTAGTCTGACTGGTTTCTCACCAAGCTTTCTGTAAAAGGGTTCTCAGTCTCCTGCTTCTACTCTTATGTAAAACGATATTGCTCATAATCTTCTACCAATTTTATAACTGAGCTTATATTCTAAACTAATCTTGCTCTTGGGTTGCATCTCCTCTTGATAAAAAGATCATATTTTCTGGCTAAAGTGGATTCTAAGCTTTTTTGATTTTTTTTGGTAGTATTAGATATGCATTGGTTAAGCTTCCATTAGGAAAGGTAATGATCTGTGCTAATGTTAGTTTTTGCCCATTTCCTATTTTTTCAGAATCAGAATCTTTTTTATTTTATTTTAAATATATATTTTATTTATATATTATCTTCCTACATTTCTTACATTTCCCAATATGTTTCTCTTCTCAGAGAGCCATGCCTAATAACAAAGAATAAATGAAAGGGGGGGGGGAGAACAATTCTGCAAAATTAACTGGTTCATCAAAAAAAGTTTGACATTATCTGCATCGTTCCACACCCATAATCCCCACCTCTGCAATGAAGGGAGGTATCTACTAATTTCTTTTCTTTGGTGTCAAGCTTTGTCCTTATAAGTCCATAGTATTCAATTTCTTTTATCTTGTTATTTTTCTTTTCCATTTAAATTGGACAACAGCTTTTAAAAATAGGTCAGAGTGGAGTAATTTTAATTGTATACCACTTATTTACAAAGTGGTATCATGATAATAAGAGTACTGGACTTGGAATAAGAGATCTGGATTTGAAAATAGGCTCCAGCATTGACTAGTTAAGTGATAATAAACAAATCATTAAACCTCAGGCTTCCATTTCCTCATCTGTAGAATGAGGATAATAAATGTAGTATTTCACAGGATTGTAGTAAGGATCAAATGAGAAAATATATCAAGTGCTTTGCAAACATTCAAGTGCTATGTCAAAAAAAAAAGCGCTGTCATTGTCAGCTGTTATTATCTCATTTTTATTCTAATTTGGTATTGATCTTAATTTTTGCTATACCAAAAATCAGTGCTCTGACTTCTATGGATAGGTGGTTTGTAAGCAACTCTGCCCTATCAGTTACCAGTCCTTTCCCATCTCATCAGTTTCACTTTTTGTGATAAAACTTGGTATTCACCATATCTAGACCTTTCTGAATCTCTTAAAGAAAGTGTCCACGATCGATAGGTACAAGGTTTATTTTTTTCCATAAAAGTATTTTATTATTTTCCAGTTACATGTAGAGATAGTTTTCAACATTTGTTTTTATAAGATTTCTAGTTTAAAATTTGTCTTCCTCTCTCCCCTCCCTCCCCCCTTTCCAAGACAGCAAGCAATCTGATATAGGTTATATATGTACAGTCACATTAAACATATTTCTACATTAGTCATGCTGTGAAAGAAGAATCAGAGCAAAAAGGAAAAACCGCAAAAAAGAAAAACAAGAAAAACAATAGAAACAGTATGGTTCAATCTGCATCTAGATTCCACAGTTCTTTTTTTTTTTTTCTGGCTTTGGAGAGCATTTTCCATCATGAGTCCTTTGGAACTATCTTGGAACATTGTATTGCTGAGAAGAGTCAAGTCTATCACAGTTGATCAACACACAGTGTTGTTGTTACTGTGTACAATGTTCTCCTGGTTCTGCTCATCTCACTCAGCATCAGTTCATGTAAGTCCTTCCAGGTTTCTCTGAACTCCTTCTGCTCATCGTTTTTTACAGCACAGTAGTATTCCATTACATTCATATACCACAACTTGTTCAGCCATTCCCCAGCTGATGGGCAACCCCTCAATTTCTAATTCCTTGCCACCACAAAAAGAGCAGCTATAAATATTTTTGTACATGTGGGTCCTTTTCCCTTTTTTATGATCTCTGGGAAAAAGACCTAATCGTGGTATTGCTGGGTCAAAGGGTATGCACAGCTTTATAGCCCTTTGGGCATAATTCCAAATTGCTCTCCAGAATAGTTGGATCAGTTCACAGCTCCACCAGCAATGCATTAGTGTTCCAATTTTTCCACAGCTTCTCCAACATTTATTATCTTCCTTTTTTGTCTTATTAGCCAGTCTGATAGGTGTCAGGTGGTACCTCAGAGTTGTTTTAATTTACATTTCTCTAATCACTAATGATTTAGAGCATTTTTTTCATATGGCAATATATAGCTTTGATTTCTTCATCAGAAAACTGCCTGTTCATATTCTTTGACCATTTCTCAATTGGGGAATGACTTGGATTCTTATAAATTTGATTTAGTTCCCAATATATTTTAGAAATGATGC
The DNA here is from genome assembly GCF_019393635.1 of Dromiciops gliroides. NCBI lineage: Eukaryota > Metazoa > Chordata > Mammalia > Microbiotheria > Microbiotheriidae > Dromiciops > Dromiciops gliroides. The sequence goes on from NC_057864.1 coordinate 100,600,972, forward strand.
CTTTATCAGAAATACTGGCTACAAAAATTATTTCCCAGCTTTCTCCCTCCCTTCTAATTTTGGATGCATTGCTTCTGTTTGTACAAAACTTTTTAATTTAGTGTAGTCAAAATCATCCATTTTGCATTTCATAATATTCTCTATCTCTTGTTTGATCATAAACTGTTCTCATTTCCAAAGATCTGAGAGGTAGACTATTTCTTCCTCTCCTAATTTACCTATGGTATCACCTTTTATGTCTAAATCATGTAGATACAAGGTTTATAAACGTTTGCCCTACAACAAGCCTTTGGGCCCTTGTCTTTATCAATGTTATGCCATATTTCCAACATATATTCTTTTGACTTCCTTTGTTCACTCTTTTAAGTTATTCACTATTAGAGTTTATGGAATTTATTATGGGATGCCTTATAAGATTCTTTGTAGAATTTCTCTACTTCTTCATCTTACACAACAATCCATTATCTTCATGGTAGGCTTTTTTTTTTCCCCAAATGATGATCTTGAACACCGATAAAGTCTTTCTTATTGCTCTTGAATACCCAACAAAAAGAAATGTTCTTTTGTCTCTCCAAGGAGAACTTGTGAGCGTCCTTCCATTTAGCTGCAACTTTTGTCTCTTTGTTCAATTTGTAGTGAAAATGTCAATATTTATCTGGTTTGATTCCTCCAGCAGTATCTCCACACATTGGTTAGTGGACAGGGAATCTCAGAGTACCAAGAGTTGAGTTAATGTTTATTGATTGTATAAAAACTTTTAATATTTGTACAATCTACCTCCTTTACCTCTACTACAAAATAGAGGAAGCTCTGTCACCAAGAGACCCCTGGGACTGAGAACACATTTTATATCCATTAAAAACCTAAGAATTCACCCCCTAGTAGCTAACATACTGGTCATCAGAAAGCAAATGTCATCTGTCCCTAGACCTCTATTCAAAGTCATTCCAGCTTTCAGAATCTGCCAGAGTTTGGATTCCTCTAGTATAGCCCTTGAGAACTGAAGCCTCCGTGAGTTTGGGCTTTAATAGAGTATCAATAAGTCATCTTTCTACATGAAGCAAAGATGGCTGGAACTGACTGAGGACCTTAGTCATCCCCACACCAAATGGTCCCTAGAGCTCCTAGGCACAGAGCCCAGAACCTCCTTTCTTCATGCCTTCTATTTTGTCATTCCCTTTGTAGTTAATAATGTTAAAATTCATTCTAAGGTGCACTTCTTCGTTTCCACTTTGCCTGCCCTTTGCATGTATTTTGTACTTTATATGATGAACAAGGAACTAAATTCCAGATCGTTCTCACTTTACATAAAATTTGCATTATGCAAATTCAACCTTACATAAAAAATTCTGAAAGAAATATGCGTTCCAGAAGAAACCTCTATTAGCTTTACTGTACAGTACTGTTTGTTCTCTCTCTCTCTCTCTCTCTCTCTCTCTCTCTCTCTCTCTCTCTCTCTCTCTCTCTCTCTCTCCCTTCCCCTCTCCCTTTCTCTCCTTTTCTCTGTTCCTACCCTTCCGCAGCCTCCTCTTTGCTCTGTCCCCCCTCCAAAAAAAACCCTCCAAGTGAATGAAGAATGGGTGTCCCCTGATGGGGGTGTGGCATGAAACCTCACTTTACACCCCACCCCCTTTCCATCTGTCTGTGCTCAGGTACCACATATATGTCCTGGCCCCACATGTAGCCTTTCATCTTGTGTCTGTGTTGGGCCCTCACATTTCTGCCCTGCCTCCCCTCATCTGCCCCTCCCCCTTCCTCCTTTTGCTGTTACTTCTAGTCCCTGGTCCCTGCATGTCCTTGAACCACATGCCAGCCCCCTTTCTCCAGGCCGTAAGTCCCCCTTCCTGCTTCCCTCACTCCCTCCTTTCCCTAGTCTGCCAGAAAAAATTTGCTTTTATATAAAAATCACTTTACATAGAGGTCTGCAGAATGATCCACTTAACGTAAAGCAAGAACTGTCTGGATATATACAATTTGGTGGTATAATGATTGTTCCGGAATGTTCAATGAATTTTCCCATTCTTGCTTAGTATTATTTACCCTCTTCTACATTGAGGTGTTCAGTAAGTGAGATTCAGTGGTCTGGGTGCATTATTCAGTTCATGATGCATTTTATTGGTATGCTTGAACGTTTTGTGTATAACATTTCAGAGCCAAATAAACATTAGTGGCCCATTTATTTGCCTTTCATATTTACTTTGGATGCTAGAGTTAAAGGATCACACTAGTACTTTAATTCATTGCTCAGGGATGAATCCAAAAAGTTTACAAACATTTTTCCTAGTCTGCCTCCCCAAGAGGAGTAAGACCTATGGAATAAGCCTTTTATGCTACTTATCTGAAATAAATCATTTCCTCAACAAGGGACTGTTTATAAGGCTAATTGCTCCAAGTCTACAGATGTCAGTCATCTCACTCAGGCCTGGTGCTTTATTAGGCTTCTTTGATACTTACTAGGTGTTGATTTGAGAAATTGCCCTCAAGGATGAGCAGAAAACAGAAGTGTCTATTTCTAAGGAGTAGTATGGTATAAATATTTCCCTGTTAATTGTATTTGGGTAGAAACCTAGCCTACAGCTGTTTAGCCTTAGAAATAGTATACTCTTAGCAAATATTTGCTGAATTGAATTGAATTATAAGTGTTTACCTACCCACTTGTCAAGTGCATAATCATTTGGGGTTGGCCAGTGGTTGCATACATATAGGTCATTTATTTTACTCAGAAAGGTAAATTATTAACTATGGTATGCTACCCAGAAAACCTAAGCCTAGAGTTCCATTGGTTACTATTTCTGTCTCTGCCAAATGTTCACAAATAGCATTTTAAGGTTTATTCAACTCTTTTCCTTTCATTAATGAGGAATGATTTCATATTGTCTCCCTAAACAAATGGAATATAAGAACAATAGTTCTAACAAATACTACAAGGGAGTAGTGGATGAGTTTGAATTTTAACAGTATTTGTAACCACATATTCAGAGATCTTGTCTGTGCTCTCACATCTCTGCCGGGTTTCTATTAACTACATGATTTCCCAGAATCTTTTTGAAGGCCTTGCAAGGGTGTATGAATTCAGGTCTACTTTTATACTCCATGCTTTAATGCCAAAGTTTCTTTTTGAGGGGAGGGCATCATTCTTTCAGAGATTGAAGATGTGATAGGAGGAGGCAGAGGCTGAAAGACAAATCAAGGGTAACAAAGATTCACATTTTTGTCTAAATTACAAAAAAAAAAAAAAGAATTGGATATTAAAAAGAACCTTGGAAGAAAATCTGTTACTTATCAAGATTGCTCTTGCCTTCCCCTTAAGGAATTTAGTAACCGATTAACCTCTATTCTCATCTGGATTTGCCATTTTGAAAATGTACCCCCTAATTCTACACCAGTCAGACAGATAGGCTTTTTGTTTTTGAATCATTTGAGTCATGTCTGACTCCTCATGACCCCACTTGGGGTTTTCTTGGCAGAGATATTGGAGTGGTTTTCCATTTCCTTCTCCAGCTCATTTTACAGATGAGGAACTGGGGCAAACAGGGTTAAGTGACTTGTCCAGGGTCACAAAGCTAATGTTCCTGTAATTTTGTTCCATGGATTTGTTAGAGCCACCCATGCCATGACTGTTCTCTCTAAAAACAGTATTTATTCCCTGAACTCATAAATATACAATTTTTCAATGAAAAGAAGTAGTTAGCAGAGACTTGCATTTTATTAGTTAATGATAGCTATATAATCAGACATTGTAATTTGGCACCCATTAACAAGAAGCACAAGGGCAGCTGAGCCTTGACAGTTTCATTCCAGGCTCAATCTGAGTTCCTTGTTTTAATGCTATGGCCTTGCCAACCTATCCAACATGTCTTCCCATTTAGAAACTGACTCAGATCAGACCAAGTCTCCCCAGGAAATTTCAGACTAGGGATAACCTAATGCCAGATTAGGCCACCTAGTTTTTTTAAACCCACATCTCCCAAGTCGTTCTAGAAATTTTGGATTGAGGTGGGGAACTAAACAAGTATCTAGTCACCTCCAATTTGATTCCACTAAAAGGGTCACAAGAAAGAAGGAAATGATGGGTCTGTTATAGGGGAAAAAACAGTGATGGGAATTTTTTTTTTTTTGGCAGGGCAGTGGGGGTTAAGTGGCTTGCCCAGGATCACACAGCTATTGTCAAGTGTATGAGGCCAGATTTGAACTCAGGTTCTCCTGAATCCAGGGCCGGTGCTTTATCCACTGCACCACCTAGCTGCCCCTGGGAAATTTTGAATGGGAAAAAAATGTCTTTCATTTTGTGGAAAAATAGAAGACAGTCAAAGGTTCCAAGAATCCAATCAAAAGTGAATGAACTGTCAGATGTTTTCTAAGTCAATGGCACAGGAACTATTGATTGGGTGGTATGGTGATGATAACAGAGGGGCAAAAGATAAACTCTATGAGATGTTTCTTTGTCATATCCAGGATCCTTCTACAGGAAGGGGAGAAATGTATTTCCTTTTAACCATCTGACTTTCCTTAGGCTATCTGAGCTTGATAGTTGTGATCCTGCTCTGTTCTCTGCTTTCTCTTCTTCTCCTTTCCCTCATCCTCTCCTTTCCTGGTCACAGCCTCCTGGCAGCTCCTAGCAAACTTCTTACTCAAGGACTCAGCCAGGAAAACCCCTGATTGCAGGCTGGCTTCCTTTCTAGTGGGCATTTGTGGGGCAGGAGTTAGACCATCAAAAAATGAACATTGTGAACTAGAAGGTGCTTTGGCTAATGCCTCTGTATGTTGTGTTTCATTATTAGGAAAAAGTTCCATCAGCTTAAACTCCCTTTGTTTTTAAGAGAAATGTTTAGAGAAACCAGTCTTTGAGACATCTACCATTTAAATAATCCCTGACCAGGCTAGCAAGTATGCCAATGAGGTGGGGTTTAGCTATGGCTTTGCCCCCAGAAGACTACTGCCCCCCCCAGCCCCAACCAGACCAAGAGTTAGAGTTTTCTTTTCCTCCTACAAGTGGCAACCCGAATCCCCAAGTTGAAAGTGAATCTTTGCCCTTGGCCCCACTCCAGCATTCCTCACTAAGCGAATAGGGATTTGGAATGTCAGAAAATAGCAAGAGGGAGGGGAAAAGATGTGTGTGTGTGTGTGTGTGTGTGTGTTTATATGTAAAAGCAGCTCCGGCTGGAAGGACTTAGGGAAACTTCACTTCCTCAGGGCTGCCTCTTTTTTTGGTAAAATCTTGGTTCCTTATTTGTACTTTTTTGGGTTTCTTCAGATTGCCCAGCCTGAGCTTGTCACAATAGCCTCGTGTACTTTTGGAGTCCAAGGGAGGTGTGTTGATTTTCATAGGATTCCCTTTTCTCTTTCCTCTGGATAAAGCGACAATAGTTGTTCCCCAGACTTGTCTTCGGCAAAGACAGAGGCTGTTCCACTGTGCTTTCATCTAAGCTCATTGGGAGCCTGGGGTCAGGCTTTATTACAGGGCGAGCATCCTAAAGCCTCATTAAGAACTATCCTTTTGTGGAAGATCAAGGAACCACCCTGGGCAAAGGGAGGTGTCTCAACACAGTATTCTGCACCATAAAGGTACCTGCCAGTCCTGGGCACCCGTGGTCAAAGCTGAATTGGAAGCTCTGATGGAACACAATTTACAGACTCTGCCTAGCTGTGGACTGGTTCAGAGCTCAAGACTATAATTACCAGGCGGTTTGGATCCTTTTTTTAGTTCTATCAGAAGGCTTTTTGCACCCACTCAGAAGGAGGGGTTCTGGAAGGGCAGCTCACAGGACCGATTTCCCAGCCTTGAGTGAAGATTGCAAAGGTTGGGTATCTCTCCCAATCCTGAGGAACTATGTCTTCCTTATATACCCGAAGCAAAGAGTTCACTCGGAGTAGGAAATCTCAATCTGATTCTCCCCCGGCATCTCCCTCCCCAATTGCCAAGACACTACGAGTAAGCAGTATTTTGATTTAATGTACATTCATAGTTTTGTCAGAGGTGGTGTGTGTATGTGTGCGTGCCTGTATGTGCTCGTTTTCTCTCCAGAAATTAGAATTTCCAGGGCACATGGGGTCAAGAGAAAAACAAAAACAAAAACTGGTTGACTTTGTAAATAAAGTCCCTATTAGTTTCTCTATAAGAAGTTATGGTTCAAAATATTTAATAAATCCCTGAGGAAAAGCAGGTTTTAGCCATGTCAAAATTCAGGTGTTCTCTTGTACTTTTCTGTTATTTGTTTGGCAGCAGGATTGTTTATCCCTTGTCATTGTATTGAGAGGCTTTAAAAATGTCTTCGTTTTTCTGTATATTTTTCTATATGTGGGAAATGATGTGTCGCAGAGGAAATCTCCAAATGAAAAGTAAGCTGAACCTTTTCTGATAATGAAATTATAAATAAGGGTGAGAGAGAGAGAGAGAGAGAGAGAGAGAGAGAGAGAGAGAGAGAGAGAGAGAGAGAGAGGGAGGGAGGGAGGGAGGGAGGGAGGAGAGAGACAGAGAGACAACACAACAGAGACAGGGAAGAGAGAGGTGAGCTCTGGGACTCAAACTTTGCTCCTCAAACGACCAAGAACCAGACTCTAGAACATTTTCACACTTTAAAAAGTTGAAAAGTAAGCCCTTTGGGAAGAAGCAAGGCAGCTTGGGAAAGTAATGTCTGTCTAAAGTTTGGTAGTGTCTCTGACATCCTGAAGAAATGCACATGAGGTATGACTACATTTTCTTCTGGATTTCACTATTAAAATAAGCCATACTTCAGGATCTGCAGCTACTTTAGAAGTTTCTACTGGAGCAAATTAACAAATGGAAAAACTACTATGGATGAAAAATGATGGTGAACTTATAGAGAACTAGCTTGACCTACATCAGGATAAAAGGGGAAAAGATAATTCTTTATTTCTTTTGGAATCTATGGGGAAAAGCCAAAGTGATCTACAAGTATCAACCATGTCCTATTACTTTTGAAACATTTCTTTTATAGCCAAGCTTTATGTATTTTCTGGTTCATTTCCTAAAACACAGAGTTGCTTGTACAGTAAAATTTGGTATTAGGCACATTGGTCTTTGACCCCATGTAGATGCTTAGTTACTAAAAATAGTAAAAGAACCCTTGCATAAGTCAGTCTCACCCATATTTCTGTACTGTAGCATATATGTGGAGTCCCAACAGTCTTAGCGCAGTTTTAAACTTTAAAAGTTTAAGATGCTGCCAGTCCTGGGCATCCATGCTTAAGGTTGAATTGGAAGCATTGATGGAGTCAGACTTCTAGACTCTTCTTAGCTGTGAATTGGTTCTTTAAGCTTTAATAGTTTAACATTGCACTAAGATTTTTAGGACACTCTACCTTAGGACGTTCTAGTGGTTATCTGAAAAGGCATAAAAATTGCTGTGGTTGAATGCTAGAGCATTAGCTTATTCTCTATTTTCTGAAGGAAACAAAATTACTCATTGGGTGTATTTGGTATAGCTACTGCTTGCTGGTCATGAAACTCCTAATATCCTTTTTCTTTTCTTTTTTAGTGATCACTTCTACCTCCTTTCCACTTCTCAAAGTTATCAGCATATATGGACTGATTACTCATCAAATGCAGGGCTTCTTTTTGTCTATTGTCACCTCCTTTTTTCAGACAGTTGGTTAGGTGGGATGAATAATGGTGGAAAAATATAAATATTGCATTGTAAACAATCATAAAAATTGATAATTTTGCTAAAGTTTTAGTACTATACTTTATCCTCACTTCCAAGTAGTTAATAACTTGTGCAGAACCACAGTAACAGCAGCTTATTGTAATGAGTTTTTGACGGTCAGTGGCTTTAAGACTGGTAAAGAATATTTTCATTTCCTACCCTACCCCTTATCTTCCGTGTTCATTTTTTATTTTTGTCTGGTCAGGTGAAGGGTTTGCAAGATTGGGGTTATTAAAAATTAATGCTCATTCAATACTAATTACAAGATCAAGACCTCACTAGTTAAGTTCACCAGTAGGCTTGAGTCATCCAGTTTAACCAGGACTTTGAACTTGTAAGAATAGAAATAGTCTACAAATGCAACCTTTTTTAAATTTTTTTTTTTATTTTTTGTTATGTCTGGGTCCGTGTTGCCTGCTGCTACTGTGGAGGTGCCCTTAGCAGCCTAGTGTAGAGAGTCACAGGGCTTAGTACATTAGCAATATTGCACTAGCACCCTGACATGACCAGTGAATTTATTAGGGACAACAAAGTCAATTAAATCAGTCACAAATGGACAATAAGATATTTACATCGTATGTAGGTCAAGGTTAAATTAATTTTAGGAGTGAAGGTTGAAAGGAAAAGCTTCAGTGGCTGTGGGAGTTCAAAGCCCAGACAAAGTGGGGCCCTTGGAGGCTGGAGCTGAGGAATGGAGAGGACGACTGGATCTACAGACCAAAGGTGGTGATTAGACCGTCATCTGTCACCAAGTCTGTACTGGGGATCAACAAATCCAGGTGGAACTTTACTGGATTCACATGAGATTGCCACCTGTATGGCCCCAGCAAAGACTAAACTTTAAAGACCACAGAGGTGCCTAATTCTAGAAGTGAATTCATCAGGTTCTAGGATCAAAGCCTAGATAAAGTCATTCATTATTATCACCCAAAGCCTTTAGTAAATATTCTGTTCTAGGTTAGTCATAGTAGAGAATGAGGGGCATACCTCCTACACTAATATGTGTGAAATAAAGAACATATGATATTGACATTCTTAGCTGTGTTTTCTGGTAATGCAGTTAAACTTTCTTAAGTTGTTTTTCAAAGGCCGATACTCAAAGCTTCTTTCCTTATAAGGAAAATATTTTGAGAGAGAATCGGAAAACAATGTACATTCAGATAGGGAACTAATACTTTGAACACATATTTCAGAATAACCATAAATTAAACTACAAAGGATTTAATTTTGAACTTTAAAAAACAAAACCAAACAAGGGCAGTGGAGGTGTAGGCAACATTAAAGCTAGTATTAGATAGTCAGTGCTTTAGAGATAGAAGTCATCTTTTCTTTCTTTGTGAGACTCCTTACAGTATTCTAGAGGTGGTGAGCACTTAGTGTTTTTGACTGATAGGCTAGCGTGGGTCTCCCATAATTCATATTTTTCTACCAGTTCTTTTAAATAGTTTCAAGGTGGCCCTCAGGCTGGGGATGGCAGTTTCCTTGGTTTCTTAGTTAGGGGCAGGAGAAGGGATTTGATTTTATCTTAGAGTTGTTGCAAAGGGCAGCCCAGAAAATCAGAATAACTTCAATATTTCTTGCAAATTTCTGTGCAAAACAATACAAGGTAGTTGCTAATGAAAATTTGAAGGGATTACCTGTGTTCTTATACTTTAAGGTAACATGAAATTCATAAAATGTCACCATTCTCACAATTTATGGAAAAACTAATGGGTCTTAAGAATCTTTGCATAAGTGCTGAATTTTCATTGTAAATTTATTTGTAGCAATGGGATTTGACCTGTATTTTAAAGACAAGAGTAACAGAATTTTTTCAATTCAAATTACTACCATTCGTGGCCAGTATCCTCAACAGAAAATGCCAAGATTTTAGGTAGCAGTGTCTTTTCATATTTTTGTTGTTGGTCAGTCATTTCAGTTGTGTCTGACTCTTCATGATCCCATTTGGGGTTTTCTTGGCAAAGATACTGGAGTGGTTGGCCATTTCCTTCACCAGGTCATTTTACAGATGAGGAACTGAGGAAAACAGGGTTACATGACTTGCTCAGGGACACACAGCTAGTAAGTATATGAGGCCAGATTTGAATTCAGGAACATCAGTCTTCCTAACTCAAGCACTAATGCTCTATCCACTGTACCACACAATGAGGAACCATTAGTCATTTTGTTTGATTTTTGTAACTCTAAAGTCAACAAAAAATTTGATAAATATTTGGATGTTAATTCCATGAAAATGGAATCCCTTCCAATGGACTCCAGCATCACTGGATCCTGGCTCAGATCTTTTCAAATGATTAATAATGATGATCATTCTTTGAACATGTATTATATCTCCCTTTGGAAAACACAAAACATTCCATAATGTATTATCTTATGCTTTGAACCTCTGAATATTGTATGTGGAGTGAAACTAATCTGGAATTCATTTTTTCCTCTACTTTATAATCTATTGTCATATGTTGAAAAACATTTGTCTGGTTGAATAAATGCTAATGAGGGATGCAATCTGTTAACCATTTTCTCTCTAATTAAAACCACTACAGCATCATTTTTAATTCTAATCAAGAAAATTCAATATACAATAATTCTTCAAACCAAGGACGGTTTTATAGGCAAGAATGGCTTCTATGCCTAGAGATAAGGAAAGATTTCCCCACTGATATCCACTAAGCAACAAGCATTTATTTAAGCACACTAGAGGTACAAAGACAAAATGAAACAGGAGATTCCGTTCAATTGCTGAGAGAGCTAGTAAATGCAGAGCGGATGCAAAGGAAGTACTCTGTATCTTGGAGTGGGGAGAAGACACTCATAGATGGTAGGATTCAGGAAAGACTTGTATGAAATGGCCTGGGAGCTGAGCTTTGAAGGAAGCTAGGAGTTCTGAGGGAAAAATGAGGAGGGAGAACAGAGACGCAGAGACAAGCCCATATAGACCTGGGCTAGCCAGAAGCCAAACTTTTGTTCCATTGAAACTTAGGAAAAGTTCATGGAAGCAGCAGCTACTTCCCTGGGGTTTGGGTTTTGTTGTTATTGTTGGGTTTGGTTTTGTTTTTTTTTCTTATGTGACAGCTCTAAAAGGCCCTGTCCTTACTCCCTTTAATTGAGGGATCTCCTGTAAATGGAAAGCTTGAACCTTGTATGAATAACATACTTTGGGGGGAAAAGGATCCTGCCAACCCTGCCCTTCTTTGATTTGACCCATCCAGTTTAGAGTTATGTCCCAGAGAAAGAATCACCCTGATGGGAGGCAGGTAGAGGTGGACTTCTCTTTAATACCGGACAGATCATCCTCTTCAGAGGCAAGTGAGGAGTGATGATCAAGAGGTTCAGCACTTTGTGTTTCCTTGTGTCTTTAATTATATGTTATTTATTACATGTATGTTGTATGTTTTCTTGGTCCTATGTTATAGAATGTAGTCATTGTTTTAGCTCTAGTTTTCAAGGGATAACCCTAGGTTATCAGTTGTATCTGTTGAAGTATATGTGTCTAGTCTACTGGCAGGAACCCCAGGCTCACCCTCTGGGGTCCTATATTCTAGTTAAGCCTCGCTACTCTGTGACCTTCATACTGCTCTGCACCTTAAGAAGACAAAATGTGAATATGATGTGAAAACACTCTGAAAGTAAACGTGCCAGAATAGAGTTGTAAGAGATTATTACGACAGCTTCTAAAAAAACAATGCAAGCCAAGTATGCAGAACAAGACACGTTTTTGGACATAGTCAATATGGGAATTTATTTTGCTTGACTTCACAAATTCACAAGAATGTTTTTTTCCAGTGGGATGGGAGCAGGGGTATGTTGTTAAATGTTTAGCAATCAACTTGAGGGGAGAAGTGGTGTGGAATGTGTGTTTGACACACTTAAGTTTAGTCTGCATTATTGACATTTTCTCCATCACTTATTAAATCTAAACAGTCAACAACAACAACAAAAATAAATCAAGCCTTGATGTCTAGCGTTTGCCTATTTACAAAGTGTAAATGCTCACAATGAAAATGTAATAATATGCTCCCAAGAGCCAGTTCTAGCTGGCTGCAGGACACCACTGGGTTTGGCTGAGAGGGAGAAAAATAAATGCTTGATAATTTTAAAAAGTAACAAAAAATTAAAACTCATTGAAAATTTAAGAGCCCATTCCCCCCCATTCTAATTTAATTTTTTTTTTTTTAGTGAGGCAATTAAGTGACTTGCCCAGGGTCACACAGCTAGTAAGTGTTAAGTGTCTGAGGCCAGATCTGAACTCAGGTACTCCTGACTCCAGGGCCGGTGCTCTATCCACTGCACCACCTAGCTGCCCCTGCCCCGCCATTCTAAATGCCAGTATCTTTCATTGGATTAGCACAATTTAAAATAGATCTAAAATAGACAAAGGGTTTAATGAGCAGAATTGACTTTCACATCAGGACTCAACCCCTCCTTGGCTGTGTTTGACCTATTCATTGTCTACTGTGGGTGGTGGTTATCCATAACTAGGGAGTTGGCTCCATCGCCCAGCCTCGAAACCCAGCAGTGTTCATTAAAAGTTACACAATTCCGGTATCAGTAAAGCAGCCATCACAGACACTAAGTATGTCGGTCAGATTGATGGCTGTGGCATCGAGCTTTCTAGAATAGCCATTCTTCATCTCGAGAACAACTTTTTTTGATGTAAAAATGGTCCTATCTTTCATTGTACAGGTGTTTCCCAAGAAACTTTGTAATTTTCAATTAGCATAGTAGTATCCAGGAAGGGGCAGTCAGGTGGAACAGTGATAGAGCCTGGCCTGGAGTCAGGAAGACTCATCTTTCTGAGTTCAAGTCTGGCCTCAGACACTTACTAGCTGGGTGACCCTAGGCAAGTCAGTTTCCTCCTCTGTAAAAGGAGCTGGAGAAGGAAATGGCAAACCACTCCAGTATCTCTGCCTGGAAAACCCCAAATGGGGTCATGACTGAAAAGACTGAATAACGACAACCAGGAAGAACAAGGCAGGTGAGGTCCAGTGGCTGCAGTGATGGACCCTGGGGCTCATGCCTCTTCTTACCCATTAGATATGGGATTTTAAAAAATGTGTGCCTAAGGAGTCCTATTAGAGACTGTGCCAGTCTTTCATAAGCCATTGCCATATTTGAACTAAAACTATTGGAAAAAAATCCCAGACCTCTGTTCTTCCTCATGCTGGTGGTTTGCTCTCTTTATATGAGGATAAACTTGTTTGAAAGGCTTAAGTGAGTAGGGAAACAAACTCACATTCTCCAGTAAGATGGTACAATAGAGCTCTTGAATCCAGGGAAATAGGGAGCAAGAATGAGCCTAGCAAAACAAAGTCCAAAAGTGATCCTAACTTTTCCTTCTGGCTCTTCAGCTCCTCACCAGATTGTTTGCCTGAGTTGCTAATAAGTTGATTTGCGCCCCTACTCCTAGAATTCCTAACAAACATTATTAAGTTCTTAATGCAGCACTGTGCTCAGTGCAAGGAATATAAGAACAAAATAAAAACAGTCCAAGAAGAGAGAAGATGGAGTAAGGGAGAAGCTCCTGACCGCCCTGGAAAAACCCCTTTCTTGATAATTCTGGACTTAACTGAACGTGAGCTTTAATATATGCTTTACTGTTAAATCTAATTAGAAGCGGAGTGTGTATGTAGTCCTACCTTCGGAAAAATCTAGTAAAACAAGCCTGTTTAAAAATCTTCTCTGATAAAATAATTAGTTGTTGAAAAGGCCAACCTGCACATATAAAATACATTAGTTTTTATTAGTTGTCTTATTTTTTAAATAAATGTATAATTAAAGAAATAAGGACTAGTCGTCTTTTCAAGTAGAGAACCTTTTCTACTCATGCCTATTAATAAGTACATCCATATCATTTGCAATGAGTGTAGGAGTTTGTAGGGGCCAAATTTTAATTGGGGAGTGTTAGTTAGGTGGTTCGCCGCTATACTGGGGCAAGGAAGGAAATTAACAGCCTCTTTCAAAAGCAGAACAGGGTTTATTAACAAGAACTAACTTAAAGACACGAGTAATATTAGTAGAATTAAGGGAAAGGGGAAAAAAAAGGAATGGGGGGAGGAAAATAATACGACCTGAATCATACCACCGCCCGGGGCTCAGCAGAACATACCCGTCTCTTTCCAGCTCCAACGCCAAAATGGCGACTCTCCTCCCTTCTCCTTCCCAGCAGACCCCAGGCTGTCCACACACAGCCCCAAGCTAATTGGCTGGCAGCCCTGACTGACCAGTCACGTGACTGCCCTCACTGGGCTTCCAGTCATTATAATTTTGCCAGGCCCATGTAGGTATAAGTGATGATGATGTGAGCTGCCAGCGCCATGGCTACGGACAGCAAGTGGGTTTTTAAAATTCTGGCCAAAAGATGGGGTCATAAAAACCTCAAATCACAATTAATTCTTTACAAGTTGTATATGTAAATGGCATTGCTCCTGATTTTTAAGTCCTTGAAAAACACTTTTTTCCAGAAAAGCATTTTGTTTATGCTGCTGATTTGTTTTGCAAACCTTGTTCTCATAGACATATTTCAAATCAATACCAATTGAACTTATTACAAATTCTAAATTAGAGAAATCTGAATTAATGCTTATTTAGTAGGCTCTGCTATAGCAGGAATACTAAATTTGGAGTCAGAAAACCTGTCCATTACAAATGTAGCTCTTCAGTTTCCTCAGCTGTACCATGAGATTGGATTAGGTGATCTGCTAGATGTTTTCTGTGAATCTCATAGTACCTGAGGCATCATGGGATCATAGAGTTCGATCTGAAAGAGATCTTAGAAACCCTCATGTTACAGAAGAGGATGCAGAAACAGACACAGAGAGGTTAATGTCTACCAGGCAGCTACTTCATGTCTTAGGCAGAATTTGAACCCGATTCCAGGTTTGCCTGCCCTATCTCCAGCTCCATGCTGGGTCTTGACTTTTGAACTGAAAGAAAATTCCTAAATTCAAAGTATTCCTTCCAGGATGTGAAGGGCTGTGGTCCACATCTCTGGGGAAGAAAGGGCTGAGGGTTTAGTGAGAAACTAAAACTCAGAGAACCTCGGAGTTCAGTGTTCCCAGGCCTGCTCAGAGCTCACAATGCTGCTCTGCCATTAGCAAGGTGTCTGGCATTCACTTCCTTCCAGGTGCTTCCCAGCCTTTTCACAACATGAGCCAAAACCACCCCACCACAGCCTGGCTTCACTCGCTTTCATGAGACCTCATTGGCCCTGTATATCACACAGAAAGAATCGGGTTTCCTCCATGAAGCCTTTCCCTTGCCTAATGCCCATGGCCCGTGCCCCATATCTGGATCATATTTGTATCACTGCTTTCCTGTTTTCTTTTTGTGTGCCCTGTCTAAGCACTCATATTAGACTGTTTTAGATGTTTGTCTTCTCCCCAGGTTTAAGTTCATCATGTAGGATTCAGATCTCCTGCTTTTGCTGTATTCTCCATGGGCCCTGGCACAGAACTGTGAACACTATAGACACAGAAGAGACACGTGTTGTCTCACATCTGTAACTTTTCATCACAGGGTCTGACCCCTAAAGACAGGTTGGGCTTTTCCACTGGTTTTGTTCAGACTCTACAACCTACTGGCCCTCTCTTAAATCTATTTAGAGAGTTTCTTCTGATCACATTGGCAAGGAATTTACAGTGGATGGGAGTAATTGTAGGTGGTGGTGGTGCTGAGTCATTTCAGTTGTGTCTGACTCTTTGTGACTCTTTTTGGGGTTTTCTTGGCAAAGGCACTGGAGTGGTTTGGCATTTCATTTGACAGATGAGGAAACTGAAGCAAACAGGGTTAAGTGACTTATCCAGGGTCACAAAACTAGTAAGTATGTGAGGCAAGATTTGAATTCATAAAAGATGAATCTTATTGACTCCAGGCCCAGAACTCTCTTCACTACATCACCTAGCTACCTAAATTATAGGTAGCCTTGTGAATTACAGATGTTTCTTCGACTGTTTATTATGCCATATGTTGAACAAGAAAACTAATATAGAAAATTATTAAAGGCTCTGTTTCTTCTCTCTCCCAACAGGTAGAGATGATTCCAATATTAAATTATACAAATGTGTAAGGCAGAGATGGGGCGGCTAGGTGACACAGTGGATAGAGCACTGACCCTGCAGTCAGGGGGACCTGAGTTCAAATTCCATCTCAGGCACTTAACTAGCTGTGTGACCCTGGACAAGTCACTTGACCCCAATTGCCTCAGACATCCAGGATCTTCTCCAGTCGTCCTGCTGTATATCTTGCCACTGGACCCAGATGGCTCCAGAGGAGAAAGTGAGGCTAGTGACTATGCACAGCCCTCCCTCATTAAATCCAATTCACTGCAAGTCATGACCTCAATGTCATGGTCCTCTTTGAGAATGAAGGACAAACAACAACAAGGCAGAGATACTTAACCTGGGATTCGTGAATCACTAGATTTCAGGAAATTTTTTTTAACCTAGGTGGGGAAAAATGCATTTTAGTTGTAATTGATTTCCATTGTAATCCTATGTGTTTTATTTTATACATTTAAAAACATTATTGTCAGAAGGTGTCCATGAGCTTCACCAGACTGCTGAAAGGACCTGATGACCCAAAAATGGCTAAAACAGGCAAAAACCAGACTTCCTAAAAAAACATTTATTGGTCTCTAGCTCTCACAGCACTTGAAGGAACAGGGAGCCAGGAATCCTGTTGCTTTAAACTCTCAGCTTCTTACTTATTACCCACCTCTGATTAATGCTGAAAAACCATGTGGTGTTTTTTTTTACTGACTTTAAGCTCAAAATGCTCATCATTATCCTTTTAAAATGCAAGAATACAAATCTGCTTCTCTGACCTCAGTTTTGTTGAAGTGGTTTCACATTGTTCTGCTTCTCTATAACCAGTCTTTTCCTTATCAGAACAACAACAGCAATAATAATTATAACGACAAGTAAGCCAACATTTATACACCTACTATGTGCCAGGCACTATGCTAAGTGCATTACAATTATTATTTCATTCGATGCTCACAGCAACCCTGTGAGGTGTAGGTACTGTTGTTATCCTCATTTTTCAGATGAGGAAACTGTCATTTTATCAAATGACAATTGATCATTTGTCCTAACATACCTTTCACTTATATTTTTGGAGGATATGCCTACCCAGAATTAACACTTCCCTGGCCAAGCCTCAGTGCCCTTTGGTCCTCTGGAAAGGGCCAAATGCTCATAAGCCATTGAAGAGTTCTTGCTCCCTCCAGAACAAAGGCCAGTGACCAGGCCTCCAGCCCAGTAATTTTCTATCCATCACTAATCGAGCCGCCAGAGCAGTGGGAGAGAGGAGAGAGAAGAAGGGAGTCTGGCCTCAGGTAGCACCTTGTCAATGAAAAGATTCCCTTCTGTTACTCCAGTACCTGCCATTTACTTCCTCTTTTGAAATCTTCTGTTGGCTTCAGCAGAGACACTTTAACCTCTTTGCAAAGGTTTTGATGCACAAGCTAATCCAAAGAAAATTAAAATAACTGCAGCCCAAGCAGGTTTCTGGATTTGGGCCTTTATCATATTAAAACTCATTCCCCCCTGATTGTGGACATGGAAAGTTTAATGCCCAAGGCTGTGGTGGTGGTAACCAACAACAGCTGTTGCAGAGTCCATGAGCCATGATTCTGGAGAGGCAAGAGACTACAGAACTGAGGTGGGGATGGGAAAAGTGGAATGGAAAACTTTGCTAGGGATTTTTGCATTTATCATGCATTACATGGTCTGTCAACCTTTTCTGAGGTAATGATCTCTTAAGTGGGGTATGGTGTGGGTTGTTTTTTTAATGTTCTTAAGAGTAAATTTCATCGGCTATTGTAATGTAAAATAAAGGTGCAAATTGATATTGGCCCAAAATATGGCTAGGCCCAAAGTAAATCATGTGGTAAAGGCGGAGTGGGGGGCAAGGGCAGGGAAGAAAAGGGGAAGAGAATGTGGACATTAGAAATGTGACTCAGAAATGTACTGTATTTTCCAGCTACTGATTCTGCTTTAATCTTATCTAGGCCAAGTATAGGAAAAGTTAGTGACTATGGCTTAGACTAACCAGTTGGTCAGTTGGTCAGCAATCATTTATTATAGGCTCACTAGGTGCCAGGCACTGCACTGAGTACTAGAATACAAACCCAAATAGATGGCTGACATTCTATTAAGGGAAGATCACACCTAAAAGGAAGCTAAAGGCAGGAAGTGGAGAAGTGCCTGGCTATGGAGCATGGCAGAGAAAGTCCTTGTGGAGATGGCCGCAGTGTAGACCACTTTGCCCTAGGCCTCTTCCTTAAGCTGGAGGCTCTAGAAGGAGCTAGTGATCAGGGGAGGCCTTGGGTTGGGGGAGGGTAGAGAGTGCTTCTAGGATGAGTAGCCCAGGGCTGGGGGGAATCCTATGGAGGGGAGTGAGCAGTGCAGCCTGGAGAAGGGCTGAAGGCAAATGTTTCTGGGGGCCTTAAGAGCTTGAAAACCTGCCCTCAGTGCCATGCGGGCTTAGCTGCCTTAAGGGATCCTTAACCTCTTCTCAGATTTACCACTCTCTTGGGCGGCATTTCTGAGTCTTCAGCAGAGCTTGCGATTCTCTTGGGAGCTATGAGCTTTCTCAAAGAAATGTATCATCTGGACTGAAAATAAACACTTGAGTGCTCATAGCACGTACAAGCAAGGTGATACAGCACAGGGGTAGGTATCTGGACATTGAATTTTAGGTGTGGCTCCACCCCTGTATGAATGAACTTTTGTGGCTCAGTTTCATCATTTGTAAAGAGGAAGGAAAAGGGCAGACTTGGCTTCTACTTATCCTACCCTAGCTATAGTGAAAGCGAGGTGTACCAGAATTTATGGCACACAGTGAAAATAACCTTTTCTTTTTACACAAAATGCTAAGAGGAAACAAAATAGTGTGGTAGGGAAAGCTCTAGATCTGGGATCAGAGCAAATCCTGGCTCTGTTGGATCACGTGTAGGACTTGGAACAAATGATGTCCCCTCTATAGCCCTCAGTGTACTCATCTGTGAAATGAGGACTTTAGACAAGATGACTCCTCAAGGATTTTCTGCCCCTTGATCCTATGATCTTAGCCTAGTTGGCAGGGATGCCCTAGCCCTTACAGATGGGAAGCTTCACACATATTTATATTATTAACCCTCATTAGGTTATAGGGTGCCTGTACCTTCTAATTTGCTGATGATATTCTGTATAGACTAAATAGTAGTAAAGACCAAAAAAGTAAAAGACGCTGAAAAGTCATTTTGCCTGGCTGTTTATCCCATTTAGATTGCTTTTAAGGTTGAACCATCTTAAAATAATGTCCACCTACATCCTT
Organism: Dromiciops gliroides; assembly: GCF_019393635.1. Lineage (NCBI taxonomy): Eukaryota > Metazoa > Chordata > Mammalia > Microbiotheria > Microbiotheriidae > Dromiciops > Dromiciops gliroides. The sequence continues at coordinate 100,619,955 of NC_057864.1, forward strand.
TGGGTTGTGAGTAATTGAGAGAAACCCATCTGCACCAGGAGAGGAATATAGAGCATGTATTGTTTACTCCCAAGATCCTGCCACTAATTTGGGTGTCCTTGTAGCTTCCTTTAGTGGCCTCACCGTTTCGTGATTGCATAGCTAACAAAAGGCTTCTCTGCAATCCCGCATTTCCTTCCCAGTCTTCATCATGGCACTTCTCTGAGCCACAGGTTTTTCATCTATAAAATAGGAATAATTATATTGTACCACCCAGCTCCTAGGATTGTGAGAAAAGTGCTTGACAAACCTCAAAGTACTTTCAAAATGGTAGTTTTTTAAAATTATGTTTTATTATGGGTTTTTTTTCTATCATTACCATTTATATTCGTTGGAACATCAGGAACCCAGAAAGAGCAGTTAAAAAAAAAACCCAAAAGGAGAAACTCTGAGATAGGAAGTTGAGGGGATTTGGAAGAACAGCCTTCCCTGGAGTATTTCAGTTAAAGTAAAGATTCCTATTTGTTTGGGTTGGGTTAGAGGAAGATCAGAGGCAGCAAGCTAAACTGGATGGCCTCTTTTGGTCTTTTGTAGAAGCAATATTGTTAAGCCTTAAAAGAGCAGGTGATTAACTCAGGTTTATATTTTTTACACTTGACCTTAACAAATCTTTATCAGCAGCCATGCTCAGATCATTTACTTGGTCATCATCAGTCATTAATGAATGAATAATGGGGGGGGGGGGAGCAGTTCTCCACAGCCCATGCCAGAATAGCTCAGATTATTTCCCCGGACTTAGCTCATGCAACAGAACATGATATAAAATGCTCCTGCTGCTCAATTTCTTTTTGGGACAAATGTAAATATGAGTTGTTGGGATTGATTTTGTTTTGTTTTGTTTTCCCATCCTTGTGGGGCCAGACTCTGGTTCCAGAGGAACACAAGTTAAACCAATTTCAGCAGTCCCTTCCTCCCCAACCTTCCAGAGCCACAATTTTATTTAAAACTTTATTGAAAGAGTTTGGTTTTAATTAAGTACTTTCCTGGACTCCTGATAACTTTCAAGTTAAAAGCTTTTATGGATTTTCCCTCCTAAGTCTGTCTTTGCTGTTTTGTGAGCCCTACACATTTTACAAATCAAAACCAGCCATGGTTCCTACCTTTTTCCATTTTTGCCATCAGAGTTAATGGTGAGATTCTGTTCTGTTCTTTTATTAGAAGCAGGGCCCAAGTCATGGGGATAACACAAGGGAACCTCAAGTGGGGTAAGGTAGAATACACTAGAATGTTGCTGTTGGAGCATTGTTAGAATAATGTATCTACCCGGAAACTTTCTTTTCATCTCTGTCTTTTAGATCCTCAGCAGCATTCTTTCTTTTCTTCTCTGTGCCACTCTGTGTGTGATACATTGCCCCTGAGCCATAAGATGAGAGAGATGAGAGAATAATTCTTTCTTTAAACGTCCTTTCATCCCATCAGAGAAATAATAGAACCTAGTTTTAAAAATGATAATGTATTGTTTTCCATTGGAATTTTAGTGAAGACCTATAGTTTAAGCAATCAAGAAAGTCCCTTCAGCTACTGTCCTTTTTGCAACAAATATTGGAGGCAAACATATATAAGATTATATGTTGGCAAGAAGCTCAAGTGTCTTTTTTTGGGAGGGGGGCAAGGCAATGAGGGCAAAGTGACTTGTCCAGGGTCACACAGCCAGTAAGTGTCAAATGTCTGAGGCCAGATTCGAACTCAGAAACAATTTATGTTTTTGAGTTGTGATGTAAGAAAATCATAAAAAAAAAAGAGTCAACAGCTTGTAAAAGAGACACAAAAAGATACTGAAGAAAATAACAACTTAAAAAACAGAATAGACCAAATGGTGAAAGAAGCACAAAAAATCCCCTGATACGAAGAACTCCTCAAAGTAAAATTGACCAAATGGAAAAAGAGGTACAAAAGCTCACTGAAGAAAATAAGTCCTTAAAAATTAGAACTGGGCAAGTGGAAGCTAATGACTTTATGAGACATCAAGAAACAATAAATCAAAATCAAAAGGATGAATAAAATAGAAGAAAATGTGAAATATCTCCCTGGAAAAACAATTGACCTAAAAAATAGAAGTAATTTAGAATTATTGAACTACTTAAAAGTCATGATTTTTTTTTAAAAAGAGCTAGACATCATCTTTCAAGAAATTATCAAGAACTGCCCTGATATTTTAGAACCAGAGGATAAAATAGAAATTGAAAGAATCTATTAATAACCTAAATGAGGTCCTAAAATGAAAACTCCTAGGAGTATCATAGCTAAATTCCAGAGCTTCCAGGTTAATGAAAAATATTGCAAGCAGCCAGAAACAGTTCAGATATCATGCATTCACAGTAAGGATAACACAAGATTTAGCAGCTTCTACATTAAGAGCTCAGAAGGCTTGGAATAAGATATTCTGAAGAGCAAAGGAGCTAGGATTACAATCAAGAATCACTTATCCAGTAAAACCAAGTATAATCCTTCAGAGAAACAATATGGATATTTGATGAAATAGAGGATTTTCAAGCATTCCTGATGAAAAGACCAGAGCTGACTGGAAAATTTGATTTTTCAAATACAAGATCAAGAGAAGCATAAAAAGATAAACAGGAAAGATAAATCATAAGGGATTCAATAAAGTTAAACTGTTTACATTCTTACATGGGAAGACTATACTTGTAACTCCTAAGAACTTTATCATAAAAAAAAAGAGCTTTATCATCATTAGGGCAGTTGGAAAGAGTATACATAAAAGGTAGGGGTATGAGTTGAATATGATGGTATGACATCTAAGAAGATAAAATTAAGAGATGAGAAAGAAGAATGCACTGGGAGAAGGGGGAAAGGAGAGGTAGAATGAGGTAAATTATCTCACACAAAAGAGGTGTGAAAGCTTTTCCTGTGGAGGGGAAGGGGGGAGGTGTAAGGGAGTGCTTGAATCTTACTATTGTTGGAATTGGCTCATAGAGGGAATAATATACACACTTAGTTGCATATAGAAATCTATCTTACCCTATAGGAAAGTAGGAGGGAAAGAGGATAAGAGAAAGGCAGAGGAAGAGGAGGTATTGATAGAAGGAAAGGTGTATTGGGAGAGGTACTAGTCAGAAGCAAAACACTTTTGAGGATGACGAGAGTGGAAGGAAAGAGATTAGGATAAGCGGGGGGAGGGAGGAATAGGATGGAGGAAAATACACAGTAATCATAACTATGAAAGAATTTTTACAAGTTCCTCTGATAAAGGACTCATTTTTCAAATAGAGAAGTGAGTCAAATGTATAAGAATATAAGTCATTTTCTAATCAATCAGTGATCAGTAGATATGAACAGACACTTTTCAGAAGAAGAAATCAAAGCTATCTATAGCCATATGAAAAAATGTTGTAAATCACTATTGATTAGTGAAATGCAAATTAAAATAACACTGGCCATCTCACACCTATCAAATTGGCTGATATGACAGAAAAGGAAAATGACAAATGCTGGAGGGAGTGTTGGAAAATTGAGACATTAATGCATTGTTGGTGGAGTTGTGAACTGATTCAGGACTCTGGAGAACAATTTGGAACTATGCCCAAAGGACTATCAAACTGTGCATAATCTTTGATCCAGCAATACTACTACTAGGTCTGTATTCAAAAGAGATCTTTTTAAAAAAATTTTAAAATTAAAAAAAAAAGGAAAGGGGCCTATATATACAAAAATATTTATAGCAGCTCTTTTTGTGGTAGCAAGAAATTGGAAATTGAGGGAATGCCCATCATTTGGGGAATGGCTGACCAAGTTGGGCTATATGATTATGATGGAATACTATTGTGTTATAAGAAATGATGAGCAGGATGCTCTCAGGAAAACCTGGAAAGACGTACATAGATTGAAACAAAGTAAAATGAGCAGAACCAGAAGTACACAATAGTACTTGATAGTACACAGTAGTAGACATAGTACACGTTAACAGCAACATTGTGCAGTGATCAACTATGAATGACTTAACTCTTAGCAATACAATGATACAAAATAATTCAAAGAATTTATGGTGAAAATATAATCCAACTGTAGAGAAAGAACTGATGGAGTCTGAATGCAGATTGAAGCAAACTTTAAAAAAATTTTTGCGGGGGTTGGAGTTATTTACTTACTACTAACTTATTTTTGGCGTAGTTTTTTTTTTTTTACAGCATGACTGATATGAAAATATGCTTTCCGTGACTGCACATATATAACCTAGATCACATTTCTTGCTTTCTCAAAGGAGATGGGGAAGCATAGGGAGAGAATCTGGAACTCAGAACTTTAAAAAAGTAGTGTTGGGGCAGCTAGGTGGCGCAGAGGATAAAGCACCAACCCTGGATTCAGGAGTACCTGAGTTCAAATGTAGCCTCAGACACTTGACACTTACTAGCTGTGTGACCCTGGGCAAGTCACTTAACCCCCATTGCCCCGCCAAAAAAAAAAAAAAAAGTAGTGTTAAAAATTGTTTTTACATGTTTTTTTTTGGGGGGGGAATACCATATTATATATCTTTAAAAAAAGAAAAAGATTAGTCACAGATATGTTGAGTTTCAAGTGCTAATATAAATTCACCTTCCTGAGGTTCACTATTCTATATTATGTTGCTTCCTAACTCACCATTTCCAATTAACATTGCCCCCATGGAGCTACTTAGGAATACTTCTGCTTTATCAGTCTCTCCCTGGCCTTTGCTCAGTAGTTCCATTAAAAGTAAATCTTGGGGCAGCTAGATGGCACAGTGGATAGAGCACTGGCCCTGGAGTCAGGAGTACCTGAGTTCAAATCTGGCCTCAGACACTTAACACTTGCTAGCTGTGTGACCCTGGGCAAGTCACTTAACCCCAGTTGCCTCACTTAAAAAAAAAAATGTAAATCTCTTGTGACAATCCATCTGCCCTCAACTTTTCTGTCTTAATTGAACTAGTGCTGTGTCATCAACTCCCAACTTATTTGGATATCAAGGAGTCAAGAAAAAAGAGGTGCAAAGTTCAGGAACTTTGAAAATATCAGGAAGTACTTTTGACTTTTTTTGAACTTGAGCCATTTTGACCAAAGCTGGGGAATTGAACTCCAATTCCTGTGCAATGTCAGGCTATCCTGTTTCCCACACTGGCAGCAAATTCTCCTTAGATCCATCTATTATACAAAGGGTTATAGAAAACATTCCTAGCATGGGGAGATATTTTTTTCCCCTTTAGAAACACAAAATTTGGGGGCAACTAGATGGCACAGTGGGTAGAGTACCGGCCCTGGAGTCAGGAGTACCTGAGTTCAAATGTGGCCTCAGACACTTAACACTTACTAGCTGTGTGACCCTGGGCAAGTCACTTAACCCCAATTGCCTCACCAAAAAAAAGAAAAAAGAAACACAAAATTTCTGCCTTTCTTGCACTGTGGTAAATCATTGATCTTCTCCCTGCCTTGAATCCCAACATGGCTGACCCCCCAATTTATATATAATGGAATTCCCTTTCTAGTGGTTTGGGTTGACCTTCAAGAGCCCACCAAAAGTGATCACCAGAGTCTGACAGGAAGTAAGTTCACATTCTTTGGAAGTTCATGGAAGCCCAGAGGAGAAGCTGAGTAAAAATTTGGGGCAAGGGCTAGATAGGAAAGAGTAAGAATTGTTGGCACAGATTTGAATGTTCCATGTTATGAATGTTATCGTGTATCTGGATCTAGAACTGCTTCTCTTTTTTTTTTTTAATTGATTTGTGGATCACTCCATACATCGACATTTTTCCACAATAGTTCATCAAAGACCAGCTGATGACAAGGGATATTATCACAGCCTGCCATTTCTAGTCCCTTCTGGGAGTATTAACTGCCCATTGTGACCCAAAGCAGGTAAAAAATGAGAAGACTTGTAAACAGCCATTTTGACTGTTCCCTTTGTGTAATGCCTGATACAGTAAACCCTCTGGAGTAAGAAATTGTGGTGGTGTACCAAGATTTATTTCATTGACACTTTGCCCTCCTGCCTCATGCTAACCTTGACTCACCTATGAAAAATTCCTTTGGGCCTCTTCATCCAGAAACCCAGATTTGCCTGGCCTTCATTGCCACACAGTTATGCTGAGTCATCGTTATGTTTTCTATCAACCCCAGTAGTGGCTCACTGCTGCCTGTCCTATTCCCCTCACTATATAGTGTGATGTCTGTCTAAGGACTTTCTTCTATGTGATTACAGGACCCAAATAGCCCTGTCATGCTACCTGTGCAGCTGTAAATTAAGTGAGATATTCTCATAATCATTTATTCTTGTAAGAAAGACTGTCAGCGGAAAGGATTAGCATTGCTTTGATACATAAACTTCAAGAATTAATATCCATCAAGAGAACTGCTAATCCCCTCCTAATTCCCCTGTCTTGGTGAAAAGAAAAGATTGCTTCTTGACTATAGAAGCTACTGCCAGATTCTGTGAAGAAGGCTTAATGCCGCAGATTTAGCTGAGATCTTACCAGAAAACATGAGCGATTAGCTGGAAAGGAAAACTAAAAACATTTTTACAAGTGAAGTAACAATATTAAAGAAGCAAAGTCAATGAATTGAAATGGTGTTTAACTCTTAAAAGGGTAGGCAGGCCTTAATCCACACTCATCCTGAGGAAGTGGGCATGGCGAAGCAGACTGGATCTGGGGAAGCCAAGAGGGCATTGAACCCCCATCTTGAGAAAGAGCTCCACGGACTCACCCTCCTCAGGCCCCGTCTGAAGTGGTGTGTTCCATCTGGGGTACCGTAAACCAGGGAGTGTCCAAAAGAAGACAGTCAGGATGAGGAAGAGCCTCCAGGTCATAGTGAATAAGGATCAGCAGAAGGAACTGAGGCGGTTTATCCTGTAGAAGAGACTTGGGGGATCTGATAGCTTTCTGCAGGTATTTGAAGGGTTGTCATGTGAAAGAGAGGTTCAACTTGTTCTGCTTGGCACCAGCAGGCTGGAGTAGAACAATAGGTAGAGGTTTCAAGGAGATAGATTTGGGTTTGAAATCCAGAAGAAACCCTTAAAACTTAGAACCACCAACAGTGGCGTGACATGCTTCAGAAAGTAACAGGCTTTCGCAGTGGATCAAGCACTGTCCCTAGATTCAGGAGGACCTGAGTTCAAATCTGGCCTCAGACACTTGATGCTTACTAGCTTTGTGACCCTGGGCAAGTTACTTAACCCTTATTGCCTGGCAAAAAGAAAGTAATGGGTTTTTCCTACTGGATCTTTTGAGCAAAGGCTAAATAATTACTCAGAAATGTTGTAGAGGGCATTCTCAGACAGGGAAAGGACAGATTTGATGGTGAAGTAGACCCCTTCCTATTCTGAGAGTCTGTGTTTTTGTGAGTACGTCAGGCAGGTTTGTGTGTAGTTCTATGTAGTAGAAGCAGCAAAATACCCTAGGTGGGCCTTGAGCTCTTTCCTCTTCCACCAGAATGGCTCCTATAGTGTGGGGATGAACCTGGGTCCTAGAAGGCAATGCTAGGCAGTCTCCAACAAGTTCTACCAAGCTAGAAAGGCTTCAAAAACAGACCTTGAAGTAGACTCTATGTTTTTCATACAAAGACCATCCTAGCTACATTTTAAGAAGCTCACCCTGAGTTTGACCACCAGGTAGTGGATTTTTGGCTACAGCAGCTAGTAAAGAGAGTCTCCTAAATCATACAAGGCAGGCTTTGGGATCTACGTTGGTAGAAACCCACACTGATGAAGTCCTTCAAGTAATCCATAAGAAGCATTACTCATTGCTCCCCTGAACAGGTGGTGTATGTACTTTGGCAAAGCCCTAGAGATTTGTAATGCTGCATGTTCTTGGAATATGATTTTCCTGGTGTTGGAGAGATTCTTCTTCAGGAGAAGGGGTGGGGGTGGGGTGGTCATTGGCTTGGTGATACCATCAAATTGCTTGTGAGCACATGGACTCAGTCAAAAGGCTATAACAAAGCAGTCCCATTCAACACTCAGAAGCAACCATCCACCTCTCAGTTATTTAGGGATCAATTATTTGCATTTCCAGGATTATCCTGACACTTTTATTTCTCCCTTTATTTACCTATCTTTGACAGTTTTTCTACTCTGTAGCATCTGAACAGAGTAAATGAAGAGATGAAATTCAAGTCCCTTGAACTTTTGGGTGTTTTGTTAAAAGTAGTAATGGAAGACTAAATTGCGACTCACACATATAGCTATAACCATATAAAATCAAAGACAATTTAGGAAAACCTTATTAATTTTTATAAAACTTGTTTCTAATGACCACAAATAATTAACTGTTGTACTTGTATTAATGGACTACTTTTCTTCCCAGAACAAATCTAATCTCACAACAAAGAAGTAGGTTCCTCACCCCCAAGAGCTTGAGTAACTTACCCAGGGCCAGCCAGTAGCTACAGTAGAATAGTCAGTGGTAGAAACAGTACTAGAACCCTCGTGGGATGGGTTTTTTTATTTTGTCTAACACCCTATTGGCCAAAATATGTTTCCCAGAAAGTCCCAAATCCAGGGTATCCCAGAAGAATGAATGCCACAAAGAGTACTGGGGAGCACAGAGCCTGGCATCCTAACTTTTTAAAACAGTCAATTGTTTGCCGTTCTCAAATTGATTCTGACCTTCAGGCAGGAAGTAGATGGATCTTTTGTCAAGAGTACGGTCTTATAAATGGAAAAATGAATCCAATCCTTGCTAATATTGTGGTTTTTTTTTTCTTTTGTCTCCCTCTTTCTCTAGCATGAAAGACTTTCTAGGTAAGAATTTTCCCTGTTTTATATGCATGCTCAATGCTTATTGTGAGAATGATTTGCCATAATCTTTTTCCTTCACACAATTTAGCAATGTTTCCCTCATCTGGCACTTTTTATCCCTGTCACTACTCTAACATAGATCCATATTAATTCTCACCTGACTAGTGTAATGCCCTCTCTCTCTCTCTCTCCTTCCCTCCCTCTCCTTCCCTCCCTCCCTCCTCCCTCTCCCTGTCTCTTTCTCCCTGTCTCTCTCCCTATCTTTCTCCCTTCCCTGTCTCTCTCTCCCTCTCACCTTTTCTCCCTTTCCCTCTTCCTTTCCATTTCTCTCTCCCCTGCCCCCTTAAATTTTTCTCAGTCCCCTGCATATGCGACTTCAACATCTTCTAAATGAGGCCATTTGTGATCCCTCTAGTTGCAAGTGCCTTATATCCACCCCCTACCCCCACCAAGTACCTTTTATTGATTTTGTATATGCTTATATTTCTATACATCTCCCCTGATAGAATGTAAGCTCCTTGAGGTCCAAGGCTATTTTGTTTTGGGTTTTATATCTCTAGCACCTAGCATAGGTGTGTTATGTAGTCGGCATTTAATAAGTGCCTAGGAACTGATTGGATATGAAAAGTGAAGAGAGAAGAGTCAAAGACGACTCTCAGATTATGCACATAAGAGAGTGGCTCAGTAGTGGCATTAATGACAGAAATAGTATAGTCAGAAAAAAGGAGTAAGTTTAGGGCCAAAGATGATGGCCAGTTTGGGGCATTTTGAATTTAAAGTTCTAGTGGAACATCTAAATAGAGACCTCAAGTAGTCAGTTTGAGGTCTGTGTTTGAAGTTTGGAAGAGAAATTAGGATGGAAAATGAAAATTTGGAAGTCATTGGCATAGAAGTTATAGTTGAAGCTATGGAACTGAATAAAATTGCTAAAGGAAAAAGTGTGGATTGAAAAGTGTAAGAAAGGGGCAGCTAGATGGCGCAGTGGATAGAGCACCCGCCCTGGAGTCAGGAGTACCTGAGTTCAAATCCAGCCTCAGACACTTAACACTTACTAGCTGTGTGACCCTGGGGAAGTCACTTAACCCCAATTGCCTCACTTAAAAAAAAGAAAAAAAAGAAAAGTGTAAGAAGACTGAGGGCAATCCTAAGAGGAAAAAGAATCACAGATAGAGAAATAAATAAAGGAGAAGGGGAGCTGTCAAAGACAGAGGATGAAAACCAGGAGAGCCAAAAGAACTCAAGTGGGAGGGAATGATCAGCAAGGCCCAAAGCTTGCAGAGAGATTAAGGAGGATAAATTCTGGGAAACAAAAGGATTGTGTAGTTGGGAAGTCACTAGCGACCTGTGAGAGGTCAGTTTGAAAAGACTGGGGAGTGAGGAAGTGGAGGCACCAGGTATCGACAACTTCTTAAAAGTTTAATAGCGTATCATGGTAGAGAGATGGGGTAGTAGCTGAATGGAAGAGAAAACTTTGTAAGAATTGGGGAGAACCAAGCATCAGCTTGAGACAGAGTGAGAGAGACGGACAGACTTTTCGAGTCAGGTCTTGGAGGAGTCAGGAGGGCAAGTAAGGGAGAGCTCCCTCATCTATGACTAGTAGGAACAAGGAGAAAGTGAATGATAATGTGTTTTAAGGAATGAAAAAAGGAGCTGAGAGAGCTCCAGACAGGTGGCTACATTCTTCTTGTTGGACTGGGGAATGAGGTATGGCCATCCGATGGAATTGTATGGCAAGAGCAAGGTGTTGGGAAGAAAGATGATGGGAAAAAAGGGAAGGAAAGGTTTGGACTAGTTACTAGGGGAATGAGCTAGGGAGTGGATACGAATCTTTTCTAGTAAAAGGATTATGAAGTATCAGTGAGGACCTAGTTGAAGTTATGGATCCTAAATGTTTTCCAGTGATGCACAGCTGTTCTAGAATAGGAATGAAGAAATCATATGATGGGGTTACCTCCTGATGAACCTTTCCCAAGCACCACTTTGATCACATCCTTTCCCTTCTGTGGTCAAGTGTAAGCTTCTTTGGTTAACTTTTTTTTTGGCAGGGCAATGGGGGTTAAGTGACTTGCCCAGGGTCACAAAGCTAGTGAGTGTCAAGTGTCTGAGGCCAGATTTGAACTCAGGTCCTCCTGAATCCAGGGCCAGTGCTTTATCCACTGTGCCACCTAGCTGCATCCCCCCCCCATTAACTTTTAAAACCCTTAACAGCCCAAAGCCCAAGTGTGAGTGTGCCATGTGCACATAGCCCCTCTGCTCCACAACCCAGCCCCTTGCTGCTTCTCCAGCATGTACTTTACACATTACACTTTCCTCCCCTCCACATACCCCGTAGTCCAGCTCTAGGAGCCCACTCACTGCTCCTCGCGCAGGACGTTCTCTCTTCATCAGGCCTCTGACTGGCCATGCCTAGTGCCTGGAATGTCCTTCCTCCTCCCCTCCAACTCTGGGCTTCCCTAGCCTCCCTCGGGATTCTGCTCAAATCCCACTCTGTGCAGGAGACCTTTCCCACATGCCTCCACTGCTGCGGCCTTCCTTCAAGATCACCTTCCATGCATGCTGTAGATATCGTCTATGTCTGTCAGGAGACATTTATTAAGCACCTACTATGTGCCCTCAGACAATGCATGAAGCACTAGGAATACAGAAAGAGGCCAAAGACAGCCCCTGCCCTCAAGGAGCTTCCTGTCTCATGGGATATGCATAGACTTTAAAATGGGAGCTCTTGAGGGCAGGATCTGTATTTTTGCCTTTCTTTTATATCTGAGCCCCCGAGTATTTAGTGCAGTGCCCAGCACATAGTGAACACTTAATAAGTACTTGTTGACTGACCTGACAACCTGCCTCCAAGGCTTTGTACTGGCCGTCTCCCGCGCATGGAATGCAGTCTCAGCTCACATCTGCTTCTGCCTCTTCCACTTCCTCATTTCCTTCAAAGCTCAGCTCAGGCAATGTCTTCTAGATGAAACCCTTCCTGATAACGTCAGACACTAGGGCTCTCCCTCTAGAAACCCATCTTGTATTTATTTTGTATAGATGTAACATTATCTAATATTGTTAGGGCAACTAGGTGTCTCAGTGGCTAGAACACTGGGCCTGCAGTCAGGAAGACCTGAGTTCAGATCCGGCCTCAGGCACTTACTAGTTGTGTGACTCTGGGCAGGTCACTTAACCGTGTCTGCCTCAGTTTCCTCATCTATAAAATAGGCTTGAGAAGAAATGACAAGCCACTCTAGTACCTTTGCCAAAAAAAACTCAAATGGGTCACAGAGAGTTGGGCATGACTGAAAAACAACTGAACAACAACAAATATTATGTGTATAATACGGATGTGTGTGTGACATATACACATAAACACATAGACTCCCCCAATAAAATGTAACCTCCTTATGGACAGGGATGGTTTGATTGTTGTCTTTGTAATGCTAGCACCTACACACACAGTAGGAACTGAATAAATGCTTGTTGATTGACTGATTTCACAGAATTGTTCGGTGACTTCCCATTTCCTGTCAAATAAAGCTCATGCTTATCTGATTATTAAAAGCTGTCCACCATCAAACCCCAGCTCAGTTTTCTGGCCTCGCCTCCCTCTACCCCACAAAGCACACCCTCCTTTCCAGCTAAGCTAGATTTCACATTTCATTTTTCTGTCACAGACCCCTGAATCATGCTGTCCCCTCCCCATCCTCCATCTCCCCAGCTCATCCTCAAAGAGCATCCTTTGCAGGAGCTCCCATTTTACCTCCTCTTCTCCCTAGGCCAAAGTGAAGCCCTTTCTCCCCGACACTCCTAAAGCACAAGTTTATACGACGGAGGGCGCATTCCTCAGAGCCACTGCTCCTTGCACTGTCGAGAGTTAGAAGACATAGGTGCAGTTCCTGACTCTCCTCCTTAGTCTGGGTTACCTTGAGTAAATCCTTGCCCCTCTCTGGACCTCAGTTTCCTCATCTGTGATACTGGGGAGTGGGAGGAGCAGGGGGAGTTGGACTAGATGTCCTCTAAGGCCCCTTCCAGATCTGATTCTAGGATCCTGTCATCCTCTGTCTTATCTCCTCTAGTAGATTGTTAACTTCTTGAAAACAGATACTTTCTTATACAGCTTTTTATTTACCCTGCCAGCTCCCCATCCCCAAGTATCTAGCACAGCACCTTACACATGATAAATTGGCAATAAATTTGGAAAGCTATATTTTGAGTTGCTAGAGAAATTTTTTTTAATTCTTTACTGGTTCTGTTTAGTTGAATGAATCTACTATCTAAAGGTTCAACATTGAACTCCTCAGTACAGCGGTAGGGGAGTTGGGGTGGGAAGTAGCATTAAGAAGCAAACAGTCTAGGCCATAAGGAAGAGGGATCTGGGAAAACTCGAATTTCCCAGTGTTTCAAGAAGAAGGTTTATCAATAGTCTGCCTCCAGGGAAAGTTGTTTCTTTTCCATAGTTGGTTACTGAATTCAGAGAAAGTTGGGCATAGTTCCCTGCCTTGTAAATTTATTTTTAAAATGTACCAGTCCACATCCTCCCACTAGGTACTAACAGGGAGTAAACCAAATAAAATAAACATTCTATATTCTTCACCTGGTAGGGAAGTGGCTAATTTATGAGCTAATTCTGTGTTGAATCTCTTATAATCCCAAAGGAGCATTCTGTTTTTTGTTTGGTTGGGTTTTGGGGTTTTGGGGGTTTTTTTTGTTTTGTTTTTTAGTGAGGCAATTGGGATTAAGTGACTTGCCCAGGGTCACACAGCAAGTAATTGTTAAGTGTATGAGGTCAGATTTGAACTCAGGTCCTTCTGAATCCAGGGCGGGTGCCCTATCCACTGCACCATCTAGCTGCCCCAGGAGCATTCTGTTTTACAGTGGTATCACAGACCCTTGCCTCCCCTGGCAGGTTCTTCCCAAAGTCCTCAGCTGCCTTCTCCAGCTTTTTCACAACCCCTCCTCCCAAATGTGACAATCCCCAAACTTGTAGAAACATACACATATGCCACAGCTGTACTTCTTCCCAAGATAGAGTCGTTTGGTGTCAAGCTTTGGGAGGCTAGGGGATGGGTTTTGGTTTTTTCCAGTATTTTAAACAGTTGGTAACTTCTAGTTTGGGGTGGGTGTGAGTGATTCTATTAAGAACAAGGTGAAGGTTATACATCAGAATAGTAGGATCCCAGTTCCCAGGTGTTATAGTTGTTACTGTTTCTAACATTCCTCCACTGGGCTTGGACTGACCAGAGGTGCTAGAGACAGAAAATCAGCACCTAAAACATCCTGAGTTTCTGAATGTTATTGCTTGGTTACCAGAAAGTGTGACTACAGCATAACAACTTACTCATGCAATATATAGTGAGGGGGACAGCTGCGTTTGTAATCTGGTAGCACCCCTAAATATTTGTAGTTCAAACAAACCTATGGAGCAACTTACTAAACAGCATGGCCACCTTCTGCCAAGCTCCACACCCCAAAACATCCAGTCCAGGTCTCCAAGTGCATATGTTTCTGTTTCATCGACACTTCATTGGAATCAGATTTTGCAAGAGTCACTGACATCCAAAAAAATTTTTCTTCTTAAAGCTCTCTCTAGTGTGGGAAACAACTCAAGCTTAAACTAATTTGAAAAGCCCTGAAGATTCAACTTTAGTGCACAGCTCCAAACCACCAATTTTCAATAGGCTCCACACTTGGCAATCTGCTTAACACCCCCCCCCCCCAATAAGCTCATGAAGCTTTGCTGTGAGAGCTATGGAATGCTAGCAGTGAGAGATTAAAGGGAGGAATGTTTTGTGTTGTTTCTGGCTTGTGCTTTTAAGTGCTCCTTAGAGGAGTAACAGGCAGCCTTTAAACAGCACTCCCCCCCCCCTTTTCATTTCTTTGTTCTCAGAATCAAATTGTGCCTTTGCTTTTGTTTCTCCATAGGTTGGAATCAGGAGGCAGTAGCCACACCACCACTGATACCTATAGTGACCGGGCTTCTGCAAAGGCCCGCCGGGAGGCCCGAATAGCTTCTTTGACAAGTCGTGTGGAAGAGGACAGCCAAAGGGATTATAAAAAAGTAGGCTCTTTTTCAATCACTTTCCTCTTTAGATTATGAGAACTGAGCCTCCCCAGTGAAATCTAGGTGAGCTGGAAGAGAAAGGAAAGCATTTGAGGATCAGGGAATAGTCATTTCTGGGTGCCTTCATGGGCCCTGTTATCCAATGTAGGAGGTCCTTGTCTAGACCTTTTCCAATGCAGTATGTATGCACTCTGGTATTAGATCTCGAAGGATACAAGTTGGGGTGAAGAATTAAGAAGTGTCAAGAATTGTGAGGGAGAGAAACCAGGCATATGTAAAATTAATACCATGAGTAAAGTCCCCAGAAGTTCCTCCTTGGCCCTGATGTTTTTCACAAGCTTAGATGTTTTCTGAGGAGTATGAATGAAGTAGCATGGCCTAGTGGATAGCAGGCTGAACTTGGAGGCAGGATCCCACCTCAGACCCTTTCCAGCTAGGGGACCCTCCATCTGGCCCCGACTCCTCTTCTGCAAAATGGGGTTAAGTGGTACTTCCCTCCCAGGCTTGTCGTAGAGCTCAAGTATGATGATAAGCACTATTATGTGAGCACCCTCTCTTACTATTATGGTGATGAGCAATGGAAATGCCACTGGGTGGTGTTTAAATTCAACTAGGCTGAAGCAGAGTTTGAATTCACTTTCCCTTCAGTTCACTTGGTTCCAGTACATAATTCCCAGTTCCAAAGCAGTTTGCATGACTTCTTTTTCAGGTACTTGGAGGTCAAGGATAAGCTGTTTTGTTACAATACTCTAGCAGAGCAAAGTGATATTTTCCTTTTAACCCTTGGCTGGAAGATGCATACCCCTGAGGCTGGTTCTGAACCATTCTCTTTGGAGTGGGGACATAGGGCTTATCTGTAGGGAGATGTTCTAGAAAGAAGCAAAAGAAAGGTTTTTTTCCTGAGAATTGACTTTTTTGTTAGCTGCCCCTGGAAAAGGGGAGGAAGGGAGGGAGGGAATAGGTGCTTACTTTGTGCCAGGCAGTGTACTTTTTAAAAAGTATAGGTCGTGGAAACCATGTGGTAATTTAACTCATGATAAGAGATGATATAATTTATCTTTGAAATGGGATAAACAAATGATTATGGCTTGTATCTGGAAAAAAAAAGTATAGGTCAGGGGGCAGCTAGGTGGCACAGTGGATAAAGCACTGGCCCTGGATTCAGGAGGACCTGAGTTCAAATACGGACTCAGACACTTGACACTTACTAGCTGTGTGACCCTGGGCAAGTCACTTGACCTTCATTGCCCCACAAAAAACAAAAACAAAAAATAAAAAGTATAATTCAGTCGATGTTAGGGCATCATCTGAGCTTTCCTGTATGTTCGTCTTCTGGGTCTCTATTACTTTCAAAAAGAAAAAAACTTCATCTTTTCTGTTCCTTAGAGTTTTTTATTCTCTCCCACGTATTTCTGCCATAGGAAACATGGCCTAATGTTCAGAGACCTAGCCTCAGTGTCAAGAAGACTCAGGTTCAAGTGCTGCTTCTGACACAGGCTGGTTATTTGACTTTGGGCAAGTCCCTCTGGGGGCCCCTGGCCCCTCCCCAAAGGTACACATTTCAGAGAAGGTGTTGCTCTGCATTGAGGGAGGGAATTTTCTTAACTGGAGTTGGCTCTTCTACTGGAATCAAGGTTCTTCTACCCCTCTCCTGCAACGATGGTAAGGAGTGGGTAACCATGCACTCTCTTTTTGCCCCCCCAAGCTCTATGAGAGTGCCCTGACAGAAAACCAGAAGCTGAAAACCAAACTGCAGGAGGCGCAGCGGGAACTGGCAGATGTCAAATCTAAATTGGAGAAGGTGGCCCAGGTGAGGCTGTGGAGGAGGGGAGGCTCAGGGGTGGGAGGTCAGACGGGGTATCTAGAGGAGTGCAGGATGCATCCTCATCTGATACAGGGCTTGCTTAGTGCTCTGCCTAAAATGGAAGAGGGAAATGTTGAGCAGTCATCTCCAGGTTCTCCACACTCTCAGCATTGCTGAGGACTGAGCCTTGCTTTGGCCATCCTCTCCACTGCCCCGCTGGCTCTGTGTGCTCTCAGTGTCCTTTTCATGCTGCTGGTGACTCATCCCCCATCTACCTTCTCACTCTATATTTCAGCCACATAGAGAGGCTGAGGCCCAGAGATAGGGGGTGTTTTCAGCCAAGGTCAAGCAGCTAATTGAGGGCTCAGACCATGAGTGCCAAGAGGCCCTCTTCTCCTGAATCCCAAGCCAAGGTGCTATCCAGGAGACCAGGCAGCCGGCTGGAGCCCCAGCCATCCCTGTCTAGGAACCAGGATCTTTAATGGCTGGAAGACTGAGTAAACCACTCTTCTCCTACAGCTAAGCCTGGCTTAATTAGATGATGCTTTTAAAAGGTGCTGGAGGTAATAACCTCATTCCCTGTGAAACAGATCCTGCAGCTGAAAGCTGAATCATGTGCTGTCGTTGTGTTTTGTATTGAGTTACTGCACTCCCTGAAATGTCTAGAGGCTAAGGATTTGGAAAAGTGAACTGATTTTAAAATTAATCTAGAGGATGAAAAAATAAATATAAGAAATGGGCTTGTTAGGTCTGGTCACGTGAGGGAAGAGCGAGGATCAGAATTCCAGTGACGCATGTATTGCTAGGTGGCAGGGGTTGGTTTTTATTAAGTGCCCCCTCAATTCCTTGCTTGCAGCTACCCTGGAAGATAGGGGGTAGAAATCCAAACCCAAGAAGGCTTGATGGGTAGTGAACATAGCTCTTGACCACTGTCAGAAAGAGGAAGCCCGCCTGCTCCCAGGAAATGTTCCCACAAGCCCCAGCCAAGAGTGGATGCTTGGTTTTTCTAGGCTATTGTAGCAGTCCAATAGACTCTACTGTCAGCGACTTTGCCCCCAGCACAGGCATAGAGCAGGGCTTCATGGGGATTCCGACTCAAAGCAAAAACTTAAGCCTCACAGCGAAAGGACTCAGCCTCCCTTTCTTCTTCTCCAGAAGAAACGAGGGATAGGATTTATTCTGTTCTCCAGCCTGTGCTCTGCCCCACGCCTGGCAGGCTGTCTAGCCAGCATCGGATGCTGACTTAGACGGTGGCAGCTGTGAAGAGCCTTGCCCGTCTGGTCCCTGGAAGAAAGCCCGTGTTCTCTGTTGTGCTGCTCGTCGTGGTCAGATGTACCTGAGGATGGAAATTCTGGGGAGACCGTGAAACGATACACTCTCTTCCTCGGGTGATTTTACCAAACATGGAATGGTTGTGAACACCGGGTTTGCCACTTGCTAAAGGTGCTGGCGTCCCGTGATGACCTGGCAGCCGTAATCTTGTCACTCATTCAGCAAACAGCTGAGCAGCAGTTCTGTGCAAGGCACTGCACCAAGTGCTGGAGATGCAGAGAGAAAATGAAATACAAAGTAACTTCCAGAAGAAGCCTTAACAACTGGGGGGAATCAGGAGAGGCTTCCTGTAGGAGGTGGGGATGAGAAGGGAGGGCTCTCAGGTGTGGAACGCCATGTGTAAGGAGCAGCAGGCAAGCCCAGTGGGGCTGGAGGTCAGAATGTGTTTACACACAGAGTCGTGTAGGAAGCCTAGAACGGAAAGCCAGAGGGCTTTAAAAGCAAAACAGAGCAGTTTCTGTTTTATCCTGGAGCCAGGACAAAGCCACTGTCGTTTCTTGAGGAGGTGAGTGACAGGGTCCGACCTTTACTCTGCAAATATCAGTTTGACAGCTTTGGGGAGATCTGCTAGGAGACCATTACAGCGGTCCAGGTAGGAGTGATTGAGGCCTGAGCCAGGGTGGTGCAGCCCTGTGAGTGGGGAAAAGGGGTGGTTATGAGATACACTGTGGAGTTCTGACAACTGATGGCATGTGACGTGTGAGTGAAAAAGAAGAGACAATGACTGAGACTGTGAACCTGGGTCCCTGGAGGCATGGCGGTGTCTCAGACAGAAAGGGGGAAGTTAGGAAAAGAGGTGAGTTTGGGGGGAAGGATAATGAGTTCTGGTTTGGACACAGTCTGTTCAAGATATCAAAAGCCAAACAAGTTGGACTTGTCCAGTCGGCAGTTACTAATGTAGGCCTGGTGCTCCAGAGAGAGATCACCATCACATCTATGGTAATGTTACCTAACACACCTCCTCTTGATTAAAAAGCAAAGGGAGTAACATCATGAAACACTTTCCCTTTGCATAAAAGTAGCTTCAAAATGCTAGATGACCACAACTCATAAAATAGCATCTATGGCATCCTTAGAAGCTTGGGAAAGTGAGAATGCAGATCAGAGAATTCATGTCAGAGTCGGACCAGACCCTAAGAAGCATCTCATCCAAATCCCTCGTGTACAGATGAGAGGAAGGGAAGGGCTCACTTCCCAGAGAAAGGCCCAAGGAAGTGAAGTGACTACAGCATGCTGGTCAGTGGCAAGGCCCGCACTAGAATCTGTCTTCCAACTCCCCTTGCAGTATTCTTTCTGCTTCCGAAGATCTGCCTCACTAAGCAAATGTCGGTGAAAAGATCCACTTCTGCCCTCCCTGAAGCTTACTTCCCAGTTGAAGGGCTCGTGGTAAAAAGCAGGGGGCCAGGACTTTCAGACTGAAAGGCAAGAGCTCAAGATGGGCGTCCAGATTCCGAGTCTTTCTGTAACAGTGTGGATAGCTCCTGAGTTCCTGACTAGAGACAGTGTGGTTTCCGTATTGCTTAAGTGCTGCCTGTGTGCGGCACTGACCAGGAGTAAAGTCAATCAACCACGTTTTTTAATGTGCCACCAATATAGAAGACACCTTGCCAGGTTCAGTGGCACACAACGGAGCTTGAAACTATATTTAGTCCATCCCCTGACCCCCAACTAGATATTCCTTAAAACTAAGGATGTTTCGGTGCCTTGTTCTTTTTAGGCCACTTGTAGGATGTACTTTAGGGTGCAGGGGACAGCCGATCTAAGGTGCCCTTGGGTGCTAAAAACAAGGAGGCTGGGAGAGAGGGGCTGTTTGGGGGGGAAGAATAAGCTTCCAAGATGTTTTCTCATTTTGAGACTCACAAAGTGCCATCCTATAGGACACAGGTGGAGGAGAGGTGGGAAAGAGATCTAGGCATCAAGGATGGGGAGGTGCTGAGGGAAAGAGGTGGCTCCCACCACTGGCTATGCATCCTCCCTTCACCTAACAGATGTACTTGGGAATCCAAACAAACCCAGCTGAGGGGAGCAAGAGGCTACTGACTCAGAGCCCTCTACCAGCCAATCTCAGCATAAGTCGTGGGGGGCCTCTGGTGTGGGGGACCCCTGAAGCACTGCTTTCTCTTGGTGAATGTTGGTCTGAGGACAGAGGGTAGGGGAGACTGGGCTTTCTGTATGTCCTAGGTTTTCAACAATAACATCTCGGTTTTTTCCACTGGTACCAGCAGAAACAAGAGAAACCCTCTGACCGCTCAACACTGCTGGAGGTGGAGAAAAGGGTATGTGTGCTCCTCTTTCCCCTCTACTTCTCTTTTTACTCTCCCTGAGTGTCTTGTTCTTGCCAATGGAAAAAGTTCATCATAAAAAGGCATTATTAATCCTACCACATTCTATCCCCAGCTTGATGAGAAATTCTTTTTGCCTGAGTTTAATTTCTAATCCTTTTGGGATCCCCAGACGGCCAATCCTTTCCACTTGTTCCATTCTTGGTCATCTCATAATGACCCTGCTTCTAGGCTCCATTCTGCCACATCATCCTGTAAAAAATGCATCTTGGTTTAGCTGATAATCATCACACGAACACACCCCCCCCACACACCCAAGATCTCTAGACCCCCTGGGCCTCATCAGCAGAAGGGAGGTGCTCATCTGGGACAGGACAGGAGCCAGCACAGATTTCCACTCCCTGAAACCCATTCTGACTCTGCTCACTGAGGCACTTGCCTAAAAGGTCTGAGTATGCTCCTCAGACTTGCCATTCTCTGCTGAGGGACCTGAATTCTGACCAGCTTGAATAGATGAGCTCAGCCAGGTTTTGACTCTTTCTCTTCCATCACTTTATATGTGGAAACTAGCTAAGTTACACATTCTATTCCCCTCGTGTGCAAACCTCTCTGAGCTTCCCTATGATCTGATTCCAGTGAAGGTCCCTTTTCTGGGACTAGCAGGGATCAGTCTCCTGAATAAAAAGAAACAACATTCTTGGGAGGGGCAGAGGCAGTGATCTGTCAAGGGCAAACACACTTGCTCCCCATCATGAGGGACACTGACTGAGAATATGAGGGAGGAGCGTCAGTGAAGTAGATAAAAGAAAAAACTGGCTGTCAGTCAGTTGAAGTCATTTGAAATTTAAGGATATTTTTGACATACACACTGTGACTGAGGATAATTCGGTACTGTTCTATTGGTATTATCACATGCTACTGCCCTTACGACTGTCTACTATTCTATTATGAAATTGGGATAATGGGGTCTTCCTCAGGGAAGTAGCCCTATCCCCAGAGCGGTACACTCAGACACAGAACCCCAAAGCTGGACTGTAAGTGTGCCACAACAGGCTGGTGAGCCCTTTGAGCAGGACATAAAGAAAGCTGCTGTTTGCAGGTTCCACAGTTACCTCCAAGAGACCAGCTGGAAAAAAGCACAATCTGACCCCTTCCCTTTCTTTAAACAGGAGAGGCGAGCCCTGGAGCGGAAAATGTCAGAAATGGAGGAGGAGATGAAGGTACAGAAGATGTTATGTTTTTTCCCTGCTCTTTGTCTGGTTTTTGAATGCCTAACAGATTTGAGCCTTTACTCATCACCCTTGAGAAAGAGGAGGCAGCTCCTCACTTCAGGACATTGTACAGAGACTTGTCAAACCACACCTACTGTGGCCACCCCCAAGTGCATCTTGGAACTAATGCTGCCTTTGTTTTGAAGGGGTGACTCCTGCAGGCTGGAGACAGACGTGAGTTGAACTTTAAGGCTCCATAACCAATCGCTTCACCCTCACAGGACTGGGCAGTAGGGCCAGGGTGGGCATTCTGGTTAGGTGGGGCCGCATGCTCCGAGCCTGGCAGAGGCCCTGGGCTTTCCCCACATTCCTTTCCCCATTAATGCACACTGCCAGAGGAAGCACAGGAGAGTCACTCTGAAACAGAGGGGAGATGGGTTCCCGTATTGATTTCCTGCTCCAGACCATTTCCCTGAAATATTCAAGAATGCTTGGCACTCCCCCAATGCAGCAGGCTCGGGCCACCGGAAGCACTTCTCAGCTTTGCTGCATCTTCTCTTTGTCCTTCCTTCTCCTTCCCTGCTGCCCATATGGCCACTGGCCACCCTGACAGAGAGCTGTATGCGTGGGCCGTTTGGAGCTTTAGAGGCTGGTGTGCTACCTCCCCCTCTAAGGATGTCATTGACCCAGGGAAGGAGAATTTCAGAAGCCCCTGGGCTTTGGTTTGGGGAGTACCTGTGCTCACAGGATGCTGCATGCCCTCAGCCACCCTGTGCTTGGCTCTGTTCTGTCTGTTCGTGGTTTGTTTTCTTACTGGCTATGACACCAACAGGCAATTTGGGGGAGCATAGGTTTTCTTCACTTGGAGAACAGGAATATCGGGCTAGAAAAATGGGGGCTCTTTTGATCCCAGTCAAGTTGAATGAGCAGATGAACCCATTGGTAGAGCATTTGGCTTGGGTTTTCAGGAGAGTGGAGCAGGAATAAGGATAGCTCCCATTCCTCACAGTGCTGGAGGGTAGTTAGTTACTATTATCATCTCTAGTTTTCAAATGAGTCAAACCACACCTACTGAAGCAAAGAAGCCACACAGCTAGTGGGTGTTAGAGCCAGAACTTGGACCTGGGTCCTTTAGCTTCAAGTGCTTTGCTCTTTGCACAATCCCACACTGCCTCTCAATTCGCTGAATACCCATTGGGTCTTGGCCAGTCTGAGGCTCCTTTGGCCCTGCATCACAGCTTACTCACCAGCCCCAGTGTTCTGGCATTACAACCCAGTGCTCCACTCAGAGTATGAGGGAGAGACCCATTTCTATCTCCCCTGGCTTCTGACATCTATTACACCCAGACTCACCCTCAGCTACAGCCACTTAGGTCTCAGACAAATCCAAAGAGTGCCACACTGAGTCTTCTCAGTGGCACAAAGCAGTGGGACACTAACATGATAATTAGCCCCTTTGAGATACTGACTCAGTGTGTCTCAACAAAGTCAGACCTTCCTATGTTCCCAGAGCCCCTGTTTCCATTCAGGAACTCTGTGGTCACAGAGCTGGGGCATCCCATTACTTACCTGGGGTAAATGGATCTCTTCTGTCCCATGAACCCTATATTTGAAACGCCCTGAGCTGCACCGTCCCTACTCTGTTGTGATGGAGCAAATTTTTTTCCTTTTTTTTTTTCTCTCTGTGTTATCAAGTGTTGCTAGAGCATTTCAGTGGGGTCAAATGCTAGTGCCCTTTGAGGAGTACTGCAGGGCCAGGGGGGCAGCCCACTCAAGTATGGTGCTTGTAGATTCCCAGTCACGTGTACTTATTCCCACAGAGACAAGGACCCACAATTAGAAGCCTTGCCGTTCCCACACAGATAATGGCCTGAGTTTAGAATAAACCCATAGGATCAGGCAGGCTGGTAGGGAACTGGGGGCTCCGGCCCCTGCACTGCCTCTGAATGAAT
Source organism: Dromiciops gliroides (assembly GCF_019393635.1). NCBI lineage: Eukaryota > Metazoa > Chordata > Mammalia > Microbiotheria > Microbiotheriidae > Dromiciops > Dromiciops gliroides. Next base: position 100,643,322 of record NC_057864.1, read on the forward strand.
AGCCTTAGGCTCTAATTGAGGAGGTCAGCAGGACAGGGGCACAGTCAGCAGGTGTGGGAGCCCATCGGGTCAGGGCATTTGCCCTAATTCTGCGCAGCCAGATTGAGGTTTGGGCGCTTCCTTCACTTCCTTCTTTTCCAACAGACCGGCTAAAATAGGCAACTTGTTCCTTTGAGTTCTCCCCAGAGATTGCACAGGGGAAGAGCTTCTCTCCCATGAATTGGAGAAGAGCCTTGAGAAAATCTTTGCTTTCTCCATAACCCTGGAGGCTTGAAATATACCTACATGTATGTGTGTGTGTGTGTGTGTGTGTGTGTGTGTATACACATATACATATATATGTATATACACACACATAGGCGCACACAGAAATTGTAAGTAACCAAATATCCCCTTAGAGTGAGTGTTCAGTTTGTTTCTAAACCAGTTATCAAATCTGTTGGAAATGAAATTATCAGTTAAGAGGGGGAAGGGGGAAAAAGGAAAGGGAAGGAAATAAGCACTTGTACAGTGCCTACTATTCGCCAGAAACTGTGCTGAGCACTTTACAGTCATGATCCCATTCAATCCTCACAACAACCTTGGGAGGCAGGTGCTGTTATTGTCCCCATTTTACAGGTGAGGAAACTGAAGCAGGCAGAGGTGAAATGACTTGCCCAGGGTCACCCAGCTAGTAAGTGCCTGTGGCTGGATTTGAGCTCAGGGAGGTCTTTCTGACTCCAGGCCTGGGCTTTGTCCACTGTGCTCCCTCCCTGCCTTAGTGAAGTCATGACAAGATCAAGGTATCTTGCCTCAGAACCTCCAGACTCTTCTTAGCTGAAGCCTAAAGAGGAAGAGATCCTTCTCTCAGACCCAGAAAGCTTCAAGCTTCCCCTTAGAGGAGTGTGGGTGCCCTGATTTTCCTGACACTCCTGAGGGTGCTGCCCTCAGATTACCAGGAGGGTTCCTAGAATCGTAACTCCAAAGCTGTAAGGGACCTTGGAAGCATCACGTTCAGCCCTCTTGTTTTACAGCTCAGGAAACTGAGGCCTAGGGAGGTTAAATGACCTGCCTAGAGTCACACAGCTAATCAGCATCTGAAGAAATATTTGAATTCTGGCCTACCCACCTGTCATTTTTTTCATTAACTACTGAAGCTGTGCTTCAGAATGGTGATGGTGGCTAATGTTAGGTCCCCGGCTCTTTTCACATCACAGAAGGATCGGGGGCCAAAGATGAAATATCAGGGTCACCAAGGACATGCAGTTCCATTCCTCCCTTTAAGAGAAATAAGACTTTGTCAGAGCAGGAACCCAGCCATGCCCGTGGCTGAGGAACAGACATTTCCAGTTTCTGAGCATACATCTAAGCCTCCTAAGACAAGTCAGTGGGAGAAAAATATTAAAATTGTCCAAGATTGGACCTTCCAGGTACAACTCTGCTTAAGGACAACGGGGAGATACAGTAACTGTCTCTGAAACTGTGGCTAATGTGATGAAAAGGCAACCATTTGCTGTGGGCCGGGTATAGAAAGCCAGGGGCAAGAGGCATACACTGGGCATTTCACCAATAAGAATGTAGGTTTGGTCCTTTGTGACCTCGATGCAACTGTTACTGACCATAATTGGGAAAGGTAAGTGATGAATTCCTTTATGAATCATTACTCAGATTCTGACCTGAATTAGGGAGGGACCTGATTTTTCAGGCAGGTTTGCATGTCTGCCTAAGCAGCACTAGAGCATTTGGATTGCAGTGCGCCAACAATGAATTGATTGGTTTTCTGCCCTGAGCTGATGTGCTTCCTCCGACGGATTGACACCTGTCTTCCTTCCTTCTTCTCCCCTACCCACACCCCAAGCCACGCATCCAGTACTGCCAAAAAAATGAGTGGTCTTAAATCGATTTGTTCCACTTGTTTTAGAAATATCTTCAGCCTGATCTCAAATAAGCTCCGCCTCTTTTCAGTTGTACTCTGCATTTTATCTCCATTCCCCTCTCCCCGTCCTCCTCCTCCTCCTCCTCCTCTTCTTCTTCTTCCTTCCTCCCCCCTCCTCCCCTCTCCTTCCCCCTCCTCTCCCCTCCTCCTCCTTCTTAGCTCCCAATTACCTACCCCTGATGCTGCTTTAGAACATTCAACTAGATCTTCCCTCATTTGAATCTCTTTCCAGTGCCTTGGACTACATCTCACTCTGCAATCACCCACACACTGAACTAGGGAGCTTGTATAATTCAAGACATTAGTGTGTGAGCAGGGACCACTTGGTACAATGACATTGATTGTGCCTCATGCTCAATAAACATTGAAGAATCGAAGCAGGAATTTTTCCATTGGTTCTTAGATTCGACCCCTGTTCCTTTCCTCTTAGTTCCTTGCACGGCACTTCATGAATACCCTTCTTGTCCCCCTGCTGAATTGCTTGAAGTGAGTGAAAAGACTAGCCCAGGCCCTGCCATCCCTTTGACTCCCTAGCTATTTGGCTGCCCAGCCTTCTCCTTCAGGATAACCAGTTTCCTGATTTGGGGAAAGTTATGTCTGTGTGTCTCTTTCCCTTACTGTATTATTTCCCACTGTCTTTTTATTCTCCCCCTTCTTCACCCCTGAATAATTATCATTTCACTAATCTTTCATTTAATTCATTCTCCCCTGTACTGGTTCTAGGCAGACTTCTCTCTCATTTTCTTCCTATAGCTTTCCAGTGCTTGTTGTAACCTTAACAGCTGTGTGCTTGCTCATCTATTATTGCTTTATTTGCATAGCAAAAGCATTCACCTGCTTACAACCATTTGATTGGCCAGAACTGTAAGAGCCTGACACATTGCTGCTTACCTAGGACAAGGAACTGTGGAGGCCAGGCTCTTTGTATTCAATGCTGGCATTGGTTGGTGGAGGCCGGGGTAGGGGCTTCTTGGTGACCCTTAAGTGGACTGGTCAAATGTTGACTCCCTGTCAGACTAAACAAAAGTATGCTAAGGACTGGTTTAGAACCAAGGTGGAAAACTATCTTTCCTTCTATGTGAATCAATCAGTGGATTCCCAGAATAATACATGTGGCAGCATTGTCTCAGAAGAGACCCAGAATAGAAGGAAGAAACAGAAACCTGTAGTTAACGTAGCTTCAGGCACCATCCAAGGTCAGGGCCTTACATGTCCACGGATGCTCTGGTGCTTATGTCAGCCAGTTCCATTACTCTGTTCTTACTAAATATTCATAGATGCTATAGAATGTGGCCACATTTTCCAGAGCATCAGTATCTTTGCAAATATCTTTAATGAGCACCAAACCTCTGCATGAATGGGGGAGCAAGAGGAGCACCATTAGCTGTTAATTTAGTGATGCAGATAATTACACAAAGGCAGGTGACAGCTTAGAGCTTTTTGGACTTCAGGGTAGAACTGGCTATGTACAAAGAAAATTGAAGAAACACCCGGAGAAGTGCCAATTCTTTATTATTTTGGTATATTATAGCTCCTTTCCACCAATCAGCTCATGGCTCTGTATACAGAATGAACCTCTAAACCACACACCTCTTTTTCCCCCCACTGTAAAGAAATCAGAGGGGAATGAGTAGAACAAAGAGAAAATAAGATGATCCCAAAAGAAGAAGGTGAAAGAAAGAGAGGAAATAGCAGTATTTTCAGTTAGATGTGGGAAGAGTATTTAGTCTGGATATAAAGCCCCCTTTGTTGGGTCCAGATGTGGATGAAGGAAGGTCTGAGTGAGTAGGAAGGGACTATACCAGCAGGTTAACTTCCCTTGGAAAGCCTGCAGAAATCCTGCAGAACCCCAGCCAGATGTGCTTTTGGAGGTGGTCACTGGTTCTGTTAAAAGAGCCAGCCTTCTGGGGCAGTTTGGTGGAGCAGTGGATAAAGCACCAGCCCTGGATTCAGGAGGACTTGAGTTCAAATATGACCTCAGACATTTCACACTTAGTAGTTGTGTGACCCTGGGCAAGTCACTTAACTCTCATTTCCCCGCCCCCCCCCCAAAAAAAAAGCCAGCCTTCGTTGCGTTTAGGGCTTAGCTAAGAGTCACTTGGCTCCACTCTGATCTCGCTTGCTTTCTACTCCATCATCCCATTCACATTTGCTCTCCTTCCAGCCATTTTCCTCCTTTTCTTTCCTTTCTTGCATGCAAACTAAAAAACAAAAAGTCACTTGATTTCCTTGTCCTACTTTTTATCTCCTTTGGTCTGTTTTGTCTGTCTGTCTCTGTCCCCTCCATGTCTCACTCTCTGCAGAACCTCCACCAGCTTAAACAGATTCAAACCCTGAAGCAGATGAACGAACAGCTGCAGGCTGAGAACAGGGCCCTGACCCGGGTGGTGGCCAGACTCTCAGTGTCCATCGATTCCTCGGAGACCCAAGAGCTCTAGCTCTACCCCCTCCTCTCCACCTCACCTCCCTCCTCCACCACTCCAGGCAGGTTTACTCTTCTTGTTGGTCTGGGGGTCCGGTGCACACCCCTGTGACACTGGAGCCCCTGTACATGGATGCCTAGTAAATACTGGTAGTCTGGGGACAGAAGGGCCCGAGAGAAGTGGGCAAATAGAAAACCAAGTAAAATGGTGGCATAGACCCAGCAGGACTGGCTGTGTGTTTGAACTGAGTGGTAAGGTCAGCCCAAAAGCACTTTCTCCTGGAAATCAAAAAGGTGATTTACAAATGGATTTGCACCCAGCCCATCTCTCTCTCTCTCTCTCTCTCTCTCTCTCTCTCTCTCTCTCTCTCTCTCTCTCTCTCTCTCTCTCTGTGTCTCTCTCTCTCTGTCTCTCTCTCTCTCTCTTTCTCTCTGTCTTTGTCTCTGTCTCTCTGTCTCTCTGTCTCTCTCTCTGTCTCTGTCTCTCTGTCTCTGTCTCTCTCTCACACACACACACACAAGCACTTCACTGGTATTAGCGTGTCTCTCCAGAGAGCAGTGACCTAGAGAAAGGACTAGGTGTCCAGCCCTCAAAGAGGTGAATTGGGACCCACACTAGCACTGGGATTTCTCTTGAGTGGTCTAAGTGACCCTGTAGTGTTCCCAAATTAACCAGATTCTTGAGCCCACAGAGGGCCCTTGGCGGGGGGTGGAGGTGCAGAGATCTTAGGACCAGTCACCTCCTTCCTCACCTGCTAGACAATCCCAACTGAGCAGAAGTGGACCATAGTGAAGAGGGTCACACAGCAAACCCATTCAGTCGCCTCAGCCTTGGTTTTCTTTGCAAGGGAACACTGCTTACATCTTATCCCATTCCAGGTGCCTCAGGATCTGTCTGTGGCCTAAATAAGTAAGACCCTCCATGACCCACCCCTTTTAGGGGCCTCATCCTTGCAGAAGAGTTGATGTTGATGATCAGTGAAGATCAGGAAAGCAAGAGCTTAGCACATTCTCTGTGACGAGTAAAACTGAAAGAGCCGGACTCATCCTTTCAAATCCCAAGATGATGTTCTGGGGTCCCTGCTGCCCAAAACCGTCCTCCTCAGAAAAGAGATTTTCATTTTTGTCAGTAATATAGTTAGACCCTGTCAGGGCCATTCTTTTGCCTTCTTCCATTTGCTTTTGCCGTTAGGGTCAATGGCTAGCAACTAATACCCACTCTACCTGAAGCACCCAAATTATCCTAAGGGCTAAGTGTGTGTGTGTGTGTGTGTGTGTGTGTGTGTGTGTGTGTGTGTGTGTGTGTGTGTGTGTGTGTGTGAGAGAGAGAGAGAGACAGAGAGACAGAGAAAGAGAGAGAGAGAGCTCACTCGCGCAAGAGAGAGCGAGAGCACACATCAGCATCACAGGTAGAAAGACACTGAAAGAAGTGTGCCCAAACCAGACCTGAGCTGCCTAGTCACCCTCCTTAAGTATTCAAGTCCCCGCTAAGCCTCCATATAACACGTCAGCTGCTAAGTTGCAGTAAACCTCAGGATGTTGGGTCTAATTGATGAGTGTGGCTCCCAGGAAGAATGCCATGTGTTTCTCCCTTTGTATTTCAGTCGCTACAAGGTAAAGGACAAAGCTACTTCTCATGTTTCCAAGAGTTGCTCTGTGCGCCTGTTGGCTTATATCAGCTGGCTCAGACCATTCTGCTCCCCATGACTAAAGACTGAATTCAGCCTTCTGCTCCCACAACACTGCCTGTGACAGGCATTTCTGTTACATGCAGTGTGCCCTGCTAAGCCAGGTGGATATACAAAGACTAGAGAGATGTGGTGCCTGCTCTCAAGTACCACTTACCAAGAGCCAAAAGATAGTAGATAGAAGAAGCTACTACTTATAACAACCCCTAAGGGTGGCACATTGCCATTGTGACCATGGAGGCAACTCTTGTAGGGCACAGTGGCACTACTCAGGAGCTGAGGTGGGAAAAGCCATCGTGGTGGGGAGGAGCCAAATTAGTGACATGATAACCTGCTTCTCCCCCTGATTTGTTGACATTTATTTCCCCCTCTCCACGACCTCTGTAGTCCATGGGCCCAGGAGATAGGAGGCCTGGGTACATAGATTTAGTCTTGGGGGGGACCTTAGGATCACTGAGTCCAGCCCCCTCTTTTTACTGATGATGAAGCTGAATCTCACAACAGTGAAGTGACTCATGCAGGGTCACACCACTAGTAAGTGACTGAGGCAGGATTCAAACCCATTTACCTTAACACTGCCTCATGTCTGTACCCTGTAGGAAATCAACTCCTCTTTCTTCTGAGCACTTGAGATGTGGGATGGGACGGGAACAGTTCAGGGATGGGGCATGTGTGCTGTATCCCCTGTAAATGTCCCCTCCCTGAACTTTGCAGCAAGTAAAACCTGGAACTTTGTCCTTTTAACTTATTCTTGGACAGGAACTTGTGACAGGACTTGAAAAAATGTTTTTTCCACTTTTTTCCCCCTTTGCTTTTGAAGATGCCTTTGAATGTATCTTCATACAGGTATCCAAAAAAAACATTGTTCTTCCCACCTGCCTCCATCCCTCTGTTCCAGTCCTTGTACTTAAGCATAGTACACCTTTGGATGTCAGTTGTAGTTTGTTGTAGCTGGGAAATGAGGGGGGAGACAGATGCACAATGCACATGCATGAGAGAGAGAGAGAGAGAGAGAGAGAGAGAGAGAGAGAGAGAGAGAGAGAGAGAGAGAGAGAGAGAGAGAACACGAGCAAGAGAGAACAAAAAGAAAAATTGAGCTCGTCATGTGGAAATAAATCACAGGCTTGGCAGATTGTGCATTAAAACATACACACACACACACACACACACACACACACACACACACACACACACACAGCTTGGCTCTGATTAGTGAACAGCTGGCAGTGCAGTATAGTTCACTGCCATCTATAACTTCTCCATAGTATTCCAGGATGCAAAGACTTCTTTCAAAGTCACACTTAGAGTCAGGCTTCAGGACCCTAGAATGAGATGACAGAGGGCAGCAGGTGAGAAGGTCCAGAGGTGCAAGACAACCCTGCAACAGTTGCAGAGCTGGCTGTTTTAGAAGCATGCTTCTCTGGCCAGGAAGATATCCTAGTCAAGAAGCAAAGGTACAGAAATGAATGGCAGCCAGGTCTGCTCTTAGTTGGGTTTAGACAAAGCAGAAGAGTAGGATTGGACTTTCTAAAAATCGTTATCAGAATGAGGGCATTTCATTAAGAATTTCCTAATTCGGAGTAGCTAGATGGTGCAGTGGATAGAGCACCAGCCCTGGAGTCAGGAGGACCTGAGTTCAAATCCGGACTCAGACACTTAACACTTACTAGCTGTGTGACCCTAGGCAAGTCACTTAACCCCAATTGCCTCACCAAAAAAAGAATTTCCTAATTCAGGGCAGCTAGGTGGTGCAGTGGATAAAGGACTGGCCCTGGATTCACAAGGACCTGAGTTCAAATCCGGCCTCAGACACTTGACACTTACTAGCTGTGTGACCCTGGGCAAGTCACTTAACCCTCATTGCCCCGCCCCCCCAAAAAAAAGCATTTCCAATTTAAGGAAGAACTCAGAAGTGATGATGATGATAATGATGACAACAATCACTTGAATTTGTAAAATGTTTCATTTTTTAAAACCTATTCATAGCTATCACCTCATTTGATCTCTACAGTGTCTTGAGGAAGTAGGTAGTATGGGGATTCTTCTCCTCAGGGAACTGAAACAGGTGAAGTGATTCACCCAGATCACATCACTAGGAAGTGGCAAAGCCAGAATTAAAATTGTCACTGCATAAATCTTGGACCAGAGCTCTTTCCTTCATTCCACCCTGAGTAACAGTAACATTAATAGCAGTCTCTTGTTTCTTCTATATCCTTTTGTTTGCACTTTTCAATATGCTATCTCTTGTTAGCCTTACATCAACTCTGAGAGATAGGGAGGAAAGCCATCGTGTTCACCATTATACAATTGGGGAAACTGAGGCCCTGGAAGGAGTAGAGACTTACCCAAGACCTTACAGCTGGTCAGTGTGAGAGCCAGTACTAAAATCCAAATGTGAATCAGGCCAGGCCATGTATGGAAGGGAGCATCACTGGTCAGGTGTCCTTTGGAATTAGAAGGTTGAATCATCATGGCTATCAGCAACACAATATTACCAAGCTATAATCCAGATCCAGGCTTTTGTGCCCTTCCCGACTCTCACCTAAATTTCTCCCGTGACAACCAAAGCTCATGTAAATATTTCCAAATATCCCATTAGGGCTCACCAGCTTATCATGTGCCTCGGGACACACACACACACACACACACACACACACACACACACACACACACGTGGGAGTTTGGAACTATTGTTTTTCCAGCACCACTCAGAGTAAAAGTCCTTATCCTGCAAGGACAAGTTCCAAGTTAGTGAAACTTAGAGCATGAGTCTTTTGATAGCCATTGAGCCTGTGGTCCTTATACTGAGGGGATCTTGGTATTTCCTGATGTCCATCAGTGGAGTAGAAGTAAGGAACTGCACACGGCTCATGCATTCCGATTTCACCACCAGAGCGCTCAGCCACTGCTCCCATGTGATACCCTTGGATATAACAGCTAGAAATTAATATGTACCATGTGAAGAAATATCATTTTCCTTCGTTATCATATCATTGAAGGTTCTCTAGCCTCTGATGTCCTGGAACAGCAGCTACCATCACTGTGGATAGAAAACCTACCAGTTATTTTCTCCATGCCTTGTTGTAAAGCCCCAATACTGAGCAGCCTCCCTCCCTTATCGTCCCCTCTCCTTACCTGTCACTCCCCATTGCCCTCCCTCCCACCCATTTCTTCATCTCCCTCGGTTGGGATTCTCCTTGTCTCTCCAAGTTGGAGGTGAGTGAATTCATAAAAGGTGTGCAGGTCATCAATGACTAGTAATGGTTCACTAAGGGCATGGAAAACAGATACAACAAATAACTGACATTTTAGCCTAGTGCTTGCAGGTGCTTTCTATTTGAGCCTGACAAAGGCTTACAAAGAGTCAGGAGTTATCGCATAACTTAAAATTCTCATTTTACAGGTGAAGGAAAGTCTCAGGTTAAGTGCCCATGGCCATGCAGCTCATGGGATTTGAACTGAGGTCTTCCCAGCCATGAGTGCAGCACCTCTGTTTACTATGTCACACTAGGCCTAAAGTGAAGAATTCAGCCTTTGACAGTGCTAGTGCATAATAACAAGACAGATCCTATATAAGACTTGTCCCGGGGCAGAGGCTATCCTTCTACTTCTTGCGGGGGGGTGGGTGGTCTTCTCCTGGGCTGACTACTGAGGAGGTGAGACCCTTGGAGCTCAGGGAGCTGGCCTCAGGCTACTTGGGGATGAAAATGGAGGAGGGGATAACACTGAATGCTTAGAAGCGCCAAGACCTTTGTTGTCTTTGCAGGTTTTGACAGAACTGAAGTCCGACAACCAGAGGCTGAAAGATGAAAATGGTGCCCTCATCAGAGTCATCAGCAAGCTGTCCAAATAGCAGTGCAAATTCTTTGGAAAGCTGTCCAAATTCTTTGGAAGGGAAAGCACTTGCTGTCCCCAGCTCCTGTTCCCCTCTGCTCCTCCTTCCAACCAAAAAGAGTCAAGTGTTGGTGATTGAAGGATCCCTGCCCTCCCACCTCCCCAAACATTTCTTTTTCCTGCACACCCCAGGTCTCATCTATCCCCCTGTTTAGGAGAGTCTTCGTGGAAACACGATGGTGGCAATGAGGGATGGCCATCTGGGGCAGGATGGAGCACCTCTGGAAGTGGGCCCCTGGCACTCCCCATTGCTCCACCACTGTTCACATTGCACTCAGTCCAGACAGGTTATCCCCACCTCTACGTAGCACCATCACAGCAATAGCCTGGTCCATTGGCCCTATGTGTGTTGGGGGTAGGAGGGTGGATCGGTATGGAGGCTGCCATCTGCTGGCCCAGGGACCCCACTGGGAGTGCTGTGTGCCCAAGGAAAACAGCTGGACTTTGATTTAATCACCAGACAACTGCCAGGGGCATGTTTTTATTAGACTTGGGTGACAGTTGCCTCACAGTGAGACTCCATTCTCATCCTCCCAGGAAACATCTTTTCATGGTGGCTGCATGACTTCTATTTCATCCGTCTGGTAACACGGCAGAAGAGCCTTGGCCTCCACTTGCCCTTGTCCAGTCTCCCCCCACAGGGCTCAGGTGGCCTTGCTTCACTTATTGTTTTCTACCTTTCTCTTTCCCTTCCCACTTGCCACCTATCTAAAATCCATGTTGTAGCATCTGAGCTCCTTTAGCCTTAGCTACTTAGAATGGTATTTCTTGAAGCCGTCAGGAGAAAAGAATTACCTGGTCAGCCCAAAGCACCTGCTCCCGCTCCGAGGGTGGTATCACATACCATGTAGGGTGCACCTAACCCATTATTCTAGATGCTATCTAGGCTGTGAAAACCCTAGACCAACCCCATTCCAGGGAGAGTTTTATTTTGTTTTGTTTTCCTCTCAGCCTTACCGTGTGTCCCTGACAGGAAAATAATCCAACATAAGGATGCCCAGGGAGAGGGATGCAGATGGAAGACCCAGGGTGGAGACAAGTTGGAAAGAGGCTTAAGTGGTATTGGTGGGGAATGACCAAGAAGACTAAAAGCAAATCCCTGTTTCGGGGATGAGGACTGAAGGAACTTAAGTGTTGGAAGGACCCAGTGGTCAGCTTTTAGAGGCACTTTCCATCTTAAAAATCAATGGGGAAACCACTTGGGAGAGAAGCAAGGAAAGATGGATTGTCTTCAGACGATTGAAGGGAATTATAACATCATAGAATCCTAGAACTGGGAGGGACCAGAGGTCATTTCATCCAAGATGATCCATCATCCTCTATTCCAGTGACAGGAAACTCACTATAAGAAAGTGTGTTCCATTATCAGCTAGCTTGAATGTTCAGGAAATTCTTCCTAAATCAAACACTATGCTCCACTCACTGATACAATATGCCCTCTGGAGCCATAAAATTAACCTAATGCTTCTTCATTACAGCATTGAAATATTTGAAGACAATTGTCATGTACTTCCCCCTCCCTAAATGTCTTCTCTATGCCAAATATCCTTCAACTGTTCATCCTGACAGTTTCCAGGCTACCCACTCTCCTGGTCACCATCTCCTAGGACTAATACTCTCAATGTAGTGGGACCAGTGAAGCATCTGGTAGAACTGTTACCTCCCTTGATCAGGACACTCTCTTTATTAATGCAGCCTGAGAAAGCATTAGCTGTTTTAGCAGCTGCATCACACTGTTGGCTCATATTGAGTTTCTGGTCAACTAAACCCCGCCCCCAAGTCTTTTTCGCAGACATGACTTTGGGGGCATCATCCTTGGTATATAAAATTCAGTGAGTTTTCATTCACGTCCAGTGATCAATTTTCTCATGTATACTGCCTCTGTCCACTCTGAATCTCCTCCCTGTTCATCAGGATAGAGAAACTCTTCTTGGGTCTCTAAAGCATCAGACAATCAGGAGTTGCATTTCAAGGGTTTCTAACTTTGTCTTCCTCATCAATACTCAGTTTTATGGTCTGTGAAGTGACGTGTTGATTCCTTTTCTAACCATACGTCAAGGGAAGCTATTCAATGATATTTGGGTGACATTTCAGAGTTGTGAGAGATTTCACTTCAGAGTAATGAGTGAGATGAGTTGTACTATAAGCATTTACTTTATTCGAATCAATGAGGCAGTCTACAACTACATAAAAAACACTGGGGGATTATTATCTAGCCATGTTTTGGTCATTGGGGGAATTCCAGTAGTATCTCCCCTAGGAGAAAAAATAAAATTCTTCAACTATTTCTGGCCATCCCAGTAGAGTAAGGTCAAATAGGGCTGCTTAGAGTTTCTTCTGTTGGGGCAGCCCCCTCAATTGCAGTCCCAGAAACCTCCCTTTTGTCTGTTCTGACTCTAGGGTGTGTCTGGTTTCCTCTTAATCCAGCTTCTACCCGACCTTGTCCAGGAGACCTCGGTGTTGGTTTTCTGAAGTCACTGATGAATATTCAGCTTTTCATGCAGCTCCCTACCAGCCCCCAGAACACACAGGCTTACCTATGCTACCTTGCCATCCAAGGATTGAGACAGACTCACCTTTAAACCCCAGGTTTCAATGAAGCATAAAGTACCTGAGTTAGTATTTTCAAACAAACAAACAAAAAAAGACGCTTCCTTGTTTGAATGAAAAGCTATTGAAATGGAGGTAAGCAAGATGGACTCATGATACTGTGCCCATCACTGCATTAACCTCCTAGTCCCCGGCAGCAGCGCTCTTCCAGACTTGTGGTGTGGTGCCTTTGCATCCTGTCACTCTCCACTCAAAAGTGTAGCACATCCGTCTAGGTCCCTTGCTGCAAACTGAATTTCATAGGTGATACCGATGGTACAAAAGGCTCCTTAAGCCTTCCCTTGGCAAGTAAATGAAAATTTCAGCACGAGGCACTGTGTTGAGGTATACAAAGACATGAATGAGAGGACCCCCTAGACTAGTCTATCATAGGGAGAAATGGTGTGGAGAAAATGTTTCTTTGGATTTTACTAATTCTTCATTCCTCAATCCTGCATCATCACTGTCCTGATACATCTCAGGGCACGGAGGCAGTCTCACGGCATTAACCCTGCAGACCTTGTAACCTTGGGCACGTAATGTTTCTGGGCCCATTTTCTCATCTGTAAAATGAGGGAGGCCAACTGGATGATGTCGTGTGCCGAGTCTGTGACAATTGTTAGAAATTTAGAACAGTTTTCCACCCTCAGCAGAACTGCTGCTGTTTGTTACTTAGAAAACTCAAGCACAAGGGCACTGTTGTTTTCTTCTGAATAGGAGTCTTCAGCATCAGTGGGTCAGGCAGGCTGTCAGCCTCATTTAAAAGTGATTTTAATACTGAGGGTGACTGGATGGTGTTAACACTCTCTTTTCCTCCAGATGGCTCTGTAAGAATATTACAGCTTGCATTGGGGGAAATTGAAGCTCGTGGGGCAGAAAGCAATTTGTGGCGAGTCGCTTTTAATGGGAATTGGGGGTGGCTCTTTGCAGGCCTGGCCCACTGCCTTCCCAAGGCCACTTGCTTGGTTTCCGCTGTTCTTAACTCCAGGCCCACAGCCTCGTCGTATTCTCCAAGCACCAGCCTTTGCACAGATGGACCCAAGTTCTACTGCAAAAAGAGAAAATGGCACTTTGCAGATGCCCCCAGTTTAGGTTCCTTAGAGCTTCTCTAAAGTCAGGACTGTTTGATGTGGGAAAGGACTGGCTGAGGTGTTTTTCAAAGCAATTTCCCATAAGAGTAGAAGATTTGTAGAGGAGACCATTGGGTTAGTAAGAGTTTGCAAACAGCAGACAGAGTCCTGTATTATTGAACACCATCTCTCTTCAGCAAATTGCTCCGTGGAGTAAGATGGAAGTGGAGTGAGTAGCACTGAAGGTCAGAAGCATTGTAAAGGAGAGTTGCTTGTATAGGCACACAGGGGGCAGAAGGAGGGAAGACACAGACAGTGGGATTGAGTATTGCAATAAATGGAGGCTGGGGCTGACACTGAGGGGGAAGGTGAGTCAGATAGAAGTAAAGCTTCAGCCTGCAGTACAAAATCATTGTTCTAGATTTTAATCAACTTTCTTAATGGGTATTGACACTTTAGGAGCATCAGCCCAACCTTGCGGCTGCTATTGATCTCCTGCATTCTATTACTTCAGAAAAACAGAATAACTTCTTCCTGCAGCCGAGGAGCTATTAGTATCACAGCTATCAACAAATAAGGTAGTTCACTGGAGAAAACTTCCAGTAGGAAACCTTGGCTGCCCACCTGAAAGGAACTGTTACCTACCCTTTGGGAGTGGTGATCAAAGAATGATCCCTGGGCATTCTGCAGGTCACTCAGAGTCAATAGCTCTTCCTCAAAAAAAGAACTGCAGATAAAATCTGGTTGGGAAGGCAGACTCAGGTTTATAGCTTTTCCATTAGTGATTGTTCTGACTTCATCTAAGATATGTTAGTGGTTTTAAGATCATTTTATCCACAACACAGGGGTTTGGGGGTTACTGAGATGATGTCAACTCTGTGCAAGGATGTGGGACACTCAACTGAAAATGTGATCATAGGACACCATTGTCTTCAGTGGTCCCAACAGGTTGTTCCTTCTTATCGCCAGCCCTTCAAGGAATTATCTTGGGAGCCCCACCCCCTTTTTTAAATCTCTTCACCCACTTTGGACCACGGAAGTGATGTCATATGGATTATCTCTTCTCGAGTCCTCCCTGATTCCTCCCACGAAATCCTTTACATCAGGACACCCTTCTGTCCTTCAGAAGTCAGTGCCTCTCCCTTTCTCTTCTCCACATTGACTTCTTCCTGTTGCAAGGCCTTGGGGGGTGAATAATTAGGGAAGAAGCTTTTCCAAGAATGTAGTGGGGTGGGAGATACCTGCTGGGAGGCTTCCTAGAGTACTGCACCTGATGCCCTCAGCTGGTGTCCTAATGACCTAGGAGCTGAATTAACCTGTGGGGCTTTTGCTCAGAATACCTTCCTGTTACACATAGGAAGGCCAAAGAACTGTGATTCCAGACCTTTTCTTCAGGGATCAGTGCTGAATTTGTCCAGGAGTGTTCTTAATTGCCCTGTTGCTCCTTTAGTGAGGCCACTGATGGCTCGTGGGTAGCCATGGGAAAATAAAGATGTTCATCCAGATTTTGTCCTTAGTAACTCAGCTATTTCTCACTTGGTCACAGTATAAATGGATCCAGAAATCTCAGACAAGGAAATCTCTTGTCAGTAACTCAGTGCATACCTGCTCCAACAAGAGGATTCCAAGAGCTTTTGTCATGGGGGACCTAGTTGTCTTCAGGGAACCCTGTTCCCTTCAAATATCAGAGGGAGGAGACATCCTGAAGGGTAAAAGGCTGTGTCTTGGCCTATCTTGGAAGAGAGTAGGACCGTACTTAGGCTAGAACACTTTGCTATGCAGATACAAGACACACACACATGCACGCATGCGCGTGCTTCCTTGTCCCTTCCTCACAAAATACTAAGCCCAGGAATAGTAATTCTAACTGAGCATCTGGAGGACAGGAAAATGTCTGAAGTTGCTTGTTAACAAGACGCCAGTGGGGATGACAGAAACAAGCCCCTGAAAGGGGCAGAGTATTGTCCATGTTCCCATACATCTCCTCCTTAGCATGCCAGTGGCTGGTAGCTCTGCTCTTGACTGGGGACCCTAAGTAGTGCCCCATTCTCCCCTGAATGATTTGGAGTTGGGCTTTGTAGCTTTTCTGCCTTTGTTCCTCCTTCCCTGTGTAAACTAGATTGATGGAAATGGCCAGAATCACTTGGACAGCTGTACTACCTTCCCACTTGATGGGTAGCACTCTATGTCTTCTGCATCTTTTCATCCCTTAACCCTATTTCCACCACTGTTAAAGCACTGGATATAACCATTTTTTGTTTTTCAGCTGAATTGTATGGACTAACTTCAGTCAACTGTAAATACACTAGGGGGAGGGAAGGGGATGTGGGACTCTTGTGACCCGAATGTATTTTTATGCAAATTTGAGTGGCCTTTCAACCCTGAGATGAATGATTTTGTTTTACTGGTTGTCACTATATAGTATTATTATTACGTGTTTGAAAGTTTGAGATAATAATATTCACATCTATATGATGCCTGTAAACACAACAGTATTTATAAATGAGTAAATAAAACTGTGTTTTAACTTTGCATCTGTATCTGTCCTAGGTCTTGGGTTTGTAGGATCTTGCACTTGGGGTGAATTTCCTCAGTGTTATTTCTTTGATTCACCTTCCTCTGTTTCAGGCTACCCCTGACATATTGGGACAGAGATGGAAGAGCATCACACTCTCATCCATTTTCAAAGGGTTTTCCCAACCTCAAGAAGGGTCTCAGGCAATTAAAGGGACAGTGTGCATAGAGAAACACTAAAAGGGAAGATGTTACTGACTAGAGTAGTTTAAGGTCTTTTAGGCAGAAGTAGTAAGTGACTATATAGCATGAGGTGCAGGGAGGCTGGCTCAGCGACTTGCTTTCTCCAGGATTACTTGGCAAGCTTCACTAGTCTGTTGGAAAGCTGGCATCCACTCTGATACTTTTCCCGTTTATACCAGTCTTCAATAAGTTAACAAAGTCAACAAAACAATCAATGGCCTACTGCATGTAAAGACTGCTATGGATGCAGACATGAATGAGAACCAGCTCCCTGACCTCAAGCAGGTTACATTCTATTTCACGAACCCATTACTTAATTTAGGAAATCCAAATTCCCTGAAGTTTTCCACATTGCAAAAAAAATAACTGGGGGGGGGGGGGGCAGAGAGGAGTGGGAGGAATGTTTGGCTTAAAGCAAACAGCTGCTGCGTCCCACCCCAACCCCCAGCTTCCCGCCTTTCGCTTCTTGGAGAGTTACTACCAAGGTGGTACCTTCTTGGTGGCCGGGATTTGACCTGCCTCAGCAGAAGTTAAGTCCCAGCACTGTCTCTGGCTTTTCTCGACCTGTTGGTTTCTACCAAGTGGAAATCCTTGGTCACTGCTTTGGAGCAAACAGTACTTGGACAAGGAAGGAAAATTCCTTTCCCCTGCAGTCATGCTGTTTGGGGCCAGAGTAGCAGCCTGCTTCATACACATGATGTCACAGTTGAAAAGTTCAGGCCTGGTCAGAAAAGGGGATCTTTGGCAACAAAATGGGGAGGGCAGGAATAGTGGGCGTGGGGTGGGGGGACAGGAAGAATTGCTGGGTGAAAGTTGGGAGTCTGGAGTTTTCATTCTACCTCTGATCCTGTAATACTGGGAGTCCAGGGGAATTGCTTCATCTCTGGGCCTCTGTGTCTCTCACTCCTGAGCACTTTTCTTACAATGCACTTCACAGGAATGTGGCAGAGGCTGAAGTCAGGCTGTGCCATTGATCCACCTGCCTCTCAGCAGAAAAAAACCCCTCCACATGAAGGGGGTTTCACTACCTCTCCCTGGTGATAGATTTTCTCAAACCATTTGAAGGCAGGAAATTCTCTTATCAATCCCTTGTGCTGGTATTTAAGCTCACTTGACCTTGCCTTACCCTCCATTGAAATAAGGACTGATCACCATTCAGACTTCCTTCACCCAGACCCAGGGACTATATGTTGTTTGTTGCTGTTCGTCATTTCAGTCATATCTGATTCTTTGTGACCCCATTTAGGGTTTTTTGGCAGTGAAATGAGTTGCCATTTCCTTCAGCTCATTTTTCACATGAGGAAACTGAGGCAAACAGGGTTAAGTGACTCGCCCAAGATCACACAGCTAAGTGTCTGAAGCCAGATTTGAATGCATGAAGATGAGTCTTCCTGACTCCAGGTCCAACACTCTATCCATTGCACCACTTGACTGCCCCAAAGGGACTATATATTATCCCTTTATATTATCCCTCTCCTGTATTTCCCATATGCTGTATTGTGATGGTTGGTTTTTCCCCTGTAATCCTTCTTCCTTTATCAGTCAGTGAGTTGGAATCAAAGTATCTGAATTCCTAGGAAGCCCTTAGAGTCATGTTCTATTCCTCCACTACTGTCCCCCATTCCCTCCCCCCACCCCCCGCCAATGCCTATCTTTATTATACCCAGATATAAACTCTCTCTTTTTTGGGGGGGGGGGCGGGCAATGGGGGTTAAGTGACTTGCCCAGGGTCACACAGCTAGTATCAAGTGTCCGAGGCTGGATTTGAACTCAGGTCCTCCTGAATCCAGGACCAGTGCTCTATCCACTGCGCCACCTAGCTGCCCCCTAAACTCTCTTTCAACTGGGTCGGGGTGAAAGGGTGGGGATGGAGTAAAGATGGGATCTGTAAGCTGGTTGGTCTCTAAGCAACTGAGGTAGCCTCATTGTAATCCCCCCCACCACCTCTTTCTCAGCTGGAGAGATCAATGGAATCTCACAGCCCTTTTCCAGAACCAGGGGCGCCATGTAAATTCTCTAAAGGCAGCAGCTGCTGCTGCAACAACATCCTAAAGCTGAGAAGGTAAGTGGGCCCAAAAGGGAGCTGAGCAGGGGCTGAATCCCTTCTGAGAACCACTTTAGAGATCCTTCGCCTGAGCCCCAGCTGTCTTGCACAAGACACCCCGCATGCCTTGCTACAGGATAATCTGGAATCATATTGTAACTGAAGGTTCAGAAAAAAGCCTCAACCCCATTTTTTTTTTTGGTGAGGCAATTGGGGTTAAGTGACTTGCCCAGGGTCACACAGCTAGTAAGTGTTAAGTGTCTGAGGCAGGATTTGAACTCAGGTACTCCTGACTCCAGGGCCGGTGCTCTATCCACTGCGCCACCTAGCTGCCCCCTCAACCCCATTTTCAAAGCCCTGACCCTGAGCCACACCCTCAGCATTGACCTGCTGAAAGGCACTACCGTAGGTGTCCTCATTCAGCCCTGGCCCCCAACAAAGGGCTACCTTCCCTCCCTCCCTAGGGCCTCAAGGAAAAGGTTGGGCCACAGCCGTACACTCCAACATGTGCATCCATACTCCTTCCTCATCAATGGCGAATGGGCCTTGTGTGGATCTTGCTGCCCTCCACTGGGGTTCTTTTCCTCAAGGTACCAAGCACTAGATTGTTCACCCCAGGGCCTTAGGACCCCACCCCTCCACTTCCATCATCCCTCCCCCGACCCTGCCCAGCAAGAACAGACCAGAGGCTCCCCCCACCCCCAGCATTCTTTCAGCTCATTTCTTTAATAAGGAGACGCAGCTCTTTACAAAATAACAATTTGACAAGAAATCAGACAAAGACAAGAGTCCACACTGGGGCAGGGGCATTGCCAAGCTTGGGGAAGGGGAGAAAGAGAGGGGACTGGGACCCGATAGGTTAAGGAGAAGCATCTGTGCATTTATCTTTCATGTGAGACAAGGTTGGGGAGATCTCTGGAAAGGCTGATGTCCAGTGACCAGCTGGGATAGGGGTAGGCAATGAGGTATCCTTGGGTCCACCACAGCTCTGGTTCTGTAGGTCCCAGGATATTCAGTGTGAAGCAAGCCAGTTTCCTGGATTGGGGATAGTGGTTCAGATTTCTCTAACAACCAGTTTCTAGGGACTCCATTGCCCCAACCCTCAAGGCAGATTGGATGGAGATGCTCGCCTATTCCCCAGATCACTCACCTCTCCTTTCACCCCAACCTTCTCTAGAACCCTACTATTTCAATTTCCAATCAGCTCTAGATTTGAAAAATGGGGAAGTTCTCCCCACCCACCCAAGTTGGGCTAGAGAGAGACCAGGTTCTCTCCTTTCCTCTCCTCTCTCTCTGCTCTAACTTCTCTTCATCCCCCCCCCATGACTTCTCCCCTAACCCCCACCCCAGCCTGCTCTATAATGATTATTTTCTCCTCAACTCCTGCCACAGCCCACACTTGGCTCAAGTCCCGGCAGCTCTTCCTTAATGGGCTTGCCCTGCAGTGTGGTTGAATAGTACCTACCTTCCTCTACTGTTAGCTCTTACTTACTCTGTCTACCTATCAGAGGTGAGTTGGGTGAAGGTATATGGGTGAACCTAACAGAGAAGGCCTGCTACCTCAGGCATCCAGGCCTCTGGATGGCACTCATTCACTCCTGTTGCCAATAATTTGTCACACCTTAATTCTGCTAGGGACCATTGTGGTTACTGCTTAGCTCTAATGGTGGCCCCTGTACTAAGAAGTTACTGAACCTTGAGCTAGGTAGCCCATGTTCCCACCTAAGCTAGCCATCACACTGTGAGCTTTCCAAGCAGAGCATCCAAGGACTTCCTTCCATCGCTCCCTCTCCTAATTTAATGGAGTATTAACACCCACACCTTCTCTAAGATGGACATTTCCATGTCAGGGACTTAATCAAAGGATAGGTTGGAATTATTTTGCACCGTTTCCTCCACCTCCCTTCTTTCTAAGCCTCTCACAATCTAATCTACCCCCCCCACCCCAGTACTGACTCCTGCCCCAAGCCCACTCTAAACCAGGACTTCCCTGACTAGCAGAACAAGGTGGGGCAAAAGAAGCCCAGTAATTCTTGCCTTTTGAACAATGTTTGCTGCAATACTTTACCAATGTTCTCTCAATCCATGACTCCAACCAATCCTCATACTAACCTTGTAAGGTCAGCAAAGAAGGGATTTTCATACACACGCATTTTACAGACAGAGAAACTGAAATGGGTAACACTGGCTTGCAACTCCTGGTGAACTGATCTTGTTCCCAAAAGGGATGGAGATCCAGAGTCAAGGAAGGGATTGAACTAAAAACCTTGAGACCACAGCAAAAGGAACCAGTTTACGCTGGAGCTGTCCAGAGATAATTTGCTGATGAAGGTGTAGGACAGGGGACGGGGCAGTAGTAGGTGAGCCCTTCTCGAGTAGCTTCGGGAAACTCACTGGAAGGGACATTTGGGGCTGGAGGGCAGGTGTCTGACAGGCCAGCCCTATTATGGCTTATCAGTTAGTTCAGACGCTGGGAGGGACAGGGACATCATACATGGAACACAGAAACCACATTTACACTGAATATCAGATCAGGGCACAGTGCAACAAAGGTACATTTGGTTCTACAAAACCCAACAAAGACAGACAAGAGGGTGGGGGGGAGAGGACAGGGCAGGGAGGAAGATTGGTTCTGACTTTCTTACTTCTTAGACCACATGCGCAAAAGGCCAGCTCCCCACTTGGAGGAGCACTCAGTCACATGATAACCAGCAAATGGAAGGTTTTCTCTTTTAGGGTTGGGAAGACAGGACTCACTCATACCACATTAAAAAAAATGAAGTTGTAGCCTTGATGGGTTATGTAAGTTGGGCTGTGAATCAGTGGGGAGAGAATCTCAGCATTGTCATGCGGCTATTTACAGAAGGCTTATTAACATGCACCTTAATTAAACATCTTGTTCATATGTATATTATATATATAATCTTCTTTTATATAGAGATATTACTAAACATAAACAGAAAGGGCATCAGGTGAGGCTCGAATGGCTTCAGTTGGTTCATTATTTTTTTTGTCCCTTAAAAAAATGAATTATATTTGTGTGTCTTCAAGTCACAGTGTCCCCTTCTCAATATTGCAGTTTGAAAACACTTTAAGTGAAATCCTTAGAGTTCAGTCTCTGGCCCTCCAGGGGAAAGGGTGGTGAAGAATGCGGAGAGAGAAAGGTAATGGGGGCACCTAGCCACCCCCTTCCAACAGAGCCAAACAGCCAGGCCTCCTCCACAGTATCTCATTTGGGACAAAGTGCCTTCACCTTCCCTCCCAGCCTGCCCAGTGCTCTAAGGACAGGACCCACAGAACCTAGCAGATGGTGCAACAGTCCATCTATGGACTGAGGGAAGCTGAATTGCAGGGTTGTTCCTGGGCTCCAATATGGGGAACCTTTGGTAAATGGGAATAGAGTTCACTACAAGACAGGACTGGGGCTGGGATTTTTACAGACCACGATCTGTTTTAGGAATTTTAATGGGTTGTAGAAATCTCCTCCTTCCCCCAGATGTCTAACTCTAATCTCTACTCCCACAACCCTAAGAATACAGTATTAAGAAATCTATTCCCCACTCAACAAAGGTAAAGTAACTCTTTCAGGAAACCCTAAGGCAACTAGGTTATCCAACTCTCTTCCCTCTGAATGTCTGCACTAAATGAACCTTCCAAAGGTCAAATGATCCATCTCTCTTCACCCCCCTAACCTTCTTTGGAAAGGATAGTCTGGGGTCTAGAGTTATTTCCATCTTTCTCCCATTAACTGGGGGAGGAAGGGAGGGTGCAGAACCCTGTCCCATGCCCAAAGTTGCCCTAGGCTGGGTCTGACTAGATTTGTGGTTTCATGCCACAGCCTTCCAAAGCTCTAGACTGGGTAAGTAATTAGTATATTACTTTTCTGATTAGAAAAATCATTCTTTGGGGTAGGATAGGGAGTTAAGTGTTCCCCATGGAACTGGGGGAGAAAATAGGCTTTGAGAATAATGAAAAGAGGGGGAAGGGTCGGGTTTACTGAAGTCCCTATGAGGAGGAGGGAGTGGGAGCTTCAGCTATCTCTCAAACTCAGGGTGGCTATGAACACTTAGAGAGATCCCACTGGGCCCCAGAGGCTTTCTCTAGCTATGAACCCAACCCCAATCACATGCAATATCTCAAATCCCAGGATCCCCAGAATCAGATCTAAATGTAAATAAGGGTTTTGAGCAGTGACCTGGAGCCTGAGAGAATAGTGGTCCTCACTACTGAGAAGTCCGCAAGCTCCCATATCTGTTTCTAACCCCTCCAAAACCCAAGACTATCAACAGCTGCCAATCTGCTGTTACCTTGTCCAGCCTGAGAGAACTGCAACCTCCCCGACCCCTGACTTTGGGTTCCTCCCTGGCTTTTCAGGAACCACTTGACACTCACCTGCCCCTTCCTTCTATCTCACAGGATCAGATCTGGCTTAGTGTCCAGATCCAAATTCACTCTTTTCTCACTTGACCATTGATGTCAGCTAAAAGGAGTGAAAGGACCCCAAGGTCTCTAGTCTAGTTGTCTGGTCTCTGGACAGGTGAATGCTCAGAATGGCCAATATACCTGTTTTCTCTAGGCTTCCTATGCTGTGGCACTATTGGAATTGGTAGGCGAAAAGGGGGAGGGAAGGAATGGAAGGTACTCTAAAGAGACTGGTGTCCTCAGTGAAAAGAGGAAGTCCAGATCAGAGGAGGAGATGAGAGAAAAGGAAAAGATGAAAACATGAAAGCTGAAGGTTGAGGTGATCAATGGGCTTAGGTTGGGGGCAAGATGGGAGTAGTGGGAGGGAAGGAAAGAGATGCTTAGAAAGCACTGAAACCTCAAATGCCTCTGGAGAAAGGGAAGAGTCTCCTTCCCATCAAACCCCCAAGTTTCACTCTAAAGAGCCCTAATTCTCCCACCACTTGCCCCCATGATCACAGCTCTGGTCAGCAAAGACTAAGGCCCATCACCCTTATTACAATCCAACTCTTCCCTCATTTAAAAAAAATAATCTCTAGTATAAAAATAGCCTCCTAGCCACCAGGGAGCACTAGCAGAAAGCCCAAGACCTCTTCAAGACAGGCAGGCTTGGCTCCTGCTTCCTAGGAAGTATCCCTCCTCATCTACTTAACAGAAAAAGTAACCTTATGTCCATCTTCAGTGAAACCTAGAGATGTGACATGTCCTCTCCTCACCCCACCCCACCCCACCCCTGTATCTGCATTCCTTCCAATTCTCCCCAACCTGGCTGGGGAAAACAGTTGTGGCCATGATCAGGTGAGACAGGAAGTTCTGCCATTTTGTGCTACTCAGAGGGCATACTTCCTGGACCGATAGTGGCTTTCTCCTGATTAAAAAAAAAAAAAAAGGTTTGGGGTTTGAAGGAAGATGAGGCAACAAGGACCTGAGGTCCCTGTGCTTCCTTTGGTGGGTGGGAGAAAGTGGGTACTGATCCCACAGGGTTGTCAAAACTTGCGTCACCCTTGCCCAGTGTGGAGAATGGGTTGGAGGGCCTGGAAGGGGATTCAGTGCAACCTTGGCTAACAAATATATGGCTTTTATCAATGCTGTGGGTAAGGGGTTAATGGGAGCAGGCAAAAGGGCAGTTCCCCTGGAAGGTTTTCAATGGCCCATTTGGAATGAATGCGCTATGCTTCTTGGAATCCAGAGAGGAGCCTCCCTATAGAATGCTAAGTCAGGGGACTCCCTTGCAAGTCTCTCTGCAGTTCCTCCAAACGGACATAACCTCTCCCTTTCCTCAGCACAGAAAGGAAGGATGGGGAAAAGTAACCTAAGGAACTGGAGAGGAAAAAAAAATCCCAATGCTGGCTTTTATCTCTCACCAGGGAATGTCTCTGCTACTCAGACTAAAAGTGTCCATCAACTGTCTCTTTCTCACGTACCCCCCAATTCTTACCTGGACCTTGGGGACCTAAGAACATTTTAACCATTTTTCTGCTAAAGTTCTCTGGCTCTGCACCATACATAGCTCCACACCAAAGTTGTGGCATTTTTTAAAGGCAAAGTATGATGGGAAATATACACAAATCAAACCATACGCCTTTTCTAGAAGGGGACCAATATCTGCCTTCTCCTCTGAGGAATAGAGAATTATGGGCTTTGTCTTTTTTTGTTGTTGTTGTTAAATCTTTCTGGGAAACAGAGCCTCTGTCTCTTGATGATTCATTGCTGCTGACAAAGTAAGAGTGAGTTCCCCAGATTGGTGGTCCCTCACCAAGCCAAGGCAAGTTTCATAGAGCAGGTTACTTGCATGACTACTCCAGGAGGCTGCTTTTTGGAAGAGAGAATAGCTGGCAAAGGTCCATGGTGGCACAGGGAGGGGGCAGAAAGGGGGGTTTGGTCCAGGCTCTGGCCAAATCCAGTCTTCACAACTTGCCATTTCCCAAATAACCACCCACATGGAATATTCAGGCTACAGGTAAATCATAGGACTCTGGGCTTCTGGGTCTTTTCCTTTCTGAGTTTCAGTGTCCTTGTAGGATCTTTTCTTGCCACTCCTTTTCAATGTCCTTGCTTGTTCCAGAAATAAATGGAGAAGCTCAAGGTCATTCACTTGATCCACTCATCACTCCAGAGCTGAGCTCCTCATACCAACAGAGATGTATCTGGGCTATCACAGGATTCACCTGGCATGTTGCCCTCCCAGGGCCCTCTCCATAAGTCAGTATTCAGGAAACAGGAAGTGCCGCCATTTTGTTGGTCCAGAACATTTAAGAAACAGGAAGTGCCACCATTTTGTTGGTCCCAAACATTCATGAAACAGGAAGTGCCACCCTTTGTGGGTCTGCCACAAGAGGCCCCAAAGGTGAAGTTTGCGTGAGGCCTTGAAAAAAGCAAGGGAGGAAACAGAGAGGGCATGCAGCACTGGGCAGCTATGGGGAAGAATGAAAAGAGCCAGCTTTCTCTTTGACCTATTAGGGGACTCTCCTTGCACAGCCAACAGAGGGAAATTTGTCTTTAAAAAAGGAGAGAAAGAAAAAAAGGGGAAGAAAGGAGATGGCAACGAACCAAAAGAATACTCTAAAGTTGCATAACTGAGGTATTGAGAGCTCTGGGTCTTGTCAGTGTTCATAAGGTGTACCCAGGCTCAGAGGCCACCTATTTGTTCTTGCCTAGGAGGGCGTCCACCTCCTCCTCGGGCTTGAGAGAGTGCCACTGAGCAATGGGCCTCCGGGGATTGGCCAACATGTCGGACCAGTGCCGGAGCTCCGTGCCGGTGGCATTGCAGCCCACAAAGATCTTGCCGATGGCTTCATTCTTACCCAGTTTGTCATAGTCCAGCACTGTGACCACAACCTGGACTTTCTGTGAGAGAAACAGGAAGAAAGTGAGTTTGAGGGCCGGAAAGAAGTGCCAATGGTCATGCGGACTCTCCATCTCTACTCCAAATTGCCAGGTTAAAAGGTTCTACCAGAGCTCCCTGTATGAGGGGCCTCAGTGACAAAGCAGGGGCCTGGGGTTGGGAAGACCTGAGTTCAAATCTGGTCACAGATATTTACTAGCTGTGTTACTGGGCAAATCACTTCATCTTTCTGCTTCAGTTTTCTCAACTGTCGAAGAGGGATAATAATAACACCCACCTCCTAGGGCTGTTGTGTGGATCAAATGAGATCATATTTGTAAAGTACTTAACACAGTGCCTGGCACATAATAGGTACTTATTAAACACATTTCTTTCCTCCCTCCCTCCTGTCCTTCTTCCTTTACTTCCTTCCTTCCTCCCTCCCTTCCTTCTTTCCTTCCTTTCTTTCCTCCCTCCTTCCCTTCTCTCCTTCCTCCCTCCCTCCTGTCCTCCCTCCCTCCTATCCTTCCTTCCTCCCTCCTTCCCTTCTCTTCTTCCTCCCTCCCTCCTGTCCTCCCTCCCTCCTATCCTTCCTTCCTCCTTCCCTTCTCTCCTTCCTCCCTCCCTCCTATCCTTCCTTCCTCCCTCCCTCCCTCCCTTCCTTTCTTCCTGCTTCTGTCGCCCTGCCTCTGGGCAGGTTTGTAGCTAACAGAACCCCAAGTATATTGGGAGTTGGGGGGATGAGCAGAGAAAAGGAAGCAGTTTCTCCTCTCTTCATTTAACCCATCTCTAGCCATCCTTACAGTGAAGAAGGCCTTCTCTATAGCTAATCTAAGACCCAGAAATGAAAGACCCATAGTTCCCTCGTATTCCTGGAATGTTCAGCATGCACTCCTTCACCTTTGACTCCTGACATTCCTAGTTTCCCTCAAAGCCCAGCCCGAGGATCACCTTCTACGAGGGTCTTTCCTGATCCTCCCAGCTGCTAATTGTTTTGGTGGTGGTGTTGCTTTGTATCCCTGGTGCCTACCATATTGCCTGGCATATAATAGGTGCTTAATATCTGTTCATTGATCATTCTGGCTTTTCTGGAAGCTAAAAAGGAGCAGTCACCAGCTCCTTTTTTATTATTCTCATTAGATAGCACTTCAACTCCTACACATAAGCACAAGCCTCTTCAAATTCTTATTCTGACCTTTTATTTGAGCTCCTAGGGGCAAGGGGGATGAGGAGAACATGATTTATTTGTACTGAGTGAGAGACAAGGACAACAAAAGGGAGGGGGACTAGTTGTAAGCCATGTCTGAGGTCATTGGCAGAGCTGGGGGCAAATTCCTGATGTCTCGACTCCCAGTCTGGTATTCACTGTGTATTTCTGACCTTACTGTCACTCCTTGGGTGAGCCATTGCCAAAAATAAAATTCAGTCCTTCCCAGAAGAGAAAAAGGAAGTTCATTTAAACTCTCCACAATGTTCCTACGTGGCCAAGCCCATCCACTGTCATGGGCATCTACCTGCGGGCAAAGTGAAGTCAGCTCACAGAGAGCCCAGAGGCACTGGAGTTTACTCAGGTCATATCCTGCTTGTAAATTCTGGTTGGCATTAGTACCTGCTCTGCTTAATTAAAGTGCTCAGTTGATAGATCACTGACCTTATTTACTTTCATTTTTCTTTTATAACCTGCAACCAGTGGCCCAGCAAGACCTTTAAAAACCCAAACACCGAATTATCTCCTCACCTCCTTCTCCATCCCAATTCCCCACTCCTCCAGAAGGTGCAATTATAATCACTCACAAAGCACTTCCTCAACAATAGTCCTGTGAGTTAGGTAATTATTACCTGCACTTTACAGATGAGGAAAGTGAGATTCAAAGGGGTTAAATGATTTGCCTGTGGTCACAAATAAATAAAGGTCAGAGCCAGGATTCAGTCTCTTCCCACATCACTACATGTAAACTAGCCAGGCAGTAAACATAAAGGGAAGGAAATGTGGGGAGGAGAGGCAGACAGACAGAGACAAAGAGACGGGTGGGGAGAGGAAGAGAAACAGAGAGGAACAAGAGAGGACAAGAAAGGAAATAACATGGGAGGGAGAAAGGGAGAGATGGCAAGAAAAGAAGAAGAAGGGAGGGGGAAGGAAATAAGAGGAGAAAGGGGGGAGGGATGAAGAAAGAGCAGATTGGCAAACCAGAATGGTTTGTTTTCTATGATAGTCTTAAGAATATTGTCATCAATCCATCCCCAGCAGGGAATGTGAAGCAGGAGAAGTTGTGGTGAGGGCAGGCAAGGCAGGAGCAGCTTGGGGCAAGATGTTAATTTTAAAATAATAATTAAAATATAATGAATATACTTTAGTAGCATATAATAGTATTAATAATAACATTTATATAGCACTTTAAGGTTTACAAAGTGCTTCACATTTGACAGATGTGGAAACTGAGGATTTAAAGGGATTACTTGATTTGGCCAGAGCCACACAGCGAGTATCTGAGGTCAGACTCAAACTCAGGTGAACCAGTCCCCTCTGAGCTAGGTGCCCCTCCTGGGTCTGCTTGTATTTCATCAAACCCAACCCTTGGCACATATTCACTGGTGCTCCAAAGCTCCAAGGAAATGATCTGGAACTTTTTCCCCTCCTTATCCCCTGCATCACTTCAGATAACCCCATAAACACTCCCTTTCTCTCACCCATCTGGCTCTCCATCCCCCCTTCCATTGGGAGCATTAAGGAATTTGGACATTGGTCTATGGTCATTTCCCTCAAATTCTCCCATATCTCCTTTTGCGACCAATCCCAACCTGAACCCAGGCCCAGAGCCCAGATGAGACCAAGATCACCTGGATCTGCTCAAAGGGTATCTCAAAGCTGAAGGACTCATTGAAGTAGGGGTTCAGGGTCTTCTTCTTCACTGTAGTCTTCTTCTTCTTCAGCCTCTTACCATTCTGCATCAAGTGAATCTTCACATAGGGATCTGCAGAAAGACAAACTCATCACTACCCAAGGCTTCCCAACTCTTGTGGGCACTGATTATGTATTCTTTCTTTCTTTTTTTGTTGTTCAGTGACTTGTCCAAGGTCACACAGCTAGTAAGGGTCAAATGTCTGAGGCTGGATTTGAACTCAGGTCCTCCTGAATCCAGGGCTGGTGCTTTATCCACCTATCTACCCCCTATGTATTATTTCTTTTCTTTTTCTTTTTCTTTTTTTTTTTTTGGTGAGGTAATTGGGGTTAAGTGACTTGCTCAAGGTCACACAGCTAGTAAGTATCAAGTATCTGAGACCAGATTTGAACTCAGGTCCTCCTGAATCCAGGGCCGGTGCTCTTTCCACTGTGCCACATAGCTGCCCCTATGTATTATTTCTTAATAACAATTATCTATGAGTTGTCTCTCCCTCCTGGATTGTAAGCTCCATGAGGTCAAGGTTATGCCTCCAATGAACTTTGTCTCTTCTCTCCAGTGTAGGATACCTTTAAATCTTATGATTCCCTTGTATGGCTCCATTATGTAACTCAAATGTGATCCATTTGTATGGATCCGTTCTCCAGCTCCAAATCTTAAGATCCACTTGTATCCACATTCACTTAAAAGATCCTAAGATTTAGAGCTGGGAGGGGCCACAGAGATCATTTAGGCTAGGATTGTTTTGTCGTTGCTGTTGCAGCTGTTGCTTTTCATTCAATTTTATTTTTCAGTTCCTAATTCTCCACCTCCCCTCCTTCACCCATTGAGAAAGCAGGAGAAAGAAAATCCATTGCAAATAGGTATGGTCACTAGGCTATGGTCATCTGACTGCCTTTCTTATAGTATAAGCTTATCCATCAAGGGGCTTACCATGAACTGAAACTTAGAATCATAGAATTATAGGTGAAAGGGACCTCAGTGGTGATATAGTCCAACCCCTTAACTTGACAGATGAAGACCCTGAGGCCTCAGAAAACTATGAATATCAAGAATTCAGAGAACCTTGGGAAAACTTAAATGAACCAATTCAAAGTGAAGTAAACAGAACCAGGGGAAACAATCTACATAATAACTTCCAACAAAGTAAATATAAAGAACAACAACAAAAAACCCCAAATGCCATATGATTATAATAACCAAGTTTGTCCTTGAAGGAGAGATGAAAAAAATGCACCTCTCTTTTTTCTTTGCAGAGGTGGGATCCTATGGGTATGAAATATTGCATATATTGTCTTTTAAAAATATAGGGTGCCCCAAAAGTCTCAGTGCAGTTTAAAGCTTTATTAGCTTAAGTTAATTAAGTTTAAAAGTTAATAAAGTTAAGTTAAAACTACACTTAAGTTAACTTAATTAATTTAACTTAATTAAGCAAATAAAGCTTAAAATTGTGCTTAAGACTTTTGGGACACACTATATAGATTTTTATTTATATCTTTTTTATATCATCTAGATTTCCTCCTGTACCTTTCCCCTCCTAAATAGGCATCTCTTATATAAAAGAAGTTTTTTTTTTAATTAAAAGAAAAAGAAACAGGAAAAGAAAAAAAATTGAACAAAATCTGTCAACACATCCAAAAAATATCAGATGTTTCCCTTTTATTCCCTATCTCCTCTCCTACCTCTAATCTAGTCTGTTTCAAATTCTCCCAGAAAACCTGAAAACCAAATTCTTTTTTTTTCCCCTGGGGCAATGAGAGTTAAGTGACTTGCCCAGGGTCACACAGCTAGTAAGTGTCAAGTGTCTGATGCTGGCTTTGAACTCAGGTCCTCCTGAATCCAGGGCCAGTGCTTTATCCACTGAGCCACATAGCTGCCCCAAAGCCAAATTCTTGGCAACCAAACATATACAATTGGATAGAGCCACAGGATTTGGGAGCTGAAAGGGACCTCAGCAGCCATCTTGTCCAATGCATACAAGAAAGGAATTTTTACCAAAACACACCCAACAAGTGGTTGTTTCTCTGTCTCTACTCCAAGGAGGGGAACCCCCCTCTCTCCAAAGGGAGCCAACATACTTTAAGATTGCTCTAATTGTTAAGAAAGAATTGCTCTGGGGGCAGCTAGGTGGTGCAGTGAATAAAGCACCAGCCTTGGATTCAGGAGGACCTGAGTTCAAATCCAGCCTCAGACACTTGACACTTACTAGCTGTGTGACCCTGGGCAAGTCACTTAACCTTCATTGCCCTGCAAAAAAGAAAAAGGAGAAAAAAAAAGAATGAATTGCTCTATTAGGAATGAAAGAGCAAAGACCTGTAGAATCTAAAACTCAGCCCCTGAAGGTGACTACGAGTTCTCCAGTAAGTCCATTGAAAGGGAGAACTCTGGCTGAGTCTGGCTACCTTTTAAGCACAGAGTGGAACAGGGGAGAGATAACAGGAGCCCATCATAGAATCAAATTATAGAACCCTGGGGTTGGAAGGGAGCTTGGAGGTTGTTCAGTCCAATTTTTTCTATCACGTGACTGACAAGTGATCACCAAGCCCTTTTATGTAGAGCTCTGACAAAAGGAGAGTCAACCACCTCCCAAGACAACTCATATAGCTCTGGGACAACTCCTCCTTACACTGAGTTAAAATCATGCCCCATGCTGTGTGTGTGTGTGTGTGTGTGTGTGTGTGTGGCTCTATATCATCTTTTACCACTGCGTGAGCTAGTGACATAGAGTTCATTCCCTCTCTATTGGAAGACAGGTAGCATATGTCATCTTAATGTTTTGGGACTCATGGTTTATCACTGTGGTTGTTCAGAGTTCTAAAGTCTTTCAAAGCTATTTTTCTCTAGAATGTTATCGTTGTATAAATTGTTCTTCTGATTCTGTTTGCTTTGCCCTGTTCCTGTTCACAAGCGTCATCCCAGTTTCCTCTGAATTAGTCCATTTCATCATTTTTTATAGCACAGTAATATTTCAGATTAAGTTGCTGACCTATATTTTTCCATTCCTTTACTGCTAAATTGCATCTACTTTATACCCACTAAATTGCACTGCTTTACACCCATTTCCTTACCATCCACTAATTCTTCACCCCCTTGATCCCACCGCTACTGAAATCACCTTTTTTAAAAACTTTTTTTTGGGGTGGGACAATGAAGGTTAAGTGACTTGCCCAGGGTCACACAGCTAGTAAGTGTCAAGTATCTGGGGCCGGATTTGATTTCAGGTCCTCCTGAATCCAAGGCTTGTGCTTTTTCCACTGCACCAAGTAGCTGCCCCCCAGAGTCACCTTTTAATTGCCAAATAAAATGATCTTTTCTCAGTCTTTATCCCTCTGAACTTTTTTTCCCACTTTGTAACACTGTTGGTCTCCCCTTTCCAATTTATCCTCCATGCAACTGCCAGATTGATATTCTTAAAATCTGACCATGACACATCTGACTCTGCCACTCCCCTACTCAAAAATCTTCAATAGCTCCCTATTGCTTCTGGAACAATATTCAAACTCCTCAGCCTAGAATTTTAATTTCCTTAATCTACTTTCCACCTAATTTTCTAATCTTGCTTCATATTGCTCCTCTTTACATATTTTCCATTCCAATCAAACTGGCCTGACTGATGTTCTGTTTGGCCCTGAAAGGCAGAAATGGTAGTAATGGGTGGTAGCTATTTTTTTAAAAAAAGCACAAATTTCTATTTAATGTCAAGAAAAGCTTCCTAGGAGAAGCTAGATGGCACAGTGGATAAAGCACCGGTCCTGGATTCAGGAGGACCTGAGTTCAAATCCGGCCTCAGACACTTCACTGACTAGCCATGTGACCCTGGGCAAGTACTTAACCCTCATTGCCCCATCAGAAAGAAAAAAGAAAGAAAGAAAGAAAGAAAGAGAAAGAAAGAAAAAGAAAGAAAGAAAGGAAGAAAAAGGGAAAGAAAGAAAAAAAAGAAAGAAAGAAAGAAAGACTACCTAACAATTATAGATCTTCAAAAATATCACGGGCAGCGTCTAGGTGGCACAGTGGATAAAGCACCGGCCCTGGATTCAGGAGTTCCTGAGTTCAAATCTGGCCTCTGACACTTGACACTAGCTGTGTGACCCTGGGCAAGTCACTTAACCCCATTGCCCCATTAAAAAAAAAAATATATATATATATATATATATATATATCATGGGCAGTCTCACTTCCTAATGGATTTTCCCTCATTGGAGGGCTTCAAGCAACGGCTGCTTGACCACTTGTCATGTCTATTATAGTAAAGATTCATTTCAACTGTGGGTTGGACTAGAAAAATGTCAACTAATTAATTCAGCACTCTACATTTTCCTGGTTTGGCCAAATCATTTTAATTCCTTGCATACACAAGGGAAGGCCAGTGACACACAAGCAGATCTCGCAGCCATGTTCTTCCACAAGGCGGAGTACAACTGACCAATCTATAGCTTTACAACCAGGTTGAACAGACAAAGAATAAATTGGGGGTAGCTAAAAGACTAGTGGGATTACTAACAATGCTGAGAGAACGTCGCCCAGAGTTAGGAGGTTGATGAAGAAGTATGACTAGCAAGACACAGTAACTGAATTGTGATTGGAGCATCCTAAGAACAAGTACTACAGGTTGAGTAGGTGCTCTCTCATTGTACTGCCTAGCGATAGCATTCTTTCCTATGGGAACCTCTTTCCATATAGTTTCTTCCTGTCGGTAATCTACCCATAGGCCTTTGCAGTGATGTCAGTCTTTCTAGAAGCAAAACACAATAAAACAGGACTAGCGACTTGAACCACCTCCAGGGACTAGGATAGCCAGTTAGAGAATGCTTTCAGAATTTGGGGGTCCTGGCCAAAGAAGCAGATGAATTAGTTTATGAGGAGGGGAGAAATTGTCCACTGAGGAAATCCCACCCCAAAGCTCAAATTAAATGCCTTCTCCTATACCCAGTCCCAGCTGCCAGGGCCTTCCTCCTCCTCCTGAAAATACCTTCTGTTTACTCTGTCTAGATGTTGTAGTTCCTACTAATATGTGTATTGTTGTTTTCCCTATAGGGCATATGTAAGCCCCCTGAGGGCAGGGTCTCTCCTATATAGCTACTCCCTTTGTCTCCTGTGGCATCACCCCACACCCAGACTGCTGGCTAGTCTCCTTGCCTCAAGCTTTCTCCACTTCATGCTATCCTCCACTCAGCTGTCAAAATGATTTTCCTAAAATACAGACCTGACCACAACACCTCCCTCCATCTGGCTCCCTATTACCCACAGGATCAAATAAAATATTCTGTTGAGAATTTAAAGCCTTTCCTAACCTGCCTCCCCTCTCTGGTCTTCTTAGAGCTCACTCCCTTTCATGTACTCTGCGGTCCAGTGACCCTGGCCTCCTTGCTGATCCTCACAAAACACAGCACCTTCAGACTCTGAGCATTTTCTCTGACTGTCCTCCAGGCCTGGGATGCTCTCCCAATTCCTTAGCTTTCTTTAAGTCACCGTTAAATCCCACCTTCCGAAGTTTTCCCCAAGCCCTTAATTCTACTGCCTTCCTTCTGAGACTCCCTGAAAATATCTCATCAGTGTTTTGTTCATACATAGTTGTTTGCCTGTTGTTTTTCCCATTAGACTGTGAGCTCCTGGAGAACAGGGACTGTTTGTTGTCTTTGCTTGTGTACCCAGCACTTAGCAGAGTACCTAGAACACGGCAGGTGCTTAATAAACGCAATTTGATGGACTAACATGTACTGCAGGTTGAACAGGTGCTTTCCCATTGTCCTGCCTGGTGACAACAGAACTTTCCTATGGGAACATATTTCCCCATAGTTTCTTCCTATTAGCAACACTTGCTCTACCCACAGGCCTTTGTAGGAATGTCAGTCATGGAAGTCCAGCATGTGGATGACCCACCAGCACCTCAAACTCAATAGGTCCGAGGCTGAATCCATATTCCCCTTTAACCCTTCCCTCCCAGAGTCATCCTTGATTCTTTCTTTATCCTTCACTCTCTGCATCTCATCAGTCTTGCTGATTCTATCTCTACAACACCTCATGCATTACTGTCTTCATTCCTCCTGTTTGGACCATTGGAATAGCCTCCTATCTGGTCTCCCTGTCTCCAGTATCTTGCTGGCTTCAATCCATTTTGTTTGTTTGTTTGTTTGTTTGTTTGTTTGTTTTTGGTGAGGCAATTGGGGTTAAATGACTTCCCCAGGGTCACACAGCTAGTAAGTGTCAAGTGTCTGAGGCCAGATTTGAACTCAGGTCGTCCTGAATCCAGGGCTGGTGCTCTATCCACTGTGCCACCTAGCTGCCCCCCAATCCATTCTTTACATAGTTCTCAAAATAAGTCTGCTAAGCCAGACCACATCACTCCTCTGCTCAAAACTCTCCAATGGCTTTCCAAGCAGGATAGGACAAAAAAGATAGACTCCTTTGCCTGACATTCAAGTCCCTCTGCAAACTGGCTCTTCTCTGCTTTTCTGGCCTTATTTCATACCATCCCCCTACATTTATTCAATATTCTAGTCCGACCAGACTACTGACTATCCCCCAAGCTCATTCTGCCCTTCCCTCCCATACATCAGTATAGACCACTCCCCATGCCCAGAGTGTACCCTCTACCTCTATCTTTCTCTTGTTGAAAGCCTCTTCTTTTGAGGTTAGGCCTGGGAACCACCTCTTATCTGATGTCATCCTTAGTGGATTCCTCCTCAAACCTCCCCTCAATACCTTGCATCCCTTTGTCCCCATTGCCCACTACCTTGCATCATACTGGCTGGTACATAAGTCCCAGCCTTCCCATAGATCGTCAGCTCCTTCAGAGCCAGTCAATAGATTTGGAGTTGGAAGGAACCTTCAAGCTTATTACATCTGACCTCCTCAATCTGTAGCTGAGAAAACTGATGATCAGAGAATGACTCGCCCAAGGTCACACGGGTAGTCAGCTGCAGAGCCAGGATTTGATCCCAAGACCTCTGACTCCAAATCTAGCTCTCATCTCACTGCAACGTGGTGAAGGGAGATCCTCTTTGATGTGCCCAAGACACTGTCCGAGCTCACAGCAGAGACTTAAATGTTTGTTGAATTGAGTCGATATATTTTCTACCTTCCTCCAATGTAGGATATATGAGGACCAGGGCTGGTGCTGTCAAAGAAGGGGTCCTGACAGGAGAATAAGACCCCGGAGGCAACTTTATCTACTTCATTATTTTGCCAAAGCCAACCAGGACTGTGGGCATGGGGGCATTCATTAGGCCCTCTATAATACCCTGACAGTACCATAGGTGTTAGGGTACCTCTGTGGTGCCCCTAGCCAGGCTTCTGGACAGGGGAAGATGTATGTATTGCATGATTAAAAGTTCTCCTAAAATGGGAAATTCAAGGTTAAAATAACTGGGAAATAGAGTAGTTGGGGAGCCATCTGACTCTAGTGCCACCTCATGGCCAATGGTGGATCTGCACGCACCTGAAAGTCCTCCTACATCCATCTTCTTCAGGTTCTTGGCTTCCAGAATACAGACAGTCAATTTCCCAGCAGTGGGCACATAACGGAGGGAAGTGCAGATGTCTCCAAGCTTTTCTGGCTGCCCAGGGAGGAAAAAACAAAAGTCAGAGTTTCTCCTTCGGTCTGGAAGATTCCTGCTGACTTTTTGCTCAGCTCCCTTACCTAGACCACTGTGTGGGGAAGGTGGGGAAGGAGGGGGATATCCTTCTTTCCTAGGGAATGCTTTCAGTTATTAGTCCCTGGATTACTGAGGATTAGAAAGGTCTTCTTTATATCTCAACTCAATCTTTCCTGCTACAAGTCAGCAAAGCCATTGGTTAATCATGACCTTTTCTATAGGCTCTATTTGTACTCCAAGGGGGGTATTTTGTCTAAACCTCTCATTTGTATCTATATCCATCTCTGATAGATCACAGTTATTTGTGAGGAAGGAAGGAAGGAAGGAAGGAAGGAAGAAAAGAGAAAGGAAAAGAAGGAATGGAAGGAAGAAAGAAGAAAGGAAATGAGAAAGGAAAGGAAGGAAGGAAGGAAGGAAAGAAAGGAAAGGAAGGAGAAAAGAAGGGAAGGAAGGAAAGGAGGGAGGGAAGAAAAGATGGAGGAAGGGAAAAGATAGAAACCAGAGATGAGAAGAAGCAGCATTAGGCTTTTATGGCAGGGATGGGTGATGGTTTTTAAGCCACATGTTCCCAAGGCAGGCAGCTGGCTCTGGAGGATAATTGGGGCTATACCCTGACTTGTAGCTGTCTGGGGCAGAGGGACAAATCATTTGTATGCCCTAGGCAAGGTTTTTCAATTGCATGGGCCCCATGTTACTGTTATTGTTCACTGGAGTATTTGGGCCTTCACTATAACACATATCATTTAAGTTATCACAAAATAAATACCTATGGGCCATGGAGAGCAGACTTTCTGGCATTAGAAATATGTGCCTTTGTAAACAGTCATATTTTAAAATGTTCCTCAGTTGGCCCCTTGTGTGTGGGTCCTGGGTAGCTGTCTGCCTTGTTTACTCTTTAGACCACATGTTCCCATGGCAGGTAAGGATGGGGGTGTGGGGTGGGTGGGATCCAGAGGAGGGGTAGATTCCCCTCCTCCTCTTCTTTTCCATGAGCATTCTCCCTATCCAGACAACCTTGGAATTGGGCTCATTTCCATGGGCCTGGATAGCCTCTCAGAATCTTGGGGACACGGAGCCTTCTCTGCCCACTCCTCCAGCCTATGCTGATCTTTCCCTCTCAGGCACCACACTATAATAACAGCTCATATTCCTATAATGCTTTTTTGTGTGAGGCAATTGGGGTTAAGTGACTTGTGCAGGGTCACACAGCTAGTAAGTGTTAAGTGTCTGAGGCCGAATTTGAACTCAGGTCCTCCTGACTCCAGGGCCGGTGCTCTATCCACTGTGCCATCTAGCTGCCCCCTATAATGCTTTAAGGTTTGCAAAGCATTTTCCTCACAACCACTCATAAATCAAGAAGTACAAGGAATATTGTCCCCATTTTACAGGTGAGGAAACTGAGGATCAGAAAGATTAAATTTCTTGCCCAAGTTCACCAGCCTTGCAAGTGCCTCAGCCAAGATCTGAACTCATGTGTCCAAGTTCATACCACACTGGCTTCCATTGCTGGCTCCCATCGGGTGATAGATATATGGTCTTGTAATGTTTTCACCTCTGCGTGTGTATATCTTATCTCCCCAGCTAGACTGTGAGCTCCTGACATCTGGAGCCCAGGACTAAGCTGGGGACTCAATCAGCTCAGTTTGCTTCTCTCCATGGTACTGGCCCTGGCCTTCTCTCTGCATGTTCTTAAACTGGCCCAGGTCCTTCCTTCCTCACCTCTTCCTTCTCTCCACCCTGCAGGTCTCTCCACTCCTCGATGGGCTGGCCCAAGTCCACAGTGTTCATGGGCACCTTCACCTCCCCGATGATGTCGTGTTTGGAGAAGCGGTCAAAGTCGTAGATGGCCATCACCAGGGTCTTGCCCCCTAGCTCCTGGTAGGGCACCTGTAGGACATGTCAGGGCACAGAAAGGTCGGGTATTGTAAGAAGTCTGAGTTCCTGGGGGTGATGATGATAGGAGGAAGACCTGTATCATTGCCCCAAGATGGTCCCTAGTTCAACCTAAGAGTCACAGGGGAGGGTGAGAAAAGGACCCTGATCATAGATTCAAAGGGTTGGAGTTGAATGAGACCAAGGAAAACAGATGGAGCCTAAGGTGGGCAAGGAGGCCCCAGAGCACTTCAGAGATTAGAAGAATAAGCTGGCCACTGGGTAAGAGCAGGATAATAGGTGAGGGTTCATGGATCCCAACCACATTTTTCTGGGCTGGGTGAGACCCGGCTGGAGCTAGGAAGGCAGGAGACGGAAATCTCTGGGTATTTGGGGCCTAAAATAACAACATCTCTGATTTAGCCATTTTGTGAATTCTCTGCCCGTGATCCTATGATTTGTGTTCTTAGGAGTAAACCAAGGAGGGAAAGAAGGGAAGGACCTGGGATAAGGTTATTCTCATCCTCACCTTGAAAGTGAAGGTCTCATTGAAGGCAGGATTCAATGTCTTCCTATGGACCTTGGTCTCATATTTCTTCTTCTTATCTGGGAGGAGGAAAACTTTGACATAGGGGTCTGAGGTGCCTCCCATGTCCAGAGCAGGAAGCTCAGCTGCCTGAAGGACGCCCACGGTCAACTGGGGAGAGAAATGAGCCCCCTCCTCAGGTCTGCTCCAACATTCTCAGACTGACTATTTCTACTATCCGCTGGCTTGGGAATTTATTATAGAAGCTTGGTCTCAGATCTCTCTCTTTTTTTCTTTTCTTTTTTCAGGGCAATGAGGGTTAAGTGACTTGCCCAGGGTCACACAGCTAGTAAGTGTCAAGTGTCTGAGGCTGGATTTGAACTCAGGTCCTTCTGAATCCAGGGCTGGTGCTTTATCCACTGCACCACCTAGTTGTCTGGTCTCAGATCTACAGGGACCTTCTCATTTGGTCCCATGCCCTAGGGTGGAACAAGACTCCCAGAAGAAACCAGCCACATCGCCAAAAGGCTAGCAGTGTCTAGGGACTCTGCTGATTCCTCCCTCCCAGCTGAGAAAGAACATAGACTGTAGGTTTGCCTGGTCAGCTGTTACCCTGGGGACAGGCTCACCCTCTGTTCCCTTTTTTATGTCCTCTCAAAGTTTACTCCTTCCTTCTCTGACTCGGAATTATAGCATCATAGAATGTTGAAGCTGAAAGGGGTCTTGGCGATCATATAGCCCAGATGGTCATAACCCCAGACACTTCAGCCTGAAGTTCCTGTTTTTCCCATTCTGTGCCCATGTAGGCCTAAACCTCAACCCACTAGTATGATAGTATATATTTAACAACTGGCTCTCTGAGGGGAAAAAAATGTACATAGTACACATTTTTTAAAGTTTAATCTACATTATTTTTCTCTATCACGTTCTTAAGTCTAGAAAATTGACAAAACAATAAATCAAGCCAAGATTGGTAACATTTGCTGTTTTCCAAGGTGTAAATGTTTGCATTGAAAATTTAGCAATGGGCTCTAGGCTCCAGCACATCCTTGCCCCTGTTCTACCTTTCCACTCCCTCCCTCCAGTCCCTAGGCACCTGATTAGCCTGGAAATCATAGTCCAGTGAAAACTGCAGTTTGCCCAAGTTTTCTGGTTCTTTCTCTTCTTCTCCTTCACCTTCTCCCTCTGTCAGGCCCGTCTCTGCATCATCGTCATCCTGGGGAGGCTAGGAGGAGGACAGAATAGCCCAGCTGAGCACAATGGGAGCACAGTGGAGGGCATCTCCCATTCTTCCCCAGGACCCAAGCATCATCTGGACAAAAGGGAAGAATCCTCAAGGGAAGAGATGGGATTTTCCACAGGACTTTGGGAACTTCCTCCACTCAAGTGAGCAAAGGTCCTAGACTCATGGCTCCCACTTGAACCTTATTCAGGTCTTGAATATTCCATCCAGTAGTGTGCTAGTAAATGTTTAAAATTTGGCTCTTGGGGGAGGATGGAGGGGCGGATATAAACAGGCCACACTTTTAAATTTAGCCTGAATTATTAACATTTTCTCCATCGATTTCTTTGGTCTAGACAATCAACAAAACAATAAATCAGGTTTTGATATGTAGCATTTGCTGAATTTCAAAGTATAAATGCTCACACTGAAAATTTGACAATTGACTCTGGCTAGCTGCTATAAGCTGCCTTTATCACACAATAACTACCTGGATTTTGAGGTTAAGATAGTTAAAAACTGAAAAAACCCACTAGTATACCACCATCATTTTGCAGATGAGGAAAGTGGAAATTGACAACTTACTGAAGGTCACACAAGTAGTTAGTAACAGGGTCAAGATTTGAACCTGGATCTTCTGAAATCAAATATAGTGCTCTTTCTACCTTCTAGACAACCTTTATATTGCCCCTTTTGTTACTCCCCTACTGACACACTCACAAAGACATACCATGAATGCCATCCAGACCAGGCAATGGGTTGGTGGGGGGAATTCCATGATGAGAGAGAAGAAAGAGAAAAACAAGATTAGATAAGTTCCCCATCATAAAGATAAATGCTTACCAACTGACTATTTCTACCAGCTGACCATCCTTAGAGAGACCAGTCTAGAGGCCAAAAACAGAGCAGATTTGGGGAAATGTCTCCTTATGAGAGTGCCCATTGGAAACCCCTCTAAAGAACTGGGGACCCAAATGTGCACACACACACACACACACACACACACACACACACACACACACACATACACAATTCCCTACTCTACCCATGTCTTCTTATAGTGAGGCTATTTCTTCTCTGATTTGCTCCTAAATCCCTATTTCCACCACAAAATTGGGTAAAAATGAGAACCAGGGATCTGTAAAAGTCTGCCCAGGAGTCCTGAGCAGGTCTAGAATAGAACTCTAGGCATTTCAGCAGACATACCAAGAATTCTTGCAGGTCAGACCAAGTCCTGGAGCATAATTAGATCAAATCTATACTAAAATGCAACAAAAATAGAGGTATATTTGCCCAGGCTGTTCTATTCCTAGTAGGGTCCTTATTTTTAAAATAAACCAGCAAATAAATAAGTCTCTACTGTGTGCAAGGCACTGAGTTAGGCGATGGGGACATAAAGACAAAAATGAACCAGTCCCGGTCTTCTAGAAGCTTGCATTCTTCTCTTCTTCTCTACATCACCTCATTTCTCTCTGGGATATACTACTTTGGGACTTCTCTAATTGAATCTCCACCATGCCCCCAAATCAGGTACATCCATCCCCACCGTACTTTCTAGTTTCCTTTTGTGCACTCTTTCCCCATTAGACTGTAAGCTTCTTGAGGGCAGGAACTAGCTTTCATTTTTCTTATTTGTATCCTAAGTGCTTAGCACAGTTCTTGGCACATAGTAGGTGTACAATAAATATTGATTGATCACCTCCCCTCTGAAGAATTGTCATTAAATCCCTCTCTAAAATATTGTTCAAATCAGATTATCAGAGTGCTATGTAAATGTCAATTATTATTGTTGTTTTATTAATATTTCTTTGTGTGTGAAAAGCTCTTTACAGATTTTTATCATCAGAGGATATCATGGGATGCTCACAACAGCCCTTTGAGATGGGCATGGCAAATGTCATTATCCCTACTTCACAGATGAGGAAAGTAGAGGACCTTTGAGGGGTGAGATGACCTGCTTATGTCTAGTAAGTGACAGAAGTGGGACTACAACCCAGGTCTCTTCACACCTAGGCCAATGCTCTTCCCCCTTCACCACCTTCTGAAAGTCAAACAGAAAGAGGGTCACCAGATGGTGCTTCTTAAAGGGTCTTCCTTTGTATCCAATAGTTTGTGTCCCAAGAGGTACAAGAAATCTCCCCCTTTCTTTTAAAGGTGGCTGAAGCAGGAGGGAATTTGATTATCCTCCACCCTGCAATTGGCCCATGGGAATCCAGGCTGGGAGAATTCTTTTTCCCCATTTACTAGTTTGATCTTTTGGGTGACAATGTTCAAGGACCCAAGGCAGCTGATTCGGAAGGCAAAGCAATAACAATAATAATAAGTAGGAGAAGGGAAGGGAATAAGTATTTATAAAGTACTACTAGGTGACAGACACTGTGCTAAGAACTTTTTTTTTTACAAATATTACCTCATGTGAATTTCACAACAATCCCAAAAAGGTAGATGCTATTATTCTTGCCCCCGCTTTATAGTTGAGGAAACTGAGGCAAACAGAGTCTAAGTAACTTGCCCAGGGGCACACAGCTATGCAGGAATCTGAGACCAGATTCGAACTCAGTTGTTCTTGATGCCACATTCACTGTGCTGCCTCGAATACTATGACCCCATGAGTCCACCTCCCCTTCCCTCATTGGCATGAGGTATTCTTCTTTTTTTTTTTTTTAGTGAGGCAATTGGGGTTAAGTGACTTGCCCAGGGTCACACAACTAGTAAGTGTCAAGTGTCTGAGGCCAGATTTGAATTCAGGTCCTCCTGACTCCAGGGCCGGTGTTTTATCCACTGCACCACCTAGCTGCCCCATGAGGTATCTTCTTAAGGAACCCTAGGGAGGATTCCAAGAAAATATCCCAGACGCTTCTAGGATGCCCTGTCCCAACGAACAAGATGGCATCTCCATGCCCCTTCCCTTTCCCCTACTCAAGTCGTCTTGATGTCTATCTTGACACGGGACCCAGATGGTGCTGTTGATGTTGCACAGCCTCCCTCACTTAAATCCAGTTCACTGCAAGTCATGCCATCACGCCCTGGGCAAACAACAACAATGCCACTGCCGTACCTGGCCGCCTTTCATGTCCTTCATGTTCATGGCATTTTTCATGCCTTTGCCCTTCTCCTTCTTGTTCTTTTTCTTCTTACAGCAGCACTTCTTGCAGATGCAGAAGCAGCAGGTGAGGAGGAGGAGGCCAGCGACCACAGTGATGGCGATCAGTGCCCATGGAGGTACTGCACATACATAACACGCAGTGATAGCCTGATGGTCCCTGAGCCCCCATGCCCAGAGCGGGCACCTTTCTTTCCCCCTGCATGGCGCCCTGCCTACAGCCAGGGCTGTGACCACAGAGCCAACCCTAGTTCCATTCCTCTGCAGGCTTCTAGCGACCACATTTCCCAGACCAGACACTGGAATGGACCATCTAACAAAGGATTTGGGGTGGAGGTGAGGATTTATGGGGACAACAGGGAAGAATATTTCACTGAACCATAGACTCTCAAGGCTGGGAGGGCCCTTAGAGTTTATTCAGTCCAACCCATATGTGAGCAAGAATCCTCAATCTTCCATCCAACCACCGCTTCATCCTAAGAGGGAGCCTACTATGCCCCAAGACAGCCCATTTGAATTTTAGATAGCTCTAATTGTTAGTAAGTTTTACCTACATTAAGCCTAAATCTGTTACTCTGCACCTTTTACTCACTTCTCCTAGTTCTACTCTAGGATCAAGCAAGACTAGTTTTCTCCCTTTTCCACATGACGTACTTAAAGACCACAATCATATTCCTTCTAAATCCTTTTTTCTTGGGCTAACCATCTCAGTTCCTTCAAACAGGTTTGGTATAGCTTGGTTTGAAACTGGGAGCATCTGGAAAAATCTGACTTACAGTCTCTCTACTACTTCCTCCCAAAGGCTATTATTTTTCTACTCTTTGCCCACCCTCCATAGTGATTTGCATTTCATTTGCATGAACTGTTTTTAATGATACCCAAGTCCCTACTCTTTCCTTGGCCCAAACCCCAGTGGATGAGCAGAAGTCTACCTGGAAAAGCATTCCTTAATACTTTGCCTAGGGACACAATTCCAAGGGAAGAGATCTGTCAGAAACCCACATATTAATCCTATAAAGGGAATGTGGTGGCTCTTATCAAAGACCAGAGTCAAGTCCAAACTTTTTTTTTTTTAATGTCCCAGATGACAATGGTGGACATCACCACAGATTCCTGATGGTTCCCCCAAGCAACCTCATAGCTTCCATCTGCATGCCCCCTCCCCATGCAATAGTCACACCTCCTCCCAACATCCCACCCCAACCCAGGAGATACTCACAGGGGATCTTCTGGATCTCGTTAAAGAATTTATCTTTCAGCTTGGTGAACATGTCCTCTCCAGGTGGCCCCGCACCCCCACTCTCGGTGGAGTTGTCCGGAGGCCCTGCTGGAGCAGCTGGCGCGGTGGCCGTGGTGGAGGCAGGAGCCACAATAGGCTCCTGGTTCCTTTTGAAGATATTCCGCATGGTGGCTCAGCTGGTAGCTGGGAATACAGAGAAGGTTCTCATGAGTCTCTCAGTCCAGGTTTAAAGGGAAGTGCAAATGAAGAATAACAACTATGATGCAGAGAACAGATGTAAAAGCTACCAATCCAAATCCTAGAGTGCTTTACGGTTCCAAAGTGCTTTCAGACA
Source organism: Dromiciops gliroides (assembly GCF_019393635.1). NCBI lineage: Eukaryota > Metazoa > Chordata > Mammalia > Microbiotheria > Microbiotheriidae > Dromiciops > Dromiciops gliroides. The sequence goes on from NC_057864.1 coordinate 100,687,778, forward strand.
TATTCTCATGTGATCCTCATTAGATAAGTTCCCCTTTGTCCAGATGAAGGCTCTGAAGTCTATTAAGTGCCTGAACCAGGGTTCAGACCTAGGACTTTTGATCTCAAGCTCCATGCTATTTCTGTTTTGTTTTGTTTTGTTTTGTTTTTCAGGGCAATGAGGATTAAGTGACTTGCCCAGGGTCACACAGCTAGCAAGTGTCAAGTGTTTGAGGCCAGATTTGAACTCAAGTCCTCCTAAATTCAGGGCCAGTGCTTTATCCATTGTGCCACCTAGCTGCCCTAAGCCCCATGCTATTTCTACCATCCTTCTCTTCTCTCCTCACGCCCTCGGTACAGAAATTCCTGCTTCTCGAAGCACTTTCACATATATGCTTTGCTTTTATACTCCCAATAAACCTGTGTGTGAGAGGACAGACAACCCTGTTGCTTATCCCTTTCACCTTGAAACTCTCTCCTTCCTTGGCTTTTGTCACGCTGTATCCCTGCCTCTCCCCTCAGGCAGGGCAGCTGACATCCATCACCCTCCAGAACCACTCCTTTACCACCTGCAAATAGAAGGGTCTGCTCTAACTTGGGCCGTGCAAAGGTCTTCTGGTCCCCAGATGCGGCCTCATTAAGGGTGAGAGCAGCAGGAGTGTGTTTGCCCCCGGGGTGTGCTACAGCCAACTCCTACTTGCCAATCGTTCAATCTTCAGTGTGATTATCTACACCTAGGGGAAATCAGCAAACTCCACAAATCAGGACTGGATCTGTTTTGTTGACTGTCCAATCTCTAGAAAGTGATGGGGGGAAATGCGAATAATGGATTAAGCTTAACCATGTGTCCTGGACCAATTGTCAGACAACAATGCCATATTGGAAATCACTGTGCCCAGAGCAAAGGGCTTCGGTCCTAACTATGACTGTTGTTTGGTTGTTTTTCAGCCATGTCCAACTCTCTGTGACTCCATTTGGAGTTTCCTTGACAAAGATACTGGAGTGGTTTGCCATTGTAAACCAGCGGTCCATCAAGACTATTGATAGGAAATAGTGGTAGTAGTTTAAAGCCAGGGAAATGATCACGATTTAGAAAAACACATTACCCAATGGCTCCCTGGAGTGACTGTATGCTTTCTTTTTCCAGAGAACCAAGTCCACCTCTATGGGTAGCCTTCCTATTTACCGGTCCAACTCCCCCTCCTGAGGTAGTTTTCATAGAAGTGAAATGCTGGATTGTTGTTGTCTAACACACTTTCATTGCCTAAGGTAATGTAGTATTTCTTTTTCCTAGAGGCAGGGTTCATCACCCTCTTCCCTGCTTGACTATGTAATTATAGCTATAGGATCGGAAGACATTCTTACCCCCTAGAATCCCTGTAGTGAGATTGTGGCTTGATGAAATTCCATTACCATTCTGGGTCCCTCACATTAGGCACTGACTCTCATGTCTTCTCTTTAGGGCTATAACTGGCTATCCACTGTACCTCCTAGAGGCATCCCCATCACTACTATGAGTCTTAAATTCCCTGGATTGTGTGTTCCTCTCTGGGCTTCAGTATCCTAATGTATTAAATCAAGAAGCTGGATTACACGATCCCTTCCAGCTCTAACCCTGTGACTAAAACAAGGATTAGCAGGCATAGTTCAGAGATGTGATGTGCCTCTTCTTTCTTTATTTATTTATTTATTTATTTTTTTGCAGGGCAATGGGGGTTAAGTGACTTGCCCAGGGTCACACAGCTAGTAAGTGTCAAGTGTCTGAGGCCAGATTTGAACTCAAGTGCTCCTGAATCCAGGGCCGGTGCTCTATCCACTTCGCCACCTAGCCGCCCCCTAATGTGCCTCTTTTAATAAGGACAGGTAGAACATAGAGCAGATATGTAGCGAGGGAAGGAATCCTGGTCGGCAGGAGATAAAATAGTCCTCTGAAGGGATGGGGGCCAGGTGAGATGATCCTCCTGTCACATCCCAAAGGATCCATCACTAACCTGCTGATATCAAGGAGTCCCCCACAGAGCACTGCCCAGCTATGCCATGCTAGATACAGGTAGCTCCTTTCCTTCCCCCTCCCCCAAAATTGAACCATTCAAGATGGGGTGTCATGTGATGGTAAGGCAAGAACTCTAATTAAAAATATATATATATATATAATTTATATGTATAATTTAGGCATATAATTATATATATGTATGTATGTGTGTGTATACACACACACACACACACACACACACATAAATATAGTTTTGTTGTTCAGTCCCATTTAATTCTCCATGATTCCATTTAGGGTTTTCTTAGTAAAGATGCTGGAGTGGTTTGCCATTTCCTTCACCAGGTCATTTTACAGATGAGGAAACTGAGGCAAACAGGGTAGTGACTTGCCCAGGGCCACCCATAGCTAGTAAGTGACTGAGGCCAGATTTGAACTCAGGAAGAGGAGTCTTCTGGACTCCAAGCCCGGCACCTCCTCACTGCATATGTGTGTATGCACACATGTGTATATAGACATGCATGTGACATCATACATATATGTATATAAAGATGTGTGTATATACACATACATATGGGAATATATATATATATATGTATGCATCCATATGAAGAAAGTGGGTCCTAGAAATGGGCAACAAGACGTTGATAGGTTCATAAGTGCGGAACTGCAGGGAACATCAAAGGTCATCCAGTTCAACCCCCGACTGTATATAACGGTATACATATTGCATATGTATATATTGTATACATATACTAAGTATATATGTATGCTCATTGAATATTTGGATCGCCTAATTCTGTACTATAAAATTTGGAGACTGAGGAAACAGGCACAGAGAGTTAAGTGGCTCATCTGAGGTCACATAAGTAATGAAGGCAGACTTAGGATTTGAATCAAGCTTCTCTAACTTGAAATCCATCATTCTTTCCATTGTAAAATGATGATGGCGACAGGGTGAGAGGAACAAGGACATGTCGGTCATTAGGGAGCGGGAGACCTCTTAACTCGGGGGACCAAGCTGGCTCTGGGACTTAGGAAGAACAGGAGACAAGGAGCTCTAATTGGGGTTCAGTTGTCAATAAAAGCTAGAAAGTTAAAAAAATCATGCCAAAGTGTCTTGGATGGGCGCCCCAAGAAACTAATTCGATTCACTTTTAGCTGTTCCTCACACATTCTATTCCATCCTCCCTCTCGGGGGCATGACAAGTGCTGTCCCTCACCCTAACACATTTCCTCCTCCCTTCTGCCTCCCAGAATCCATCACTAGCTCCCTCCGCTGCTCAGCTCAGCTCAGCTCAGCTCAGCTCTTACAGGAAGCCTTTACACAGAGGATGTGCTCACACACACCAAATCACCTCGGATTTGTTTTGAACATGTTTACATATGTACTTGTTGTTTTCCCTGACAGAATGGAAACTCCTTGCAGTCAGGGACTGGTTTTTTTTTTTCTATGTATCCCCTGCACCTAGAACAATGCCTTACATATAGTAGGAGTTTAATAAATGTTTGTTGATTGAGGCTAAAAGGCTCAATGCTAGGTCCTCTGTTCCTCTAAGAGAAGCTCAGAGGAAGAAAAAGAGAGGGTGGGGCTTAAAAACAGGCTCCATAAAAGCAAAAAAATGAGTCACTGATTCCCAAACCCATAGAAGAGATAAGAGTTTCTGACAAATCTACCGGAGGGGTAAGAAATACAGGCACCAAGAGAGAAAATAGAACCATTAATAAGGCAGAAGAAGGAGATCAATGGCCCTCCTAGAGCCCAGAGCCTGAAACACCCTTTTAAATCCATCTCTAACAAGAAACATGAGGCAAAAGCAGCCCAGATAATGAGGGAATAATGAAGACTTTCATAGAGCCTGCTCTTGATGAAAGACAGGTAAGGGCCTAATTGGGAGGGGGGTGTGGTTTGGAAAAGATTCAATGCCAATTTGCACAGCCACGGGTCTAGGAAATTTAGGGGTGAACTTCTGGACCCACTAAAATGTCTCTGTTTTGACACAAGGTAATCAGAAGAATATTGACTAAGGTAATCACCCCAGGATGCAGCAGGAGATTTTCAGTTCAATTCATTTCTGCAAACATTTATAATTAGAAGACAGGTACAACTTCCCAGTTACCAGGGTTGGGATTCAAGAAAGTGGGGACCAATAAAAATGTAGAATCTGATTTTTCTGGCCTCTGAGTCACACACCACAGTTACCCAAAGTGCTTTACAATCTAAAAAAATGTCTTTTGAAAACAAATGGCATTAACAGGGAGATTAGGGCTTGTCTTTTGAGATGGCCAGGAAATATGAAAATAGAAGGCTAGACCTGAAGTCAGGAAGATCTGAGTTCAAATTTGATCCCAAACAATCTCCTCATCTGTAAATGGGCATAAAAACACTACCTACCAGGGGGCAGCTAGGTGGTGCAGTGGATAGAGCACTGGCCCTGGATTCAGGAGAACCTGAGTTCAAATCTGGCCTCAGACACTTAACACTTACTAGCTGTGTGACCCTGCACAAGTCACTTAACCCCAATTGCCTCACACACACACACACACACACACACACACACACACACACACACACACACAAAAGAAAAGAAAAGAAAAGAAAAGAAATCACTACCTACCTTGCAGGGTTGTTGTGAAGATAAAATTAGATGAAATGCGTAAACTTCAATGCATTATAAAAATGTAGCTATTATTATTATTGTCATTGTTGTTGTTATCTGTAGGGATAACCTGAGACCAATCTCTTGGGGAGATTGGTTGATAAATACTCTGGACATTCTCAAGGTTATTGTCTTTCTCCTTTAAACAGGATAGGGCAGGAGCAGCTAGGTGATGTAGTGGAGAAAGCACCGGCCCTGGATTCAGGAGGACCTGAGTTCAAATCAGGACTCAGACACATGACACTTTCTAGCTGTGTGACCCTGGGCAAGTCACAACCCCAATTGCCTCACCAATAAATAGACAGATAGATAGATAGATAGATAGATAGATAGATAGATAGATAGATAGATAGATAGATGAATAAATAAACAAATGAATGAATGAATAAAAGTGAATAAATAGATAAATGAATGAATAAGTGAATGAATGAATGAATGAATGAATGAATGAATGAATGAATGAATGAATGAACAGGATAGGGCAACCTCCCCAGAAAGCCAGACCATAAAGCAGTTTGTAAGGGTTCCCTCCTTCTTGCCCTCCCTTCACCCCCTTTTTTTTTTTTTAGTGAGGCAATTGGGGTTAAGTGACTTGCCCAGGGTCACACAGCTAGTAAGTGTTAAGTCTCTGAGGCCAGATTTGAACTCAGGTACTCCTGACTCCATGGCTGGTGCTCTATCCACTGCGCCACCTAGCTGCCCCCACCCCCTTTTTTTTATCCTTCAGGGCAGAGCACAAGTCTCACTTCACAGGCTCATGGATTGAGAGCTGGAAGGGACCTTCAAGGTCATCTAGACAATATTCTCATTTTACAGATGGGGAAACTGAGGCCCAGAATTTTAAGTAGAGGGAGTATTTAAGCCCAGATCATCCATCTCTAGGTCCGGTGGCCTCTTTCTGCACTGTACCAAATTCCCTCCCCAGCGATTTCAGTCCACATTCAATTCCCTCTTCTTTTAACTCCTCCAGCTTTAATAGTCTGTAATCTCTTGTTGACACTTAGCCTAGACCCCCTTGTTTACTTAAGTGTGGAAGTCTTATTTCCTAAACTAGACTGTACCCCCCCTGGGGGCAAGGGCCATATCATGTGCTTTTCTTTCCCCACTGTTCTGCACATAGTAAGTGAAATGGCTATTTGAGGGATACTGGCTTCCAGGATATGGGGAAACTGTAGGGATGACCTGTGAGTCCCATGTTGAGTAATTCTGATTTTTGAGGCAATGGGAAGTGTCTTATTTGCCTATTTGTATTTCCTTGTCATTCACAGTAGGGGAAGTGGGACAAGGGTGGGGGCTACAGTGACCAGGTGGCTTCAGGATTGTCTAAGAGTGAGTTAGGGATGCTAGATCTCAGGAATTCACTGAGCCCTGAGCACCCAGATGGACCAAGGAGGGGACAAGGTCTTCATGGGGACAGTGCTAGGGATGTGGGCCAGAAAGGGGAATGAATATAAATGAGTGCCATGCTAACCCGCTCTGTAAGCGCCGAGGGGACAGTCACAGAGACATCAGAGCTAGGCCAAGCAAAGAAACCTCCCTGAAGAGGTGGAGCTCAAGCCAGGCTCGAAGGAGGGATATGATTTGGTGGCAAGAACAGTTTGCCAAGATAGAGCAGTCAAAGGACATAGCTGTCCCTTTTCCTGCAATTCACTCCCTCTTTACTTCCACTGCTTAAAATCCTTAATTTCCTCTAAGGCCCAGTTGAAACTGGTACCTTGGCTAAGAGTTGGAAATTGAGGGGATGCCCATCAACCGAGGAATGGCCGAGCAATTTGTGGTATGTGATTGTGTTGGGGTACTATTTCACTATAAGAAATGACAAACTGGATGCTCTCAAAAAAACGTGGAAAGATTTATACGAATTGATGCAAAGTGAAGTGAGCAGAATCAGGAAAACATCATATACAGTAATAACAATATTGTATGATGATCAATTGTGAATGACTTAGTTATTCTCTTTTTTTGTGGGGCAATAAGGGTTAAGTGACTTGCTCAGGGTCACACAGCTAGTATGTGTCAAGTGTCTGAGTCCACATTTGAACTCTGGTCCTCCTGAATCCAGGGCCAGTGCTCTATCCACTGCACCACCTAGCTGCCCTGACTTAGTTATTCTCTCTCCTTTTTTTTTTTTTTTTGCGGGCAATGGAGGTTAAGTGACTTGCCCAGGGTCACACAGCTAGTAAGTGTCAAGTGTCTGAGGTCGGATTTGAACCCAGGTACTCCTGAATCCAAGGCGGCTGCTTTATCTACTGTGCCACCTAGCTGCCTCTCGACTTAGTTATTCTCAACAATCCAATGCTCCAAGACAATCCCAAAAGACTCATGATGAAAAATGCTATCCATATCCAGAGAAAGAACTGATGTTGTCTGAATATAGACTGAAACATATTATTTCTTTTTTTTTTTAAAGCAGGGCAATGAGGGTTAAGTGACTTGCCCAGGGTCACACAGCTAGTAAGTGTCCAGTGTCTGAGACCAGATTTGAACTCAGGTCCTCCTGAATCCAGGGCCAGTGCTTTATCCTGAAACATACTATTTCTTCCTTCCTTCCTTCTTTCCTTCCTTTCTTCCTCTCTCTCTCTCTCTTTCTTGTACAAAGTAACTAATATGGAAATGATTTACATGATTGTACACACATAACTTAAATCAGATTGCTTACCATCTGTGGAGGTAGGGGAAGGAGGGAAGGATAGAATTTGGAACTCAAATTTTTTTAAAAACCCGACTACAGGGGCAGCTAGGTGGTGCAGTGGATATAGCACCGGCCCTGGATTCAGGAGTACCTGAGTTCAAATCTAGCCTCGGACACTTAACACTTACTAGCTGTGTGACCCTGGGCAAGTCACTTAACCCCAATTGCCTTACTAAAAAAAAAAAACCCCAAAACCCAAAAAAAAACCCAAAAAACCACCCGACTACAAATGTTGTCTAAAAAAAAAGAAACTACTGCCTTTTCTTTGAAAATTTTCCTAATTCTTGTTCCTTCTCATCAATGGAGCCAATGAGGTGGTTGCAGTGAATAGTGTTGGGTCTAGAGTCAAGAAAACCTGGGTTCAGATAAGACCACAAACACTAACGGTGGGATCCTGGGTGAGTTAAACTCTGCCTGATTCAGTCTCCTCCACTCTAAAATTCAGATCTTATTAGCATCAACATTACATTGTTGTTCCTTGTGAAGCACTTAGTGTGGTGCCCGGGAAAAGGGAGTTACTTAATAAAAGTTTGTTCTCTTTCCCTCTGAAATCACTTTATCTCTATCTTAATATTTAGGAGTTGTCTTGCAGGCTCAACAGTCAGTTTGAGGACAGGGACTGTTTCACTTTTGACTTCGTGTCCCAGGGGCCTAGCACTAAAACGGGCACATTTACAGGAGTTTAACAGGTGTTTGTTGATTGACTTATTGATTGCTATGTGGGAATGGCAAGCAGTTTGGCTCAGGTATCCAAAGTGAAATCAGATGCATTGTTCTCATCACATAGTGTGATGGAAAGAGTACAGAATTTGGGGACAGAGACCCAGGAAATGCCCAATTTTACTAGCTAGGTGACCTCAGACAAATCACTTCACTTCTCAGAGAAAATCTCAGTTTCATGTATAAAATCTGTACTAGCACCACCTACTTCAGAAGGCTGTGGTGGAAAAAGAGCACCTTTGGAGGAAGGGGTGTGGTGGAGAGACTGTTGTTAAACATTCGTTAGCACATCCCTGTCTAAAGCCATATTATGAAGGATTTTAAATGCCAAGCTGAAAAATTGAATCTCATCCTAGAAGCAATAAGGAGTCCATGATGTTTCTCGAGTAGGGGAGTAGCAGAGCTTTAGTAAGTTTCTTTTGGCAGCTGTGTGAAGGATGGATCGGAGAGGGAAGAGACTGGAAGCTGGTAACTCATTTGGAAGCTTTTCGCTATAGCCCAGATTTGAGGTGCTGTGAACTAGGGTGGTCACCATGTGAATGGAGAGAAGGGGATGAGTGCAAGGGAGAATGGGAAGTGGGGATCAATGAGGCAAGGATGAGGGCCAGGAGTCAGGAGGCATGTGCTCTGACTATAGCTAACATTCCTCATCCATCACATAAGAGGGTGAACCTGGGTGACCTCTATAATCCATTTCAGCTCTAGCTAGTAAGGTGAGAGAGCAGGTCATTGGGAGAAGAAGTGAGGGAGACACCATCCCTCCTTACTGCTAACCCCTAGAGGAGATAAACCATCAGGATGTTATTTTCTCTCCCCCCATCTGAATCCCAGGCTCTGTGGGTTTCCTGCCATTGTTCCCGGGAAGAGAACTTAGTCAAGTGTTGGAGAATGATAAATGAGTCCTGGCTACCTGGGACCCCCAGAACCAAACATGAAGCTGAGAAGGAGCCAGGCTCCTTCCTGCTCCATCAAAATCATACAAACAAGAAAGCATGCAGATCTAGCCAGCCCCAGCCATGCTTCCCAGTCAGCTCTGCCTGCTGGCCCTGGACCCACCTTCCCCTCCTGGGCCCCCAACCCATTCTAGAGCCATTGCCAACTCAATACTGCCATTGGTACAGAGAAGGGAACATCGTTCTATCCCCCTACGCTCCACTCACCATCCCCTGGGACTTCCTAAACCAAAACAACCCTCCTCAATATGTGCTGTCTCTACCTTTTGTCTTTGAATTAGCAGTGCTTAGCAGGGCACATTTACTGAATAAATTCCCTTTTCCTTCATTCACTTGTAAAAAAGGAGGAGGGAACTAAGCACCTTTCCAGCTCTAGAACCTCAGTGTAAGGGAATGTGTGTGCTTACTCTTAGAAGACAGTCTTCAGGGGCAGCTAGGTGGCTCAGTGGATAGAGCACCGGCCCTGGAGTCAGGAGGACTTGAGTTCAAATCTGACCTCAGACACTTAACACTTACTAGCTGTGTGACCCCGGGCAAGTCACTTAACCCCAATTGCCTCACCAGAAGAAGAAGAAGAAGAAGAAGAAGAAGAAGAAGAAGAAGAAGAAGAAGACAGGTGGGCATCTGATAACGGCCCTGGGGAGGTGCTTCTTGTTGTTTTGAATATTTATTTTATTCTTTTTTGTTACATTTGAATTCCAAGCTCCCTCCCTATCAGTACTGCATTAGAGAAGGCCAATATTTGACTATAGATATAGATATAACTATAGAGATTGAGGTAGAGATAGAGATAAAGAGAGACAGAGAGAGAAACAGAGAGAAAGAGAGAGAGACAGAGAGAGAGAGAGACAGAGACAGGCAGAGAGACACACAGAGAGAAAGAGACACAGAGAGAGACAGAGACAGAGAGAGCACTATACAACACATAGTTCCAAGTATAAGTTCTTTCCCTGGAGGTAGATAGCATTTTCTTTCATAGGTCCTTTGTAGTTGATTTGAATCTTCATATAACTCAGAATAGCTTAGTCATTCACATTTACTCTTCAAACAATATTGCTGTTACTGTATAAAACATTCCCTTGGTTCTGCTCATTTCATTCTTCATTATTTCATGCAAGTCTTTCTAGGTTTTTCTAAAATCAACCAGCTCATCATTTCTTATAGCACAGTAGTTAGTATTCCATAGTGATCATATACCACAATTTGTTCAGCCATTCCCCAACTGACAGGAATCCCCTCAATTTCCAGTTCTTTGACACCACGAAGAAAGCTGCTATAAATATTTTAGAATATATAGGGTCTTTTCCTTTTTTCTGATTGGAAAACAGACCTGATAATGGCATTGCTAGTTCTTTGGGCATAATTCCAGATTGTTCTCCAAAATGGTTGAATCAGTTCACAGTTCCACCAACAATGTATTAGTGTCCGAATCTATCTATATTCCCTCCACCATCTGTCATTTTCCCTTACTATCATTATCATTTTAGTCAATCTGCTAGGTGTGAGATGGTATCTCAAATTTGTTTAATTTGCATTTCTCTTGTTGATAATAATTTAGAGCATCTCTCTCTCTCTCTCTCTCTCTCTCTCTCTCTCTCTCTCCTGTTTATA